>NW_024609837.1:52563641-53163641 GCF_016920785.2 Ixodes scapularis
CTGAAAAATATTTGCGAGTGGTTCAGGTATACCGAGATCTACCAAGACTGCTGGAGGCAGTAGGGGAGTGCATTTGCTTCTAGCCAATCAATAAATGAACTTGTTTTCAGTCTACTGAATAAATCATGTGTCTGTCAGATTTAATTTATCGTTGAATTTTAGTGTCGCACGCATGCACCAAAGTTGTCCGTGTCAGCGTTAAGACCAACATGAAAGTTTCTATTGGTGAGCTTTTGTCCGGGTCTGTGAAAAAATGGCTGAGCTTTTGTCCGGTGAGCGTTTGTCCGGGATTCGCTGCCCGCATCCCTATCTAGGCCTAGCACAGGCAGGCCGTGGGGCGTCGCAATGTCAGGGCGCGTCCCGGACATGAGGCGAGTCCGTATTCCCTTTTGGACGGCTTTCCACCGCATTCTCGGGTGATCCACCAAAGGCACACATTTCGGGATCTTGAAACTTGGACGCGTCCGCCCCTCCGGGCAGCCAACCTACATCCGACCACCCCGAGCGCGTCCAATATTGCTAAAGAAGCGCCGGGGGCTCTCGTCGGGGGAGGGTCTTGCTCCACGGAGCTCTATCTGAGGCTGTTCCCTTTTCCGTGATTCTGTCTCCTGCGACAGCGCGGAGTCCGACCGGTGATGCTGTCACATTGAGGTAGCTCTGGTACTTCAGAATTTATTGAGGGCACAGTGTGTTGTCGTTCAACGGACCAACAGACCAACTGTGTTCTTATGTGGTACCTTCAAAAAGGGAAACACAGAAGTCACGGCTTTTGATTTATAGATGCCATAACCTCTTGGAGGGAGGGAAAAATTTCGGTTCTGGATAAATTGATACTTTACACTTTGGTGCGGAAATTCTGGCCGCCAAACGCGATTGTTTAAATACCGTCATTTTAAGTAGAGGCTCGTTCTAAGATGCTATAATTTTGTTGCGTTTGTATTCCCCTCACATTGCATATCAAAGCAAGCCCTTGTTTTTGGAGTTAGAACTGTCAATAATATTAACACTTCTTTTCAGCCAATGGAAGCTGAAAAGACCTAAGCGGCAATCTAAAAAAAAAAAAGAAAAAATTAAATAAGCCGAGAACATTGTCAAGCTGCTAAATGCTGTTTTCCCTGCTTTCCCAATCGCAAACGGAGATAAATTAATTGATTGATTCATTTTGTTTTAAACTTAAAATTGGTCCGATGCCGTAAATATTGCTATAGGATACTTCTTTCGGCTAAAACATAGTTTGTGACATACTTGTTCTACATTAAAAAAATGTTTAGGCGTTCCGCTTCGTCTTAAAAAAATTGAGAGAGGGCGTTTCATGGTGATAATTAATTTTTGCTAAAATCATTATTATTATGCGGCTGTAGTTTTGTGGGCACGCTTCGTGAACACGCTGTAGATCTACGGCGTTTGTTTACCTTTTTGATGTAGAACCTTGGCACCCATTGACACGTACGCGGCTTATGTACGACACGCTTAATACCCAGACGTGGACTTAACTCAATTTGAAAAGTCAAAGAAAGGTGTATGAATGTTTTCTCGCTAATTATACCTTTTTATTTATGCTGATCTACGTGTATCCCTGCTAAGGCCTACCAGTTTTTTGGAACACAACTTTTTAAAGAATGTGATTGATTGTATGATTGATGAACGTCTTTAACGCTCCCAGCATCTTTCGTTCATGATGCTCGTTAGAACGTTCATTATGACGCTCGTTCATGACCGCTTTCTCATAGAAGAGGACCCATGGAACACATCCCATGTTAAAATAATAAATAAACAAACACGATCAATTTTTTTTTCAAAATTCATTCAGACAGCTATTGAAATCGCAATAGCCTTAACGGGATACCGAACCAAGGAATATAATGTCCATAATAAGTGGCGCACGTTCTTTCCACGAGCCAGCAGCCGCCGGTGTGCGCGAGCAAACGCAACAAAAATATCGTGAAAGACCTCCATTTGCGGTTAAGATGGCAGTGAAATGTATGGGCTTCGGGCCAAAGAAGAATATAGACAAATTTTTCATCCACACAATGATGTCTGGTGTAAAAGGCAAGCGATTAATTGGTCTAACAAGCACGTAGCTTTCACTTCTGGAGATGAAAAGCCTGTCTTTATTCTCCTTTGGCCCCAAGCCCGTGTATTTCGCAGTCCTCTTAAGCGCGAATGGAGGTCTTTGACGTCATTTTCTTTGCTTGTGCTCCCGCACACCGGCGGCTGCTGGCTCGTAGAGAGAACGTGCACCCCTTATTATGGGCACTAAATTCTTTGGTTCAGTATCCCTTTTGTGAAAAGGCAATAAACTATCGTTATTTTTTAATTATACCCACCTGTTGATTATAATGCTGAGCAGCATGTGAGATGAGTATCCCTCATGACCGGTAACGTACGCTAGCAATATTGGTAAGCCGTTTTCACAGAGAGTGCCCTGGGCGTAGTAACCTAAAATATGCAGTTCAAGTAAATGCATGCATGGGTAAATTACTTGGGAAACGTAATTTAAGTACAATTATAGCTGCTTCGCTCTAAAGGTAGTCAATTACAATTAAATAATTACTATAACACAAAAACCAAATCACTCACAAATACAAATTTGCTTGAGAAAGCGATTAAACTACTTTGCATATGTTTTTTGAAGATCTAGCCAAATTCAACGAAGATGATATGATTTTTTTTTTGTATTGAGAGGAGCTTGTATTTTGTTTCCGAGTATTTATTACAGATTATTTTACATTTGTCACTGTATTTTTTGTCTTTTTAATTTTTTTTTTTTACAATAGCTTATGCGAGGTGAGTTGCGAAACGACATAATAGCTTAGAATTCACTGAAAAAGTTTATTGGAGACTTAGACTCTTTACTATATTGAAAATGGCTCCGAGGGCCCGTGATAAGATGCGCACTGTGCCCATCCAAAACCAATTATTTTAAAATTTTTTATCAATCTCTACAGTGGAAGGTTCTCTTGATTTATGTGGAGAATCTTCTGTGACCCTCTGCAGGTATGTTTCTGCCAGTCAGTGAGTTTGAAGAAGAAAGCTCCAGCGTGACAAGATTATAAAAGTTTGCTGCAATTTTAACTGAAATTTTGAAGTCACTGCGGCTGACTAGTAGATAAATTACAACTTCAAACACTTTTAGCAAACGTAATAATAATAATAATAATAATAATAATAATAATAATAATAATAATAATAATAATAATAATAATAATAATAAAGTTTTATTTTTTTTAGTTCCCAAAAAACAGATATTAAGCTTTTTTGTGTGGTGCACTGTAATTCGTGTTTACAGCAACACTATTTAAAATATATAGATGCATGGGAGAACACAAGAATACAGGGTTGTGAAGGAGATACAACTTGTACAAAAACTCAGAGTCAGAAAAAAACACTTTTGCAAGGCTGGCTTAAGTTTACGAAAATCAAGAAAAGTATATGATACGCAATTTCCTATGCTATTAAAGGGAAGCTACGGAGCTTCTTGAAAAAAATGAGTTAGAAGTGAATTCTAGTGTATTTTTACCTCGTCAACCCGAATACCAAAACCATTTGCCGCGCAAGTGTTTTTAAACGCGAGAAAAACGCGAAAGACTGTCGCTGTCCGTGACGTCATCGACGGCTCTTTTGGCTTGCCAAGGCTAGGGAGGCGGGGCTTCAGGCCTTTTTTCAAATTGCTCTTATCGCTCTCCGGCGCGTCGCATTGAAGTATAATTGTGATATCTGTTATTCTAAAGGCCAAATGAATGCAATTCAAGCGTTTTTTCTCAGATGTAGAAGTGCCCCATCTTCCCTTTAAAAAACGAACTGCATTCGATGTAGTAGTGACAATTCACACATTTTATGGGGGTAAAATTTTAAGAAATGACGACTAGTACATGAAAGTCAATACTAACAAGTAAACTCCGAGATTTTACAGTCCCATGCACTACTTTATGAAGAAAATATCGCCTTCTTGTTGAAAGCCTTCCAAGACTAAATAACGGTAGCAATGAGTCGTAACTAAAATAATCTTCGACCTATGTGGCGGCTGTAACTATTTCCAATAAATTTCGTCGGCACAATTTAAATCCTTGCAACTTCGGTTAAAGATAATGAGTTTCAAGTAATAGAACCAAATTCAAGTGCCGAGCGTTCGAGGCTGCAGAACAGACACACGGCAGATATTGGTGAAGTGAAAGGACGTGATAAGCGAGTGATCATTCCCAACTTTCTAATGTCTGAACCGTCGATCTTAGAAACATGCTCAGTAAATAAAACAGTACTATATATATATCAGTGTAGACGCCAAGATATTTCACATGAAATACTTTATCTGCCGTAATTTCCTCAAGCACATAAGAAAACAGAAAAAGGTTGCGTTTTTTTTTTTTTTTTTTTAAATAAAGATATTAATTTAGTTTTTCCTGTATTTAGCGACAAAGAGTTTTTGGCAAGCCACTCGGAAATCCCAGAAATGTCAGTTTGCAATGAAGTACAGTCAGCATAGTTCTTAAGATGTCAAAAAAAAGTTTGATGTCGTCAGCGGAAAGAGGACATTTGAATGCTTAACGCGTGAAACATATATTTTACAGACAAAATAAATAACGGTGGTCCCACGTTTGGCCTTTGCGGTACACAGCGTTACTGCGTAAAGTAGATATTGTACAATTCACAAAGCTTAAGGCAGAGGCCATACAAAGTAAAGCTTGCAAAGAAGTAAAGAGAAGAATGATCCGATAAATTACAATTACACATAAGTTGATAGCGCAATTCAATTACTAAAGGTTATTTACTAATCCAGTATAACTTAATGCCAAAGAAATTTCCTCACACAGGCTCTAAGTAAGCTATTAAAGGGATACTACAACGAAGTTTGGCCGCTAATTAGTTTTAGGTCTATACGTGCTCAAGAGAGCAGTATCACCATCCGACATCCCAATCTCTTCTCTTGTTGAATAAGACACGAAAAGAAATTTCGAAACGAATTAAAAGATAAGCAAATGGCACCTGGTGGATGTCGCTAAAGCTTCGTTTGTTATGTCTGTCTAGGAACACTGACAGGTAGTGGCGATACCCGTCTCGCCTAGAACTATAGCCTCACTGGTGCCCCATGCGCGAGCATGTGCAGCGCATGCGCGAACGTAGATTTGACATGGCTGTAATTGCATGCACTTTCCCGCACGAGGAGAGACATGGCGGTGGCCAGATGCCCTGTTTCAATCGTCTTGGTGACGTCAGTCTCGCCGCAGCTTTGCTCGTCCCTAGACAGGTCACGTAACGATTCCGTCGGATGTCATGTGCTCTCCGCTGGCTGCTATATGAACACGTGCCAGAGTGGGCCGTTTATAACGAAAAATACAGCCATCAGGCTCAAAATACAACGTGCAATTTTCATTTACTGATAATGTGGAACATACTATAGGTCTATTTCTGAGCACGACGGGTACATTTCAAATTCCGTTGAAGTATCCCTTTAAAATACTTCGTCAATGTACAGTAGTTTTATGCACTACGCATAAACTACGCCTTAACATCTTAGTTTAGGAGTCATACACCTTTTACTGCAGCGGGACGAATCGCCGCAAGTTAGGGACGAAACGGGCCGATCAGAAAACGAAGAAGGGGAGGGGGGAAGGTCGGAGGGTCATTGGTCGTTCGCTAACATATGGTTGACTTTACGCTCTCCATCGAAAAAATATTTTTGGCCGATGTACGTAGTATAAGGAACACTGCAATCAAAGCTGCTGCGAGCTTTCGTATATATAAAAGCTTTGACTCAGGAAAGCCAGAGGAAAAATTAAAGAAGTCGTTCGCTTGAAATACATCCTACGACCTATTATCTGTTTGGGAATCAGATGATCTGCAAATTTTGTCTCGCAAGGCTCCTGAATTTGTCCGAAGTCTGTCGTGAGCAAAATTTAGAAAATCTGGATGTCGTTTCAGTATTTCGCAAAAATCAGGGAGTCCGACTCTGACCCTGGAATTCAAATACTTTCATACAGGTGCAATTCTTTATAGAACAATGTGCTCGATTCTCTGTTCCTAGAGATTCCTAGTGCTGGGAGATCCCGAGCTTCAGCTCGAAAACGTTTGCATCTAAGAGCATATACCACCACGAGTTTCTCTTTTCTTTGTAATTTTACGTTCCAGTCATTAGGGTTGTTGTGTCCAAGAGTAGACACACGGAACGACGATGAAGAAGCGAGCTCGAGCTGACCGACGCGAGCCAGCGAGCCAGCCGAACGCTGCCGTCTGCCGATACCGGAATCACCCCGATTGTAAATAGTTATTCTATGTGTACTAAAGGTTTATTCGTAACGACTACGATTACTTCATGGCCTTAGAAACACAACAAAGTGGCGATGAGGAGTCAACCTAGACCTTATCTACCGGGGCAAGAATCGACCGAACCAGGTACTGTGCATCATGGACGACCTATCGCGTTCGATTGGACCTTATGAGGAAGGAACAAGCTGGGACGAGTACGAGGAACGCCTTCAAGAGTATTTCGAGTTGCACAAAGAGAAAATCAAGACCGATCGGATGAAAGTTTCTGTTTTGATCACTGCCATCTCGGACAGAAAACTTACTCCAGACTTCAGGATCTGTCGTCTCCTGAGCAACTGAGCAAGATGACTTATGAAGAGCTCGTACAACTCCTAAGTCGATTCTACTCGCCTAAGCGGTTAGTGATAGCCGAGCGCTTCAAATTTGGAAAGCGGGATCAAATATCAGGTGAACCCTCAACCACGTTATTGGCAGAACTAAGACGGCTGGCGGAGACCTGTCAATTTGTAGACAAACTCGAGGAGCAACTGCGCGACCGATTTGTCTGTGGTCTCAATCACATGATGGCCCAGAAGCACTGCCTAACAATTGAAAATCTGACATTGGCACGAGCTGTGGAATTGGTAGCGGGATTGGAAGCGACTGAGGATCAAATGAAAATTCTCAAGGATGCACGCGCCACCGCTGAAGACGAAGTGAAACAACTTGCAAGCACAAGCGCTGCCTGCTGGCGTTGTCTCAAAACCAACCACACTCCTCAAGATTGCCGTTACAAAGGCTACGACGGTGTCGCATGTGGACAAAAGGGTCACCTGCGGAAAGCCTGCAAAAACAGCGGCGTGCAACAAAGAAGAGGGAAAACGTCAAATCAGCATGGAAAAGGCAAACGCAAGGGACCAGCCAAGAAAGGAAAGGGAGCGGTGCAACAGCTGAAACAGGAAGAGAGAGCGGAAGAATATTTAGTCCTGCGGACAAACGCGGATATGCTGACTGTACCACCCCTCAAGAAAAGCGTCTTTATTAATGAAGTGACCCTGGAGATGGAGGTGGACACCGGAGCTACGGTGACAGTGATTCCAAAGCGGCTGCAAGGAAAACTGAAGGTTCGCACGCTGTTTCACGGCCAAGCTTCGCACTTGCCCAGGACAAAGCTTGAACGTCTGTGGTACTGCTGATGTCCATGTCACAAGCAACCAGAAGACCTGGACGCTGCCACTAGTCGTGGTGAATGCAGAGGTGCCACCACTGTTGGGAAGACATTGGATACAAGTCCTGGACGAGACATGGATGTCAGCACTCCAGGTGAACACTGTGAAAGATGCGCATTGCTTAGAAGGCATCCTGGCCGAGTGTCACGAACGTTTCAAAGAGGAACTAGGGTGCTTCAAAGGAGTTGAAGTCAATCTGCAGCTGAAGCGAGACGCCTAACCAAAGTTCATGAAAAGCCGTAAAGTTCCCTATGCACTCCAGCATCTGATCGAAGTACAGTTAGATGACATGGTAAAAAGAGACGTCATCGAGCCAATAAACTGTTTCTGTAAGATAGTAGTGGCAACGCCTACGGTCAACATTCCAAAAGGAGAAAAAGAGGTCCGGATCTGTGGCGACTACAAGCTCACGGTAAATCCACAACTGGAAGTGGACCAGTACACTCTGCGAACAGCCAATGACTTGTTCACGACTTTGAACGGTGGGCAGAAGTTCACTAAGTTGGATTTAAGACACGCCTACGAGCAACTGGTGTTGAATGAGAAGTCTCGCCAGTATGTCACCATACACACGCATAAGGGACTCTACAGATACAAGCGTCTACCTTATTGGATCGCCTCCGCCCCTGCTATCTTACAGAAACAAATGGAGATACTATTGGGAGGGATTCCAGGTGTCTGCGTGTTCCTGGACAACGTTTTGGTAACCGCAGAGGACGATACAACGCACTTAGAGAGACTGCACAAAGTACTATAGCGCGCATGAAGGATCGTGAACTTCGGCTAGCGAAAAAGAAGTGCCTGTTTATGAAAGACAAGGTGGACTACCTGGGACATACAGTTAGCAGTTCTGGAATAAGCACAATGAGGAAAAAGGTCCAGGCTGTACAGGAAGCACCGGTTCTCAAGAATGTGAGCGAGCTACGATCGTTTCTGGGACCTCTAAACTACTGCGGACGTCTCGTGCCGAAGTTGTCTACTATTCTAAAGCCGCTCACGCTTCTGCTGCATGAAGACGTGCCGTGGAACTAGTCACCGGAGTGCGACAGGAGATTGCAGGAACTCAAGGGAATTTTGAGCAGAGCCCCAGTGTTGGCTCACTATGATCCAGAGCTACCACTGATTTTGTCTTGCGACGCTTCCCCAGTTGGAGTTGGAGCCGTGTTATCGCACGTGTACCCGGACAAGGCAGAGCGTCCTATTGCTTATGCGTCAAGGACACTTGCTCGAGCAGAGGAAAATTATGCTCAACTAGAGAAAAAAGCTCTAGCGATCGTCTTTGGAGTGAAGAGATTATATGACTACATATATGGACGTAACTTCATCTTGGTAACCGACAACAAGCCGTTGGCAACCATCCTTGGACCCAAGAAAGGCATTCCAACAATAGCAGCTGCAAGATTGCAACGTTGGGCAATGCTTCTGTCAGCATATCAATATACAATGGTCTGCAAGAAATCAGAAGACAATCTCAACGCAGATGCCCTATCTTGCCTGCCGATCGATGGACAAGGAGAGAAGGTGACTGACTATGCCACAAGTTTCTACTTGGGACAGCTAGACCTGTGTCCTGTAGACACAAAGACTCTGCAGGAGGCAGGAGAGAAAGACCAACCGTACAGCAAGGCACTGAAATTCACTCAGACCGGATGGCCTGAGAACGTAAGTCCAGATATCGAAGCATACTTCAAGAGGAAGTTGGAACTTACGGTGGAGGAAGAATGCTGATTGTGGGGCCGAAGAGTTGTTATTCCAGAAGCATGCCGAGGAAGAGTACTGCACGAGCTTCATGCGGTACATGACGGCATTGTGCGCATGAAGAGTCTGGCAAGACTGCATGCTTGGTGGCCCAACATAGACAATGACATTGTCAGAACAGTCGAAGAGTGTTCTCTGTGTCAGAAATTTCGGAACCAACCAATTCGAGAATATTTCCACTGGCCGACACCCGAACAACCTTGGGAAAGACTGCATATTGATTTTGCTGGCCCGTTCCTAAGGGAAAAGTTTCTAGTTGTCACCGACGCCTTTTTTAAGTGGCTAGAAGTGGAAATAATGTCGAGCACGATTGCGGAGAAAGTTGTGGAAGCGTTGCGGAAGTTGTTCGCACTGCATGGACTACCGCGAACTATTGTCTCGGACAATGGACCACCCTTTCTTTCTGAAGTTTCGAAAAATTTTTAAGGGGAAATGGAATCCAACACAGTTTTGCGCTCCGTTTCATCCTGCAACGAATGGTGCAGCCGAACGAGCAGTACAAGTGCTCAAGCAAGGACTGCGGAAACAGACCGAAGGGTCATTACAAACGAAGCTTTCCCGAGTTTTGATGGCTTATCGTTGCACACCGCACACATCCACTGGTTTTGCCCCATCAGAACTGTTGTTCAAGCGAAGACTGAGAACAAGATTGGATCTCCTTAACCCGGGGAAGTTATCGAAGTTTCAAACTCAGAAAGAACCAAAAAGGAAGTTTGAAGAAGGAGACGGGGTTTTGGTGCGAGACTACCGAAATGCAAGGAGAAGTTTGATTCCAGGCACAATTCTTAAGTGTCTTGGGAGAGCGCACTACAAGGTCAATGTACCGAACGGAGTTTGGAAACGACACCTCAACCAGCTTCTTC
Organism: Ixodes scapularis; assembly: GCF_016920785.2. Classification (NCBI taxonomy): domain Eukaryota; kingdom Metazoa; phylum Arthropoda; class Arachnida; order Ixodida; family Ixodidae; genus Ixodes; species Ixodes scapularis. Next base: position 52,573,735 of record NW_024609837.1, read on the forward strand.
GCCGAGCAAGCCAAGTTTCAGGCACCGGGAAATCCGAGTCAGATTCTCTGTTGATACTTGAACAGGAGGAAAGTAAATCAGCGGAACGTGGGAGACCGGATTTAAAAGCAACTGTCTCTTCTGCGGGTGCCCGAACAACGTCTGAAAGCGCGGAACGCCGATACCCCTCGAGAGCACGCAAGCCGGTGTATCGGTACCGACTATGATTAGTCTGAGGGAGTGTTGTGTCCAAGAGTAGACACACGGAACGACGATGAAGAAGCGAGCTCGAGCTGACCGACGCAAGCCAGCGAGCCAGCCGAACGTTGCCGTCTGCCGATACCGGAATCACCGTGATTGTAAATAGTTATTCTATGTGTACTAAAGGTTTATTCGTAACGACTACGATTACTTCATGGCCTTAGAAACACAACAAGGGTGATGTGAGATATCAGCCAACAACAACGTCAAGTCATACACCGAGTCAAAATCAGGAATGCTTTCCGAGAACGTTTTCACTAAGCTAAAATAAAAACAGTAAAACTCTTGCTGTTTTGTATAATACTCGACAGCCCCATGATATGTTTCTGTGTGAGGCAAAACTGTTTAAATGCAAGATGCATTCTACGAGTCATGATTCCGGACGATGTTTATGGAACCTACGACATCCCTCAATTATTGATTCCCAGTGCATCACTTTGGTGCACTAAAATTGACAGTAGATGAACGTGAATAACGAACTCACCCCCTGGGGTGCCATTTGGAAATGAATACGTTTCATTACTCCGAATTTGCCACCAAAAATACTTTTTTACACCATTGGTCCTGGAGTGTGGGGGTGTGTGTGGAAAGGGGGGACATTTTCTGGCAGCCTGCCGGGCGCTGCATATTATTGCCTCGCGGGCCGTATCCGGTGGCTGACCCCTGCCTTAGTTACGTTTGAAGGAGGACGGCACAAAACCGCAATTGTCTATTCTTTCCATAATAGCTGCCGTTATAATGTCAAGAACACCTACCAAACTCTTTACAATACTAATATAATTTTTATTTTAAATTATTTCTACTAAATTAAATCACTTGATTTATCCAGCCTATTTGCGCTTTCAAGATATTTTGCGCTTCTGAAAGTCCATAAACGCTTAGTTTTAATATAATTTAAACCAATAAATTTATAAAACTTTCCTCCACGTACCAATTATTTTTCGCTAGTATAAATTTCTGTAGTTTACAGATCATTATTTTATTACCTACGATTGTTTAAGACCATTATTTTTGCATATAGCACGTGACATGGAATGCATTCAAATCTGGGGCAAATTCCGATTTCTTATTTTTAAAGAATTAAGAGTTAAATTATTTTTAGCCATTATTATTTAGAGCAACAAACAAAATCTACCCAGATCAAAAAGGTAGCACAAAATAGTACTTATCTTTAACAGTGAGAAAATTCACAAGACCGTGCATGTAAATTAGAAATAAGATTAAAAGAAGTTAGCACAAAATATCACTTATACCTTAAAGTGAGATTATTCAAAGGAAAATGCAAGTGCATTAGAAATAATCTTTTTGCAGCGACTCCTAAAACGTAGGTCCCATTTATTTTACCGCAATAACCAAAGCAGTTTCCATGACTTCCCAAAATGTTTAAAGCGACTTAAATAAACCTTGAAGAGCACTTACCATACCCATTTCTCACACTGGACCAGTCGTCAAGCTTTTTCCTAAAAAAAATGTTGTAAAGTTTAGGTGTGTGAAAATAGGAAACAAAGAACTGCGGTGTTTTCTTACTTTGTTACGAGGCAGATAATATCAGAATGCTTCCTGTCGCTAAAATAGTCAGCCAGTGTAGAAATTGCTCCCTGCGGCCAAGGATAGGATCCTCCAATATGTTTTAACCTTGAGTTTAGGTCACTCTGCTCCGCCTAAACGTTAATAGAAATTATAATTTTAGAGGCCCGCATACACATTTGAAGGAATGATCTAGACATAACGAACGATAAAAAAACATATCACTCGTAGACTTAAAAATAAAAAAAAACTACTCGCAGAATTAAAGGCGCAAACCGCCTTTAATTACCTTATTCTTTATGTTTGTTTTATATGTAATATCCTTTGCTGCTTAACTTTTCACTCATGTAGAAGTGTTGAGCAAAATTTAAACGAAGACACCTAAGACTGCTTACGTGTAGGAATGCGAAAGCCTTCCTACACGCAGCGCATTCTTACAAGCAGCGCGCCACGTCTTTCTTTTTCACACGGCGCTCCGGCGGTGGCATCAGGCTCCACACTGCGCAGGTGCGGTGGCCCCGCCGGCTCCACGGCTTCCGGGACGATGCATCTGCGTTGCTGTGCTTTTTGTCGATGGGACTTTAGGTGCCGTTTCGTTCAGCCAATGGGAACTTTGATGCCATTTTTTGCTGCTACAGAAAACGCCGGCTTCGCTCCATGGGGCAGTTCATGCTTTTATTTATTTATTTTACAATACTGCAGGCCAGTTCTCTGGCCCAAGCAGGAGGGGCAAAAATGCAACATATAGGTGCACATGAAAAAATGACAAAAACAATAATAAAAAAAGAAGACAAGACCACTGCTGCGGAATGCATTATCGAATTATGTACCGTTCTAATTCCTGAATGAAATTGGCTGACTGAATAATGGTTTCTGGTAGCAAGTTCCAGTCCGAAATAGTGCGTGGAAAAAAACTGTGCTTAAAGGCATTTGTTTTTGCGAAGATGGGCTGTAGTGCGTGATCCCTAGTGTGTCGTGTTTTTCTTGAAGTTAGTTGATTGAGATATGGGAGTGTATTTAGGCTTACTCTGGATGTCAGGATGTTGTAAAGAAATAAAATACGAGTCATTTTCCGACGTGTATCGAGAGGTGGTATTTGGTTATCCCTCATAAGTTCCGTGGGCGAGTCCAATCTATTGTATTTACTGAATATAAACCTAACTGCCTTTCTTTGTACAAGTTCAAGCTGGTGGATATCTTTTTTATTGTGGGGATCCCAAATGACTGATGCATATTCGAGTTTTGACCTGATGGACGTATTGTATGAGAGGAGCTTAACACTACTGGGAACGTGCATTAATAAGTGGTTTGAATGCAACCTGTTCGTGCTACAAACTATTGGGCGTTTGTTAGACTCATTGACACACCGCTTTTTAACTTGCTTTAGACAAATATATACTTTTTGTCAGCTATCAGACAGTGAACTGCAACGAACATATTTACAATCATGGCAACGCACTTAATAAAATAGTAAAATTAAAGCACAAAAAATGGGACAACTGTATGTGTCTGTCATTGCCCTTCCTTTTCGTATTGCTCTGTTAAAAAATTGAAATTGCTTTTTCAATTTGCGTTTGTTAGTAACGTATTAAAAAAGGGGATTTTTAACCACTCCTAGACTTAATTTATTGATTCATGCATTTGTTTTTAAGTTTGCGCTCATGAACCATTGATTTTTTGGTAATGATCATATTAAATAAGAATACAGTTAGATTAAAATATACAACTTAAATGCTAAGATAAATGAGTTAAAAATAAACTCTTGTCCAGAACCCACTGCCAGGCACAGCGAATGTCAGGGATTGAAGAAAAAACATACTAATTATTTTAATAATAAAATAATTTAGTAATATAACGTTTTAATTAGTGCAGTTGGGTGGCCAGTAGAAATGACAAGTTTGATGATGCGGACAAAATCGGTCCCATACCCGTTAAAAAATAAAGTCCTTCTCATAAGTACTGCAGCTGAAATATATAGAGTCTTTTTTTTTCTGCGAAAACTAGATACACAACGTAAAAAACGCAATCACGCGCAAAAAAAAAAAAAAAAAAAAGAAAAAGCTTTCGCTGGTGATGTGTGGAAACGTAACCAAATCTACGGCGAACAGTTCAATTCGTCGACCACATTTTACCGTGGAGCTCAGCACGCGGCAGAGGCTTGCTTTTGCCTCGTCACTCGGTGCAGAAAAAAAAAATAAAGAAAATCTATTAGCATATATTTTGCAACCCTTGACGTCCCGCGTGGCTGGCAGTTTGTTCCACCAGAGTTCCTTTTATTTGGAAGTCTCATTTTGAGGAATTTTTGAGACTTCTTCCAAACACCACGTATACACAAAAAATCACGCGTGCGCTCAACCCTCCATAATGGGAAATTAATGAGCTGTTAAGATTACTTTTTAGGTCATAACCTCCTAGTTTTAGGAAAAGTTTTAGGAGTAAGACTGAACATGTTTATACAACATCGATCGTGCGCTGATATAAATTATCCATATTTCATAGTCTTTCATACATGAGATAGGCTTAAACAGCTTGATTTCCTCTATATAATTTAATATACCTAAATACTCCACACATGTATGTAGATTTCTTAAGGCAGCATTGAAAACAATCGGTCTATGTATCGACCCATGCGGCACACTCGAAAGGGAAACATAAAGTCCGGAATACCGTCCAAGAACACGCTTGGAATTTCGGTGATTAAATAAGAAATTCAGAAACAATGTACAAAGCGCACTACTCATACCGTAAGATCGGAATTTGTGTATAAGTTAACGATGATTAACCAAGCCAAATTCTTTGAAAAATCGAAATAAACTGTATCCACTGACCACTCTGACAAACAACATGGTAGACAAAGTTTGAAAATGACGCTAAATTTGCTTCTACGGATCTCCCACTCGCAAATCAATGTTGTATTGGGCTAATATTGCAGAACAAATTTCAACACATGTTTAAACAAAACAATTTTATGAAATTTGGTGAACTGGCATAGAAAAGATACGTGTCTATGATTTTTTACATCCATTCCATTTTTATAAATTAATTTCATAGCAGAACATATCGAGAGAGTTCCGAAGTTGAGTAAAGTAGTCAGTTCTTAACATAATGTAGGTAAAACAGCGCAGAGCGACAAAGACTAGAAGGAATAAACAGGACGCGACAGGCGCTGACTCGTAACTGAAGGTTTTATTACCGAAAACATAAAAAGTAAACACATAAGGCAGCAATCTACACATGTGCTAACCTTTCTGTTTCATCACATAGGGCACCGGTCATACACGTGCCCAGGGAGGTGATAGAGGCTTTTTACATAGCGGAAAGCAGGCCGCAGCGCATCAGCGAGCACCGGTGATACACGTGTATGACCCTATGTGATAAAGCAGAAAGGTTTGCGCATGTGTAGATTGCTGCCTTACGTGTATACTTTTTATGTTTTCGGTAATAAAACCTTCAATAGAGAGTCAGCGCCTGTCCCGTCTTGTTAGTTCCTTCCTTCTAGTCTTTGTCGCTCTGCGCTGTTTTACCTACATTATGCTTAACCTACACCAACTAGCCTAGCTCTCAACTTTGGTACTCACTTCTAAACTGAGCGCCACCATGTTCTTTTGAATTCGTTGAATCAGTTGTTCTTGCTTCCGAAACGGCTGATAGTATAATCTATAATTGTAGAATAGCGATGTGAATACTTACGAGGTATGTGATACTGTAGCTAAGATTAAGAGTGAATTGAAAAATATGTTGGAAATCGAACATCGCCTGGAAAATGAATTACGCAAAGAAAAATTAAATCGTGAATTGATATACGCATTACCAGGTAATACTGGAACTTACGCAGTGATTGAGTAAGTGCTTGAGAATTAATAGGATGTTTTATAAACGTTATGCATATTTACATGTGAAGGTACACTGTTAAGTTTCATTATTGAATTATCGAGACGTAAACATTATTGAAAAATATATGCCTGGTTGGCACGAACAATAGTGTCAAAAAAAAAAAAGGAATGCCCTGACCAATGCCCTAAAATGTGATCTACCGTTTTGAAACCGGCTTGGTGTCTTCTTGAAGGGTGACTGAATAGACCAATCGCTAAATTACCCAGGCATCAACGAGGATGTCGGGAATGTAAGCCTGCGCTCCGCACCCGATGGCCTTCCCCGTATAAAGGATTCGAATAAAACAACCAAACTGAAGTTGATAATGATGTAGAATACCCGAAACTGTGGTAAACGCTGGGAAACTTGGTTGAAGAAAAAAGACAGGGGAAAAGAACGTCCCTGTCTTTTTTATTCGACCAAGTTTCCCAGCTTTTACCACAGTTTCGGGTATTGTACATCATGATCAACTTCCACCAACTCGCCTGCGCACTCACTGTTATATTTTTCAAAATGAAGTATTGCCGAAAACGCGTCCAAGATGCCACTTGTTTTAGGCTTCTACTTTAGAGCAGTAACTGCTGCAGACGGCAGCATGTGAGGCACGTGTAACTACACTTGTAGTATGCTCCTTGGTGCTTGAGTAATTTACCAAAAGGCCTATTGAACGAGGCAGCAGCAGCAGCTCACGTTTTACAGAAATGGCCAGCTGAATGGAAATAAACCTATACATTACTAAAAAAGGAACTAAACATACTCGCGAAGAAAAAAGAAAGATATAAACCGCTGGACTAACAACACTGTTAACTTTATCCTCCTCTGCTACTATGAACCCACTAAGTGTGAAACGGTTTCTTTTTTTTTTCTTTACTTTCTTCACCTCAATTCGTCCCGAAGTGGACTTCCCGAAGGAAGATTTTTTTTTCTTGCAGTGGTGAGGGAAGGTGCGCTAACGCAGTTGTCGCGTTTCTCTTGAATGGCAAGCGCATCAAGGGTTCCACATGCAAGTTGTGTCTTGTTTCTTGCTAGGATGTTCTCGTTGTCGAACCTTGCAGAACGTTTGCAAGCACGACAAATGATAGGTAAATGTCCATTTGCTGACATTTTTTTCTACCCAGCCAGCGTGCTCTCCCGTGCGATCATTAATACATCACCCGGTTTGCCCAATATACACTCGGCCGCAAATTCGCTGAATGTGGTTCACCACCTCTTTCTCGCACGTGGAGTAGTTTGACTTTGAGCTGTGTCACAACCTTGTGCGTTTTTGCTTCTTCGCTCCTGGTTCACCTTGCGGCACATATACGTGCCAAACGCTGGCACAGCACTCGTGTCCAATGCATGCTCAAGTGCATGCCCAATATATGACGGCCATGGAGAATCGACGCAACAATTCTACTCGACGGTGCGCGTTTTGAAAAGGGTCTATTGAGCGGAATTGCTCTCGAAAGTTATGGGAAATAAGAGCGTTCTTAATAATCGGCGATGTTTGACTTTTTATACAAAAAAAAAAAAAAGCGAAAGTAAGCTGCAGGAGCGCGCATTTAAAAATGTTTTATTGTTGTGCAACTTTTTCGTGTGATATAGATCAGCAGCACGTGCATAGTATATGCCATGCATTGACCTTCCCACCAATAGGTTTAAAGCAAAACTAGGTATATTAGGAAATTATGAAGTGAGATATATCTGATGAAGTATATTTACCTTCTGCGTGACGTATGATAACCAGGCTTCCACTTGCACCTTATCATCAGTAATGAGGTTATCATCAACGATATAATTCATCGTAACTGTAACTACATCTGTAATATCCAAGATAGGTACGTTTATTAAGAAACAATTTAATAACTTATTTGATCTACCTGCTAAGGCCCACATGTGGGAGCAGCAGTATTCTTTCAATGAATAAATATGTTTAAATATCAAAAACCAAGAACATACAAACACGCGTCACTCGTTTAAGCACATGATGGGGTCACAAGTGCAGTTTCATTAATTTTAGTCGTAACACTCACAGTGTAGCTAATGATATAGGGCGGTGACATCCTCGAAGGTTGTTTGATGGGTCGACAACTTGATTACACAGCGCAAGCACAATCGCTGAATTCCTCATGTGCTTTGGATGACGGGACGGCCTTCACGTATCAGTGCATATTTTGACCATAAGTATATTATTTTGATTAGCTGGCGCCGAATAAAAACGAGTGATTGATCATTCATATAAGAAAAAAGCAGTAAAGGTGCGCGATGAGTTTTTTTTCTTGTCGTTTTTTTTTTATGACGTGGTATATTGCCGCGCCCGCAGCTGGCCAAGTACGCAGCGAAGAGTCAGGTTTCGATTCCTGGGTCTTTTATTTATTCTTGCAATGTAAGGGCTGTTTATACTCCGACGTTGAGCGCAGTGAACGCAGCGTAGCGCAGAACGCGCGCCTTTTATTGGCACTCGAACTGGATTTCTGCGACCAATCAGTATCTGTGTGCGCTGCGCAACGCCGCGCACGTCGACGTTACGTTGGAGTATGAACGTATTTTTAGTGTTATGGTACATTCCAGAACTCTGTTGCTTGTTCGAGGTACGAATGTTCTAGTCGCCGTACTTTCTAGATCGATTGTTCCAGAAGCCAGCGCGTGTACATAAGGGGCTCCGCGTGGCAACCCGCAGTCAGTCTCGCCCCAGCGTTCGACTCTGCTGTTACGCCGACTTCGACGCCCGCGACGCTCTGCTGTTATCTTCTGTTTCCTTTTTATTTTGGACACAAGTTCGCCCCATTAAACGTTTCAGTTTCTTCAGTTATTCCTTGTTCGTCACATCTCCATTCGTGACAATATTGTGATTATGCTGCATGAGTTTTCCCTACAGTAGTATTTGCGTTAGGTAAGCATTTAGTTTGAGCTAGACTATAGCTCACGTATTAAATACGGCATGTTAACACGTCAAGAAGTAGTTGCTTCACTGGAGATTCGACTGCTTTTAGAAGGCTTGCTTCTTAGCAGCTTCATCAAGATCAAACAATATACACTAATCAGAACTTAACTGTTTTTTAATAATTTCAATAAAAAAAAAACTTGCGGCATCACTGTTACTGATGAGATTTAGTGAGCAGCGGAAGGTACAACTTTGCCATCTCTTACTAATAGGAAACTGTCGTCGCTAAACGCTAAATAAATGTGAATGAATCGCACTTTTCTACTTTTATTCGACAATATATCCATATGGAAAACATTGACACTGCTGCTCCCTCTATGACAAGGTTGTACACTTCTAGGTCAGCTTGAGCCCTGTTAAGCGCGACGCATATTGGTGTGCTCTTTTTCTCACTTATATTTGGGTCAATCGCCTGATACTAAGTAGCGTTCCTCTGTGTTATTTCTTGCCTGAAAAGACTGGGCTTTTTCTGCATTTTTGATAGACTTGCTTCTTTATGCTATAAACTGAAGGGTCCTGAAGAATCGGTTATGTTAAGCATGATTTCAGCTAACTGCGCCCTTCCTTTTTTATCACTGTCACTAATCAGTAATATTGCTTCCCTGATGCCCGCCGAGAGAGAGCTTTTCTCTACGTTTCTGAGTCTTAGGTTTTACTTTTTTTATATGTGTGAAAATCCCTAATAAACATAACTTACAGATATATTGATATAGTTTGTGATAATTTCGAGTCGACACCAAAAAGGATGAGAGCAAACGATCGATTGCCGGGCCAACGAAAGAGCGACACGTGGTACTGCAGTCGCGCAGATATAGCGGAAACAAGATTGCCTGGTGCGGGTGCCATCTTTGTAGCACAGGGGGAGGTCGACAGACGTCAACTGTTCTCAAAGCGCGTTTCGAAAACAGCCACTTCAATTTCTCAGTTCGCAGTCCCACTGCGCATCCATCATGTAAAATACATGGCGTTCGCTGCAGACATGATAACCGAAATATCTACGGACACATGTCAAGCATGTTTGAAACATGTTTTTTTTTACACGTACGCATGCTTCGAACATTTCTGCACACAGTTTTGGACCAGTGTGACTGCAGTTTCAGGCTTTTGTCAGTAATGCTGAACTGAGGATATGGGGTCTTCTTTTACTTACTTGTAGAGGGGAATATCTTTTTCTCTGCACTGTGTTACTGTCATTGGTGGTTTTTAAAACGCCGAACTGGAAAGGTCTATAGATGAGTGTATTAATCCAGTAATGTTTTGTGTGCATATAATTACAGCCTTCCGAAGCCTCCTTAGGATTGAAAGGTGAAATCGGTTTGACCACTTTCGCTCCTTTGGTGTATTTGAGAAAACGCAGCACCCTGTGCGGCAATTCTTCCGTTCCGGCTATCGATCACTCGTGCTAACTTCTCCTTGTGCAGACTTAACTTACTGTGAGGTCCCTGGTGAGGCATATACAAAGTTTGTGAATTTAATCCCTAAACTGCCGACAACGCGCATTCGACGCGGCTAGTAATGTTACAAAACGTGCATTTGTTGATGAATTAGACTGTTGTGTAACCACTTGCAAAGATTGAGCCTGTTCATAGGTACCTTCTGGTCAGTACGGCGTTTGACATGAGATGTCGTGCGCATCGTCTTGATAACCTCACAACCTATACACAGTTCCACTAGGAACTGTGTATAAAGTGTGAGGCTACCTCCCGATTTGTCGTCTGCTAGCAGAGTCGTGCGCGTTCCGTCTCTCTCGTTTTACCCCGCCGAACCTGCTGAACTTCCCGGATGCGCGGAGAGGGCTCTGCGGTCTAACAAAATGGCACCGCCCTGAGAGCGCTAAATGGAATGGTCTATATAGCGATTGTGGTATTATTTAAAAAAAAGGGGATCGTTCAGCTTGGAAATTGTACTCCTCAGAACTCTCCTGTGCTGACGTCATGCTTCGTTCAAGTTAAAGAGTACCATAAAACCACGTTTTTAATGCGTTAAAAATATCTAAAGCACGGAGACAGCGGATCTTTCACGACGTTCAAAAAAGTGTTAGGCAATTTGTGCCAGCGATATGTAGCGATATACGAGCGCGGCTAACGAATAAAATAAGAAGTATAGTAAACGCATATTAGGTGTATATTTTACATATATTAAATATACAGTGTAATCCACTTATAACGATACCAGATATAACGATATATCGCTTATAGCGATCAAATTTTTTAGATTTGATCGCTATTTTTTTAGATTTGATTTGATCCAGATATAACGATAATCGGCTATAACGATTGGATTTTGCGGTTTTCTCAATATCGTTATAAGTGGACTGCACTGTATACTGAGTTTTCTAAAAAAATATACCTTAAGTGCATGTTTGGTTCCGTAGAATAGAAAAATTAATATCTTTAAAATAATATTGTTTTCGCCAAGCATCTTGCCTAGTTAACGTCTTTTTGCCTTCAAATATAAAATACAAACTATTGCGTGACATTTTGCAATCGTTTACTTGCCACAAATTGTTTTAATCATATCCCGTACTATACTTCTAAGAAATGTTATGTCACTCTTGCTCTTACTAATCGGCTTGTTCTGAATTTGTTAGAGCAAGCACTAATTTTGACTAAAAAGTAAAACTTGCTTAAAATGTTCGTATTTTTTAGAAAGAAAAACCTTTATACCATCATGACAGCATTAGAAATAGTACGTTTTTCTTTTAACAAAAATCTTGGACTTACCGTCGTCTTGGTCTCTTGAGCTTAGATGAATTTTCGGCACGCATTCCACGCCAGTGCACATCAACCATAGCCATAGGCACAAACCCCAGCACAGTGGACTCATTGATAGCCTCCTGCAAGTCAAAATCTTCCCGTTCTTCCAAAATTGGTTGTTATATAGGAAAGGATACCAGACTTCCGCACAGCTTTAGGCGAGAGTCATAAGAACGTAAATATTCGCGCATAAAAAGTATTGCATTTGTGTTAAACTTCATTTAAAGGTCGTGTTCTAAAGGGCAATAGTAAACAAATATAGCAAAATAAATTTTATTCTGCGATATTTTTTTCACTTTCTATTTCCGCTTCTATTCAAGTCACATGAGATTGGTATTTTGTAGTGCTCATTTTTTTCTTCAAACATTTGACCTTTTCAGCTAACGAAGTGCCTTATAACCATTGTCTAAGTCACATGTTAATAATTTTCACGGTTTGCGCTACACGCGAAGGATGCATGTGCCTTTCAAGATAGCAGCTACTCTGCGGAAGGCTGCCACTTTTCCAGACAAATTTCGTTCGGTGCGACCTTCTGTCGCTCATTTCAGCTTGTATTTAAATATCCCACTGAAATTAGGCACATAATTTAACGTAAATCGATAGTACTATGAAAACATGTGGAAAAAGTACCGCATGACGCCAAGTGGACGTCACTGCCCCCTATCAATGAACCCAGAGTGGTAAATACATCTGTGGTTTTTCTCATCAGCCAGCTGTTTCGGTTCCGCTTGAAAAGCAACGACCACAACAATTGGGATGAATTGGCATTGAATTGGCTGTGATGACTCAGTGATGGCTCAAAGCCATCATAACCAAGCAATGCCATTGCCCTGGGAGTATCACGTGATTTTTGGGAAGGGCGAAGTGACGGGAGGGGCACGCAGCGCTTTGTCTCGTCGGTTACTTTTTACTTTGTCTTCGTCTTTGCGCTGTTTTGTTTTTAGTTATATTTAGTCACGTGATTGATAAGTTCACTGCGCTGGATTAGCTTTTATGGTTGGGATCGTCCGCTGCGGACCACCGTACGATGAAACGGAGCATATATGCTGTTTCGACGTTGGGTAACGACGCCAAGCACATGTGTTACTTTCTAAGAGCAGTGGTTGCACTCGGAAGCAGATCAGTTCTTTTCTGTTTGATTCAAACCTCCGCCTCCAATCGACTGTGATTAAACATCTTCCGTAAGCCGCGAAAATATGCAATATTGGAACGAAGTAAATGATAAAAAATCTTATTGTCAAAGAAGTTGTTTTTGTAACATATCGATACCTGCTAATATATATATATATAGATGTATGTGTGTGTGTGTGTGTGTGTGTGGAAAGAGATGTTTGACACCTTAAAGTATAATTTTTAATTTCCACATTATACGGACCTGCTTCGTTCGAAACTTTACGCATGCTTGATTATGCCGACAAAGACCGCGGGATGAAGAATTTATGAGATACCATGAGCACAAGGTGTGTGGGTTGCGCTTGTTCTCTATGTATGACAGGGAAAGGGGATGACGCGTGCGGGGCTGGCTCAACCACTCGCTTCATGTGTAGGGTAGCATAGCAGATTCTGTGTCCTTCGGTCTGTCAGCGTGACCCGGCTAGTGCAAATATTTGACTATATAAGCCAACTGTAAGCTTTTGGTTACATATATCTGTGTTTTTCTTCAATATTGAATCTGTGCCTTTGATGGCCGACGACAATGAATATGTTTGGTACGCTAATTTGAATGGCACGTGATTACGGAATAGGAAGTGAGCGCGCTTCAAACCAGCCAATTCTTCGCCTACCTTTTTGGACGGAAAGACACGAATTTCGAGCCGTAAATTGTGTTCTGGGGAGTTGGACTCTTATAGATGACATTCAAATAAAACCCTCGGCGATCAGAAATACCCTACCGGTTCTTATCATCAGAAATAGTTTTGATATGTCGTCTAGGAACACTCCTAACAAAATTGGCGTTTATGAATGTAATACCCGCGTTAGCATATACTACATCTTGTATTTCAAATCAGTTTTTTTATTTACACAGTTGGGAAATTCACCCACCCTACCCTTTCCTGCAAATTGGCTCTAAGTATTCACCTTAATTTCTTCAGATATTCCCAATTTATTTAAATAATTTTATTAATTTAAGAATCTTTTTGTTTCTTTTTTAAGATGCATCTTACAAGACGTGGTATTGTCCTCCTCACACAATTTAAGAATCCACCTGTGTTAATTAAATATTTATTTAGTTTATAAAATATTTGTCTTGTGAAGGCCTTAGGACAGTGTATTACATAAAACGATGGTTGTTTGAAAACATATAAAGCGAATTAAAGGAAGACCCAGTAAATACAAAGCAAACGAACTATACAAAAAAGAATAGAGGCACATGTTACAGAGTAATGCTTGTAGCGAAACATTCCAAATGTTAGCTTCTTCTCAGCTTTTCAATATCTGCGTGAGTATTTCTAGCTGTGACGACATTGCCGGCAAACAATCAGCGATGTCTCTGTTACTCTTGCAGAGTAATGTACCAAATAATTATGTTGCGGGATCTTAAGAAAAAAATAAAATAGCAATTTACAGTTTAGGCGTATTTTTTTATTGTTCTTGCTGGTATTTTGGGTATAATGTTATGATAACTCCTGGTCAGTTTAGATTTCCTGTTACAGTTTTCAGTGGGGACGTGGAGGTATGGCTGAAAAAAACGCATAGTTCAGCTTCACTGGTAGCGGCTTTGCCGCCTGGGGTCTGATTGTGGTCACCGCGAGAGCGACAGGGAAATGTAATTTGCTTCTCGCGGAGTGAGGCCAAATGGAGCTCGCAGTTGTTTTGTCTGTTAATGTGCGCGAAGAACGCGGTTCGTCTGCTAGGAAGCGCCGCTTTCCAACTAAAATTATAACAAAAAGAAAGAAGAAAACGCCGTACGCGATCTGCTAAGAAACTGGAGAAAAGGTTAATCGTCTGCTGCAAACCGAGCGCCGATGCGAAGTGAGATCAAAAGCAAGATGTAATTGCTATCGTGTGCTATTTCGCGTTGGATGCCATTGACAACGCAGGCTTCGTTTGTTAACCTCAAGTTGATCTGGTGCCTCACACAAGCTGAAATCGACCGGTGAGTAGAGGAGTACTAATGAGAAGCATATGAGAGGCCCCACGGCCTTTTTTTCAATTCGCAGTTGGTGAGATGTTCCCACTACAATATTGCCTTATTGTGAACTCGCTAACGGGCCAAAAATGTCTCACTGATTGATTACGCGCAAGTTGTGGTGCCACGTCCAATCAGCAGCCCAAAAAGCTATCGCTTTCACTTTCGCCAAAATCAGAACCCCGGAGAGTCCACCGAGTGCGCCCCGGTGTCTCATCTCTTTCTTTTGGCGGCAAGCGACGTCGACTTGCCGGCCACTGCGCCTGGCTTCTTGGAATGGGAAGCGAACCAGTCGCTTGCTTTGGGAAGAGCAGTGGTTCCGAGCCATTGTTGTTTCGCGGACCGCTTGTGGATCGGCGGAGCTGATGGAGGACCTCGTTCGTGGTGAGGGGAAGGGAATGTGTAGGTTAATTATGATAATGATTTAATAAATGAATATAAGTAAGGGCTAGAGTGAGGTAGACGTTTCTTTTTGACATATTCACGAGAAAACTCACTAAAAAATTGAAACGTTTCTCCACAATCTGAGAAAAGATAACTTATATTTCCGGGCTTGACTGATGTGGCTGGGCTTCGTGGACCCCTAGAATGTCTTCGCGGACCCTTTGGGGTCTATGGACCCCCATCCGAGAATGGTAGAGAGTTGGGTCCTCACAAACAAGGTGATCAAAATAAGCGGCTTTCCCAATGGTACAGTTCTTTGGGCCAAAATAGTTTTCATCTTGAAATTTTGAGGCTTGGAAAGTCCGAAGCAGTCGAGGTAAAGTCAGAGCTGAATTTAGGAGTTTTACATGCTAAACCAAAAAGGGGCCTCTGGCACGCCTTAGTGGAGGACTGAGGATTAATAACACAGCGCCTCCTTTCTAACAAGCTTCCTTTAGATTGGAGGAAGCTCGACCAGGATTCGAACCGGCATCGGGGTCCGTGGGCCGGTGCATGAAATGTCGTGTACTGCTTAAATAAATAAAAAAAAAGTGAAATCTTGCATTGTGTGTCGCCCTGCCATTGCTTGCAGAAAGGTACGGGGCTGTGTAGATGAAACAGACAGCATTAAGTTTCAGGAACTCTTTCATTTCTGCACTTTTGAAGGCGGTTCCGTTGTCCGAAACAATTACGTCGGGCAACCCATGTGTCGTGAATAGTTTCCCCAGCGCGGTAATCACTGCAGCTGATTTCGTGGACGGCATAATCTCGACTTCGGTCCAGTCAGAAAATGTGTCTACCACAATGACGAAACTTTCACCTCGAACAGGTCCAACGAAATCTACGTGCAGGCGGCTCCAGGGCTGTTCTGGTTTTATCGAAAAGTGAACAGGTGTTTTGGGATCGCTCTGCCTGTTTTCCTGGCACTGTTGGCAATGGCGTACAAAGTGCTCGATTGCTTGATCGATTTTAGGGCACCAAATATACGCCCTGGCCGACGTTCTCATTGCTGTCATTTCTGGGTGGTTGGCATGAAGCAATTACAGGACCTTCCTTGTGGCTTGCTCGGGAATTACCACTCTATTTCCCGGGCGCGAAGCCCGACAAAGCCTTTGTATCTTAAAGTTCAGCAGCTCAGTACCGTTACACAATGACAAAGATGTACAAAATATTATATGGCAATTCTACAAAATAAATCAAAGCTTAAAAGGAGAGTAAACAGCAGTAAACAGCACGACTAACAAATGTTAGTCATGTTACGACTAGAAAGAAAACAATAGAAACGTTATAGAAAACAATTATATACCTCCAGCTCGTGAAACCAGCCGCAACGAAACATTAAAATTAGATGACAATGAAAATGTATATCCTTGAGGTCGGCTATATAGAGGATGTTTTTGGAAACTCGGCTCAATTTGCTCCCAAATAGAACAACGCAACGTAAAAAGAATTATTGCTGATGTAGAGGTCTGTGTCAAAGGGCCCATTAATAAAGGTTATTAACGGTCCATATAGTTGGATAATTAATTATTTTTAGTAATTTTACTGCTAATTATTAACTTTAAAAGCATGGGTTCGATTACAAACTTGACGTAAATCTTCCAAGACTACTAAATCCACCAGTAGTACAATTATATCACGCACGCGCAGAAGTTTACGGTGTTCCGAAAATTTGCTCAACTTGGACGAGTTTCTATGTTTGGGTTCCTTAACGGAGCGCATCTTCGCGCCCGCCATCCGCCCCCCCCCCCCCCCCCCCCCCCCCCGCCCCGTGGCCAAAACGCGTGACGTGTATGCGCCACCACGCATCGCACGCACTGATCTCTACAACAGGGTGCTGGATGGCGCTTAGCTGCTTTCCGAGCCTGTTGTAAGTGATGCCACCGGAAGTTCGATGCTTGTCCCGGAAGTCGGGCGTGTGCTGGGCATCCTAGTGCATTCAGTCGATATTTTGGTCCATGATTTTTTCTGTCTTTGATTAGATTTTAATACTCTCGTTCTGGATTCGATCCCGAGAATAAGGCATTCGAACGCGGGACATACGCTCACTTGACAAACTAGAACCTTTAAATTTTCAAATCGAATGGCTTTCGAGGAGATTTCTCGAGTCCGCATGCTCTGCTACTCCGCAACAAGCCGGCTCTCTTGGGAGGACAAGAAAAAACACAGCGCCTTGAACGCTGTTTGAACCAGCACCCGGAAAAGTTGAAAAGTTTGTCAAGCACTCACTTCCGGACAAGCCACTTACTTCCGACGGCTTCAAACATGTCTGCTCAATACACCATCTAGCCCCCTATAGTAGAGATCAGTGATCGCACGACTATGTTGCCGGTGCCACACACTATCCACATGAAACTTTGAAGAGACCATGAAAATATTTTTTGACTTCTTCGTTCTTAGCTTTAATCATCAACTCAAAAGCGCACCAGTGGGCACGTGATGCGATGACTCCAAGCTTCCACCGTGCTTTTTAAGCACACAGTGAAATTTGTCAGTCACAATTGGTGATAGGTGCCGTCACGGGACTCATTGCCCACGAACGCGGATCCAAATATTCGTCAACGGAATGATTCCTGACAAGCCAACTCGTCCGAGTGACGCAGTTCTTGTGTCTATTGCGTGAGCTGGGTTAGGCTGACGTGCTTGGGTGCTCGAATGTATCGTAGTAAAAAAGCGAAGAACCTTTAGTAAGAAAGGAGGTAGGCAATTGTTCGCTGAATTTTAAAACTTTCGTACCGAAAAGCAGGCGTTAAATTTCTCTTCTCTTTCTCTTGTCCCACTAAACAATATGGGACTGATAAAATACCAATCTAAATAAGTTATCCCATTTCAAAATTAATTTTACTGTTCCTTTAATTTCACTGCCAACAATGAATTTTTAAAAGTATCTTTTAAAACTAAAAAAAATTTTTTGCGCAAATCAAAGTCCAAATTTGTTCTTTTAGAGTTTTATTTAATCTAAAAGTTAACGTTTGTCGGCCATAGTTGCTTTTATAGCCAGCATCCTTTGCTTTGGGTTTATAATCGGATGTGAACTCGGGCTCTGTTGATGTTGTGTCGAGTCTTTTTTATGCATTCATTCTAGAAATCTGAATTAACTTGGTCTGCCTTAAGCATATCAGAGTTGATCAAGAGTGACTGCGTCCCTTAGTTTCTGGTACTGGTACAATATGAACAAAAATGAACTTCACAAAAACACAGCCAACTGAACAAACAAACTATAAAACATCAAATAGTAACCGACTTTTCGAAGCAATTTTTTGTCGCACGAGGAAATACTATATATCTCTGCGTACAATATTCCAGGGAACCTGGCATTACCCTAGGGTTGTTTAAGTACCTTAGCAATACTAAAGGCCCTAGTTTGGATCCTTGAGGAATACCATGTCGAGAAAAGTGATTAGTGTTAGCATTCCCTGAACTATCGCAACGTCTATGTGATCACGAAATCATATTTCTACGTTGCTAAATCTCTACTAAGATTACATTGTCTTTTGCAATCGTAGGAAAGACGTATGGCGACATTTGTACTATCAGTAAAGTCGTGTTTTTAAAGTTGTGATCGTCAAAGACGCATATTTTTCTTTGCTTTTCTTATCCACTCTGCCCTGCGAGCATATCCTGACAAAATAAAAGGTAATAAAGCTTGAGCCCATAAAAAACTGCGCATTTTCTGCTACGCCAGTGAGTGACAGCGCGTCCCTTTCTTTTTAGAGATACCGTGGAAACGGCTGACGGGCGGCGGAGAAGAGGCTGTCGTGCTGACGACCTGCTGCGCTTTGTAGCTGCGTCTGGGACCAGTCCCATAGGGTGTCGCTGTAGCGCAACATATCTAATTGAATTTCGCTCAGCTCCGATGTGTCCATAGCTATCGCGGTGATGAGAGGCGCCGATCCAGAAAATATGCCGGTGGCTTCGGCGCCATCAGCGGAGTAGAACCCTGTGGTAAAACATACCGACACACCTCTTACGCTACCATTTTCCTGATGCCGGGCAAGCTTCCAGTTCCAGATGACAAAGCACGTCACGACCGTCAAAATTACGCCGCGACTTCTTTTGCGGCGTGTTGGAGAGAAAGAAAAACTCTATATTTCTATAGTTTTTCGCGTAGAAGTTAATAAACCGAGACGAAAACGGACGCCTCTTCGGCGTTCAGTGAACATTCAAGGTTTAATGTCAAAGTGATTTGGCAAAAGTAACAAAGGTAGTTTCATGGTCCCTTTAATGCCAATCAGAGCTAGGCGCTCTGGTGCCCCCAAACGCTCTTATCCCGTCCCTCTTGCCTCTTAGTTTGTGCCCGCATATAATATGCAATGGATTTCTTTACCCCAATCAAAGATTTTAAGTGAGTAAAACAGCGCAAACAAGGGAAATTTTCCGAACCTCACATCAATTTTAGTTGTGACCAGAACTGTGCTGTAAAGAAAGCGTCATTGTGCCGAGTGCGTCGCGGATTACATTTAATTTCGCGATGCAAGGTTCGTCACCATGACTCCGAGGAAGTAGCGTGCTAAAATTACGGATGTTTCTAAATGTCGCGGAAAGTAAGCACTCGCAATCCAACCATTGTAAAGAACTCTGGGTTGATAACAAAGCATGTTTTGCAGTCAATAATTTAGTACACGTGTGCACCCAGAGGCAAGAGAACAATAATTTCAGGAACAACGGCATTTGCTCGAAAATGTTAACTCTGTACGGAACTTTGTAGAAAGGTCGGAGGTGACCAAAACTGCGTAGATCTGAGTGGTATTCTTAGGTATGGTACAGCAGGCGCTCTCATTTTATCAAGCTTCAGAAGCAAACCAAGAAGCCACCATTGTATGAGCGCTTTTTAGACGTGGCGGCGGTTTGGCACTGTCAACGCCGCTGAGAGCACCAAGCCTCCATATTTGGAGATTCTGAAGCTTTCTTCTCAGATGCAACGACATCTTGGTGAAATAATATAAGTTAGAAGCAAATATAAAAGGGGTCGTTTAATTTCATTTGGAACATGCATGTCGCCGGAGGTAGTGTTATGTATCTGAAAAATGTATGTATTCTAGTCCCATTCCCACAATAAATAAAGCCACTTTTAAAACTTCTTTTTAAGAAACTATTCTTTTCCATAAAAATTCTGAAGTGGAGAAAGACAACATATTAAATATAGGCTGCTTGATTTTTGTACCCACTTTTGTCGGTTATTATAACATGTAGAAAAAACTAAACTGATACAGTAATTATTCTGGTAAATGTGGAATACGTCCATGTCGTGCTTTCTGCAGTTGATAGGGCCAGCCTGTATTCGCCGTCTTTCTGTGCACTGCTCCTCCGCCGGCTAGTCCTATCAAGCGCCGAGTGCACGCCTTGGCGCTGCGCTTTGCGCGCTGTTTGATTGGCCCATCGGCTCATAACACCGGCCGCGCTGGGACATAAGGTGAAACGAAGAATATCTTTACATTTGATCGCATTGCTACTTTCTTCAGATTGTGCGACACTCGGTGAATAATTGATTACGCCACGCCTAGATGAGGTGATGGGTCTCGGATCTTCCTATGTTATCTAGCGTCCTCGGTTTGTCATCTTTTTTTAGAAAGGCGGTGAAGTAAAAGGAGGGGAGAGGGTCATGTGGACGTGCCCCCATTGGAAACAAAAAGTTATGCCCCTACCCTTCCGCTATTCTGACGTTACATACAAAGCATGCTTTTTATATTATAATAATAAATAACATTAGTAATATTGCTTAAGCAGGGGCACTTGAGTCGAGGTACATATTGCTTTTTTTTTTTTGTTCTTAGGTTGGTATATATAATATTTCTTATTTTCTTTGCGTTCCATTCGTCATGTGCTTTTTCTCCCGAAATGTGCACCGACTCAATCCTAACGGTTCTTAAAACCAGATGATATAGAGCATGTAAACTAAAGCTTCTGAAGCATTTCAGACTGCCCGCAAAAGTCGGTTTCTTAACGTATCGCGCTGCAATTTACTGCAGAGGCGTAAGCAGATAATGGAAATTTACAGGAAAAAAAAAGAATGAACTTACATCGTTCACAAAAAAGAAAAAAAAAAAGACGTGTTCTGAGCAATCTACGCCGCCACTTCGTGGACGATGCACGCGCTGACAGAAGTGCTGCCGACAACTGGCGTACGTCGCGTCAAGGAAGCGCCAGCCGATTCGGGTTGATAACAAATAATCTCGCAAAAAAAAAAAAAAACGAGTCGTTTGGCGTTTTTATTACAGAGAGTGTCCAACTGGTCGATCGGGGTCACGTGGTTTATGGTTGCATTGGCAATACGAGCTGCTTGGAGATGACAAACGCATCGGTTGTCTGCAAAGGTCTCGGCTTTTCCGCCCGCTTTCATCCTTGCCCCCCGACAACGCAGCGCATGTGCACTTGCGACCAAATCTCCGCAGCAAGCGTCCGCCATTAAATTGCAAACGCTCCCCGCGGTGTGAGTTGGACCCTCTCTGAAATCTAGGCTTTCTACGCTCCCTCGACGCGGTGTGCGCCATCTGTCGCTAGCACTTCTCTCTACGAGAGCATGCCCTGCGACGTGCTGGCGTAGATTGCGGAGAATAACATTTTTGTTTTGTTTTTTGAACGATGTACGTTCCTTCCTTAGTTTCTTTACTGCAAACTTCCATCGCATGCTTGCACCTCTGTAGGAAATCGCAACGCGATGGCGATACGTTGAAAAACTGATTTTTGCGGGCTGCCTAGATGGCTTTAGAAGAATTGGTTTACATGCTGTGTAAAACCGTCAGATGTGGTATCGCGATATCAATACCTTAGCTGCTCCAGCTCTTTAAATTCGAACATCTGTCAAGTTTTAATAATGACTGACGCTCACAGGTTTGGTCGGGTCTCCACGCGATGGCCGACATCAGAAGAAGATGTATCAGAATGAACGCTTTCAACTTATAAATCGTCTCAATGTGAATATGCTGAGCTCAGCATTGTAAAAACCTCATGGAGATTAGTTATTGATTTGCAATTTCTTCTTTGACGGAATAAAAGAAATCAATAACAAAAATTTGTACAGCACAAGAAGGCACACACTGGTTTGAGTTGACCATACATTTTAGATGAAGTGATTTAAACATTGTATTCTCTGCTTTGGCTTTCAGAAACTTTAGGTAGTTCTCCACAATACACTGTATTATCCATATTCTGAATAAAAATTTTTTTCTTGTACACCTTAATGACTCCGACGGGATGTTTGGTGTTTGGACTTTGAACAAATTAACGAAGGTCGTCATTGTGCAGTACTCAGTGGCCAGGTTGAATACCGAGACACTGACCTTTCCGGCACGGTGAAAATGTGATTTTTCGTTAGGAAGTGCAAGCGTGATTGTAATGGTTATGCCAAGAAGTCTCAAGAGCTGGAAGAGCAAGTACGTCCTGACTGCACTCCAACGAGGAATGTCGACAAAGGTGTACTACAAAGATTTTCAGGCAGGCGTGTCTTCTGTCTTACGGCTTAGTAGATTTTTGAGATGTTATTGATATGAATCCCAGACGAAATTCCTATGGATGTGTGCTTCTGCGAATTTAAACTAGCGCTGTACGAGACCGCAATATTGTTTGCTCGATAAAGGCGTCTTGCCTGCCTTGTAGTACGACAAATATTTTCTAGTGGTAGGGGATTCGAGAAAATTAGGTCCACGTAGATTAGAATCTGGCAGGCGTGATAATGAGTTTTTGCGTCCATCAACACGCAATCGGTACACAATTTGAGTACATATTTTGTGACATTTGAACTAAATAATACTTTAAATTCAAGGGGTTCTGATATTCTTTTGGATTACGAATAATTATTATTCGTAATAAAGTATTTATTAATATTGCTTTTCTGTCGAGGTAACTTTTCCGGCAATCCCTTTTTCAATAACCTACTACAGTGCCAGGGTCCCACTACGAGTTCAGTACGGGAGCATGTTTCGTATGATGTCGTCGTGACTGATCTCGTAAAAAAAGAAATAAAACACCACTAAATTTTTAACGTTCTTTTCATCCTTTATTTTGTGGCACCGATGAATCGTGATTATTTAGTTTATAGTAAGGAAAGAAGCGCGTAAAGGTATCCATACTGCCTACGAAGACCATGCAACGAAAGAAGACGACAAAGGCGAAACGACATTGTGCCGAAGCTTTTTGGCGTTGCCGCTTCTTGGCTTCGATTTCGCTGGAGTCGCAAATATTAGCTTCTGAAGAGCAAATTATATTAAGAGCGTTAACATGCTTAGATACATATTATGCTTCTATCAATACATAAAAAAAATACGTTTGAATTACAATCATGCTACAATGAAAGTCGTTGGTCGCTTGAGGGAGGCCCGACCGTGGGAAGTAGACAAATAAATTGGAAAAATCTGTGCAATGGTTTTAAGTGCGATAGAAGACTTTATTAACACCGACGAAAATTATTTCTAGATTTATCACAGAATTTTGCAAGCAGTTAAAAAGAAAGCGTTTACGCTGAACAAAACGCTGCAAAATGATACAGCATTTCAATGACGATCTACGCTGCGACCTCGGCAACATTTTTTTCTGAGAATATTTTATTATGTATTAGCTTTGCGGAAGCTCAGAAAATCATGATCCACGATTATTGCCCCCGAGCTTCACGATGTGAAATTTGCATACCCGCAGTCTAGGGCTTTCCAACGAGTCGTGCAACACGTGGGGTTTTTGCTAGGTCATACATATTGTCCGTGAAGCACACTGAAACTTTTGAACTAGAAAAAAAAAGGAAAAAAAATGTATTGACGCACAATAGAATTCGAGAGACCTTTCTACCCGTAAAAGAAGCAGTACTGGAAAAATCTGAAGCCACCTGCTTGTTTGACCTTTATCAAATCGCTCGCCACAATCTTGTAGTCATTTCAAGCCTTTTGGCGTCTTCTGTGCTCGGATCGGGAGTTTTTTTCTTAAGATTAATAGATTTGTTTAAAAAAAACACGTCATAGGTAAACTAGTGTCGTTTTTGCGGGATAGTTATACTGCCAGGGGAACATAATATAGGTGCTGATAGTCCCGATAAATTGAGTGATTAACTAAAATTTGTTAATTGACTTTCTAACTAGTGAAAACAGACATATGGTTTCAGTTAGACACCCGCTGACCATCATCGAAAACTACGAAATAATTAATTTTCAGAAAGACTTTGAGCACGTGGGAAATGCAGTATCGCGTCAACGTTGCCATTTGGCGCTCTATTAGAAGAGACGGGAAAGTTGCGAGGGCGCGTTATCGCCCGGGTGGCCTTGCTCCTGCTGCACGTGCGGTAACTGTAGCGCTCCACCATCTTCCCACCTAATATAAAGTATTTCTAACAATGAGCGATTTAGTGGTTCTTGATGACGCTCAGCATGTTTCTGACTAGAACCATACACTCATTGTCAATAGTTATTACTTTAACTAACATATTTTAGTTAATTAGCCGACTGATAGTTACGATTAGCATCCTATACCATGTTGCCTGGCCGTATGACTTACCTCCACAAACAGGATTAATCTAGCTAGCACTGATTTTTGTGAACACAAATCAGTTAAGCTTAGGAAGGAAGGGTATGCTTAATTCCTTTCATTACAGCATACTTCTGACCCATGTTTGTCTCCAGATTTCCGCAATATTACGAATATGCCACTTATTAGGCATAGCCATTTCATATCATACTCTCATGAACGAAGGCAAATAGATGATGAATAATGAACAAAAATGAACGCTTAATGAGGCAAACAACTATGACCCCCCCCCCCCCCAAAAAAAAAAAAATTGAACAATTGAAAGGGTAGATGAAAATAACTAAAAAGCGTCGCGGGCGTCGGATTCGACGGGAACGCGGGCGTTACATTATGGGACCTCCCAGACCTATACACCTATTCAATTCTCCGCTAAAATTAGAAAAAAAATCTTAATTCGTGTGTAGGTTTCTGATGCCCCATAATGCAACACTGCGCATTCAGTTTCCTTGCTAAATGTAGTGGTAAAACTGACGTTATATGACCTGTACACCAATTCAGTTTCCCCGCTAACTTTAGCGGGTAAACTGAATGCGAAATGTTGAGGTTGCGTGATGTAAATATTCACGTCATACAGGGAAAGTGAATTTGTTCATAGATGATGTGACACGAAGTCACGTGACCCCATGTTCCCCGCTAAATATAGCGGGGAGACTGAATTGGTGTTGAGGTCACGTGGCGTCAATTTTCCAGCTAAATTTAGCGGGGAAACTGGGATGTCATGTGACGTCGCAGGCCACGGCTTCACCAGATGCGGCTCTACAAAATGCGGAGCAACTAACCAAGAACGTTTCACTTTGAAACTAACACCGATCGTGTTGGATTATGGGGCTCCCACTGTACCCTCCTCGTCCTCCTTAACCTAACGTGAAAAAAAGTCGAATAGATATATATTTACATTTATCTCTCAAATTCCCTACTACGGTATATCACAAAATTAAATACCTAAAGAGCTGCGCTGTAATTTCGCATTATAAAGAAATCTGTATTTTTTTTTCAACTCGCAATTAAAAGAAATTGAACGATATCATACCCGTTTTCACTGCAAGAACCATAGTAAAAAAAAGTCTGGCTTTCCACTAATTTCACCCTTTATGTGGATAATTAAGAAATATGTAGGTAAAGTTTAGGTTATACATAAGGTATCTTATCAAGACGTAAACATTCCAAACGCAAAAAAAAAGCAGCGCTTTTTTCTCCGTCACCCAAATATCGTAACTACTTCGCGCCGAGTATGAACAATGCGCAAAACATGCTTTTCTTTTTTTTAAGTGAAAACGGGTATAAATGTTTTAGCGTCCTTTACATTCCTTGTTTTTATGGCGCCGATGAATCCCGGCGATTACTTAGTTGATATGTTGCCCACGAAAACCAAGCAGCGAAAGCAAACGACAGCGCTCAACTGCGTTAACAAGCAGTTGAAAAAAGGGTTTCGTTCTATATGAAAAAGCAAAATGCTATCGCATTTCATCGACAATATGCGCTGTGATTTCGGCAAAAATCTTTTACTGCAAAAGTTTAAATATTTATTAGCTTTGCGGAAGCTCGGAAAACCATGATCCACGATCAAAATCTCTGAACTTCCCGATGTGCCATTGGCAAACCTGCAGTTTCCGGCTTTTCAACGCGTCGTACGACACGTGGGATGTTTTGTTTTGAACTAGAAAGAAATGTTGATGCACCATAGGATTAGAGAGACCTTTCGAGGTTAGAAAGACGCAGCACTAGAACATTTGGAAGCCACCTGCTCGTTTGACCTTTATAAAATCACTCGCCGTTTCATCTTGCAGTCACTTCAAGCCTTTTGGCATCTTCTCCTGCGCATATATACTCCAACTCCATTATCACAGCGTATTTTAGACCCCTCTTTTGCTCTACATTGTCGCAAGATTACGAATATGCCACTTATATTGGCATATCGATTTTATAATACAAGTGCTCTTTTTAATGCGAAAGCCTTAACTATTCGATGGAGTGAACCGACGTCATCAACTTTTGAGGCCGCGCCAAGCGGCACTTTCCCCTGTCCAGTGGAGCGGAGCCTGTCGTCTGTAGCAGGAATCTGATGGATAGGCTCCCATTGGCTGACGCGCGTCATAGTTTCAAGGAGCGCGGCTCCCATTGGCTCCCGCGCGGCGCAGTTCCAAGGAACGCCACCACAGAAGCGCTCTCCATGGCGGCGCAACGCACGCAGCGGCCTGCCCGGCTGCCGCTAAGATGGGGCGGGGCGCCTGGCCGCAGAGCCCGCACGGGCAAACTCCGAAGAGGCCGCACGGCCGAGCTCAGCGGGGCGCGGCCACTTCACGAGTGCGCGCGTTCGGCCGTCGGACGCTACCTCGGCAGTAGCGAAACGTAACCATCCACGCCAGTACGCCGCAGACGAACTAAGGGAGTAGAAGAACGAAATTCATGCTTTCGCATTCACAGCTCATAACAAGTAATTATCTGTCCTCGTATTTTTTAAAATTTTCAATGAGCTTTGTATAAAAAAGTGAGGTTTCATATAAAATGTGTTATATGCACGGAATGTAGATGCTTATGTAGCTACTTCTCAACATAATCAGCGCACGTAAATGGTCAGTAAACACGACGCGGTAGAAATGTTTGGATGCCGTCGTCAAAGAAGGTTGCCACATGGTTTCTGTAACACGTTTAACAAGACCGTCAGCCGCCACAGCCGTTTAATCGGTATGGCGGACGCTGCTTGAAGTTTTGGGAGGACGAACATACGCCTATGAGGATGGGGGTCAAGCAAGATTGTCTCTGGTGGCTGACGATCGTGGAACGCGTCATGGAATGACTGCGAGCTTAGGCGGTAACCTTCTTTGTGGGGGGCATCCGAACGCTCATGCTTCGTCACGACGACTGACCAGAGGCGTGCGGTTAATATATGGGGACGTGGCTAGGATGCAGAGGTGAAAAGTGCCAACAAAGTAACATTAGCGTGCGGTTTCGAGTTACCTTCGCAAGTCATGCTGGTGGCGAAAGGAACAACGCGAGTCGGGTGCCGACCGCTTGCGAGATTAGCGGCTATCAACATCTGGCTATCCGGCCTTGTTTGTGTTTAATATCGCTCACCTATTTTAAACTAAAGAGATGTAATGTTCTATACGAAAGCAGGAAACAATACAAGGGGGGCCAGAGCACCCCTTGTGCTGACTGTCGTGCAGTGTTGCGTCCTAAGCGTACCTAAAGGCGTGTACGACCGGGCAGCCGCCGTATTTTGACGTGAGGAGAGCTCTCTGCACCAGCCACTAGAGCACCGACTTCTCGGCCCGCGGTGCCCTTTGTCAAAGTACTGCTGTCCTTATGGTAGTCCGTATAGTAAGACTGTTGTTTGTTTTACAATATTCAAATATCGATAATACTGTTGATAGTTTTATTTACTCTGCATAGTTTGCTTTGGTGTCCCGACAGTGTTGAGAGTACTATCGGTAGTTTTGCACTACTATCCTAAATCGCGGGAGTCTACGATGCTGCTTTCCGAAGACGCACCAAAATTCCCACTGTTTTTCTTCTAGCACCAAACGAGAGCGTCATTTCGACCAATTGCGTAAGATGTGTTATTACGATACCGCGAGTAAAACGTTTATGCACTCATCGCACGTTTCGGGACAAGGTAAAATCCTAACTGTAAAAGTCAACTATACTTTGTGGGACACCAACGCTCCGAATCATGCAAGATAAGCCAAATTTAATTTTAAAAAAAAGCGAAGCAGTTGTTGCAGGTTATGCGGGAAATTTCGCTGGCACCTCTAATTGGTCAAAAGAGTCATATCATTTTCACTTGTTTGCCCGACGCAGATGTCACTAATTCATTAGAGGAAAAGCGCTACATTTAGACTTGCCCTCTAACATTAAAATAACAAATGACAAGACAAAGAATAAATAAACAATTGCATGAAACGTTTATTCTGAGGTTGCGAAAAAAAAAATCAACATAGTTTACAGAGTTTAGTAGTGCAGATTGTTGGGCTAATAGACCGATCTCACCAAGCGTTCCACGCATGCGTGACGCCGCCATCACTGTTGTTCATAGGAGGCAGACGCCAGTTCACGAGACAGCTCGTGCCGCCTCGTGCTCTGCTCGCGCAGACCTCCAGCAGGGTTATCGCGCGTGCAGACAGACTACAGCTCCCACGATGCATGTCGGCAGCGGTGGCGTACTCAAACTAGCTGGTGAGATCGGTCTATTGGTTTTGGAATTTGGAATACATTTTAGCGCTCAAAAAACAGGGACAAAGAGGCGAGAACGAAGAAGAAACACACGTGACGAGCGCAGCGACATCACGGATGTTTCTTCTTCGTCCTCGCCTGTTTTGCGGGCTGTTTCCTACGCTCTTATCAGTTTTGGTTTGAACTCCGGATGGGTCGGCCGCGTGCCTTTTCTTCGGAGAAAGAAGACCGGGTGCGGAAAAAGCGGCGACGTACGCAGCAGCAGGAATGGGTCCGCAACCGCCGCGTGCGTCGAGCGGTTCAGATAATCTTGCAAAAAAAGTGCAGATCGCTCGCGTGGAAAGCCACCGCCAAGAACAGAAGCTACAGCTCCGCTGCTCTTCCTCTTTTACCAGAGTGGAAAGGCTGAAAGTTTTTTTTTATACGCGTTTCTTTCAAAACTTGAGTGCGGACCGTCACCTTTTGCAACAATATTAGTTTTGATTACTTATTCGCCGTCGGTTTCGCAACACTGGACGAAGGCGGTTATCTCGGCCTCGTAAAGCAACGCAATAAAGCCCACCTGAGTCACGGTAGCGTCGACATCTGACTGGATGGACACGATCACAAAACCCGCGATGCCGAAAGGTCCTCTGCCTGCGTTTGTGGTGGTCCAAGCCACGCCATGCTTTGAGATTGGCCTTTCCCTCTGATGATAACCTGTCTATATAGAAACAAACCGCCCTATATTCTCCAGATTCGCTCTACTCATATTTAGTTCGATACCGAAATCGAACGTCGTTGGGGAAGAAAAATGGGAAGAAACTAGATAAAAATTCGTTTCTTCCCATTTTCCCCTATCATCCAAACGTGAAGTCACCGGCGGGAAGCATGGCGCACGGATGGTGCTCAGGTTCGCTCGCGTCTAACAGCGTGAATCCAAAATTTTATATTTGAACAAAATCTTACCATTGTCTATGTACTGAACTATGAGAAGAAATGGCAACTACCGGGATTTTGATAAAACCGTTCGTGTAGCTCGGTACGCTCGGACCACGACTCGCAAGTTTTGTATAAATGCTGTGTATATTCATTCTCTTTATATTACAAGCAAGTCACTACGCTGCAAAAGAAGTAGAAAAGTCGTACAATACGCCTTTCGCCAAAGTACCCAGTCACCGAGGATAATGTTTCAAATGGGGTACAGTGGCTCACACTATCCCTACCTCTGTGCACGTGCCATCACCTTTAGATTTGCGTGAATAAAGTTACTGCTGCAGACGCTAGCACATGTAATGAGACTTTCAGTATGCTTCTTGATATTTGTGTAATTTAGCAAAACGTCCACCCTAGTGAAAAAGCCATTTGTATGAGAAATTTTTTTGTCCAATATATAAATCATAAAAGATATTTAAGAACTACACAAGATTTAGAAGAACATACAAGAGCGATATAAGGAACTTATAAGAAACTTCTGACAAGTTTGTTATATATTTCTTATACGAGGGGGGACCCAAAAGAAACCGAACTAAATTTTTTTTGCACTTATTTATTCCCATTTCAAGTACAAACGTTCAATCTCCTTCAAAGTACTGTCCACTTGCACTAATATACTTTTCTAATTTTTTAATCCATGTGTCGAAACATTGTTTAAATTCATCTTTTGTGATGCTTGACAGCGCCTCCGTCGTTTTTTTCTTCATCTCAGCAACGTCAGCAAAACGCTTTCCTTTAATTTCTCTTTTCATTCTAGGAAACAAAAAAAAGTCGCACGGGGCAAGGTCGGGTGAGTATGGGGGGTGAGGAACAGGGGTCATACCATTTTTGGTCAAGAATTGTCGTACAGACAAGGCAGTGTGATCCGGTGCATTGTCATGATGGAAAAACCAGTCACCCGACTTCCACAAATCGGGCCGCTTCCGCCGCACACTGTTGCGCAATCTTTTCAAAACCTCCAAGTAGAAAGCCTGGTTAACTGTCTGACCCTGCGGAACAAACTCTGAATGGACGACTCCGTTCACATCGAAAAAACTAATCAGCATTGTTTTGATGTTTGATTTCACCTGACGAGCTTTCTTGGGGCGAGGCGAACCTGAAGTCTTCCACTGGCTTGATTGTTGCTTTGATTCAGGATCGTAACCATAGCACCAAGTTTCGTCACCTGTAATAACTTTTGAAAAAAAGTTTGGGTCACTTCGGGACTCTTCTTTCAAAGCACAGCATGCTTCCACGCGACCTTGCTTTTGTTCAGCAGTCAGCAGTCGTGGCACGAATTTGGCAGCCACCCTTTTCATTCCCAAGTCTTCTGTCAGAATTCGCTGCAATGAACTCCAACTCACTCCCGACAGCTCCACAATTTCGTCAATGGTCCGTCGTCGATCTTCGTTGATGATTGCACGAATTTTTTCAACGTTTTCATGTGTTCGTGCCCTGGAAGGACGACCGGAACGAGGTTTGTCATCAATTGACATGTCGCCATTCTTGAAACGGGAAAACCACTCAAACACTTGAGTTTTCCCCATGGAATCGTCCTTGTACGCCGTTTTTAACAGTTCAATAGTTTCTGTTCCACTTTTTCCGAGCAAAAAAACAGAATTTAACCGCCGCACGCTGTTCACAGAAATCAGACATTGCAAAAACGACGCCCACACGAAACACTTATCACTATAAACCCAGCCGCAACTAGTCTTAACCTTCTTCGAGGACGGAATTAGGCCTAATGACTCAGCAATGTTCGCTCTATCAACTCCTGGCGGCAAAACCCGGTACTGCAAAAGCTCTGCTTAAAAAAGAATTAGTTCGGTTTCTTTTGGGTCCCCCCTGGTATATCTTATATAGTTCTTACATAGTTCTTAAATGTTTTTATATCTTGTGTGATTCATATGGTGTTTAATGGACAAAAAAATTTCTCATACAAATTAGATTTTTCAGTAGGGTACAGTCTATTCAAAAAAAAAAAAAAGACGATTATGGGTGGTGCCATTTTCAGCGCTTGTGCGTTCGACGCATGTTCTGCTCTCCTTTTGAAGCGACGAGCATGCACGTGCTCGACCACTGATCTCAATGACAATGGACCTTTTCCAAATACCGACGGCACCAGGCGGTGGCTGCACGAACTAAAAATCAAGGAAGTGACCTACCTGCGCTACCATCGATAATGGGAGCTACGTTACCAGTTGCTTCGCTCTCTGAGCAGCGTCGCGTGCCCAACGCAACGAGGTAGGCCTAGCGCGACTTTAAAGAAGGAAATCCGTAGCGTCCACCCAAACGTCGTGTTTTTCTTTCCGTCCACTTTCTTTTTTTGTGTAACACAATTATATACATGCTGCAATTACGTGTTCTACTCGTCGATTTACAGCCTCATTCCGAATTTCCTCGATTTTTTCGTGCCGACTTCCACAGCTTGGCATCGGGCGCTCGCGCGTGCGCAGAACGCTTCTCGGAAAAGGTCCATTGCTGGATCGCGTTTGCCCGCTCTGCGAATGCGGTCACTGGCGGCCATCTTTAGGTAGAGTTATATTACCTCTAGCCAAGGTACAGCTCCTGCAGCCACTGTCATCCATCCATGGCAGCCAGCGTTTTGGCAGGTGTGGTGGCAGGCTGCCGTCAAAATAGGGTGGATGATATTTCGTGCTTGATTGAAATTGTTTGACGAAACATGTTTTTGAAACCCAGCGTGAACGGTAGCTCGATCTTTGAGGACCCGGTGAAAGTTTCACTAAATCACAGCACCGGGGAAAAAACAGTACAGCTCGCATCGAAAGTCGCATCAAAATTAGCATCGAAAGCAGACGCCGGTACTATGGTGCCTGGAACGCGTCTCCGACTGGTGTGTTTACCGGCTTCAAAAAAGTGGTCCCTCGATTTCCGCCTGATGACGTCATAGAAGTGTCATGTTGTCGCTTGTTGCGACCCTGGCGGCGTCCCAACAGTTGTGGTATAAGTGGCAGACGCCTGTTCTGCTGCAGGTCGCTTTCCACTGTGACAGTTCACGGAAGCTGGAGCAGCCAGAAGTTGGGACGCCTAAAGGGACGCCGTGACGAAAGCGACACTCGCGTTCGCTCGTGCTTTTCGCCAGCATTTCTACGGCCAACCGCCAGGATCGCGACAGGCAACAGCATGACACTCGCGTCATTTGTTGCCACATTGGGACCACTTTTGATGTATGGGCGGGATAGGACGCTAAACACACCAGTCGAAGACGCGATCCAGGCACCATACCGGTACGGAGTCTGCTTTCGATGCGAGCTGCGCTGCTTTCCCCCGGTGCTGCGCTTTCGTAGAACTTTCTCCGGGCCCTCAAAGATGAGGCTACCGTTCACGCCGGGTTTCAAGAATCTGCGTCGTCGAACAACTTGAATCAAGCACGAAATGTCTCCCACGGTACAGTGTACTAGATCCACGGCTATTTTATGGCACCCTGCCGCCATTGCGCTGTCCGCCATATTACTATGATGGCTAGAGATGATATAACTCTACCTAATAATGGCCGCCAGTGACCGCTTTCCGGTCCATAGGCGGAGCTGGTCATACGCGATCCAGCAAATAGACATAGAGATCAGTGTGCTGGACCATGAGCTAAAGGGTGTGGGCTGTGATTTTCGTAGACATTGAAATTATCTGTAGAGTGGAATGAGCCACATTTGTGTATGCCAGGCTCTGTGCAAAGTTTTTGTTGTTGAAGATTGTGAAAAGCTAAACATTTAAAGAACTCCCCAGCTTCCAAGCCAAGCATCATCAAAATGCTATGACAGTCATATAAAATATATAAAACACTATTGCATTTTCAAATTAAGAGTGTTTCTTGAAGTAGCAAAGCATAAACTACATTATTCTGCTCTTCAAAAAAACCCCCAGTCTCAGGGTAAACGACGAAATGATAAACTACATGATTGAATCATAAAATTGTCAAAAATTCAATACACAAAATTTCCCCAAGGGATAATTCAAACCAAGATATTTTTTTAAATGCCGGTGTAAAATGGCATACATTTAAGTATTCATCCACGAACGCAGATGGGAAAAAGGTGTCTAATTCAAAGATCAGGCTATATAAGCTTTCTGGTTTTAATTAATTTTAATTTTGCACAACCCCCGGAAGAGGTAAATCAACACGCCTCCCTTAACTCCATTAATGCATTTTTGTATTGTTTTACTATATTTTACTATATCTTAAAGTTTATCTTAGCTATATTTAATTATGACGCTTTTACCACCTCCTGGCACATAAATTATCTGACAAACGTACGTTTCTCGAAGAAAATACACTGGTTTCCTAAAAGCATGCAATACCAGGCACAAACAACAGTGTATTGAAAGGCATGCCAAAAGTCAAACTAGAAGTTCGTTTAGATGGTTCAATTCTCACCTCCGGCAGACCGGCATTGTCGCGTGATAGAAACACCGACAGCAGCCTTAGCTGGATGCGGCGACTCTCACTGGCCAAAGCTGAGTGGTTGACCACCCGGCTGAAGTCAATGTGAGGAAAATGTTTGACTGCAAATGTCGACAAGCACTTAGATAAGAACATTCCGCGATTTTATAAGCGCTACTTTTTGGAGGAGGGTTGTCATGGTACCTAGTGGGCGCGATTCTGTGATTGCCACCGTTGAAACGGTTTCAACTGCTGAAGGATACTTCACACCTTTCGGATGTGAAGCATTTCGTGCAAAGACGATCATGTTTCAGGGGACATAAGTTCTTTCGGGGCACGGCTCGCGCTAAAGCGTTTTGAAGTAGTTTACATTACTTCAGTGGGTCTGAAAAAAAAATCGATCGTTTTAGAAATTATGTTTAGTTATTATCACCAGAAAAAGTTTTATATGTCGTCTTGGAACCATAATCAAAGAATCGGCGTTATATAAACTTCTTAGCCGTGTTTACCGAACACATCTTGCATTTAAAATCAGTTCTAGAATTTATATCTTTGTGAAATTCAACCACCCCAATAACCCCTCCTAGAAATTGGCTTTGCACATTTTTCTTGGTTCCTTTTATTGTTGTCGCTTACTTAAAAATATTTTTGTTTTTGTTTCAAGATGAATTTTAAGTGACGTACGGGCGTCCTTTTTTTTTACACAGATAAAGAAATATTTGTTGAACACAGCAGGGGTTGCTATGTTGATAAAATATCTATTTCGTTGATTGACTATTTCTCTTGTGAGGCCCTAGGACGGTGCACGTAAGACGCCGGTTGTGGAAAAGTATGCAAGGCAAGCAAAAACCAACACTCAAGCACGAGACACATGCGCGTCAAAACTGTCCGATCCGACGTCCGATCCGACAGTCCCAACGCCGCTGTGAATTGCCGCACGCGACAGTTTGAGACACACGCTTCCGAACTTGCATGCGACACGACGATCCGTTCGGCTCCGCCCAGTTCCGGCATCACCATAATCACTGTGCGCTAACTTCGCCACCATGCATGAGCGCTTCAGTGTTGTCCAACTCTTTTCAATATTTATACCGCTTCTTCTAGATTGCCAATACTAGAATACTTTTTTTTTAAATCTATAAAACAAAGAAAAACTTTTTTTTTAATGCTGGTAAAGTTTAGATGACCCATGGTTAATTTGCTTGCTCGATTTTAACAAAGCTGGTTAATTGGAGGAATTCGGTCTGAAGTGTTGGCAACTGGGGTCTCAATCACGAGGTTTAACCCTTGGGTTTAACTTAGGTTTAACCAACGCCTCGTTGAAGCGGGAAGCGTTCTGCTGTTGTTTTGTCCTGTCAAAGCCAGCTATTTTGTCGAAGTGCAATGCTGCACCTCAACCACCGGACGAAACTTCTTCTGCGCAAGAAGATTCTGCTTCTACGGAAACAACGAGAAAAGCGTAAGTGGTGGGTGCGACCAGCTTGGAGGCGTCGTCACTCCGAAAGCGAGTTTTTCACGACGGTAAGAGGTGTTCCGTTTGTTTATTACGAGTGTCGTGAAACGGCGCTCGGACCGCAAAAAGAATCAGATAACAGCCTATATCTTCGCAGAATAGACTTCTATAAATACACAGAGAAGCGCTTATCTTCTCGAGAAAAAAAAACAAACAAACATTGAAGGTCTCTGTGACTCGCATCTGGGTATCTCGTTGTAGCGCCTGTGGAAACGAGTGCGCTCTTTGGGTAACGTCTGCACAAAGAAAATACGTTAGTTTAGTTAAACCATTTTTGTGTTAGCATTACCTAGTTGTCATTGCCCAGCTAAACGAGCTCTTCCTAATTTAGATAAAACGCCCTTTGTGTGTTGTGTAAGACGTCTTAAAGATTAATGATCGATTAATCGGTAATCTGGATTGTTTCCTTTCCTCTTCCAGATGCAACAAATGCGGGAAGGGGATATCGAGTATTTCAAGAAATACTATAGGATGACCCCACACCAGTTCGACCTCATCTTGAGCCTTGTGGATGAGGACCTAAGGCGGCAACACCTCTGTAGAGAGCCCATCTGTCCTGCGGAGCGTCTTGCTATGACACTGAGGTAATATAATATTCCAGACAGCGTGATCACTCATGGAATTATCTTTGCTTGCATATACAGGTTTCGGTGTAAGAGGCAACAGATTTCCTACACTTTAAAAGAAATTTCGAATGTTCATGCCTGAGACTGGGCATACGAACGTCTTCTTGCCAAAAGATTGATGTGCATCTTTTACAGACATCAACTCGGAAGTGGGGGATTGTACAAAATAGTTCAAATATGACAGCCGTGCATTTTTTTTTCATTCCTTTTTGCATGAATTAGAATTGGGAGGGGGGTCAACGGGGGAAGGGGGGGGGGGGGCGGCACTCGTGTAAGAATAGCCCAAGACCACTTACGGTACAAAGCAAATTGTCTATTTTCCATGAATCGCCAGACTACATCCTCAAGTTATCTTCGTGCAAAAGAACCACCTCTCACGTCACACGGGAAGATTTTCTCGCTATTTGGTGAAGGAAATGTGCATTAAAAAACATCAACCGGAAGTGTAAAACTGCTATCCGACAGATCCAGTGAGTTGCTAAACAAAAAAGGGTGAATACCGGCTTGTTTGCCACCTGCAGACTGGTTTGTTATCCCACAGCCAGGTGACATACTGAACAGTTTGTGTGCATCCCTAAATACCCAGCAGATTGAAAGCTCTCTGCCTATAGCACATTACTTAGTTTTCCTTTGACTGCTTATTGTAGTGCTGTATGTAATCATAGCTCTCAATGGGACTCCCACCACATTTGCTGTAACCTCACAATTTGCGTGCACTCCCATCACAGGAACTTGTCCTCTGGTGACCTCATTCAGGGCATTGCCCTGTCCTTCCGTGTCGGGATATCCACAGCAAGGTTAGCCGTTCGGGTCACGTGCAGGGCACTTTGGACCAAACTCCAGCCGTTGTACCTGGCGGTAAGTGTTGTAGTTTTGCAGTGAAATGACAGTGAGGTGCCATACTGATTGGGGTCTACCAGCCTACCTTTGGCCATTCTTTCATTCTTTCGCTACTTCTCGCACTGCTCATCACCCTTCATTAAGTGATGATGCTTTGAAACTATACCATTGAAAGCTGGCACATCTTTTTCATTGGTATATGGTCAACCCTGCTCAGTTTGGGAAATTCACTCCTTGCTGAAAATAACTTCACATTTCATGTGGACCCAGTGCCAAGCACCGCTGCACTGTGCTTGGCACTAGGTCCATGAGGCGAGGCTGTTGAAATCAGGGCTGCTCACCCCAAAAATGATGCAGGCCGAAACAAACTTTTTCCGGAATCTTGCAGCCGCACCTGATAATAGATGCTACAGTTATGCGCAGTTGAGTCCACGGCCCATTTCTTTACTTGCATTTTTGAATGAATCTCGTTTACAGGCAGATATAGAAAGTTCGGTGAATATAAAAAAGTTCAGTGCTAAACAGCGATGTGCTTTAGGATTCGAATTTATCTCAGATACATAATCTGGACGGGTACTATACACCGCCCTTCTGTAACGAAATAGCGCTACGGCTGCGAGCAGCAGATTAAAAATGCAGCGGAGGCTCCGTCTTCAGTGCATACTTTCTGTAGCAATCAGATAACT
The DNA here is from genome assembly GCF_016920785.2 of Ixodes scapularis. Lineage (NCBI taxonomy): Eukaryota > Metazoa > Arthropoda > Arachnida > Ixodida > Ixodidae > Ixodes > Ixodes scapularis. The sequence continues at coordinate 52,611,305 of NW_024609837.1, forward strand.
CATCCTATGTCACAGGTGTCTAAAACACACCCATAACAACACATGCCAACTCCTCTAATACCGCCTCGGTGGCTCCGAGGTAAAGCGCTGGCCTATGGATCCTCCGTTGGTGGGTTCGAATCCCGGCTGAGGTGCCCGCAGTATGACGGAGGCTTAATTGTGGAAATCGCCGTTGTAACACAGATTTGGGTTGCACGTCAAAGATCCCCAGGTGGTCTGAATTACTCCTCAGTCTTCCGCTGGAGTGCGCCAGATGTCCTTCGTTGGTTTGGCATATAAGCCCTCAAACTTATAAAATATACAACTCCTGTAATCCCATTTCCAAAGTGAAACTTGACATTTTCAGCATGTGTTTGGGCATGAAGAAAACCTATCGAAAGCATCAAACAGAAATGTTTGCTTATCAGTATAGCATTCATCACTGCATCTCAGTTGCCTGTACAACAGCGGTGTTTCTCAGATAGTTTGGCCGATTTCAGTTCAGTACTTTTTGGAAACAATGCACACCAGACATGCTTTGCATTTAAAACAATAATTGCTACATTTTCAGTTTCTTGACGTGGCTCCTCATTTGTTTGCATACAAGCCATATATCATCTGGTGTGCATTGAATCAAGAGCATCATTGTTCTGCATTGGTCTAGTTCCAGCTTTATAGCAAAGTGAAGTTGAACTATTTTGGGGGATGGTGGCCAAAAGTTTCCACCGCGGTTCATATGTTGTGCTCCCCTGAGCTTTGTTGTCATGGCGGGATCCTTCGTACTATAAGCTCGTGTAGCCCTTGCATGCTTCCACCTTCTATCAATGTCACAGCCCTGATGACACCGGAGGGCGCATGTTTGGCCGCCCACATGTATCCAGAGTCAACCAATAAGAGTCATATATTATCATTTATGCCTTAAAATTAATGTTTACTCACTTTGTTTCTTGCATGTCTCATTCAGAAACCAGACACCGCTGCTTGGTTGCGGGTTGCGGAAGGGTTCAACCGAGACTGGCAATTCCCAAACTGCGTGGGTGCGGTCGACGGAAAGCACATTCAGATACATGCTCCCGCAAACTCAGGGAGTATGTACTTCAATTACAAGGTGTGTCAAGTTTCATACTACGTTTTGATACTGAATACAATAGCGTTTCTTTCAGCCGCTGCGATGGAAAGATCTCAATATGTCCCACGAGACAATTTAGCCTCCCTATCATGCAGAGCATGTATTGTAGTCTCCTTCATGTGAAACGATATCTTGAATATTTTTTATTGTCTAATGCATGTTTGACCTTCATTAGTGTAAATATCTTACTGAACAAATCATATCGCTGTGTAATTACATGAAGCCTATGTTGATACTAGTCAGGGAGGCTCATGCAGGTGACGTACCAAAGGTACGTCACCTGCATGAGCCGTCACCTTGGAGCAAGGGGACGGTGGCTGGTGGGGGCACTGTATGCGTTTCACGCACTTCCGTATCGCTCTCAGGGGAGGGCATTTGCTTGACGCCAATCTGGAACTGAAGCTTGCTTACCAGTTTCGGTTTAGCCGAGGCCGTACGCCTCATTCACACCGTACCGCAGCTGCATGAGCCTTAGGAAAGGACAATTCTATTACACTAGCCATAGGCAGACTTGCAATTGAGCATTTTGTTGAACAATGTCGAGATTTGTGTCATCGTTTTAACAAGCTTCAATATAAGTTTTATATTTATTTATTTTGTGCTATGCATTCTAAGCCTGGCTGAGCACTGAGTGACCTCTTTGTGGAAAGAAATTAAATTACCCAAAGCGCGAGCAGAGCCCTTGCTAGCCGGTGTCGCAGCCACGCGCTCCGAGTGAAACTTTCATATTGCGGCACACTGTACTTGAATTGTGCAAAAAAGTTAGGGGCAATGTAAGCTCGGCTTAGGGAAGTGCTTTGAAGTTAAAAAGTCAATTGGTCACATTACAAGATTTTATATTTGAGAGTATACACCAAGTCAACTCTCCTACGTCACGCCGCGGTGGTGGCGCGTCGGTCGCACTTCCGGTCTGGGGTGGTGGGCAGAAATCGCGGTGCGAGACATGCATTCCCGCGTTCTTTAGGGATAAACCAGACAAAAAACCTGCCTTGTTGTCGAAATGCTGCGACGGGGGCTGTACCAAGAGTGTCTGGAAAGGTTAGAAGATCAGTTTTCATGTGTTTCTGCCCCCTCCGTTCGTCCGAGAACGTGGATAGTAGCGTGACAAGGGCAAACCAGACACTGTCGAACTACGATTGCTTGTGCGGGAACACTTTGTGCTCGCCAGATGTATTTGTTTTGTTCCAACATGAACGAGACAAAACCGCCAAGGTGTCCGGGCCACCCGCGGGTTCAGTGCGCTTTCAAATTCACACGGGCGCCTGATCGTCTGCTCTTTCGAACTTGTCTGCTTTTTGTCGTCTGCTCGTTCAAACAAAAGCGGCCCGTAGACCGAACTTCGACCCGGTGATTGCAATAAGCTGTAATCGCAGGCCTCAAAAGACTTAAGTTGGCTCGCTGTAAACAGTAGATACAAGATATTGATCATAGGTACCAATGGCCATCACCGACTTGTTAGGCTTGGTCTGTTCCCGCTTCCGATTTTCAGTATCGACGTCGATCATTGCCGCTATCTTCTACACTTTTGCAGCACGAGCGACGTTGCGACCGAAAATAGCTAGAAGAATCTCATCATGGCTTTGGCGTCCGTTCTGCGGCGTTCATGCGAATGAATCGCCGCACGTCAAATTATTTACGCAATGTTTAGCGGCGTAACAAACCTTGATAATTTCGCTCAGGCGATTAAAGTGGTAAGACATTGTTGTGAGGACGTAAAATCGACACTTTTAACCGGAAAAAAAGAGTATGCAGACTCACACAGATGCCGACAGCGTGACATTCCAATGCTTTGATGACGCGGGGCGCGGTGCTTCTTGCCCGCACTCTATTGCGCATCCGTTTGAACTGTCGTCTGCTCTTTCAAACTTGTCTGCTTTTTGTCGTCAACTCTTTCAAACGACAGCGGCCCGTAAACCAGACGTTGACCCGGTAATTGCGATAAGAAGTAAGTGCAGGCCTCAAAACACTTTCGAAGGTTGGTTGGGGTAAGTAGGCTAAGTGTAAACAGTAGATACAAGATGTTGATCATTGTTACCAGTGGCAGTGGCCGTCACCGACTTGTAATGCCCGATTCTACTTGCGGTTTTCAGTATCGACGTCCACCATCTCAGCTGGTCCACACTTTTGCAGCCCGAACGACTTCGCGACTGAAAATAGCGAGATAAATCTCATCGTGGGAGTCAGGCTTTAGCGCCCATTCTGCGGCGTCCACGTGAAATGAATCGCCGCACGTCACATTATTCACGCAAAGTTTCGCGGTGTAACGAGCCTCGTTAATTTTGCTGAAGCCGCTCAAGTAGTTAAACATTGTTAAGAGGATGTAGAATCAACAATTCGAACGCGAAAAAGTGCACGAGGACTCACACCGACGCCGGCAACAACGCAATTCAATGGTTTGTTTATGGGCGACGGCGAGCTTCTTGCCCACCGTCCACCGCGCATGCGCGGCGCCGGTGGCGTCCGCTAGGGGCGCTCCGGTTTGTTTGTAAACATGAGTTGGTGTATACAGTCAGGTGTGAGTGCTATCTTAATATGATGCTGGTGTTTGTTACAGGGGACATACTCCGTCGTCCTTATGGCTATCGTCGACAGCGGCTATAGCTTTGTTGTCGTAGATGTTGGTGCTTATGGAAAGCAAAGCGATGGGGGAGTCCTCAAACAGTCGGTTTTCGGGAAGCTGCTGGAACAGGGGCGCCTCGGGCTGCCAAGCGATCAGCTGCTACCCAAGACCAAGCTGCCTGCTCCATGCGTCTTCGTCGGGGACGAAGCGTTTCTGCTGAGGCCCGATTTCCTCGGGCCTTACCCTGGGCGCGGTCTCGAGGATGACGAACGGATCTTCAACTACCTCCTGAGCCGAGCAAGGTAAAAAAACCTACTAGTCTGATGCCTCATAAATAAACGTCTTTAAGAAAGGTCTTCTCTAATCAGAACCATATATATTAACCAATAGAAATGTGCTCTCTTTTTACCTGGCAATGCTCCTAGCCATCTAAGGATTTGAACCATATTCGAGTTCGGAAAATGATTAAAAGTGTTTCTACTATTATATCAAAATTTTTAAATTTGTCATCGCTATGATAGGTGCTCTCACATGCATGAACTCGCATGAGGGAAGTTGAATGCCATTTTAAACGACACTGAACCAGAATTACGAATACCGTAATAATAAGGGTGAGAATGCTTAGCAAAGAATTGAATGCAACGCTGCTGTTGTCGCTCTTGAGCTGGCTGGGCAGCGAAGGACTGGAGTGTTTTTGGATATGCCCATATCCAGTTCACACTTTTAAGTATGCTTCAAAGATGTGATTTCACATTATAGCCCTTGTTTCAACGTAGGCTTATGCAAAAGTCTCTCTTTTTTTTTAGGTTCATTGCACCACGAGTAATCATATCGTTGCACTCTCATACCTGCCAACTCTTCCAACTTTTTCGTGAAATGTACAAATTGGGACTAATTTTACGATTTTACGAATCTTGCTCCAAATCTTACGAAAAATATATTTATTTTTTATTTTTTAATTTTTTTTTGTTGTTTTTGTAACTCTGTTGTTGGCGGTATCTTGCACCGCCACAAGAGGGCGATAGGTACGGTCCACAGCAGCGTCGTGGTTTTTAGTATCCGTCTATCCGGTGGTCACGGATCGAAAACCAATCCAAAGCTCAAAGGCTTTGTTTGTGTGTTCGGCGGTGCACAGGTGCACGTTTGTTCGGCGTGTTCGGACGTTGTTGGGCCTCGTTGTTTCGGCCAGTTTCGAGGCGAGAAGTACGGCGTCTGTGTTTGTTGCACGTGTAACTGTAGCATTCTCCTGGTCACTGTGGCTTCGCAGCGCAATGCCGAATTCGAAACCTCAAAAGAGGTACTTTCAGGTGTTCCTGAAGTCCCACACGTCGAAATTTCCGTGCTTCGTGCCGCCCAAAAAGCGAGAGAAGTTTGAATTGTGTTGCACGTGCACGTGTGATGTAAGCGTTTCACACGCTGGCCAGGTTGACATTAAGCTGCATATCGCTTCGCGTAACCCCCCGCCGCAGCCGCACGACTTTTACGAATTCGAAAGTGCACAGGTTGGCAGGTATGCACTCTTTTTGGTTGCACAGCATTGCAGCATACCCGTCAAAGTAGTGGCATTTTATTTTTATCTTTAAATTTAAGGAGAAACTTTGCTCACTTTCTACACTTTTTGGTTCAACTAAGTCGTTGAACCTGAATCCTGAGATGTAATTTGTTTTTCGGTAGTCTTTTTAGTTTCGTAAATATGTGGTGTCCAAGTTTTGTTTTGGCGCTTACGGAAAGACCAAAACTACCTGCTCCAGCATGTAACATTGGTGGTGACGTCGCTTTTGTGCTGCTGCTACCACCGCCTCTGCTACAGAAGCTGGACTACTTATTAGCCTGCCAGCTGCCGGTGCTCTCTTCATCCGCCGAGGAAGTGCCTTGCAATGATACTCATAGATAGCACTCATTCCTAAACGAAGTGCGGCTTGTGCGACTTTTCACATTGTCAGCATTCTGTCGGCATTCTGTCTGTGGCAAGCACCGCTTCTATCATCACTCGGGATTTCTCCCCTCCGCAGTGCTTGGCACACTAGTCAGTATTGTGACCTCTGTTTGCGTCACCTGTCGGAACAGCAGCGTTGTGGTATGTTGACACTTGAGACGAATCCACCGACACCAACATGAATTCAGCAGCGGGGATGCGTAAGGACTAGGGATGTCGCGAATCACCCTAGATTCGATTTCGAAAGGTTTCGATATTTGCGAAGCGGACTGAGGTTCGATTTCGAAAAATTTCAATATTTTCGTACCGACCGAGGTTCGATTTCGAAAAATTCGCAACTTTTGACCACAGCGGAGTTTCGATTTCGAAAATTTCGAAGCTTTCACGGTTTCCAAAATTTCGAATTCGAATATTTCGAATATTTTTTGACTTCAGGTTCGATAAATTCGAAGATCTCGAAATTCTTTGTAAAAAAAATTCGAAAACTTCGAACGCTTCGAATTTTTATAGACATGAAGTTCGAACAATTCGAAGATTTCGAATTTCTTTTTGCATAAAGTTCGAAAAGTTCGAAGGCTTCGATTCTCTTTTAACGCTAAACTAAAAAAAAAAAAAAAAAACTTTGAAGATTTTGAATTTCTTTTTAATCCAAGTTTTCACAGTTCGAAGTCCGATTTTCAAGTTTTTCCACAGTTTCAGTTTCAAATAACGTTTTCACGACTCACTGGTTTTCACGAAATCAAGTTTAGAAAAGTTAGGGTGTGATATCTAGATTCTGCGAAGTTGGTCAGGCAATTAAATGAGACGACGAGTGTCCCGGATGGTGCTGGAATATTTGCCAGTGCAGAATTGTGACCGCCAGCCCCGGGGGGGGGGGGGGGGGGGGGTTTAACCTGCATCACGCAGTAGTGATTGCACGAACACACTGTTTTACGAGACTCATCCAGTTCGAAACGGCCAGGGGCGAGCAGGAGGTTGAGGCCCAGAAAAACCTTGAAGCGACCTGGCAAACTAGCTCGCCACCCCTTGCACGCTGGTAGTAATCCGATCCGGTGAAGTTTATAATTGTCCTGGAGGTTTATTTTCTGGGACGGAGGAATCGCCTCGCAAAAAGCACAAAAGCCGACACAACTCGAGGTCGAGGAGCGTTCTACCATACAAGTTACGTCGGAAGAGGAAAAACGGGGGGAAAGAGGGTAGCGGGGGGGGGGGGGGGGGGGGGGCTTCAGCCTCCTTCTTCCCCTTGCAGGTATTTCGAACTGTTAAAGAAAACAATAAGGGGAAAGAGGGCGTGGTCGAGCTTATTTTAATCTGAATTTATTTATGCATATGTATAGCTACTGTCGCTCTTCACTGCATAAAAGGTCGCGTAGATGGTCATTGTTAGAAACTCGTTGTCAGAAGGCACTGCTCGTCACATGCTTAGTGGTTCGGAAGTTCAAAGCTGTCTTTTCGACCTAAACACCTGTGCCGATAGTAACAAAAAAAAAAAAAAAAAAGAAGAAAAAATGCGGGAATAAAAAGCAGGAGAAAAAAAAAAACTATCAAGAATTCGTCGGAAGTGTTCTATTCTTGCATATTCAGAGGTTCAGAACTTCGAAACAAGTTTCTTTCACCAAAATGTGTACAGGCTAAAAGAAACACGTCCCAAAAACGTGAAGCGAAAAAAAAAAAAAGTTTTCTTTTAATGACGTGCTGAACTTGAACACTATTAGAAATCTTCTCCCATGAGTTAATTTATTCCTTAACGTGAAAAAACAATAAATATATTATTTCGTATTCTGCAGATGGCAATGATATGTACTGTCTGTGGTGTTAATTTAAATGCGATACCTCAAACAACTTAGACGAAAATAAATATCAAGTTTAGGTTATAATTGCATGCAGATACATGTTTGGACATTTCTTCGAAACTCACGTTGAATAACAATAGTCACATCTTAAGACGGCACTTACCTAGGCTATACATAGATCATTCTTAAAAAAAGTATAACATATCTACCATAAATAGCTCCGGCTGCAGCGTGCTTCAAATCTGGCACAAACGATAATCGTCAAAAACCCGTCGTCCTTCCTCGCCCCTTCGGGGATTTATTTCTTTAAACCTAACCATGCCAGAACATTGAAATAAACGACATTGTCTTTCGTAAGGAACGCAGCACCGCGTGTAAAAGTTCGAGAAAAAAAAATTACGAATGTACCCCACTACTTGAAATCAAATGAAACCGTCCGCCGGTCTTTCGAAGTTCGACGAACGTCGAACTTTTACCCTAAAAGTTCGAAGTTCGTCGAACTTCTGACTTTTCAAAATCCGAAAGTTCGAACTTTTCGAATTCTCTTGATAAATAAGTTCGAAAGTTCGAAATTCATCGAATTTTTTGGTCAGTCAAGTTCGAAAGTTCGACAAGCATCGAACCTTGCAGCACAATAAGTTCGGAAGTTCGAAAAAGATCGAATTTTTTAGCGTAATAAGTTCGACGGTTCGAAAAGCGTCGAACTTCTTAGCTTAACAAGTTCGAAAATTCGACCTCCGTCGAATTTTACGATATAGACAATTCGAAAAATCGAAATCTTTCGAACCTTTCGAACCGCTTGATTCGATCATCGAAACTTCGATTCGAAAAAAGTTCGCGGCATCCCTAGTAAGGACACTAAGCCCAACATCCCTGTGCAGGAAGAACATGAAACTGACGTCGCAGTTCCCGCTGTGGCCTGAAAAGGCTGATTTGCTGACGGCCTGCTAAAATATTTTTAATGTTATGTTTAACATCGGCTTTGGTAGGGACTGCAGTGTTAGTCCAGAATAAATTTTGTTTATGGCTGGATCTTGTCGCACTAAACTGATATCCCCAATTTGTTTTGATAAGACCTTTCAGCAGAGTTCTTTTTAAGGAACTATACAGGATGCTAAATGCCTTTGAATATGTGGAATATAATTCTGCTATGACCACCATTCTGAGAAATAATCCAGACCTGTTTGTTTCATTGGATATTAGAGCCTTCATGAAATTTTCTTTTATACATGATTCCATAACTAAGTCTGAATATGACACTCACCCATAGCATTTTAGTCAATTCCGATTCATCCCATGAACTTGGTAAATATATAGAAAGTATCGTTGCTAGATTACTCTTGCAGCAGACGAAATTTCTAAAACTACACACTTGTACATGTATAAATGTACATTTCGTTGTCATCTATAGTCTGTTGCAGCTCATGAAGGTAGGGCAAGGGTAAGACGAGCCGGGGAGGAGGAAGCAGACGGAATGCTGAAGAAGAGAGGGGGAAACCTCCTTCTCTCTTTAACGTTCCGTCTGCTTCCTCCTCACAAGCCCGTCTTACCTTCGCCCTACCTTCTTAAGTTGCAACAGACTATAGCTGTGTGTCTTCCTCTCAAACCAAACTCATGATCCTTTTTCCATTTCTCTCAACTTTCGAAACAAAAAGAAGATGCGCCGAAAATGCCTTCGGTATCCTGGTGACGCGATGGAGGATCCTGGAGAGGAAGCTGGGGGAACAGCCCCAACATGCCGAAGAGCTGGTGAAGGCACTTTGTGTGCTCCACAATTTCCTGATGGCGCAGAACAAAGGCAATGAAAATGCCTACTGTGGTCCTGGCTACGCGGATTCCATGAACGGGGTTGGGGGAAGACAAGGCGGACAGTGGCGCCAAGACATCAGCCAGTTGCCCCTTCAGCTTGCTCGGACTCTTGCAAGGAACTTTGCTCATGTGGCTCGAGGTGTCAGGGACCTCTACAAGGACCACTTCAGTAGTTCTGCTGGCAAGGTCTCATGGCAGCAGGCAGTCCTGCAGCTAATCTAGAGGGATTGCGCTGAGTGCTGCCTTTCATCAGTCTTTTTTTTGTATATAGAGGCTGTATTTAAACACAAAAACCCTTCCAACATCCGTGGTGCTAGTATTATTTTTTCAATGTAAGACTATTTTCAATTTCATCATTCAATGCAACTTTGTAATGTCATTTAAGGTTCTTATTTTGAAATGAAAAAGAATGGGTTGTAAAGTTGTTTGCGTGTTTTTTTTAGGTGTGCAAGTTCAGCTTTGGCATTATGTTAGAGTGCTCTAGGGAGCTATCTTACTTGCACTTTAACATTGTAATAAAGACAGCAGTGATGGAAGTGCTGCACCAAAATGCACTGTTAACGAAAGTCTGCTACATCTTGCACTGAAATGGACATAAAGCAAAAAATAATCGGTCGATTTTAGAATTCAGAGAAGCAGAGGGAAGAAAAATTCTACAAATATGAATTTCATGCAGGGGTGGATCCAGAACTCCGGTTTTATGAGGGGGAGGGTGGGGGGGAATTTGTGAGGATGCTCTTCTCCCATTCTTTCGTGTGCACTGGGGGGTCCACCCATATCAAATTGCCCTCTGAGAAGGGGTGGGGGGGGGGGGGACACTCCTGGTCACCCCCCCCCCCCCTTCCATGTGCCCCTCCTTTTACGACATCTCTACTCACCTTATAGTAGTTTGTTTCGTCTTGGGTCAGAACACAGTCAAACGCTCAAAACACATACTAAAAGCGCAGGTCACGGGACATTCACTGCACTTGATTTGTATAGTTAATGAAAGAACTCGTACAAGGAGATGATGAATGCCACAATGTCATGCTTTCATGCTGTGAATAAGCCGCTCTGGCCGGTTGATCACTGACATTGTCTAAACCTCCAGACGATGTCCTCGATGTCAGGAACTGAGGGTCCCGAGAAAACTTTTGCAAAATATAGTAGGATTGCCGATCGTGGCTACCATGATAAAAACAGAACCAGGGTCTTGTACTCCTGATAAGACCACTAGACTATCATGTCTGCCACATGCCTTTGTTCCGTGGCTGTAGAGTACCGTGGCACTTGCGCCGCTCGTGTCAACCTTAACCTCTCACCAGCGTGCGCGAGTCGAGCTTCACCATTTGCACCGGAGTGCTAGGAGCAGCGACTGACCTGGAGGAGCACCTGGCTTAGCGCATTTGGTGCGCAAATTATGCTCATGATTATTACAGATCAAACTTTTTTATCGTAATTGAAAGTTAATCTCTAATTTAAAAAAAAATATACAGCAGAGAAAGAGAGAAGAAAACAAGGGTCTATATATATATTTGAATAAATGTGGTAGTCACAGTAGTTCCCGTGCAGCTGTCGATTGAAAGAGCAGCGAACTTTGACGTAACTCTGGTTCCTACTCCGCTAAAGAGCAGCGTCACCTTTAAAGCGAAAGTGTAGGCTTTTATGTTTTTGAGTAGTTGTTTTTGCAGTTCATGATATAAAAGCTTTGAGTAATGTAGATTCACTAAACTTGCGGGACACATGTTTATTGGTAGTCATGTTAGTGGATGGTCTGGTTCTTGCTGACATTTTACAGAAATCACATTTACAGGCTAAACTACAGAGTGCCAAATGAAGAGGGGAGAGAGGAGTTATCCCAATGAAGTGTAGCGCTATGATTCCCTTTTTAACCATTTTTTAATACCCATTGTATATGAAACCTACTTTGACTAGAGCCTTATCTAAGAGAGCTGTGTTCCTTTTATGCTCTACCTATTTTTATGAGAAAGGTATCAAGTAACATGCTCTAGTAGTACTAAAGAGGAAGCCTTGACTCATTGAGATGCAATCACTTTTTCATTCTCAAGTGATGTGCTAACATATGTTGGCATCTGCTCCAAAAGCATCAGTGGCTGCTCCGAACCAATATTTTGCCCGCTACAAAAAGTCAAATGCCCCTTCCATCACTCAGACAGTTTTTTCAAGTCATGATTTTATTGCACATTTTTTTTTCTTTCTGGTGATCAGTACGGCACAAAATAGTAAATGGATTTACAGGAAGACTAGTAGGAAGATTGGGCATTATCTGTCGGTGTTTTATGGCAGTGTCTTGCTGAGGTGTTTGGCAGGAATAATGTTTCTAGTTGTGTCATGTCAAAGGGTTATGTTAATGGTTTGACATTTTAAATGTGTATATATTACTCTTGGTGCTGAGGCCCACACACCGTCGAAAGGGTGGCTGGGACATTTCCCATTCGGTACTGCGTGAGCACTTCAATAAAATGAATTTTGCAGTATCCCTGCAGGTGCTTGGGCACTTCGTCCATCGTGTCTACAAGTGATAAAAAAAATGCCCTGTGGCTGTTGTCTGGTGTGCCAATTGTCTGTCCATGTCTTGAATGAGTGCATCAGTGTTGTCCCTTTTTTTTCTGTGGCTTTGGTCGGTGTGTGCTGGGTGAGGGGGCATGGGCTTGGGAAAGGGCAGCAGAAACAGATCTAGGGGAAGGCGGGAGGTTCTGTGATTTAGGGATGGAGGCTTGGGAGCAATCAGTAGTGGCATAGCGTGAAGTAGAGGGAGAGCAAGTAGACAAGGGGGGAAGGGGGGAGGATGCAGGCATGTTGACCATTGTCAGGAGAAGCTCCGATGGTGCTTCCTCCAACTCCTCTTCGTACCCATTTAGGACTTCATCAATGGAGTCCTCGTGGATGCTGTCCATATTGCTGATTGTCCTAGAAATTAGTGGACGACAAAAACTATTATGTGTACCTTGAAATATTTGCAGAAACATATACAAAAAGTTGGGAAATTCTCGAAGTAAGCAATTAATCTATTTCAGCCACACTGGAAGGGTAAGAAAATATGCGTACGGGCGTGGCTCCACGAAGTCCCGCAGAAATAGCAGATCTTTAAAATGCTGCCAGCAGGACTGCGGTTCGCCGGCACCTGCGCCACTCTTTTTTTTTGCTATCCCGCAGACGCTTCCCGAAGGTGTCGCGGAGATTCCGCCACCTACCAGAGACAGCCTTGACGTCGCCTGTAAAAAAAAAAAAAGAAAAAGTGGATTATTCAAGTTTTTTTTAACAAGCTGATATCAAAGCTTGGCACAATAGCAATAACCAAAAGCACAATTCGCGGGGGTCGCGTGCAGCCTAGTCAGCGCAACAAATTGTGTCCAATCAAGTTAATATACGCACTCAACTTTTCAGCGTCTGAGCACCTTTACTATCAGGGAAATGAGGAAGTGCATGCGATCATTGATACTCTAATTAATGGTGGATCGTTTCGTGGACGTTTCGTAGACAACTTTTGATCGAAACACGTTTCATCGAAAAACCTTTTGTCGACACATGTTTCGTGGAAAGTCGCTCCGCCGACAATATATATTTCGCTATACGGATTAGCCACGAGGCCTAAACATCTAGAGGAGTACAGGCCGGCCCGCGTGCATTGCCGAGGTTGGTAAGCACGACTGATAATGAAAAACAAACAAAAACGAAGCTGTCAATGAAACAAATGCGCGATCGTTTCGACGAAAAGATTTGTCAATCAAGCAGCGCAGTGTCGACGCAACCAACTGTCGATGAAACGTCGTTCGATAGACCGGCTGCCACCGGTCCTATCCAACGCGGCTCGTGCGAAGACGACATCGGCGTTCTTTTTTATTGGACTGACACTGCTAAGATATAGATCACCGACTTTGGCTACATGAGTGGACACTTCTGGTGGTAATCACAGCCTGTATCTAGGTGAGGAAAGGAAACAAAACCGCGAGCGCCGGCGAGACGTATATTATTGGCCGTGTACGTACCATCAGTTCCCTTCTTGCCCATGCCTTTGGCCACGGAGATCCAAGCGCTCCAGCGGAGGTCCGCGTTCCTATATAAGGGAGGCCTTTGATCCCAGATTGAAGGTTGAGCTCGCACGAGCGAAATTAGCAGCTCGTTTTCGCTAGCGCGTGAATTCTTTCCTGGGGCCATTTTTCTCGAAGTCGAATGGGTCAGCGGAATTCACGTGTCCGGCTTCCCGTCGCCCAGGGCAGTCCCTTTTTTTCGTTCGTCCCGCCAGACTCAGTGCGTCATCATGACGTTCGCGCTAGCTGTGCTGTCATTGGCTGGACGCATCCGACAATCCGTCCGCCGTGCGAAAGTATCTGGCGCGTTGGACGCACGTCGGATCGCCGATCCGACGTCTGAAGCCGGGAACACATTTGCGAAAAAAAGCCGAATTTTGTGCGAAAACCGCACTCGAAAATCGCACGGCAGCTAAGCTCCTCCCCTTTTCCGAAAATCGGGAGCGGTTCGAAATAATCTGCAGCGCCAGATATTTTCGCACGGCGACTCCAAATTCGGGGCGGAGGAACTCGGTGAGCGAAAGCCCGGAACAGGACGGAACAAAAAGATACGATCGGCTAGCAACATGGCGGCTCACGCAGCTTCGGAAGTAGCGCAGGCAATGCGTTCTCATCTCAACTAGGGTGCCTACATGTTTCCGCCACTCCGGAGCGGAAACATGTAGGCACCCTAATCTCAACCTTCGAAGAAAACCCCTTGTCTCTATCAAAGGGTGGTGGTACAAAGGCTCGCGTGGCATTCAACGAGGTTTTAATAGCTGAAGTTTTTAAGAGGCGCGAAATATGGGACGCCAGTTCGCCAGACTACCGAACAGCCTCCTGAAGTCGGAGCACGAAAACCGCAGTGCATTGCGATTTCCGCGCCGCGCATTCCACCTCATGTGGCTCGTCTTCCGAAAATCGCAAGCTACGATTTTTGCAGCCTCCGATTTCTCTCCGATTTTCGGTTCGTTTTTTCGCAAATGTGTTCCCGCCTTGATGCGACCAAATTTTTCGGATCTGGCAGTCGCACTGCCGGATCGGACGTCGGATCGGATGGATTTTTCGCGCATGTGTCTCGCGCTTCATAAGGTACAAACCAAACGTACGATACAAATAATAAAAATAACGGCATGTTTAACTCAGTAATACTATTGTCGGTTACAGGTTAAGAAGGTAGCGGCAAATGCTCCTCAAAGGGAATCATATATCCCTCCGCCACCTCCGTATCCAATAGCATCCCATCGTTTCCGTGACGTCGCGGCCAACACGCGGGGAGGGTCTTGTTTTTCTGTACATATTTGCTTTACCTTTCAACTTTGACTTAGCATTGTGGAAGCCACGAGAGGGAGGTTAGAGTTTTTCTCCTCCGATGGAAACAAATACGACATTTGGGGACTAGCTTCCCCCTCCGATGGATACAAAGGCTGCTTTCAGGGGCTCGGTTCCCCCTCCAAAGAATACAAAGGTCGCTTTCTTCAAAAGTGGGATCGGAGACAAGTTGGAATCCATTGAAGTGGAACAAGGGGCGTTTCTAGTGAACTCTTCTTTCGACTGCGGAGGAATTTGTAACGGGCGCATCACGCTTGTGGAAGGAGCTTCTCCTACCTTTTTGACTTGTAACCGACTATAGTAGCGCGCACATTCTGACTGTTAGTAGTGTTGTGCTTTTAATATCTACCGGTGTATCGATAATTGTGACAACATTGTCGGCAGAGAGGCAGGGCGTGTCAGGAGCAATGGGTTTCTACCGGGCTTGTATAAGATACTCACTAAAAGTATTTTAGTTAAGTTACTGAGTACCACGAAAAATAGTAACTGAGTAGAGTACTAAATACTCAAATTTGTAAAATAATTGAGTAAAGTACAACGAGTACAAAAAGTAACTCGTTAGTTTCAAGATACTCTCAAGTTAGAATTTTCTCTGCAATTCATCGTCAAGCACAACCAAAGTCAGACAAATTCGCGTTTTTTACGCTGTAGGGACGTAGGGACGGATTTTGACTTTCGAGGAGTTTGTAGGGACTTTCCGAATAGAAAACCTGAAAGGCTGCTACGCTCGCAACATTCGCGCAAACAACGTCGCTCAATGCTTTTTATTTTTATTTTTTTTTGTTTTGGGGGGGGGGGGTGCATTGCACCCCCCCCCCCCCCCCCCCCAAAACCAGGTGCATTTTGAGTCCGAACGGGGGGCCCTGGCCCCGGTGCATCGAGTTCCGCTTGCTACGCTCGCTCGAGTTATGGTAGTCCAAATGTTTGCCTCAGTGGAAGCGTTCATTGGAGGCGCGGCGCTCGGCTCGCGAGGTCGCCTAACGTCTTGAATATCGTCTTCGTTCGAGCCTATCTTCTTGGTTATATCTGCCTCTTGTGATGTGCTATACTTCTTTTCAGCTTCGGTCCGAGCGCGGCCGATGCTGTGAGACGAAGGGCCAATCAAGCAGCGAGAGAGGCACGACGTCATGGCGTGCTCTCTGCAGTTGATAGGACCAGCCGGTCTTCGTCGTCTTTCTGTGCGTGCTCCTCCGCCGGCTAGTCGTATGAAGCGCAGAGAGCACGCCATGGCGCTGCGCTTTTTGCGGTGTTTGATTGGCCCTTCGGCTCTTAACATCGGCCGCGCTCGGACCGAAGCTGAAACGAAGTATAGTGAGCTCGGCTTAAGGAATACATGTGCCATCAGATTTCGCCAACCAACCAATTGTGGAGCGGAACGTCCCTGAAAAAAGTGGGTCTATAGACCTTTCCATCGCTTATCACCAGGGTGAAAAATGCAGAGCCACTGCGCTGTGGACGCGTGCGTAGCGTCTTATATACCGCACAGCAGAGCAATAGCGCATGCTCAGAAAGCGCTCCACAGCTCAGCAGACAAAGATGGCAGCGCGCAAACGAGTGGTGCAAAGGTTTGTTAACGTAAGGTCCTAATAACCAGGGTGTTCTTAAAAATGCTGTACAAGTTCTAGTGACTGTTGTATGTTATGCAATAAACACAAAAGTTCTTAATTTTTTTATACTGAATACCTGGATTAACTTGTATTTTTCCTTTTCAGTATTCAATCTCGTGTTTGTAAAACAAGAAATAGCTAATTGATCAGTTGTAACGCGCTCACGGAGAGGCACAGAAGGCAGGCTCACTCAAATAAGCAATATAAATAAAATACAACTATTTTTCCCCTGTGGAGACAAAACGTAGGGGCATTTGCACACCCGGGTAGGGTCAAACAGGGACCTTTTGGCGCGGACGTAGGGACTTTCCGGTTCGGCCATCTGACAACACTGCCGTGGTGGGCGCCGGCGGTCATTCGTGCTACCGAAGACAATGCCGCGTACGCCGCGAGCGATGGGCCGTCGGATCGGAGCCGTGAAGTCAAATCTTACGAGTCTTGTGTGCGAAGAGAGCCTAGTGAAACGAACGAGCGGCGTGTGAGACTTCGTGCGGATGCAAAGGCATTTCTTAAGCTGGAAGGCTCTCTTTTGTATGCTTTCACTTCATAACATAAAGAAAAAAAAAATTCCGGTTTACTGTCGACTCTTACCAGACACTTGTAGAATTCACCCTGTCTCCGACGCGAGTCTTCTTCCTCTGGCTTGTAGCCTTGTACACATCTTATGCTTTCACCCGCATGCCTTTCTGCTTCGAAATCTCTGTTGTTCTTGGGCTTGGCCACAAAGAAATTGTAAGAAAATGTGCTTTGATGTTTTGCCCAGTTAGAAGCCGTAGCAACCTCAAGCCGCTCGGCTTGAGGCTGCGACACCTGCTTCTCCGTGTCACCTCTTTCAGCAGAAGCACAAAGTGCACTGTATTACATGGCGCGAAATGTATCTGCAATGGCAGGGCGCCTAGCAAAAATAACTGGAGTTCAATATTTTCAAGCTTCCCGCCTCTAAAGAAAATAAAAAAATAGAAAGTAACTTAAAAGTAACTTTAAAATGAGTACAAGTTACTTGAAAAAAGTATCTAAGTTAGAGTACTAAATACTGACGTTCGAAAGTATTTGGAAGATACTAAGCTACTCACAAAAGTATTTAAGATACAATAACTTGAGTAGAGTATTTAAGTTACGTACAAGTCTGGTTTCTACCCATTGCACCTGACACGCCTTTTTTGTATTTTTCACTATTTTACTTCCTAGCTCGTTAGTGTATATTTTTTCATTGCCGCCGCCACTGCCTGTGTAGGGTGGCCGAGGACCATGTCAAGCTGATCTATCAGCTTTTTTCTTCGCCCCCCCCCCTTTTTTTCTTTGAATGGGAAAATAAACTATTTGATTTGATTTGAGTATGACTGTTACTTTAGAAGAGTAATGAACTATGTAATAAGTATGTTGCTCGATTTCAGAAATAGAAAAAGCCAGTTTAAGCGCTTCCATTATTTGTTCTTGGTATTTCAGCTACACTATTTGGTAACTGTTAGCACAGTTTTTATTGGAAACGTAAAGGGATGTCTAGTCAAACGTATTGTTTAGCTGGGCTGGGTAGTGGCTTTTCAGCCTGGGGTGAAATTTTCATCAGCGAGAGAGCGAGCGCGAAATTTAATTTACCTCTCACGGAGCGAGAGCAAGTAGCGTCCGTAGACGGTTCGTGCGCTGTAAAGCGTCAATGGCCGAGAAAAAAAAAAGTCGTAGTAATTTGTTAAAAGATTTACAAAAAGTTGATCGGCCGATACAAACCGAGCGGTGATCAGGATATCGAAAGCAGACTGATATTGGGATTGTCTGCAAGTTTATGTTGGAAGCCATTGACCAGCCCTTCGTTTGGTAATCCCAAGTTGATCTGCTGCTGAACACTAGCTGACATTGACCTGCTAATGAAAGAACACTAATGACAAATACGACAGAGGCCGCGATACCTCTCTTTGACGTTTTCATCAAAATATTGATTGTGAAGACGTTAACATGTAGAAAAGTGCTTCTTTGGTTGGTTACGCACAAGCTGTAGTGCCACGTTCAATTAGCAGCCAATAACTCCCTCGATTTCACTTTGACCAAAATCAGACCCCAGGGTGTAGAACCCATTTCTTATTTGTTCGGATAGGGTTTCAGGCTTATAAAACTTCACTTCAGATGGTCAAGCTCTGGTGTTAAAAAAATGTGGTTAAAATCGATTAAAACAACTGAAGTGTGAATATGTCTTCCGTACTTAATAAAAACTCTTTTATTTAATATAATTTTGCATTGTTACATCAGTTAAGAATTATATATGAATAAAACGGCTGACATAAGGATGAGTTTTAGATTTGGTTTTGGTTGTAGTGGGGACCATAACTGAAGTGTAAAGATAGCGTTATATGTTAAGTATTCAGTTAAGGTTTGCATTGGTAATTTTGTCACGAATGAAGGTTAATGAAGCAACGAAAATTTAAACAAACTAAAAGTTTAATGTTACGAACTTGTGCCAAGAATGAAAGGGTACAAAAGATAATAACAGAGCGTCGCTGGCGTCGAAGTCGGCGTAGCAGCAGAGTCGAACGCTGGGGCGAGACTAACTGCGGCTCGCCACGCGGAGCCCCTATGTACAGGCAGCCGGCAACGGCCAGGCGGCGCCAGCAGGGGAGAGCGCACGGTCATACCCTGTCTCGTTGTAACTTGGCAAACGGCAAAGTGTTTCCGCGGCCAGGAATCGAACCCTGGCTATCTGCGTGGAACGCACGCGCGATAACCGTTAGGCCACGAGCGCGCAGCCTGCCCGGTCAGCTGCACTCGCGGCAATATACTGGGTGATATCAAAGAGCGACCAGGCTCTTTAAATCGACCGCAAAATTTGGTTTCTTAACCTATCGCGCTCCGATTTTGTACAGCGTTGGCCCCCGGTGGTGCATCAGCGAGCTTACCTGAGGAACAAGTAAAGAAAGAAAAAGGCTTAACTCTTATGGGAACGCGGCGAAGCCACCGTTCTTCAAACCATTGGGCGCCCTGTGGTTTGAAGACCGGTGGCTTCACTGCGTTTCCATAGGAGTTAAGCCTTTTTCTTTCTTTACTTTTTCCTCGGGTAAGCTCGCTCTTTGCAAATCTGATAAAAAAAAAAATACACCACCTGTGGCCAACGCTGTGCAAAATCGGAAGGCGATGTGCTAAGAAAACGAATCTTGCGGTCGAATTAAGAAGCCTGGCCGCTCCTTAATATCACCCGATACAATGCGTAATAGGTAGGGTTTCGTGTTTTTTCGATAAATTCTTAAAACTCCGATAAGATCCGCCGATGAAATATTAGTCAATTCGGATTTTTTTTATATACTCCGAATTTTTATCTACCAATGCCCCCCCCCCCCCTCCCCCCCGGCTCCCTAAAAAAAGACAATATTTTACAATAAAGTTTGATTAGCTCATAGGGTCAATGGCCCTGGAAAAATGTCACCAGATTTATCTTTCAAATCTCGGGCCATTGTCGAAAGGGGTCTTACAAGATATCCGATAAAGGTTCATGCGGGACAACAGGTCATTGTACTTTCAAGTCTCGACAAAAGCCACTATTTTTGTTTGCAGTGTGGGCTACAATATTTGCGCTTTAGAAGAAGGAGAAGTTGTGTTTTTGTAACAGTCAAAGCGATGGACTATGGTTGCATAAAATGTTGAAGGGGGACAGTTGAAACCTCTCTGTTACATCCTCTACCACTCCACCTCGCGGTGCTGTGGGGTAGGTTGGCGGAATAGGATGGGATCAATACGTGCTTCCCAGCGACTATCTCTAGGAGTTTATTGATTTTAAGGTATCGCCTTTTTTGAAGCAACACTTGTGTGAAACATTGTAATGGGACAAATCTGTATTGCCAATGGTAATGCCACCAGCGCCAAATCCAACAGAAAAACTATTAATTGACACAAGCGGGTTTTATATTTTTTGTCTAGCATGCGTTTACATCAGGATAGTATTTATTTATTTATTTAACTGGTTTGTCAGCAACGGGAATTCGCAAAGAGTGGCATCACCCCAAGCGAAACACACAGGAAGGCTCCCTAGCTCGGCGGGTTCTGCTCGTCTCGACGCCAACAAACGTGGAGGCGCTTCAGCGTATAAACAGGGTGTCTCAGTTAGCAGGCAGGCTGTTTAAAGGGATGCTGAACCGATATTTGAAATCTCATAATTATTGCCCGAGCGGGCTTCACGGGATGGCACTGCACCTAAAAACGATATTCAATCAGACGGATGGGGCCCGAATTATTGTATTTCTTTGAATTAAGAGCGAATCCTCGGCCGGAAGCCGCCAGCGCGAGCGAGTCCTTCTGAGAGCAGGCGCAGCGGAACTGACGTGCGCATTCTCGGCGCCCCCAGCGCCCCTGATGCCTCCGCGTATTCTCCTCGTTCGTTGGCCTTGATTCTTCGCTCGGCGGCTGTTCTCAATGCGGCTGGTACTAACAATAACAAACGCCACCCGGCTTAGCGCCTGGCTTGGCTTGGCTCCGTCTGTCTTTTGAGGCGAATGAGAATGCGCACGTCACGAGGCGAGCTTTCCACGACGCTCACCAGGAGTCGCGTAAAATTGTATTTTTCGTGTTTATTCAATTTTATACGCCTTCTCGCTCCAAACAACGTAATTTAGAAGTAAAGGACATGCTATGTATGCCATTGCGGCCAAGAATTTCCACCCAAAATTTCGGTTCAGCATCCCTTTAAACCGACTGAAAAAATCGGTTTTAGAGCGCAGCTCTTAGGGGCCCGTTCCCGGCTTGAGCGGCGTCGGCGTCGCCGTCGGCGTCGCCGTCGCCATCGGCGTAACCAAGGTCATCCCAAGGTCACGTGACCCCTCCCAAGGTTATCTCAAGGTCACGTGACCCCACGTGACCCCCTGAAGGTCACGTGACCCCCAAGGTCACGTGACCTTGGGGGTCACGTGGGGTCATCTTGGGATCACGTGACCCCCAAGGTCACGTGACCCCTCCCAAGGTCATCTCAAGGTCACGTGACCCCAAGGTGACCCCCACGTGACCCCCCAGGTCACGTGACCCCTCTGAGGTCACGTGACCCCTCCAGGTCACGTGACCCCCCGAGGTCACGTGACCCCCAAGGTCACGTGGGGGTCATTTTGGGGGTCACGTGACCTTGAGGTGACCCCCATGTGACACCCAAGGTCACGTGACCCCCAGGTCACGCCTCCCCGAGGTCACGTGACCCCCCTCCCCGAAGTCACGTGACACCCCCCCCCCCCCCGAGGTCACGTGACCCCCCCCCCGGAGCATATTAAAGAATGAGGGGAGGAGGAGAAGGGGGAGGGGTCTACCCTCCCCTCAGTACCCTTCACTCCTCCTCCTCAAGAGCTGCGCTCCAATTCGGCGTTACAGGGATTTGTAAACGGCTTTCACTTTTTTTCACCTAAGTCGCTACCATTTTGTGCAGCGTTGTCCACAAGTGGTTCATTTTTTCGATAAAATTTGCAAAGAGCAAACTTACCTAAGACAAAAGCAAAAAAAAAAAAAAAGGCATGACTCCTACGGCAACGCAGCAAAGCCACCGATCTTCAAACAATAGGGTGCCGTTTGGCATGGGAGTCAAGAGATGGCGCAAGCGGTCGCGACACCAACTGCCGCCAGCGAACGAGCATATGGCGCCGAGAACCGGCGTCAAATAGCAGACGATATTTTCGACTCAAAAGCGGCGCGAGCTTTTTCGATGTCAGTTGCCAATGCGTGATTTTATCATCCTTACTAATAAAACAGTTTAAATAGACCCTTAATCGATTAAAAAATGGTTTGTCGGGTTACTTTGGCTGCTTTTTTTTTTTTTTTTTTTTTCGGGGTAATTATGTCGTCTGCTTTCCATTTCCTTGTTGTTACCGCTCCTGTTTTAGGTTCTGCAACTGTCGCCGCCTGCGGAACGCTATCCGCTTTTCAGTAAAAAATCTCGTCTGCTAATGATGCCGGCTCTCGGCGCCATATACTCCTTTGATGGCGGCAGTTGGCGTGGCAACCGCTTGCGCCATCTCTTGTCTCCCGTGCGAAACGGCGCCCTATTGTTTAAAGACAGGTGGCTTCGTTGCGCCCTTTCATAGGAGTTAAGCCTTCTTTATTTTTAACTTTCTTTCGGGTAAGCTCGCTTTTTGCAAATTTAGAGAAAAATGTACCACCTGGACAACTCTGCACAAAACCATAGCGCGATATGTTAAGAAACCGATTTTTGCGGTAAATTTAAAGAGCCTGGCCGCGATTTGAAACAGCCTGTACATCGTCGGCGGCTGCCACCTCGGCAGTAGCGAAACCTGCCCGTTCACGCAAGTACATCGCAGGCGAACTAAGGAAGCTGGATAACGCAGCACAACGAGCGAGTGGGGCAGGCAGCCAAATTCGCCATCGTTGCCCACAAGTCTCCGAATACACGGCGGGCGGAACGAGCAGCGGCGTAACGCGCTAGGAGACAGAACAAAGCCGTTCGAAAGCGTGAGGCGCAAGCGGATAGCGATTCAAAGCGTCTCAGGTGGTAAGAGGACGAGACCCTTCGACAACGCGATTCGGAAGCAATACGTTGCAGGAAGCATGCTTTCGTGATCACAACCCATAAGACGTGCTTAGGTGTCCTCGGACATTTTGTTTTCACGTTTGTATTTGCTTTTTCGTACCTTCAGGAGTATTGCTTAGCAGCAAGAAAAGAACAGACACACACACGCGTACGCGCGCGTTTGCATATGCACAAAGAATACTTCTTCAGCCTCTGGGTCGCCGTGCTCTCGGCATAGTCAGATATACTCCGTTTGTCACCTTATGATGTACCGCGATGGACGCTACGAGCTACACAAGCCAATCTGTAGTTCGTAGCTTGTCTTGTGACTCCGCACTCCCACCTGGAAGGTCACGTGACGCCCTCCGAGCTATGAATTGGCTCCGGTGGCTCGTAGCTTCCTTTGCGGTTCATGGTAATGTGTAACCAACACTCTGAAGAAAAAAGGGCGTAAAAGGGTGTATCGTTACACCCTTTGTCCCATATAATACACCCCAAAACTTCAATTCGACGTACTGTGCCCTATAGTCGAACAGACGGCCCCAAATTTTACGAGGGGCTTGAGAACGGTGTGATATAACTTTTGAAATAGCTAAAACACGTATCAAAGACCACATAAAGAAAACAGCAAGTTTTTGCAGTAGGGCCAAGAAAACCCCGATTATTTTTTTTGTAGTCAGACGTACATTAACCATTTTAATAAGTTGTACCACACGGCCATCAAGCCCCTCGTAAAATTTCGGGCCGTCTGTTCGACTGTACGGCGCTGTACGTCGAATTGAAGTTTTGGGGTGTATTATATGGGACAAAGGGTGTAAGAATACACCCTTTTACACCATTTTTTTTCTTGATAATGAAGTATTCCAGTGTACGCCTCCACACCGACCTGTTGACGCGAATATGGATTGTACATTGATCTGAAATATACTTATTTGTTGCACCATTATTATTGAGCTGTCTCCATGTCGCCGTTGCCGTTTATTTAGTGAAAACTGAGCAGTTGTCGGCACCGTCGCAAAAATTAAGGCGAACGCTTTATAGGTCCCATGACGAAAAAGGCGTCGGCGTTGCGGCCGAAAGATGGTCCCGAACTTACGCCTTGAAGCAGGCGCCGCTGAAGATGAAAACGGACGCGCTTCAGAAATAAAACACAACGAAAAGCACAAAAACGCTGACGCTTTGTCACAGAAGCCGTCGTGAAGCTGGCGGGGGCACCGCTCCTGCGCAGTGGGAAAGCGAGATGTCATCAGCGGAACGCCTTGTGTAAAAGGAAGACGTGGCACGCTGCCTCTAGGAATGCGCTGCCGTGTAGGAACGCGTTCGCATCCCTACACACAAGCAATCAGGAATATATTCGGCGTGTTTTTTTGTTTTGACTTCGCGCCGCCACCTGCGAGAAGGCGCGGCTCACACTTCATTACGCCGAACCGTTTCCAATGAATCGGTAACAGCCACATGAGATTACGGTTAGGTTCCGGTTCGTGTTCAATATAAAATGTTTGATTTCGGTTATAGTCTTGTACCGGTTCAGTTAAAAATAACGGCTTTGCTCCGGTTTCCCGTTCGGTTCGACACCCTGGGTAACAGCTACATGCTAATCCCGCATGTCTACAACAGCCGCTTTGTCGCGTCTCGCGGCGCCAGGAAAGACACCTTGTTCGTCTATAACTATTCAGTTTTGGTTGCTTCACTGATAGCGCACCATTTTCATCCTCGACGGAGCCTGCACCAGCGAGACGATCATGCGATCAGACACCTCCAGGGCAATGATGCTCTTTGAAGAGCCACTTACCACGCCCCAACGAATTGCGCAATTAGACCGCAGGCCATAAATGAAAATCAGCACAGATTGCATAAGAATCGAGCCAATTCCATTCCCCCTTCATTCTAAGCAAAGGGCATCTAATTCCATTCCCATTCCATTCAGTGGTCGCGAAAGCGTGGAAAAATTCCGGAGTCAAACAATTCCGGAGTGGCATCTCCGCAACGCTGTTACTGATATAGTGGCAGACGTATTTAAGAGGAACTCGTTTAATATCATCTACGACAGACGCTACATTATTCTTAACATTTTTGTATTAACTCTTTTCTTTCTTTGGGGGGGGGGGGGGCGGGTACCAGGTGATAACATTATCCAGTTTGGTAGAGACCTCAGTGTAGTCGTGACGCAGCATGCTGGTGCATTTGTACCAGTCGATTCGCCAACATGTACAAAGTGCTCGTTCTTTATGTCAGACTGTTCCAAACCGCTCGCACGCTCGCCATTGATAATTACGCTAGGCATTTCCGCAGCTTGACTCTTATCATTCGTAAAGGTTTTGACGGCCTCCCATATCTTTTTCGGCTCATTCTGGATACGAAAAAAATACGGCGTGCAAGATGGTTTGCTCCTTGCTCACGTCGTGCGTTTGTTTACCCCCGAAACGCGTCCACATGCTTTTGTTTTCCCCTCGCATCAACAGATGACGCCGTGCACTCGGCTGCCCCGTCATCGCGCGTTCCGTGCACGGTCACTATGCTGCCCTCTGATTGGCGTACTGCTGCTTACGTTTCGATGCGCCAAAGGCTCATTTCGGAACACTTGCTCGCCGTATAGGCTTTGAAAATACTTGTGTCTTGCTTATTTTAACATCCGATGTTAATTTGTTTATACACTCTTTGAATGTTATTAGTGTATCTGGATCCCTACATCTGATAAAATCATGAAACATTATATTTTTTTTTTCTGGAATGCGTTTGTGTAAGTCAGCAGTCAACCATGGTTTGCGCATCTTGCTTCTTCGTTTGGGCATCTGCCTGCATGGGAACGCAGCGCCATATTACAGCTCGATTTTAGAGCGCAACCGTTAGGCGCCCGTTTCCGGCTTGAGCAGCGTCGGCGTCGGCGTATACCGCGCGTTGCGTAATGGGACGTTTCCCATAATGACGTCAGCCGTGACGTAACGTGTGACGTCATGAGGGTCACACGTAACGTCACTCGCGACTTCACCGCGCTTTGCATTATGGCTAAATTTCCCCGCTAAATTTAGTGGGAAAATTTCCCCGCTAAATTTAGCGGGAAGATCTCCCCGCTAAATTCAGCGGAAAAAACTTCGCCGCTAAGTTTAGCGGAAAAATGTTCCCGCTAAATTTAGCGGGAAATTTAGCTAACATTTCCCGCTAAATGGGAGAAAAGCAGGAGAGGAGGGTACGGATGAGGAGGATGGCTATACCCTCCTCTCCATTCCTTCCCCACATCCCTCTCAAGAGCTGCGCTCTAAGTCGGCGTTAAAAGGGATTGTAAACGTCTTTCACTTTTTTAGAGAAGCTTTCATACCCAACATTGGGGTTTTCTTAAACATACTCACTGTTCAACTTTGTGGCAGGTATTAGGTACCGACACTTGATCAGTGAATATTTCTCTAGTTTTCTGTAGCTAAAACTGTTACGTTGACTTGTGCCTTTTTTTTTGCAAAGGAATGCCATAAAATAAGGAAGAGGTTTGCAGTTCTATGTAATGCCTAAT
Organism: Ixodes scapularis; assembly: GCF_016920785.2. Lineage (NCBI taxonomy): Eukaryota > Metazoa > Arthropoda > Arachnida > Ixodida > Ixodidae > Ixodes > Ixodes scapularis. The sequence goes on from NW_024609837.1 coordinate 52,637,446, forward strand.
TAGAGCGCAGCTCTTGAGGAGGATGAGTGGAGGGTACGCCCGTCCTCCCCCCTCCCTCCTCCTCTCCTGCTCTCCTCTCATTTAGCGGGAAATTTTTGCCAAATTTCCCCGCTAAATTTAGTGGGGAAACTTAACCCGCTAAAGTTAGCGGGAAAATTTTTCCGTTAAATTTAGCGGGAAAATTCCCCCTTAGCAGTGTGAGCAAGCTTCTAGCGCCACCGTACGACGGTCCTCTTCTTTTAATCTCCTACTGTCAAGCCAGGCCGGACAAGTGTTTCAGCCTGCTTGTGAGTTTTGGCGCGACCGAACCATGTGGCGCGTCAGCGCCTCGTTCCTTTTCTTATACGCCCATTAATAAAACTTCTATTCGACTGTTACTTGCCCCGCCCTTGCCTCATCACCCTACGCCTCGCCTGGCCGACGCCCGGCCGTTGTCCTCACAGCAGAAAAACGGCCCATATTGCAACGCGCATTTACGCCGACGCTGACGCCGACACTGACGCTGGCGCCGACAGTGACGCCGACGCCGCTCAACCCGGAAACGGGCGCGTAAGAGCTGCTTTCTAAAATAGGTAAATGGTCGCTTATGTCATGTGTAAAAATATCAAGAAATATGGTGAGTGTTTAAATGGGTTATGCATACGTCATGACAACTAGCCGTGTCTGAGGCCACTCTGGTATTCAGCATTAGTCTATTAACACGTGCATAAGTAGTCAAAAAGCTTTTTTAATCCATCTGCATGTTTTTTTCGTTTTTTTTTTTAAATTTTTACACAGATCGATATTTGCATTACCCATAACAACGAAAAAAAAATGGTTAGGCATTATCCTTCAAAAGTAGTTAAGCGTCAAGAGGAAAGAAAGCAAACCTACTAAAATATCAAGGTGGGCTAGCTGATTAAGCACATCAAACAAAACAAAAAATGCTAAGAAAGGACTTGCGCGATAGCGCCAGTCCTATCTTCTTTGTGTCTCTGTCGATACTTTGTACTTTTTATGTTTAATGAATAAAAAGAAATTGCCGGCTATATACGGTTGCCTTCACCCGTAATGCCAACGTTGCCCAGAACTGTGCGCAAAATTGTTGTTTGAATGGCACCTAATTTCTTATCAAAACACAAGGCTATGAAAGATATCTGTCCTAGCGTACTGGCAAAGCAAAGAAAAAAATCCCCAGAATAATAACTCTTGGACTAACAATTATTTTGTTGTATTTTTAATTGTCAAATTTTTGTGGACAATATAATAAAACTTAAGAAGTTCAAAGAGAATGACTGCGTCACTCTTAACTGTATGTGCACTCCAGTTTTGCCTAATTTGATAATATTATTTTTGATGTCTACAACTGACATGACATTAGGGTAGAAGACACCCGCACTGGCCCGTTTGTATTATTTTAAAAATTAGTGGGGAGCTATTCAAATATCAGGTATGAGTAAAATACCTCGAGATTAAAGTAGAAATGTATTTATCATAAAACCAAACGCGGCCATCCCAACACCGCTTTATTAAATTTCGCGCCTCTGAAGAGCACAAAGCTAGCGTTCGACTCCTTTTAGCAGAAATCTGGAACCCCGGTAGTTGGAGTTGGCTCTGGCGGTGGAGGGGGCTGCTCTCCTGGTTCTGATGGTGTTTCAGAAGGTGGTTCCGGTGCAGGTGGTGATGGGGCGGGAGGTTCTACTGGTGGCGTTACCGTATTAGGCAGTAGGGGGGTTTCTGTATGGTCTGGATTGTCGGTAGGCTCCACATCAGGTGCTGTTGGACGATAAGTACTTGTTTGTGCCGAGGTCATGACAAAATCGTTAAATAAAAATAAATAAAAGAAAACGCATTACTGATTCGTTGAGCAAAGCTTTTGTTTGGTACCAAGTAAATGGCTGCATAAAAAGCAACGGCCAATAATATCTAACGAGTTGATTAGTGACTTCATATGCTGATATCTTTTGTAACACTTGCCCTCAGCCAAAGCAAACATTGACGCTATAAACACGCGCCAGATTGAGCTGCCGTTGCCGACCCTTCTCTTGTTTTACCCAGATGCCGAGCCACTGAAGCGGGCTTTGACGAGCCTCCACAAGGGCCTATGCTGGGGTGAAGAACACAGTAGAACCGAAAGTGGCTATACCCTGTCCTGCTGTTGTAATGGTGAAGTGAAGCGAGCAGAATAAGAGGTAACGAAAACTCAATGTCGGCTATGGCGGCACCCATACACAGCTGCCTGCAAGCGTCCATAAAACAAGACCTGCGCCATATCCTCCGGGACATAATCACAAGTGGATCCACGCGGTGCCACCTATACTCATTGAAAAGGTGAGAACGGCAGAGAGGAGCTTCATCTAGCTGCCCCGCCTCCAGAGCGAGCTTGTTACCTTCGTCAACGCCAGACTTGGACGTAGCTCAACTACTCTACTCAAACTACTGTAGTTTTTGGTAACTTTCAATTACAACTTTATTTGGGTAATTAGTAGTTTAATTTAACTACATTTTTCAGGTAACTTCTACTCAAACTATTAACTACTTCCGAAATCTACTGCTAATTTTGCTTATCACAAAAGTTTGAGCGCAGAAATAAATAAGACGCCGGCAGATGAAGGGGCATTCCCATTCCGTTCCCGTAGAAACTGCATCACAGGCGTCCTTGAACCAAGGTGGCGACGAGCAGCCAAAACATAACACCGGCGCGCACGAACGCAGGCAGAGATTCTTAACAAGCCTTGGTCGGGTATTGACCTAATCCGGTAATGCTCGCAGGCGCCGCGCCTTCAGCTGCAACCGTGAAAGACGGGGACACTCCCAGAGTTATTGTTGTTTTCATGCTGTCTGCCTTTAGTGAGCTTTGCCTCAAGCGGTTTGGGGGTTCCACGGAAGGCGCCACTGGAATGACCTCGCAGCTGGGCACCTGCTACCATGGTCGCCTTGTCGACAGCACTTACTCCCTCACGTAGACACGGATAATCCGTTCATTGGAGCAAATTTATGCTTCCAGCTGCAACTGTACGAGCGACGATGCTTGTTCACGTAGTTCAACTACGCGTCCTTCCGACCTTCCACGGCAGGGAGACCTCCTCTTTGTTGAAAACGATTTACTTGTCAGGCGTGTCAGGCGCGTCAGGATACCGTAGTCGCCGGCAAGGATCGCGAGTCACCCTTGGGAGCGCCTTTTGTTCGACCCGGCATCAGCGGCGAAGTATACCTCGTTTCATCCTCTATCAAACCAAAATAATTTTTTTTAGTAGCGTACCACTAGCACTGTAAAGGTGTGTCCACACGACAGACCAAATTGCTGTTTTGGTCCGCGGGCCGCGCATCATGTGATCTTACGTCACCGGTTTTCAAAGTCCGCCGGCGGTCCGCGGCCCGCGCTTTTGAGAAATGCCAAGCGACTTTTCTCGCCCGGACCTTGGCGGCGGACCGCGGCCTTTTTAGTATAATTGAAGCGCTAAGCCTGGCAACAAGCTGACTTTTGTTGTTTGGATTGGAATCCAAATCCAAAGTCGTGTTCCTTTGGCGCCAACTGTTGAAGACGAAGAAGACTAACCTTTTGTTGTGCGACGATGGCGGCATGGTGCTACGATGCAACTTTTTACTTCATCGCGCTCGTGGAGCAATTCCCCGCTCTGTGGGACAATAGATGCATGTCCTTTTCGGTTCACTTAAGTCCTCCTCGTCCTCAATAGTCAACGCCAGGGCCACCGCGGCCAAACGTCTCTTTCGTTCAACCTCCATCTTGGCTCTTTACAAATAGCCTCAAAGCAGCTCGCTGCATGCGTTTGGCGTAGCTGTGAGGTCGAGGGTTAGACAGGCCCGTGCGCTCTGTCGTTCGCTCTTTTGGTCCGCCGTGTGGATGCTCATTGCAGCCGGGCGGCCCGCGGGCCGCGCATCACGTGATCAGTCAGTCCGCGGCCCGGTCCGTCGTGTGGATACACCTTAACGAGACGCGCAGTCGTCCGGATTACCTCATCGTCGAAGCGCGAGACTTGAACCCTTGACGGTCAGGTGCACTCGCTCGGCGTACTCTCATTTTGTCGAAGGAATAAAGAGGGGCCAGTGATAACAATCTCAACTTGCCGAAGAAAATAGAGAAAAGTAGGATATTTTCTTATAAAAGACCCTCTAGCCGAGACAAACCTCACATGTTTAGTCATAAACACCTAAGATACCGACACTCGCTTACCCGACCCTGCATAGCCTGTTTCTCAAATTCAACGCTGCTGTTCCATCCAGCGCGTCGATGGAACGCCTTTTTAGCTTGGCTGGGGGCGTCTTTAGGAGGTAAAGGGGAAAACTCTCCTATTAAGACCTTTGAAAGTCAATTGCTTCTGCGAGCGAATAAACTATTTTAGTGAAAACGCAAGCCATAGAATGACCGCATTTATTTTAGGCTCTCCGGGTTTTTCACAGATCAAAATTGATATACATTTTGCTACCACAGGAATACAAAAAAGTAACTTCGAAAGTAACTTCAAAGTAACTCGCTACTTTTCTAGAGTAGTTAGTATTTTACTCAATTACTATTACGAATGCGTAATTTCTACTCTACTCCATTTACTTTTGGCGTCAATACTCAGTAACTTAACTTAACTACCTTTTTGAGTAATTTGTACATGTCTGGTCAACGCTTCAACGTCTCGTGCCCCTCGAGCGTGATGCGCAGACAAAGCACGGCGGATGACATGGAACGCGCGTTGGAGGCCGGGCGTTCGAAAGTCACGCCCTGCCGTTCTCACTCTGTCAGTGACTATAGTTCGCTTCAGCGTCGCAGTCAGCGCGGCTTGCAGGTTCTCACAGTAATCGCGACGCTAGCACACAGTGACGGCACATTGCGGTTACTCTCGTCGAGTTTCGGTGTGTTTGCCGCCTGGGTCCGCTTCGGGGATTCACCAACGATGACGCAATGAGCACACTTCGTCGTCTAGGTGGCATTGCCTCAGAACACTAAAATCCCATCAAAGCAAACGAACGCGCTCGATAGAAAGAGCGCGTCTGCTTTATTATGAGTGTACTGTTACCAATTGAGTAAGGCCGATAAAACATAACTTGACTAATTTTGGAAACAGATTTTTGATTAATTCTAATTTCTTACACAAAAAGCAGCTCAATTGAGGCACACGTATACTACGTTGTCCGCCTTAAATACAAATTTATGTCCGCGTTGTAATAAATATAATATAATGTGCATTGCTTAACAATGCCACTTGCAAGTTCGTCTGCTGTTTGCGCGCCTCCTGTGCCTTGTGCACCTCCGCTGCTCGGGAACAGAACAAAACACTTGTAGTGTCAACTTTGGGGTGTCTTCTATGTTGTCACCAAAACTTTTGTTTTCTTGGTGGCCGCTATTTCAGTGTAGTTGAGTACAGAACTTGTCGACTCGCGCAGGTTAATATTTGAGGTAAGTTTTTATTTAAGGAACACATCGAAAGTTTTTACCCACATGTTTTTTTAAAGATAGTGTTATACACAAGCACTACAGCATGCAATGTATTGAAGCTAATAAAAGCGCAGACATATTCGGCCAAAAAACGCATTCTATCAAATACTAGGCCGTGGTAGTTGTTGAACAATGCCTATAAAAAAGCGCATAGTTTTGTCAACATATCTTGCATTTTGTAAGAGAGAAGCGTATACTCACGTGTTACAGGGTTCTCCCCTTCAGGATACTGCGGATCTCTGCCACAGGTGCTATATTCAATCGAACAGAACGTAAAAATGATTAATCTGTGCAATTTAAGCAATCAACGTCGATACTAAGGATGTTGGGTATTGGTGTTGTCAACACAGAGATGCCGAGCGCCCTCAAACATGACAGCTATCCCGAAACGGAAAATTCAAGAGAAAACAACAACAAAAAAAAACGATGCATGCTGTTACATGCATGCTAAAAACAATAGTATGTCACAAATACCGACCGAATGAATCTCGGGCGATACATTTTTACTGCCCTGAAAGAACTGACACGGGAGTGTATGACAGTCTCAATTTTTCCATGGAATCCAATTTCCCTCTAGATCATAAAATTTTGGAGATGCTATTCTTAGCTTTTAGCGCTTACTTTCAGCAAATTGTGATTGCTTGGAAATGCAGAATGCAGAACAACATAAGTACAATGAGGGCCAAAGGAATCTGAACACTTTAAATAAATATCAGAAATAAGTTTCGCTTGTTCTGACATTATAATTAATCATGAACGTGCAGCGAATCGATTATTATGTTTTTTAATATATAAAAAAGCAAACTAGCCTAAATAAAAAGGTTATATCTAAAATAATGTATTTAGTTCATGAACCGACCTGGAGCTACGCGTTTTGTATAACAATGTAAAAAAAAAGAAGAAAAAAAAGCTATTCTGTGCTATTGAAACGTTTAATTTGACAAAACAAAACAGAAAAAAATCTGACTTCGCCTACCTCTTTAAAGTTTGACCGTAAGTTTAAGAAATGAAAGTTTATTTTATTCATTCATGAAGTATTGGCTTTGCTTTCGTTTTTTGTTTTTTTGTTTTGTTTTGTCCAATAAAAGGCCCTCCCCAAGACAATGCTTTTCTCTTTTCATCTAAAAAAGGCTTTGCTCTGTACTGAATTCTGAACCACAAAAAAAAAAAAAAACTAGTTATAAACGTCCCTTTTGATTAAGGAAAGTGTTTGCTTCAATATTTTTGTTCAGCTAAATCCTCCACCTAGCTTTATGTTCATGTTAAATTACAGTAGGGTAGGATGGAAGGCTTATTTTCATGGTTTATTTAACTTGGGTTAATTCACTGAACCCACGCTGTGCAACCACGGTGAAAGGAACACATATAGGTGATCACTCTGACCCCTTTTCCCGCGGGGAACGGGCGACCAGATCGTGTTCGGAGCTAGCCTCGAACCAGGAGTAGTTAGTTCCTCGCCGCCGCGGAGGGCGCTGGGCTATGAGGTCCCTCCTCGGCGGCGTAGCGTGCTCGCCTTTTTTGCGGTGTGGTGGTGGGGTGGTGGTGTGCGGCCAGTAGCAGGTCTTGTGTTTTGCTTTGGGGCTGTGTCGATCACAAATGCCACCATCGTGCACGAAGGTGAGCCTTAATCCAAAAAAAGAAGAACAAGAAGGAAGAGAAAACAGATTTACGGACTCTGGCGACTTGGTGACGGCGTGGCGGCGGTGAGGTGCAACAAGAAGCGGTGAGCGAGGGAATGCGGGACTACCGCTGTGGAGAAACAACCGGAGCGGTCGGTTTCGGAGGGATCCCATACTTGGGCGCCATCTATCCCCGTGCGAGTGAAGCGCACTCGGTGCGCCGAACATAATGTGGTCGCCGCGTCGGACAGAGAGTCATCACCTAAATGTGTTTCTTCCACCGTGCGTGCAACGACGGTGGCTGCCATCTCTTTCTTTTTTTTTCTTTTTTAAAGAGGTGCTTTCGAGCCATTAGCTACGTTCGATTTACATACACCTCCTGCACCGGTGCAAAAAAGTGTAGTACAACGTACTTCCGTTATGTGTATTCAGATACGACCGGAAGTACACTGCTGTACTCTTTTCTGCACCGCTGCGGGAGGTGTAAGTAAATCGAACGCAGCTGTTATACGCTTCTGCTCACCCCACATATACTGTTCTGTAGCGGTGACCATGGCCGCCGCGCGTATCTCTGCCGGTTGTCATTCCCCTTGTGTAATTTTTGTTAGCGAGAACATTAGCAGAAAACAGCCAATCTACCGTCTAATGATTTCCATAAAAAAGCACTGGGAAAATACGCTAGTAGTATAGAATAAAAAAAAAGTTGAAATGTACGATGTTTCCAATTGACGACTGATTGCGCAACATCGGGCGTGTAGGTTATTATCATCAAGCTTCTTGATACGCAATTCGTGTTCAGACGCTCTTATGGCGTCATGCCGGAATCTTATCTGATGTGGAGTGATCATTAGTTGTTCGGCCCTCGCCACGCTTGAGGTTTATTAACTCTCAGTGACTATAGCACTTTTGTTGATAACCTCCTCAGATCTCAACATCTCCTCAACTCAGATCTCAACATTATAATTGAGGGAACACATGTTATGCGAGTAACTGGTTTTATGCTCTGCCTTTTAGGTATCTTAAGTTTAGCTCGGGAAGTCTCACTTGTAGTTGATATCTTAATATACAACGCATGTATATTGCCCATATCTTAACTTATTCTTGTTTTTTGTTTAGATGTCTTATATTTTTAAAGCACTAAGAAAAACAATTGAGAAAAATAAACGTAATTTTTAAGTTTTCCTTTACTTTCGGGTGCCCTGAAACGGCAATAGACTCTAGGAAAACCAGAAGGAAAAAGTTAGCAGGCGGCGCGTTTTCCTCCCTTCTACTGACGCGCCTCCAAGTGGAAACGAGAAAAAGGGAGGACTTTTTTACTCCTTTTCCAGGCAGACGGGGGAAAGCTTCCGCCCTCCCGACTCATCTTCTTTCTGTTTGGTTTTTCCTGCACGTCGTAAGCGTTGTTTAATAAATGTTGTTGAGTTGATTGAATTTCAGCGGCAGCGAAATCCGCTTTTAATTCCGCCTCCCTGTCCAAACGGGCAGAACATTACGGTTGCATTGATGTTTTTACCACTAATTTTATCATACGAGCAAACGAAGCCGTTAGAAACAACGAAGTTCCAGATCAGTGCCAGCAGCGCTACGTACACTGGGCTAAGATGGCCGCCTCCCGATCGCGGAACGACGTGTCAACGTTAACGAAGTTATAAAAACCGCGGAAACGGCGTCCAAGACTAGCAGGTTTTGCTGCCGGGTTCCTGGGTACCTTCTGTTCTCAGTTCGGGTCTGTTTTCCGATGCCGGAGTGCCAACCGGCAATCAACTTGGTTCTGTATTTCTGCGTGTCAGCAACATAGCAGCAACTACGGTTCCTGGAGAAACTGCCCTCCAAGTGGCGCGCTGGGATAAGCGCTAGAAGTTTTCGAGCTCGCCACGGCGTATAGCTCCGCACACTTATTACCTGCCGCAAGTCGCGGCTTTGACTGCATTCAAGTTGATCGAAAGTTGATTTCCCTGTCCATGAAGCTTCGCCTCCACGTGAGTGAATACCCCCTCCACAAAGATTAATTCAAGACGACAATTGCAGCCGCACGCGAACTGCACAAATAGAAAAACAACTACTACAATAGAAATACTGGCTACGATGTGCCTTGCGGGGAAGCAGACACATAGCTTGGAACCGCATTGGAGCGGCTTGAGTTATTGGCTTTCAAATAATTACGGCCTGAGCGTTTACGTTTTACTAAGAAATTCATCCCCTGAGCCGTTCAAAATTCTCTCAGAGGTATGGTATTGCTGGAAAAAAATCACCATGCTGGGAATATGTTTTATTGCTTAGACAGCCATCGAGAAATTCAGTACGTACAAAACGACCAGTATAAAAGACGGAAACGCAGAGATAATGTGTAGTAATCAGGTATGTGTGCAGTTACATTGATGTTTGTTTATGCCGTGGATCTGTACCGTGAGCAATTCTTTGTTCAGCTGATGCTTGTAGTGTGCGTAATGTATGGACATGCGTGTATAATAAAGGAGCTCGAAGGGCTCGAAGCGCAATGGTTGCATGAGTAAATAAAAATATTTTTCTAGCACATGAATTGGGCGGTTACCTAGCGCCACCTAGCCTAGCTACTTGCAATTATTCTGCTTGACCCTGCCATCTGGTGGCAAGCGACTTAACCTTGTTTCACGCTTCGCGATAATTTCTGGTTACCGTGCAACAATGAGCCAAGTAGGCTGCTTCCAACTTGCTCTTTTGAGATCGGCTTTTGGTTTCGCGAATGGTTTATCACTCCTCCGTAATGTGCGGTTGACGAAGGAATTGTGGCTCGAGGAGCAGCAAAGGCTTGTTTGGCATGGTTCGAGATTTTTGTCAATAGGTAATTTTTACAGAAGTGTTACAGAATCAGAGTAGCGATGTGGGCGAGTTGGTTCATGCTTAGAAATAATGGAAACAGCGCGCGAACGACAAGGACGGGAGGAAAAGGAGTACACAGGACGAGCGCTCGTCCTGTGTACTCCTTTTCCTCCCGTCCTTGTCGTTTGCGCGCTGTTTCCATTATTTCTAAGTGTTACAGAAGCTTAAATCGCGTGATTCAAGCATTTTCGTATCTCTGCGTATGTTATGTCTCGTTAATATAAGCCCCATTAATATGGACACCCCGCTACACACATGAACTTAACTCTGTTACGTCACGGCGTGGTGGTGGCGCGTCGAGCGCACTTCCTGTCTGCGGCTGTGGGCGGAACTAACCATACGAGACGTGCATTACTGCGTTGTTTTAAAAGAAAGCAGATAAAAACGTGCCTTCTCATCAAAGCGCCGCGACTGGAGTTGTACTAAAAGGGTCGAGAAAGGTTTCAACGTCAGCTTTCATGCGCTTGGCTCGTCCCAGAACGTGGATATGTGTCGTGAAAAGGGAAAACTAGACGCCGTCGGACCACGATTGCTTGGGTGGGAAGCACTTTGGGTTGAATTCATGGATACTTGTGGTCGTAGTAATCACATTTTTTTTTTTTTGTTACAACATGAACGTGGGAAAACCGCCAACTTGTATGGAACACCTGCGGACTACATCCAGTGCGTCTTCAAGTTCGAACGGCCGCCTGATTGTTTGAGCTGTCTTCTGCTCTTACAAACGTTTCTACTTGTCGCCTGCTCTTTCGAACGACACCGGCCCCTATAGACCAAACGTTGGCCCGGTAATTGCGATAAGAAGTTTGTTTTATTGGAACTTTTGACAATACAGAATTGTCATGGTGCTGAGGCAAAAGGTGACAATAAGTCACCTGACCAGGCCCCTAGCACCAGACTACACTTGCAGCAGATGCAGCAAGCAAGTGCAGGCCTCAAGATACTTTTTAAGTTTGAAGGTTGGTTGGGGTAAGAAGGCTCGGTGTAAACAGTACACAAAAGGAAATGTTGATTATTGTTACGAGTGGCCATCATCGACTTCCTGTGCCTGATTCACTCGGTCCGAATTGTGCTTCCGATTTCCAGTATCGAGGTCGACCATCTCAGCTACGGTTCACGCTTTTGGAGCCCGAGCGACGTCGCGACTGAAAATGGCGATCGGAATCTAATCATGCGAATCAGGCCTTAGCGTCCATTCTGCGGCGTCCATGCGGAATGAATCGCCGCATGTCACATTATTTACGCGAAGTTTTGCGGTGTAACGAGCCTCGTTAATTTCGCTGAAGCCGCCGTAATAGTCAGACATTTCCAGGAAGACGTAGAACCAACAATTCCAAAAGCGAAAAAGAGCACGGGGACTCACACCGACGCCGACAACGTCGCATTTCAATGGTTTGTTTATGGCGACGGCGAGTTCCTTGCCCATACTGCATCGCGCAAGCGCGGCGCTGGTGGCGTCCACTAGGGGCGCTCCGGTTTGTTTCCAGACATGCGTTGGTCTATATGGAGAGCAGTTTCGGACAAACTGGGAAAATACATACATTTTTGTGTCGTTATTATGAACCTCCACCGCCTTATTATACCTCCACCACCCTACATGAGGGGTAAGAAGGCTTCTAGTCAGGTTCATGATCATCTCAAACTTCATCCTTCAAAGACGTGTTGAAATAATGGTGACTTATATTTTGTATATAATATATTTTTTCTAATTTTTTAACATTTAATTATTTGTTTATTTTTACATAAACCATGCATTATATCTTATTTTGGAATGATTCCACTACTTCTTTAATTTCTTTCTTTTATTTTCGTCCTTTGTCTTCAGTATAACTTCTATCACATCTGTCTTCTTTTCCTTAGTTCTGTGTTACAACCCCAGTTGTAAGTATAGCGCCGTCCTGTCTACTTCAAATCTGTGTCTTTTCCTTGCGCTTTATAATTTAAGTATGTTGAACCAACTAGGCCCACAATGATATTTCAGTACCTTTCCTTTCTTCTACATCGGTCCCTTTGCCGTATTCTGCCCCATTCCGATCCTGCTTCTTTCTATATCAATTTTATAGCGGCCTCTACATGCAGAGCAAGATTCTACGTTTTTGTCATCAGAAACAATGGGATACTCCGTCGGAGGTCTGTTCGGTTACGCAAGGCCCTCAATGCGTCACGGCAAGCTAATTTCTCCGCTCTGAGTTATGGAGGCAAGTCCGGTTTTATCGCGAGTGCTTACGACTGCTTGCCAGCACCGATGCTCCCGACTACAGTCAAGCTACATGATACAAGTCCTTCCTATACACTGCAAGTAGGATGACTGGGTCACTCTGGTGGACGTACATTCCAGATCTTCGAACCCTTCGTGCCAAACACAAGGAACCGCAAGGCGATTCGGTTGCTTTGGGTGACACTTCTCTACCTGCAGATATCATTAGGGTCCCTGAGAAGGGTCCCAAATTTTTCGCCGCACCAAAAAAGCGAAAAGTACATATATTAGAAACTATTCGGGACATTGCAGGTACAACTCAAGAAGATGACAGAAAACGATGCGTATATAACTCTGTTGATGTTCTGTTGAAAACTGGAAAGAAAAAACTAAAGGTTTCAAGATTTATCGAGCATTTCAAAAGTGGGAATTTCAAAGTGCTTCTGTCTCATAAGGAGGGGGATTTCTGTTATGTCCCGGCACCATGAACTTATATAAGGCTGGAGTAGCCATACTAAAGAACTTTAACCACGTGCGAGAAATCAAGATCAAAAAGTCTCTTAACGTCTTTTGTGTTTGTTTGTTTTTAATTTTTTAGTGTCGTAATGTTTTTAATGTCTTTAATACAATTTTAGGGTGGATGGAGGTGTCCATATTAACGAAGCATCACTTTATATACTCCATTTCGTGAAAAATGTTTTCGATGTTTTAAATTTGTTTTTTATCCACTTACTACCTGCTAGCTATTTTTAAGCGCCTCTTGTATCTGGGTAACGGTCACTATGTGTAATTTACTAGTTTGATAATACAACCTTGAGTGCGCTGCTTTTTATAGATATTACGCTATTTGCGTCAAGTGTTTCCTTGCCTGTTCCTCCAATAATATTTGTATATCCACTTATACAATGCCCTGTAATGGCGCTTTGAGGTATATAAATAAATAAATAAAAAGTATGGTAAGTCTCGGCGGTGGAAAAAAAAAAGAAGAAAATCTGGACACAACTGCGCACTAGTGGTGTCCAACACTTTTAGTAATTGGTTTGGAGCGCTCCAATCTATTCTTTAATTGAGCACCAACTCGCCCTACAATCACCACTGTTCAGTTTCATCACTAGTTTATCCTCATTACATAACGGATATATTTGTGTTCTTATTTTCTACATATTATACGCAAATATTCTATATTTTTATACCACCTTCTCGTTATCTACTTACCTTAGGTAGTTCTTCATCTTTTGTTTAAAACCACGTGCTAGTCTGTTGTGAACATAGGGCACATTATCATGGTTCACGCTGAAAATGTCATAGCATGTATAATTGTAGTAGTCGCATAGTTATGTTTTTGTTTCACGGAACAACTCCTGACGCAGTAATACTTTTCACTTTAGTTATTAATTTTTAGTTTAAACTACTCAGAAAAAAAAAACACTCGTGCCTTTAGTATTAAAATTGCAATTTTAAGAACGCTTTCTTCAGCATACTTAGATACTAATATTGATTAAAGCATAAATAGAAGTCAGTTGATAGTCGATAATTGTTTACGAGAAAAGCTATGAGGGTCTGGTTTGCTCGTAATGATTTGAATAAAAATAACAGAAGCAGTTAAGAAGTCTCAATGTTTCGCCGTACCTTTCAAAGAGTAAGGATGTGCTGGTAGCCATGTTTTGCTCAAATAGCTAGCATGTCAGTACAATGTTATATTATTTTACTAAGTTGTGCAAGATATTACACTGTTTTACTGCGTTTACTAAGTTACTAAGTTATCAGTTATACTATCTGCGTCGTAAATGTAATGCAGCTTAAAATAAAAATAACTTTTAGTTCATTAATTGGAACATAAACTAAAGCAACGAGAAAAAAAACCTTAACGAAAATAGCATTGTGTAGTGCTCTAAAATATGGATGTGCAAGGAAGTTGTAATATATATCTTTTTCTACCACACGCCCCAAAACCAAATGAAGCTTTTAAAGTGACCGCATAAATATGGTTGAAGACATATCGTACTACAAGCATCGCATCAAAACTCTATAAAACAAAATTACATGTTTAAAAAAAAGAAAAGCGATACCTGGTTTTCTTAATCTACAGAGCCTGTTTGTTAACCGCAAACTTTCTGATTGGTGCAACAGTCGAAAGACGAAGCAGCGGCCCCGGCAACTTACGGAGCCTTCCCTGCGGCGGTTTACGGTAGCTTAGCAGCCGCCCGGTTTTGCCACAAGAAATTACTCGAGAAACCATAGGTTTTATTTGTTTTGCGGCCATTAGTTTTATTGGGAACAAAAAAAAAAAAAAAAAGGGAACATGCATTGACCATGAAAACAAAGAAAAAGCGCGGCCTTTCATGATTCGAAAAGTTTGTGTGTTCTTAGTGCGATGGGACGGCTGCTGAGCTGCCGTAAGCCGCCGCTGCCGCCATCTGTCGGTTGTGGCGCCAGTAACAGAAAAGCGGTTAGCAGAACGACGCCGTAGGCAGAAAAAATACACATATCTTCTTCTACTTTTTACTCAAATAAGTGGGTTTTTTTAAATTCTGGTGCGATGCCTTCACCACCTTAAGGCATTTCTGTGATAAATCGTAGCACGATGCGTTACCAGGCCAGCTTATGGAATCACTTTAAACGCGTCACTCGGACTTGGGGACTCGCGGTACGGTATATCTTGTACTTAAGAGATTTGAAGAACATGATAAATTATTTTCCTATCCCTTAAATAGACAACGAAGAAAATTTTGAAGTTTTATTTATGAGCGTCAAGGACTTCTCAGACACTGTTGACCAAGTTGTAGCCGGAACAGACGTTCGGGTGCCGCACCAATCAATTAAACATGCGGTAATAATCTCGGCAGAAATGATGCCTGAGACCCCCAGAGACGGCGGCAGAAACCTGAAGTAAAGTGCACTGCTTGACGTCGAAGCATGACGACAATGGGCTCCACCTCAGGCAATTGGTTTAACCTAAAGCTGGGCGTCGATGCAAACTCCAAATTCGATTAATCGCCACCCTTCACTCGATTAATTAATCGATTAATCTGTCTCGCTAATTTTCATGCATAAAATATTCATTTAAAAAAATTATTTGTTTAATATGTGACAAGCGGTGCAGTATATAATTTCGATTTCAGATCAACCTCGCAGCGTAGTTGGGAACAATTCAAATACACTCACACTCACAGATTATTATTTCAGCTGCATGATGCGAAGGGGTTCGCTGATATTCTCCGGCAAGAGCGACCTCCCTTGATTGTTTACAATAGTCTGCTGCGCTAAACGGACACTCGAACGGCGTCGAATTGTCCAGGGCACGTGTAACCTTCTACAAGTGCCTAAAGTTACAAATATCGCCTCTACAGTTCAATTTATTCTAAAACTTGACCTAAAGTTTGCCCTTCATACAGGTGTACTCGTCCACGTCTTCGTGGTTAAAGCTATGCATTTTTATCTTCTTTTGGTTCGTCAAAAGTTTACCGATTAACCGGTTAAAATAATTAATCGCGATTAAAGTATTAATCGTATAATATGTAGGTTAATCCATCAGTTGCGCAGCTTTCGTTCAAACGAGTGACGCGCTCCTGGCGTTGCGACGGCGTCAGCGAGTCGGGCGGAGCGTTGGGAGAGTCCCCCGGTCTGAGGCGGCGACCGAGGTGTCGGTGGCAAGTCTCGGGCGCCCTTTTAAATCGCCAGTCCAGAGTTTCGCTCCCCCAGAAGCAGCCTACAACGTAAACGAGCCAGTCTCACCCAAAACCTCAAAACGCTAGATCGCAAACATGACGTCATCCTTCTTCAGAACACGCAGGGCACTCGCAACCTTCCACAATACATACCTTGTGCCCAACCCAGCATCACTGAAACCGACCGCAGCCAAAACACATACACCCCCCCCCCCCTCGCCACGACATACATCTCTAAGGAGCACCCGTCGATACAACTCAACGCGACAGACATCAATACCGCTCACCAAGAGCATGTCATCATTACCCTTCAAGCCCGCAACCGCCCAATCCCATCACAATCGTCAACGCGTACTGGCGACCAGTCGGCAAGGTCGCAAATCCCACTCCCTGGCTCACCAAACTCGTGGCAAACAACACCAACCACGATATCCTCTTAGTCGGAGACTTCAACAGCCCCAATGTTTCCTGGGGTTACCCAAACACTCAACACAATGGGCGCCTCCTCGAACAAGCAACCGCCCAAATGTCGATGACACTGGCCAACGACACTACACAGCCCGCCCGCACCGGTAACAGTGTGGAACGTGATACCAACCCTTACCTGGCCTTCCATCACGGCCCATCCGTAGCTGAATGGTCCGCATCTGACGAACAGCTAGGCAGCGATCACCGCCTCATCTACCTCACACTGATCACCAACGTGAGACAGAAAGCACGTCGCAATACTGCTCGCATCGCAAACTGGGATCACGTTCGCTACCTAACCTCCAACAATCCCCACCGACGGACGCTGATCCCAGAGCCTGGGCCAACCATCTCCTCCAGGCCCAGGACAAATGCTCCAAAGAAGCCCAAACCACAACCGCTACCCCGTACATTGACACCCATCTTCTCAACCTCTGGCAAACTAGACGCAAATTAGTGAAAAAATGGAAGAAAACCAAGCACTCCAAACACCTAAAACACAAAATTTCAAACACAATATTTGCTGTTCGGCCGCTCGCCGCTAGGCGCACCGGGCGCACCGCGCGCAAATATCTTGACCTACGATACTCGAGCGGCGCCACGCTGCGAGGCACGTACTATACAGCAGTGACGTAGGGACGCCAGCATCGGTTGCTATGGGTACTCCCCCGCGCTGCTGCGCGGCGCTTGTTTTCCTTGCTCATGTGTCCCCTGCTTTAGTTAGCCTCTCAAACGCGTTAAACGCGCCCAACTTTAAAAAAGTGCAATACACATGAAATGCCAAAATTTTATCAAATGTAAGACTTATTCAGTCGTAAAAGTGCAAAAACGGCAAAACAAGTCCAAGAAGCTAAGGGACGCACAATGCAGTGTGTCTCTCTCAACTAGACGCGAAGAATCAAAGTAAGTTACAAACGTGTAAATGTGAAGCAACATAAAACATGGAATAACATTACCGCAGATACACACTTGCTTATGTATGCAAGCGGATTATCGCTGCTAGTTAATGTATTCGTTGCTATTAGCTCAAATTAAAAACAATAAGTCGATGTAAATATTACCTAAAATGTTTAAATGCGTTCAGTTAATTTTTTTTTAAATGTTCCAAAGCAATTTAATTTAAAATATTATGGACACGAATTAGGAATCTTATTGGTTATTTTGGTTTATACGCACCTGTTTCGGATCAGTTCAGCCAACATTCTGCCTACGCTGTATGGCCTGTCGGGGGCGTATGCTAACAACATGGGCACGAAACTTTGGCACAACGTCTTGTCCTCAGAATACCCTAAAATGGTGAAATTCAAAGGAAGTTTATCACAAAAGCTTTCGTAATACTCACAAACTATTTTGCTTATGTAAGGAATTTCCATGCAATCAAACTTTTAATCATATCTTTATAAAGACAATTTCTTAGAAGACGTGTATCCTTATTCCGAAATATAAACTCAATATTCTCAAACATTCTTTATCACCATGAAGTGGCCTCACATCGCATACCGAAACCTTCCTATCAAATTATAAATCAAAATCATATTCCACACGCTTTGGTGTGGCATGTGCATGACATCCAGTGCGTTCTTCGCAATTTTGTGCTCCCTGCTTGTAACCCATCAAAGTTCTATTAAAGCGCAGAAAAAAAAACAAAAAACGCTCGAATCTTTCCAAGAGGTACCTCCGTGAACACTATGATCTAAAACACCAAATTTTAATTCTGTCTGCGCCCACGGTCCCCACCACTTCTATTCTATTCCATTTGTTAAACAGTCGGATGAAAGAGTCATGAGCACCGCATTTCATTTTAAGTTTGATCGCAACTCTCTCAGAAACTGGCTGACACACCACGGTAGTAGAAGGATTGTTTCAGCTCATATTGCCCGCGATAGTACAAAGCGTGACATAAGTAACACGATAGAAAAATCGCCTGCTCTTTTTTTTTTTCGCTGCCCCTTTTGTGTAAAATGCAATATCCACATAGTCTATGTCGTATAATACTGTAAGTGCAAGCGAAGTACGAGCCACTATACCTCGTCTTATATTTTTATTTGGACTAACAGAAAATGAATGCAAAGCGCTTGGCGTTCTATCGTACCTTAGCTGCAGAAGCGCTGATGCAGAGGGAGCATGAGTCTCAAGAGCTATACACACATTTTCGTTTGCATGTGCTTGAGTGCGGAACGACGTGCTTGCGGCAGGGAGCAGTTGCTAGCGGTGCGTCGCGCGCCAGCATGCGCCCCTCAGTAACGCGTTGCGAGAGAGTAGAATCCGAGAAAAGAAAGATATGGCCATGAGCTCGCCAGCGCCCTTCAGTAACGTGCATCCAGTGTGCACGTTTGGAGGCAGGTCTTGGTTTTACATTTTGGGGAGTGAGGAAGAGTACGGGAGATGGGTATTCCGAGGCCACGATGGCTCAAGTTGGACAGAAGGGGCGAAAGCTAGCGGTTTCGCCCCAAAACTTTCGTCACGTCAACGCTGTCACCGGGCCCGCCATGTTGCCGTTGATTTCGCTTACTACTGGTAAGCCGCAGGCTACAGTAGCGTGTTCTGGTACGCTCTTGCCAGTGGTGAAGTGCGTTTCAACGCGACTATGTGCGCAAGCTTTGCGGAGATGCTTTCTGCAACGTCTTGCAGCCGCCTGCATCAATAGAACGCATCGCGCTCAAATGCAAATCTGTATAGGGACATTAAGCTACTTGCTCCCTCTTGTAGCTCCTGTAGTTAGGGCATGTTAAGGGTGAAATAAAGTATTAGCAGAGGCGCATGCTTTGTATCTGTACTTAATTACGCGCGCTTGAGCAGTGGAAACTATATTCGAGGCGACACCCTTACACTAGTATGTTCAGAGTGTCTCAGAGTTATGATGTAACAATGTTAGCGCCCTGAAAAACGCCAATTTTGGAGCTCTACATTAAACAGTAACACTCCCAGAAAGAAAGGGTATAGTCTTTCACCCCTTGTCCCATATACGACACCCTAAAACTTCATTGCGACGTAAAGCACGCTGACGTCGAACGGACAACCTCTACTTTTACGAGGTGCTTGAGAACGGTGAGATATACCTTATTAAATAGCTAAAGTACGTATCGAAGACTTCAGAAAATAAACACTGAGATTTTGCAGCAATACAAAAGAAACCTCGATTACTTTTTTTGTAGTCGATAACACGTACATTAACTACTCCAGTAAGTTGTACAACTCGGCTATCAAGCCACCTGTGAAAGTTGGGAATGAAGATTCGACGTCAGTGGCAGGGTGTAAGATAGACAGGTGGGGAAACGGCCCATAGAAGCCTACCGCAGCGCCGTGACCGGATTGTGTACTCGTCTGCTTGCGGGTACCCCCGATTTGCGACAGATGGCGCAGCGGCGAGAGGAAAAAAAAATTGGAATCGAATTTGCGTGGAACTCTATGGGAGAGTGCGCAAAATAAACTGAGAGCACGACAATCTTCCATTGAAAATCCACGAGAAACTATCTCCGTCAGTTTAGCCAATCGCCACCGGTCGTCCACCCCGAGTGAGAGTTCGCGGTGCTCCCCATAGATGGCGCCACAGAAGAAGAGAAAACCGAGGGGGACACAATCCGGTCGCTCATCTGGCTCTCGTTTCCCCACCTGTCTATCTTACACCCTGGTCAGTGGGCTGTACGTACAACTGAAGTTTTGGGGGTTTCGTATATGGGACAAGGGATGTAAGAATATACCCTTTTTTTCTCAGAGTGAAATTGTGGCGCTCATTAGTACACAGACGAAGTAAAATATGAAAAAAAGCGGCGACGTTTTACTAGTGTTGTGTCGCATTTTCTATCAACAATTCTAACTAGTACCCAACCGGTTAGAATTGTAATTGTAACTTATTTTAATTATTTATAATATTAATTTTAAGCTACGCGTTTAGTTTCGAAGTAAATGCTTTATACATAAAGCTGTTTAAAATAATATTATATCCAATAAGGAAAGTGAGCTTTTTCCTTCCACTTTAACTACCCAATGTGTTCATCAGACACTATAGGAGGGAAAATTGAATGTAAACAAAGTTTTTGCCTAGTTAAATTTTGATAACTATTCCAGACTTGCACGAACTACTCTAAAAAGGTGAAAATAATATATAAGACTAATAATAGAGAATTTGCAAAGCATAAAAATACATGAAGTAAAAGAATTAACGGTATCTGGTCACACTTGACGTTTCCATAAAAAAGGGCCGTAAAAAAAGCTTCAAATAATAATAGGAACTGCTTAAAGCCTCGCCTCTACAATATTTGAATAAAATGCGCTCACCATAACTGTTTCGTATATCATATCCTTTGTACAATTTAATTCTGAAAAAAAGAGCAAATCCGAGTTTTACGCATGTGGTGGACATTACAAAACGTATACAGTAAACGACTTAATTTTCGCGGGCTCAAATTTTTGCGAATCGGGCCAAAGCTAAAAATTTGAAATTATTCGCGGGTTCTAATTTTTGCATATCGAGTGTAGCTTCCGTAGCGTTCGCATATTGTCCGAACTGTTCGCGGAACGTAGTTTTCGCGAATTGTAGGCAATTCACAAAATTCGGGAAAATTAGGTCCTCGCGAAACTTTTGTCGTTTACAGTAGTTGTTTTCACTTACCCTGTTAGCAGGACGTTAATATCCGGATTGTTCTTTCTTTCAAAATATGCCAATAGTGTACTAATTGCTCCATCCACGTAAGCAAAACGATTCCTTTTATCAAAGCTCAATGCTGTCTTCAGATTAGGCTCCTTCTCCTAAGGGTTGTTGGTAAAACAGAGTTATTAAAGGCAGGCATACATTCTGCAAATAATTGTATTCGAGCTAACAAGGCTATTTGTTTTGCGAAATATATGATTGGCCTTCAGCTATATAAAAATTTAGCCCTTTATGTGAAAGCGCATTTTTCCGCTTTCCTGATGTGATAAGACGTGCTCTACGCTGAGCAAGCATTACCAATGGGCACATAAGGACACCAAAATAGGTAGAACAGAATTGGCGTATCTGAAACCTTTTAAGGATTAACGCCATGTCATGGCATCGGTCACTTTTGAAATAACATATATATTTTTTTTTTTGAGAACACTATGCGTGACGTCAAAATGTGCTTCAAAGGATAGCCATCTCAATGGTATCGCGCGAAGGGTCATAGTGTTACTGTTTGTTCTTCTCTCTTCCTCTTAGTTTCATTGAGCACAGAAAATAAACAAACGAAATGAAATGAAATAAAATTGTTGCAAAGCACTTTATTGTGGTGACTTTGAAGTGCCATATATTTTCATTTAAGGGGTAATATTGAGAAATAAGCATTCAGCGGCTTACTTTTTATATCACGGGTCACAAAATTACCATCGTTTCTGCACACATTGAGAAGGCGATACCTCGATTTGTTTGATCCAAGTCACATTTTTTCGTAATCCAATTAACATCAAAATTAACATTAAGATAACTAGTTGAGTTGCTGATGCCATTGTCGCTGAGATTTCAGCACTGCAGTTCCAAACGTCTTTGGAGAATAAAACATAATCTTTAGTGACACTTTATTATATTCATAAAAAAAAAAAGTACGGCATTTAAAAAAAAAAAACATTCAAATTTAGGTACGGTATTTACCGCGAGTATTGCGGTATTATGCTCGCTTGCAAGTTATTTAATATTGGCTCTTGCTGAAATATATGGATACACTCTTAAAGATTAACTAGTTTTTAGTTGCACAGATGAAGTACCCACCAGGTTTCGAAACGTTTTGGGACTTTCTGATCGCCAAGTAGATATTTTACCAACTAAGGGTAATGATGTTATGAACCTGATTATATGTATAATAATGGTACAATTTATAAAATAATTATTTGTGTTAAAATGATTGATATTGTACAGACAAAATAACTTGAGGTACCGATCTATATATCTCCGCAATTAAGATTAGGATAATAATGGCATTTCTTACAACTCTTCTTATCCAGTACTTAACATCGATCCCATTGAGCAGAAAATAATGTTCGAGGTCATCTGTTGCCTAGAAATAGAATCAAATCAAATAAATGTTAGAAGACAAGCGATATACGTTTGTTAAAATAGTACGTTTTTTGGTACATTCAATCACAAAGTACAATTCGTGATAATATTTATACCACTAGGACCAATGTTTCATTTTTGGGGGCTCGGCTGCAGGCGTGTTAGAAGATATACATATTTATGAAAATATAAGTCAAGCGACGTACTTTTTGAAGATCGTAGCATCTTTACCTCTATATCACTTTCACAGCACAACGCATATGTAGGCAGATAAATACAGCGCATAAGGTTGAGCAAGTATGTGCACACAAAATTGGTTTTGTGTTGTGTAATAATGACATACTCTGGTTTTATGGCGCAACTGAAATAAACGCTACGCAAGACTAAATAAAATAATCAATATACCCCATAAATCTTTACCAACATGGTAACTTATCTACTGGCAAGCCTTGAGCAGGTGTGTTATAGCAGTATATATGTTTTTTTTAGCGTTTAAGTAGCTTTTAACTAGTTTGTAATCTCACTTTTTGTGCATCATTACCAAGGCATCAGCTGTTCATGAGCAGAACAAAGAAACTAATTAATTAATTAATAACTAATAACAATGAATGTTAGGACTGTATTTTTCACTTTTTCTGTGTCCAGGAACAGTCGTAGCCTCAAAGATGATAACACAAATACGCTCTGAAAACAAACTAAATCAACAAATAAACACATACACATACAAAAAAAAAACACAAAAAAAAACACAAAAAAAACACTGACCTTAATAAAGATAAATGCTTAAGGCATTTTTAAATGAGCGTTCACTATAGAAGGTACCAACCCCCGCACTGAGTGTGTTTAAAGCACTTTGAATAAGCAAAAGGGGGAAAAGTGAGCATGGGTTTTGCACATAAAACGTGTTGAGTTGCGATTGCTCACGTGTGGAACAGATAACGAGAGCAAATACACAAATACAGAACAACTTTATGTTTCATGTACTACTTTGTGTAAAAATACGTAGTCTCAAATTTTTGTTGAGCTACTCATGTCTGCAAATTGATTTTTGAAGCATTAACTCGCAAAAAAAAACACACACACACAAAACAAAAAACAGCAAACATGGCGATTGTATTAACGGTGGTCCACAATGTGTGCGAACCTCATCTTAACATAAGTGTTCTAACCTTTCCGAGCCTGCCACAGCCAGACATTTACAGACCACGGTGCCGAACTCAAGTTTTGAACGAACAATAGAGGTGTAAAGCCTAGCAAGATACGAGGGATCGTTAAAATCCAGGGATATTTTCGGAAACAAACCTAAAATTCGCAAGCATGAATTGCCTAAATTTGACAAATGTGCATCAAAACTAAGGTTGGAAAAAAATAAAGACGCCCAGATACCGCACAAAATAAAACATGACGTAACGGTTCATTATCTAGGACATAAAAAGTGAGAACAAATGTCTCGCGGGATCAAAAAATTACAAGCTTTCTTCTCTTATTTATCGCAATTTTTGCCTATCACACCATAACCAGATTTCAGATATGTTTTTTTGCAAAATGCCATCAACATTCGATGTGATGTGTCTGCAGGTTTTAATGTCAGGCAGCAACGTGTCCAATTTGAAATGTTTTATAAAAAGATAAAGGCCATTAACAAAAATATGAATCAGTAAAGGTCCCACGCTCTAAGAAAAAAGGTACTCAACGTGACTACCTTTGGGGTGGTAAAAGTTACCACAAATAAAACAACCACCAAGGGTAAAATGGACGACCCCATGCGGAGTGAAAAAGCACTTAGTCAAACTTGACTACCCCAAAAGCAACATGGCGACCGGTTAGCGACGCTCGAATTCCCCTGTAAGGCCTAGCGAAGAGCTCGGCTCTTCGGTCGAGGGAGCGAATAGAGCGAATACGCTTGTTCGACGCCTCGTAAACCCCATCGGACACTCTAAACATCCGTCCCCAGACACCAGTGCCGTACCTATACCCTGTAAGGACGGCAGTGTGTGTGCCGGAATCGCCGCGATTGCCCCCGACGGCATGTCGCTAGATTGACTATTTTTACCACCGGCGGAAAACGCTAAAAAAAATCAAATCGTTACACGAGGAGTGGGCGCGCTGACTTCATTGAACACAACGTATGCTTGTCTTATGCGGTCATGAATCGCTGGGCACCTTCATCGACCCCGACGAGAAGCATTTAACTCGCACCAACGCTACCGCTTTGTTTTTGTGTCTTTTTGTTTGTGCCTACCTCTCCCGACAGGGTTATCCATTCGTGCGCGTGTGTGCCTACACTTCGCAGCTTTTGGACAAGGAACGAGCATTTAGGTGGCTGAGTGACACAATTATTACGATTGTTGTCAAACTGAGAATTAGGGGGTCAGTGGGCCGCAGGCCAGGTGTTTGTAAATCAATAGATACATGACTGCGCAACGCTAAGCTTCTTGAATCAGGCGGTAGCTTGCGTAACCTAGAAAATGTAGTAGTAATTGATAGATGGCGCTAAAATAAAGAGAGGAAATGACTATTTTTGTAGACTTCCCGAGACAACCACTCATACAGCAGCACACACAGAGCTCGAATACCAACCAACATACCCAACACTGTTGGAGGCACATATATGTCAGCAGTACCAGCAAGGCGCATACAACTCCAACTCAACACATTCGCGTGTCTCTACTCCACCCACCCTACCGACCCGATTTGTATATATGCCCTACCATTTTCTGACAGTGATTAGGCAAGCGAGTGCCACTCTTTACTAGATAAATACACAGAGAATATACAAGTAATATTGGTATGCAAGTGCTTTGTGTATTTATATTGGCAGGCTTGATACCTCTTTAAATCTAGCACTTCGAACAGCAATTGATATGAAATTGATCGGCTAAAGAACGCCGGACGGCATGCTACCGATCAGTTTCCGCTTTAGATTAGCGCAGTGATATGCTTCTCAAGCCATGTTGCCCTATGCTCGCTCCAGGTGTGTAATAGGAGCACGAATTGCAACAACCTCTGCATTCGTACTCAGCAATCGACTAAAGTAATAATATAATTTTTAGTCCTGTATTGTTCAATTAGTTCTTTTTTCTCTTAAATTCAGTGCTCGAGAATAGATGTCTTTTGCCCTTTTTCTTTCCTTTTCCTCACCACACAGCCAGTATAAGCCTCAGCGATGAGTCACCCTACCCGCTCCACTTTAAAACACCCTTGGGTAAAATAAGAATAAAAGAAGCAAGAAAAGTGTTGGGGTACAATTAGATAAAACAACTAGCATAGGCGAGATTTTTTTTCATGTCTATTCAGAGAACCATAAACACCTCTACCAAAATATTTTAAATATTTCAGTTTCCCGTTGACAACAAAAATTTGACACATTCCAAGCATTGGGACACTTTATGTAAGCAGTGCAGAAAGCTGAAATCATTAGGACATTTTAACCAAAACTAGACTTTATATATATATTTAAAGTGGTTCTAATGGAGACAATGTGTTCAGGTGGCAATTGTTTGTATCTTTTTTTATTTTCCAATCCTGATATACAATTTTATATTGGAAATATTTTCCTTTAAACATAATTAAACGTTAAAAAAAAACCTTGTGGGCACTTTGAAACATCGTGGAAATGGATATTTGAAAAGGGTCGTTTTTCCTGCACTGGGCTATCAAACTATAATAATTGTAGTAATAATACTTTCTGACTCCAGAAAGAACCTTGCACCCTTCTTATTTGCTCCCTTGAAAATGAAAAAAAAAGCGATATTTCACCCAAAACAATAGATAGGATATTTAACCCTAAACAATGTTATGTGTGCATTTGAAACACAATAAATAATCAAGACATGAAACACTGCAGTTATCTCATCATTCTAAAAAAATATCGGGAAATATGTATAACCCAAAAAAGGAATATGACTTACACCAAGTAATATACTCGGTCATAGAAGCAAATTTTCAACGATAAAGAAAAGTACGAAGGGTGACCCAAAAGTAACCGGAATTAATTTCAGGAGAGCGGGGCGTTCGTAGTACCAGCTTCGTCGACTAACAGCGCTTAGCGGCACCCTTTCTGATTAAGTTCGCCGACCGGCGTCGTCTGCTACGGATCCAGCGGCACGTTTTGAATTTTTCCCCATGCGCTTCAAAATGATTCCACGTTTTTGCAAATTCTTATTTGAAGGACCTTATACATTCACAAAACGATTTCTTTTCAAGACTTTTTTCATACGCGCGAACAGATTGAAGTCTCAAGAAGAAGGGCCTGTTGAATACGCGAGAGGGAGAAGCGATGTTATGCCATTTTTGCTCAAGAATTGTTCCACTGACAGGGCACTGCGTCAAGGGACATTGTCAAGATGGAACTACCATTTACATTTCCCTCATATTAGGGTGTTTCTGCCTTACTGAGCATTACTGAGTACACCTGATTAACAGTTTTACCAAGAGGAACAAACTCGGAGTGGTCAGTGCCCAATGTGTTCGATGTTTTAATCAGTTGAGGAGGTTGAGGGCCGCCCTGAATGAGGTTGGTTGTCAATCAATACCTCACCGGCCTTAAAGCGAGGAAGCCACTTGTAGACTTACGATTTCTTATCAGTATCTTCTTTATAAGCTCTCTGAACCATTGCAAGAGTTTACGCCGCCGTTTTTCTAAAAAACGCAGTTTCACGCAGTACGTTGGTCCTTCATATCAGACATTGCAAAAATAAAACGAGAAATGATTTTGAAGCTCCTGGGAAAAGTATTTATAACAGGCAACCCCGTTCGGCAAACTCACTCGGCTAGTGTGCTGCTTAGCGCTGCTAGCAGCGGAAGATGGTGATAAAAATGGCCTGCCCTTCAGAAATTTATTCCGGTTAGTTTAGCGTCTCCCTTCGCATGATTCACTGTGCCAAAAGCTTTCAATATATCAAAGTGTAAGTTATTGAGGAAGGCGGAAAACACAGCTGCCATGTTAAAAAAAAAAGAAGATAGCAACCTGTCGATTAGGCTCAATAGACCTTACGCGAAATTGCTTAATGGTCTGACAACACTGAGAGCGTCGCTATTTTAATTTTGGCAAGGGTCGTGGATATCGAAGCAGGGTGAAGGCATCGGAGACAACCCTACGGGCAGTGTGCGATGGAGCGGCAGTTGTGTCTTCCGCCTTACGACTATGGCATGTAGATGAACAGCCTAAACAACATATCGCTACACTCTGGCGAAACTCTCGGAGGTCTGTAACCACTAGTGACAACCCCGTCGAAGCAGCGGAACAAGTCCTACGCCTTCGCTGTGGAAGCTTACACACTGCGGGTTGTCGCCAGCATGTGCACGGGGCTCCGAGAGTTTCGTCAGACAGTTGAAGCAGGCTGTTTAAACTGTTCGTCCAAATTTCATGGTTCGAAGGTGGAAGGCACAGCTGCCACACTATTGCATACTGCCCGTACAATTTTCTCAGGTGCCTCCACCGTGCTTCAATTCCGACCACGCTTGCCAACATTAAACTGGCGACGCGCTCAGTGTTGTCAGACCACCAAGCAAGTTCGCATAGGGTCGATTGAGAGGAGGCAATAGACTACTTCCATTAAGCCCTACATGCAACACGGCGCGCGTTGCACTCTGGGAACTAGTTGGCCAGCCAGGAAGGAGGGTGGCATGGTTTCGGTTTCGATCGACACGTCGACAAGAGATTATACACAGAGCGTGGTCTATTAACGGCCGTTATCTCATGTTTTCTGGTCCCGAGAGCGTCATCTGTTGTCTCTAAACTAACCTAGTGGCCAGACCTCGAAGCTTTAGACAAGCCTGAGACGTATAGCTTTAGCACAGGCCCGAGACGTATAGCTTGTCTTAATACATGCTTGTATTTTTGTACTTGAGCCTTTCTGTTAGCGTTCCAATCGAGGTATGTGGACGAGCCAGTGCTGGGAATCTCGACGCTGCGAAGCTCGGGGATCTTGCTTGTTTACGAATCAACACGTTCTAGCAACCAATAAGTATGCATACATCGAGCTCGCGCCTTTACATTAGTGTTGTTGATCAGGAAGTTTGTTTGTTCGTGCGTCCATAGACGAAATATCACTTTTTGCAATTACTGTTTTTCTTAATACGCCTGAGTACGCGAGGTAAAACTCGGAGGCGCCATTGAAAAGCTCAATTTTAACACACTTCTTATCTCTTATCTGTACTGACCCGCAGCACTGCACGAAGTTAGGTCCCCACCCGCTTGCATTCCACTAATGTTCAACATGGCGTATGCGCATAAAGTTATCCATACAGACCGTTTTTAGAAAGCAAAAGTCGAGCACTTGTGTGAAGAATGTCGCACCGTTCGCCGGGAGTGCGCCGGACGGGCATGAACCCCTATGCGGTGCGCCAAACGAACGAAATTATTCAAAGCGCGTTTGACGGTTGCTAATGGCCATAATATTTGTTATGTGCTTGCTTTCTTCCTGCCTGAGTATGTCGAGATAATTTCATACACACCGTTCAGGCACAGATCTTGCGCGTCAGTAAAAGCTCGTCCAAAAAGGCTTAGCGAGGAGTAGGGGACCCTTGTTAGGGCCTCCGTCGTAGCTTAGCCGATCTCAGCGTTTGCGAAAACTTAATCTTCTATCAGCATAAAATTTGAGTGGGAGATATATGATGACATGAGGAAGACATCAAAGTAACTTTTGTGCAGTAGTGAGGTCGAATTTATTGAGTTTCCTTAAAAGTTCATGCGTCAACGCTGGGCTCAACTTTGATACTCCTGTGAGAATGCGGCTTGCTTTTTGCCCAATGAAGTAACAAGAAGCGGACGTTTGGCAAACAAAATAGGTGAAAGGCTCAAGATGAACAAATTTCAGTTCTAGTTCACTGGTACTAGACGGGATTATTGAAATTGAACTCAAAGATGCACTCGTGGGGTGAGGTGACTAAGCCACGTCTTACTACGTTTGCATACGCACTCATAATATCTGGTGTTTCGGGAACCAAGAAAAGTGCCCCGGTCTTCGTTTAGTATCGCTCGAGAATGAGTGTATTGTACGTTCGTGAAAAGTAAGATAATCGAAAACGCAAGCAGCGCGTTCGGTCGCGGCGTGATAGCATGAAATGAAGCTGCTCAGTCGAAACCGGAACTGAGCGGCCAACTAGTTCCCAGAGTGCACTGCGTGGTATTTCGCCGCGATGGGGCGCGTCGGTTTTGGAAGAAGTCCATTGCTTCTCTAATAGACCCTTTCATGATCATATCAAGCAACATTGTCGGTCACCATTTTTTGGGGCACGAATACGGTAATTGCATGAGGGTCCTTGCCGAACCCTGACGCAGCATTCGTTCTCGATACAAGCCAAGCCGAGTTCACGTCGAATGCTTGCACAGACTCGTTTCCAATACATGCCCAGTGTGTGTGCCCAAACGATGGCGAACTTCGATAATTGGTGCTGCAGCTACCATACTCCGTTCACCTAGCTCTAAGCTAAGACTGCGGTGAAACCTACATTCTCGTTAGGTCAGTCATACGCCTCCCTTTCACCTCGACATCAGGCTTTTGTCCATACTCACGCGCGTAGAGTCGGGTCACGTGATGAAAGGGAGGCGGCTGATTGGTCCTGCAAGCCAGTAGTCTCAGGTTGAGGGTGAACGGAGTATAGATGGCGCACACTTTTGAAAAGGGTCTATTCAAGGGTTGCTGACAAGCTGTCGGTGGCAGCAATACAAGTAGCAGAAACGCATACTGCAATTTTCACTCGTCTCTTATTATTTTATAAGAGCCTTTGTTGTTGTCGTGGGCAACACTGGATCCCACTGCTGCCGGCATGTCGTGGTCGAGACAGGTTAACGACGACAACTGGTTTATTGCATACTATTTGTTGTCTTGTAAGCTGGTGCGCTGGCGGCATCGATTACATGATGGGCCTTGTCGCCTAACCCTTTTTCGTGTCTTTTTGCAAGTGCTTGCCGCATGAGATGATGCGTTGTGCTGCCCGCAGCAGATTCTAAATCGCAATAAAAAAGAAACAGGGTAACAAATCTGTAACAATGTAGCAATCAGAGATGTTTTAGGCTAGATTGACACGAGCATTTTTTCCTCAACATTTTTACATAACAAGGCAAATGCAATTTTGGAAGTTTTACGGTCTAAAACCAACAAGCACGCCCCACCAAAAGGTTGAGGATTCGTTTCCACCACCTTCGGATGGTCTGACGAGCAGCTCAAATATAATTACACATTGAAGTCACAATAAAATCAAACGATCCGACTCTCCATCCTTACTAATGCAAATAAACGAAATTGGTTTGTTACAGGAAAGAAGAAAAAAGGCTAGGCTGAAGTTTTTGTATCTTCTTGCAAATGATAGGGCTTTCTATTAATCGGCACTGATACCTACAACCCATTACTACGAGACAGACCAGACATCATCAGCCACACTTACTGACACCTTACTTTGCTCGCATCATTATTAAACAAAAAATGTTTACGCAGGGCAATTAGTGACTGGAATTCTCTTCCTACCCAGTTAGCCGTTTCCTCCCAGCTCATTACTCCACGGGTCCTCACTGCGACATTTCCTTCTGCTGCAGGTGGCCTTTTTGCTCTGCATAATTTTTTTTTTGTACTTCCTGTCGAAGGTTTTGCTTATATAGTCATGTACGGTGTGCAATTTACTCTTTCTTGTTCACTCCTGCTTGTACCATCTTGGTCTGCAGTATGTTATAAATAAATAAAGAAATAAATAAAATAAATAAGAAATAGCTGCAATTCCCATTTGCCGATTTCACAAGCACAACCGCTGAGGTAGCGACATGCTATTTTTTAAATCACCACCATCAAAACTATAATTATTTCATGATGTATAGACCCAAATGTTTTAATTGAAAACAAACAACTATGCCCATGTCTTTTGCTGACGTACCTCGAACCATAAGTTACAAAACCAAAAAAAAAAGACTATAAAACATTAAATTTTTGTGTCAATTAATCTTCTGACCCTGCAGGGGTGATGAAATTGATCTACAAGCATATAAAGTTTAAATAAAAATATGTTTAATATCTATTGTGAACTAATTGCTATATTTTTTTATTTTAAATGTCCCCATGGCAAGCACAACAAACTCAGTTATTTAAAGGTAACAGAGACATCTAGGAACATTTGGGATGCGAGTCACCTCACCATGCCCATTGCTAGCCTGGCTTCAAGCATGCCAGTTAACGTGTCACCAAATATTTTACAAGTAAAGATGCATCCGTCTCTATTCATTCACGCCAGCGCACCAACAGTGCCGAATGATGCTCCCCTAGTGGTGTAGACAGCACGCATCTGAGAGAAGGCGTGAGGATCACACCGTCAACGCTGTAGAGCAGTCATGCCGCGCCAAGGTAGAGGGCTGCCGTGGGCACACCGCGGTACCGGGTTTGCCGAGACTGTAGAGGCAGCTGTCTCAACTATTGCCCCATTTGTCCGCAACCGTTGATGGCAGCAGGAGACCTAAACTCATAAAACAAAAAGTTGGAGCCGAAAGTTCGCGGAGCGCGCTGATTGAACGTTGGCGACAAAAACGCCAAGTCATCGTCGTGATTGCCCTATCGGTGAGCTCCGTGAACTTCGGCCCGAACTTCGTGTTCGACGAGTTTAGGGCCCCAGTCATCTATTGTTGCCATCAATCGTCCCAACAAAGCGATCTCACTAAGCGTTCAACGGATGCGTGACGCCGCAATAACTTTAGTTTTCAGGAGGCAGGGGTCAGTGAACGAGACGGCTCGTGTCGTCTCGACACGCGCGAAGCTCTAGCGGGGTTCTCCCAGATGCAGAGACAAAAGTTTCCTCGATGCATTGCGGTAGCGGCAGCCTAACCAAACTGGCTAGTGATATTGGTCTATTCGACAGGAAAAACCCTGAGGCTGCTGCGCATCTAGTCGTTCCCACCAGTCAAAGCGT
Organism: Ixodes scapularis; assembly: GCF_016920785.2. NCBI lineage: Eukaryota > Metazoa > Arthropoda > Arachnida > Ixodida > Ixodidae > Ixodes > Ixodes scapularis. Next base: position 52,669,583 of record NW_024609837.1, read on the forward strand.
ATACGTGGCAAAGGCCATTGAATTTTCACGGAGTGAGTTACTTTCATAGTAAAGTATTTGGTGTCACCATGCCACATCATGGTGGTTTTAAACACCCATTTGCTGCATAATGCCTCTTCACTTAAATTTGTTTTGCGACATTTGAAATATGAGAGGTTGAAAAGAGGGACGGGGAAGAAAGTCAGAAGAAAGGAGAGGTGATGCAAAGCAACTGACCGAATCGTCGTGGGCGAGCCAACGCTGGACACCTTTGTGTGCGGAGATTGGGCTGGGATGGTGTGTTGCTAACATGGGGGGTCCCTTGATGGGACCCTACCCCAGGTTTGGCTAAACATCCAAGACCCTAGTTTCATCAGCACAGACACACCTAGCACAGGCAGGCATGCAGGCGGTTTGAACCCACGCTGGCTCAGAGCTCATGGTGATTGGTGACGCCACTCGCCAAACACCTACAGGCGTGCAAGTCCCCTGTGGCGGAGCAAACCTGTAAAAAGGCATTCAGTACATGAAGTTTATACTAATCGAGCCAAACGAGAGGGATACACTTCAACCGAAAAAAGTCAAGGCACAGCTCCGAGATATCATGGACCTCCAATATGTTTGTATGTCCTGTGCGATGTATTTTACATGCTCCAAGTGAACTATAGAAAGTAAAAGGGTTTCAATGATAGCATTTTAAACTCCTAGATTATATAGTCGCTACATATAAACTTAGAGCTGCAAAGTTAAATGTGCCCAAAATACTGAAAGCTAAGCTTAGGTATGCACAGATTTTTAAATAAAAAAATAATGTTTTGGTTTAACTTGTCTTTCCAATTATGTGTGACACCTCTTTTTCAGCTACAAATGAAATATACTGATGTGAAACCTATAACTTTATGTTGAATCCGGGTCATTATTTCTCTGCAGCGTGCCGGCGTGCTCAAAATGAAATCAGGTGGTCTTATCTCGGTCTGAAGAAAATTAATTGTCAAGGCTAGTGCAGCATTAGTAAAGCTTTTTGTTGACGTTTCCTTAGTCAGACTGACTGAGCTACTTTGGAAAGAACCAGCCGACGAATAGATTATGAATAAACAGAATTATAATTAGACATTCCACTGAGACGAGTAGCCAAGTGAAATCACCAATTAGCAAAAGGCTCATGTAGTCGTAACCGGCCAACTCAATAGCCTCCACCAAAAACATTTTAATTGCATCGGTATCCAAAGTAAACTTGAAGCACATGTACGAGACGGGCATTGTACGATGGGTTTCTCATAAATTGCATCTAGCGTCATAAGACACTGTGACATGGCGCGCCCCGATGTCGCATTGTGTCGAGCTGACCGACTCAAGGAGAAATGGCAACCGCATATTTTGGTAATTCCACTACAGTGTCAGGTGTATGCAGTTTGAATGTCCTCATGTTCTGCGAAGTTACTGCGAGCGACATGAAAGATGTGATATCATCAGACCAACTACGAACAAACAGAGCATTGTAAACAACGACAATAATGCAGATAAGCGGTGCTAAAATGCTGAAAGGTAGTGCATGCTTCGGTTTTTCTCCATAATTCGTTTCTTAAAAGCTCAGAAAATGAAGAGAAATTACGACAGCCAGGGTTCTCTGGGGTAGCAACCGCTACGAAGTCACCTAAGCAGTGTGGAAGGTGTCCGCTGAGCTGAGGTTCACATTTCATAATGAGGCACCATGTTCGTTGTGAGGTATATACCTCGAGGTGTGCGAGTGAGATGTGGGTAGGTAAACACTGAGAGCCAGTCAAGCAGGACCAAAAGGGGACCTGGAATCGTGCATGGGTTGATCCTGTTTTGACACCAGAGAGGCTCGAGCCAAGCTGGGATTTGACTGAACCCTCAGCAGAACGCACGGAGGGGGACCAGACAGGTCTTCCTTAATGCCCGTCACGAAAAGGTGCCTACCGGATACTATTGAGTAATATAAGGTAGAATTTGGTGCGCAGTCTTTCTCCGAAAATAGCTGCAGTCACTCTCCCTGGTCCTGGGTGCTGCTTGATGTCTCGTGAAATGACAGCCTCAGCACCTTCTTGCCCGCAGGTAGCACGACAATTGCCAAAAACAGCACCAAGAATTCAAGAGCGCACTAGAGAGGCTAATTTACGTCGTTGACATTTTCTGTCTTGTTTAGGGAAGCGTCTCTACCTTGTGGTGACAGTTGGCAACCTGAAATTGAACAGAGATTATCAGTATTCAGGAGGCTATGCTTCATGACCCCCATCCAGACATATCAGTCATAAAGAGCTTGGCAAACACTATCTTCGTGTACCACAGTGTTGACCTAGACATTTTGGACCAAGTAAGAAGGTCCCAGTCATGTGCGCAGTCTTGTTAAATGCCTTTGATACATGTTCCGAACAGCTGGTTGGATACCAAGCAACGCTGAACACGGTTTCACATATATAATGCCATACCGCTGAAGAGTTTTGTAATACTGATCGTGGTTCACTCGGACACAAAGCGGATAGAAGCATAGACCGAGACCACAGTGGAAGATCAGTGCGACATTTTTGGTCGATTTGGACAGCCAAGGACACTAGCGTTTGCCAATGGGGGCATTCACGAGGTTCAGCCTCGAAGCCTTGGAACCAGGCTTGCAAGCACTTTCCCACTTTTCTTGAAGCTCCGCTGCTGCAGAACCACAGCAAAAAATAAGAAGTACTTCTCTGAACTGTTATTGGGCTAACGCATTAGATCCCAGACTGAATTCTGTCTATATGCAGTTTTGCTCGTCCCTGCAAGGAAGAGGCCAACAATCTTTTTGGTGCGGGACAGACTGTGTGGGCGCGCAGTTTCGGCATATGGTGGATTCCTGATGTTGTGTGTTCACTTGACGGTAAACGAATGACAATAATAGGCACCCCTAAGGATAGCACCAACGGCATTCGTTTCCGTTCTGGACACGACATCCTCACAAGTGAATTGGCCTGGCTGTAGTACTTTTTTGACAGAGCTAGGCAAACATCTTGGAGGTTCGGTTATTTATCGATAAAGTTTAGAAGCCCGTCCTACAACGCCCTCCTTGAGAAGGCAGTAGTATCTGTAAATAAATAAATAAATAAAAAATCTGCTTCTTGGCAGCAGGAGACATGCAAAAAGTGTCGGTAGAGCGGCCAGGCGATGAGGCGCCCTGACGGGAGGCGAGTGGTAGCCGGGATTCATTATCACCTCGGACCCTGCCGGCGACAAAGCAGAGATGATTGATTTTTAGGTTTTGGTTTACTTGATTGTATCGCAGAACGTCAGAACTGAAGAACAAGAACGGCAAAAGAGGCGCGAGCTCGGGCTCGAGCTTACACTCATAATAGCGAAGATAGTGTCCGTGACGACGTAACAAACTAGTAAAAGTCAATTACTACATTCTCCCCTCCTTTTTATAACAATATCTCAAGAGAGACATCAAAGCAGAAAAAAAAAACTGCTCTCACTTTCTTAATACTTTTTTAACAATAGCCACAGAAAGACTACAGTGATAAGAACATCAGAAGACGACACTTATACTCCGAAACACAAAAGCAGACAGATGAATAATATTGAAAAAAACTTAATATTCGAGGAAAGTTAGTTACATTTGAGATAGTTGCAGTAGGGGGAATTTCGGCTCAACGTCTGCTTCTGAGGTCACAGGCGTTTATATTGAAAATGTTTTCTTAGAAGAAATCACCGAAAGAGAAACATTTAATTTCATAACAGTGCGATTAACCGAAAGCACCCGTCGTGAACAGAAAAGATGCTAGCTCCTCCGTGTAGGGCGGCCGTCGGTGAAGCTTTGTGGCACGGGCTGGTGCGGGCTGGTCCTTCCCCATAGGGTCTCGAGCGAAAAGGCCAATGAAGACTGCGGCCGTCTTGTAAACGCCAACTTCTCCTGAGGCCGGAGCTCGGCGGACATCTTGCGCGCTATGTTCCATTCACCCCCACGATGAGACTGTGATGGAGCCTACGCTCTCGTTGGACCAATCATACGTCTCTCTTTCGCCACATGATCACGCTCCCGCTCATACCCACGCGCAGAGAACCGGGTCAGGTGATGAAAGGGAGGCGGCTGATTGGTCCGGTGGGAATGTAGTTCACACTGCAGTCTCAGCTTAGTATAGAAAGGAGTATAGGGCAGCATGTCTCACCAACGCAATATAATTTCGTAAAGTCCAAAATCGGATACAGCAGAGAGACCGGCCAAAGGGAAAAATCAAACGGTTTGAAAGTCAACGTCTTACAGGGCAGACGGGTAAACCAAAAGATCACGGACGTTGGAGCACTGTGAAGAACCGCGGGGGCTTATTTACTGCCCTGAAAGAACTGAAGGAAGACAAGCGTTGGAGCACTGCAAAATACCTAAGAAGCTTATTTACTGACCTAAAGAAACTGAGGGAGCACGAGCGGAAGAACGTCGCGAAAAACCGCAGTGCTTTTTTCTGCCGTGGAAAAAGTTCAAGAAACGAGGCGTTTGAAAAAGCAAAATGCAAAAAAAAAAAAAGCAAAAAAAAAATTTAAAGATACGAAATGAAACGTGAAAACGTCTGAAGCAGTGAAACGCAATGAGCCAATCTGCCTACTAAAATCGAATGCCACAAAGTCTAGAAGAACTGCGACAATCGCCGGTTCGCAAACTTTGTGACCGGGATGCGGAGCTATGCTCCAAACGAGAAACAATGGAGAGAACGGGACGGGGGCCTTCAGGCTCGGCGTAGAGGCTCGACCGACGCACCAAAACGTGGTAGCGGCCGATGCACTAAAATGTCGCCGACGCACCACAATGTAGTGATTTTGTAATGGAGAGGCAACCATTTTGGTGGTTCGACGATCAGGCTGCAACACGGCATCAGGAGATATCCAGGAAGGACCTGTAGAGTGCCTGGCTATGGAGTGCACTGACGGGAGACGGGGCAGAGGTGATTGATGCTTAGATTTAGGTTTGATGAATCATAGAGCAGAACATTGAAGCTGAAGAACACGAACAGGCGAAAGAGGCAAGCGTTCGGGCTCGAGCTGGTGCTTGTAACAGCACAAATAACACCGGTGACGACACAACGATAGAGTAAAAGTAAATTACTTCACTGCCACTGAACTGGAACCCGCTACTGAATTGGAAAGTTCATGCGCTACGTACATCCGGGAAATCCCAACAACAAAGGGTGCAGCTCAGAAATTCAGCCAATGTTCGAGATTGAGGAAACCAGTACGGGCGACACAGTCACATACCTCTGAGCATGTTTACCAGGTAGATACTTGGTCTCAGTGTTAAATAATTCAATACAATCAGATATAGGACTAGTGAATTTTTTTCTTTAAATAAGATTCAAAACGAAATACAGCAAAAAGAACATCCTTACCTCATTTCGGCAAACACTGATGGCAAACCAAGCGCACGGTCGTTCGTTGTTATGACGCTCAGCTGTCTCCAATGGCTGTCGAGAACCAGTGTTGCTGCTCGCGCTGACAAATATTTTATTCCCCAAATTCACGCGAATTGCACAAGACACGATGTGGGCGAATCTTGAAGGATTACGAAAGCTAAAAAAGAAGAGATATCGTAGTTTTTGCGCAGTTATCTAAGCTACTGATATCATTTACGACTGCGTGCACTCAAATATCGGATTCGCAAGTGACCCCTGCCTCTGTCGTCACTTGCAGAAAGTGGTAATAGGCATCCTGCGTTGCCCAAGAGGCGCTGCAAAAAATGACTTGTTAGGACTTGTTTTGGGTAGTACAAACTTGAGCGACTCAAACCGCCACACGTACAGAAGTGTGCCTGCTCTGGGCGCGGAACACGATAACGAGTAAAATAGAAAAACTCGAAAAATGCTAACGCCGTCGAAGCACAGGCCAAAGCTAGGACGATAAGAGCGTAAACCAAGAAACGCCGTATCACGCGTCCCGAAGAAACATAAAGGGGAAGAAAAATAAAAAACACCGGGATGCCAGATCTTCTAACGTCACCACTTAGATATGAGACGCGTACCCTAGCGGTGGTGGCATGAATCCGGAACTTTCGGTTGTCTTGCGGCGTTGAATGTAGCCGATTTTGGACGTCCAAAGGTGTTTTTTCCGTTCTTCTGCACTACACAGAAGTAAGAAAATTACGGCGAAGGCGCCACAATAGTGGGAGTCCCAATTAGGTGAGCTTGTACTACCCAAAACGAGGGCGCCACAGTTTGTTCAAAGCTTCAGCGCAGGAGGCCCATTCCACAGCGGCCCGGGGTCGTCACTTAAAGGATGGTCACTTTCACTTTAGAGTAGTCAAAGCCTCCTAAACGCCATTTTGTCTACCCAGGGTAGTAATTTTTTCTTAGGGTGCAGAGTTGGACCCTACGGAACACCAGAAGGGCATATATGTGATCTCGATAACACACCGCTGACACAAACTGCCAATGCGCCCAGACATATATGTCTTGAACCACAGACATAAAACCCAAACAAACTTCATACTCTGACGATTGGTGCAGTTATAGCTTATGATGCACAAGGTAAAATGCCTTGCTCAGTTAAAAATTTGATTCGTCGACCTGCCCATGTTAGAAACAATAGGACAAATAAAACTAAAATAGTTCGCTAATTTTTTTTAACAAACCTAGACTTATTGAGACCATGTTGTGATTTGTCAAAAAAGCATTTAAAATGCCTAGAAAGTTTCAATTTTACTACGCTTTGAAAAAGCTTTGAAAATCTGGATAGTATAATAACACAGGTCTATAGTTCACCACATCTGACTAGCCCCCAGGTTTTAAAATTGACACTATGATGGATGACTTCCATATTTGTAGAAAAATAAAATTTTCCATAAATTAGAGTTGACACAGCATTGCGAGGGCAGCATTTTCGTAATAGCAATAACCACACTATAGATATTTAGAAGCTGATATTGTCTAGTGTGAGTATTTTCTGCAAGGGCGCATTTTATTTCTAACGTCGTTCGCCATCCCCAGACATAACGAGTGCGATTGTGAAGATTACGTTTTTTAACGAGTTATTTACCGCTGTCTAGCGTCAGAAAAAGAAAGATCAAACTACCAGCGCATTTCCTGGGAAACAAACAATGTAAATACTGATCTCTATTATAGGGGGCTGGATGGATTATTCAGCAAGCAGGTATGAAGCCACCGGAAGTAAGCGCTTAGCAGGCTTTGTAACCCTTCCGTGTGCTGGTTCGAAAAGCGTCGAGGGCGCTGGATTTTCGCTTGTGACCTCAAGAGCGCCCGCTTGTTGCGCAGTAAGATCGCATGCTGAGCCGAGAAGTATAATGGGAAGCCATCCAATGTAAACATTTTGAGATTCTAGTTGATCAAGTGGGCATGTGTCTCAAGTTCAACTGCCTCATTTTAGGGATTTAATTCGGAGCATGATTATTAAAACGCACTCCAAGACACCGGAAAGTACGGACGAAAACATCGACTGAATGCACTAGGAAGTCCAGCAGGCTCCGGCCTGCTGGACTTCCTAGTGCGGACAAGCATCAAACTTCCGGTGGTTTCACTTACGCCCTGCTCGGAGAGCGGGCGCAAGCGTCCCCTATCATAGAGATCAGTGATGTGGATCAACCTGGCTTGATGGCATGGACACCCAGTGACTGGTGCTGCAAAAGTGCTACTAAAGCAAAATACATTATTGTGGCTTCTTAAAAATTACGTTATCGATGCTTTTAATATACAAAGCTCTACACACTTCTTATGGATTGAAATACAAAGTACAAAAATGTGAAGCTATATTTTATTGCTTTCATAATCACTGTGGAAAGTTTTATATGTGTGGGTTGCGGGAACTAACGGCCTGAATATTTTTAACTACAATAAAATATGTACGAGGTCCCAACGTAGTGCGAACTATTAAGGAAGTGGGGATTGCATAAAAAAAAAAAAGTCAGCCGAAGTGTTTTTGCAGACTATTCGGGAGGAGATCGAACAGTCACGCCACTAGCGGCATGCTGCAGCTGTGTGGACAACGAACCACATTTTCTTGTTTGTTGTTGATCAGAGAAATCGAAGATGACGATTCGAAGGCCGCTCCTCGTGCGTCCAAAGCACTGGTCAAAGCGAAGCGCTCGTGCTCAGACCATGCTAGGCAAAGTTCAATTTCTTTGTTTTGCTGTGTTAGTAAACACTGCGCTATGTGGACAACAAGCTGGATAAAGCGCCCCCTATAGTTCGATCTCCTGCCCAATCCACCGGATGCAGTCTGTAGCCTGTGTATTTAATGCATCGAGGGACCCAGACGTCGTCTGGTTCGTAAGGCCGTTTATAGAACACTGACTCTGTCGGCGTGCACGCACCCGCGTGCACGTGCGCATTCCCTTTTCATCGTTTCTCGTGTACACCTTGCCGGGCCGGCACTGTCTTTGCTGCTTCTAGAAGTGCAAGCCCTGTTCAGTCTTATTTAGTTCCCACCCGTGAGAAAGGGAAATTCTGAAAGCTCGCGGCCCGCAATCACTGAAGGAAAACATGCCAGTGACACTAGCCTATCTTCTATTGTTTCAAATTCGTGTCACTTATAGCCGCGTCCCACTAGAGGGGCAGACAGCAACAAACGACAGCGACACATGACAACGATCGATAGACGACACCGACAGACAGCTTATTTGTTGGAGTCCGCCGTCCCACCTGGGCAGACACAACGCAGAACACGGGGGCAAGGAAACTTGTTTCCTTGTGGGACTGGAGTAGTCATCAAAACACTTGGAAATACACAGACAAACAGAGTCTGGCGACGCGGTTTTTGTGTTTTGCACTTTGGGCATAAAACGCGCCGACAAACACGGTGAAAGTAGAGACGATTACTTTATTTCTTGATGAAAGCTTCCGCCTTTCTTAATTTGCCGTTGGCGACTTTCCGTAAACAGTCGACAGCAAACTTTCCTATTTTCGAACTAGAATACCCGAATCGTTCCTTTTTGTTTTGGCCGTTCGAGGCATTCTAGGTGAGCGCCACGGGATCTCACGCTGATTTTGAGGATGTTTATAACTTCACATTCCAATGATCGAGGGCCGGCGTTTTTTGATGGACAATAAGGTGTCCCGATTATCACAGAACGTGAGGAAAAGTCTCTTGTCAGCCGGAATGGCTTGGCGCGGAACGTCGTGTTCTACTTCGTGGTGAGTGGCCTTGCTTTGGTCAGCCTTCGCACATGGATGTATCCATCCTGATGCAGGGGCGTAGACTTAAGCGTCTTGGAGCACCACCTCGCGCACCAAGTTTTCGCGAGCAAAACCAGTCACAGCAAATTCCCTTTCGCAACACGACCGCCCGGCGCCAGCCAGCAAGCCGCGCCCGCGACCACTACGTACAATCGAGAAACCGGAACTGCGGGGCTGAAAACGAGGGGTGGCCCACACCGTGGAGTGGCCGCCAAGGGCTTCTCGTTCCGCGAGGAAGGGTAGAAGGGTGGGAAGGGAGGCAACAGAAGGCATAAGCGGGCGAGGAGGATAAGTTTGTCTCAGAGAGACGTTCCTCAGTGGGACTGCTTAGTTGCTCTTCAAGTCCAAGGACAGACAAGAACTGAAATAATACTTAAAAAACAAGCGAGCTGGTGATGATTCATGGTAATAAAACTCGAGACTCAGGAACACAGAAGGGGAGCTGTGTTGTGTGGTGTTCGTCCCCTTCTGTGTTCCTGAGTCTCGGGTTTTATTACCATGACAGACAAGAACTCGTCCGTCGTCGATCGTTTGTCGGCGCTTGTTGGGGATGGTCGCGGGTGTTCGTCGTTGCAGTGGGACAGTATCGGTGACACGGAACTTCGTGGTGTCGTCGGACAAAAACCGGTGTTTGTCGCTTTAGTGGGACGAGACTACTAACGGGATATAGCTAACTTTCTGCAAGTCTGAGAGCTTAGGCGACTGAGTGATCGCCTACCATGATATTGCTACCAACTGATATCACAGAGCAAGGTGCGAATCAATTAGTTGCTTAGAATGAGTCCCGTGATTGCTTGTCGTATAAGCATAGTGCATTTGAATACCCTGTATTTTGGAATGGCTAAAATAACACATCTGTCGTTTGCATTGAAAACCCTCTACAGTTTTTTTTAGCTTGCCCGTGCATTATCTATCTGGTTTCGAAGTGCTCGAATTTCTAGTTAGTACATTGACAATTTTATGTTTATACCAACCTGTCAATAATTTTGTTTTTGCTTTCCTGTGCGTTTATAGTTTTTATGTGCTATGACTTCGAATCTATCCCATTAAAACCACACAAATGGGGGTTTAAATTGTACAATAAATAAACAAATGAGTAACTCACGTGTCATGAATTTGATAGCTCTGCAATCAATCAGTCACACTAGCGGTCACACTGCCTTCCCCCTCCCGGTCAGAAAAAATAGAAAACTTTTCAAATGTTTTCCAAAGTGAAGCATGAGAACAGGCTGGTGACTTAACTTCCGTGAAATACAATTTTATATGTTCAACTACTGAGTTTGTAAACAATACATGGTCGAACAATCATGAGAAACTTTGCATGCCTCCTGAACGCCCAGATAGAAAAGTTTCTTTAAAACGTATAAAGATTGACTTTGCGGTAGAAAAGATAGCAATAGTATTTTAGTTTCCGAATCATTTTCACGCGTATGGTATAAAAATCGCGGAAATATTTTTCTTGTGTTGACCATCCCAGTAAACTTGCTAAAAAAAGGGGGGGGGGGTGCATTGGGCAAGAAGCAAATCACGTGGTTGGAATATATTTACCTGCCAAGTGACACTCCGCAGGTATTTCTCTACCTTCTCGTCAGTCACGTTGACGGAATCATCTATATAAAAAACCATCGTAATAGCAGGAATTCCTGAAATGTTTAAGATATGTCAGTCACATGAAAAAGTGCAGATTCTTAAATTATGGCTCTTTACAAACAATTCCCATACAATACATAAAGGTATTTTGATGCACTACATATGGTAATACTGAGGGTTGTTATATAGTAGTGTACAGAAGTAGTAAAAGGGTACGAACTCACCAACGAACCAATCACAGCGCACGAGGGCGGGGCCAAACTCGGTCCCACCAATCACAGTGCAGCAGGGCGGGCTTCTTCCTCTCTCATCCCAGTGAGCAATGACAGGCCGCGGTTATCGATGGCCACACTTCAGTAATCACTGACATAGATGGTCCCACCTACAGGGCATTGGCCAGTGACCAATCGGAGCTCGCCTATGTCCCCGCCTCCGAGTCCCGTACTCGGTGCAGGTGTGAAGTCATGTCCGCGGCGCAGGCCAGGCGTGTGTGAAAAGCACGCAGCAGGGGGGTGGGGGGGGGGGGGGCTGTCGATCACAGCGGTTGTCATCACCAAGTGATGTCACCGAGTTCGAGCTACATCCGACTGAGGGATCTAGGCGCTACAGGATTTGAATAGACCCTTCCCGAAATTCAGTGCCATCTCGTGGTTCGTATAGGAGTTTAGCTTTTGCCATAACAATGGCGGTAATGAACTTGTATTTCATCGGACACCGTCACTTTCGCAAGTCAAGGGCACGCGAGGAATTGTTCACTGTGAGTTCTTTCTCGACCACTTTCAGTTCAATGGTGACCAAGAACTTGCGGAACAAAGGTCCAACCCACACAGATGCCTCGATAAATTTCTATCCACCAAAGGGGCTTAAAGCCGATTGTGTGCCGCCCACAAATTGACTGAATCTAAGTTAGAAATGAACGCTTACGTAGCTCTTGTGTTCCATTCCTATGCCGTGTTGTACTAACCCCACGAATGTACAGGCCTCGCATCATCTGCTTAGGAGCATCTTCAACGTCTTCCTTTATCACTCACTAGAAGGCCGCCATTGGTAGGACACCGATGCCGTTCCACAGATGATGATAGTGATCAATGTGGCCAGACTGAATTTCGGAAAGGGTCTATTGCGGCGCAAGAAAGTGGACGTGCGAGCGTCATTGCAGCGGTCACGTGACGAAGGTCATGTGATACTACTTGAACCGCTGCACGGTAAATATTTTATTCGGTAAAAAAAATTCTACGTCGGCTGGGATTGAAACCAGCTGCTTCGTGGACAGTAAGCCTGCACTTTATTGATTGAGCTACCAGCAGAGCGCTTCCTCGACATCTTAACTCGTAGTAGTTAAACGTATGTCGCGCGCGCTTACTTCATATAACGTGTTAAAGCTGTCGCGCTAATTGGCTTTCGTAACCTGATTTAAAATAAAGGCGTAAATCGACGGTGTCCGTCAACGCCAACGCCATCAATCAGTTGGCTTTTATACATTCATGTGTTGACTTCAGAGATGAGGTCACATGACTTGTATGGCATCCTCCACACGATTTCAACGCGTCATTGCTGCAGGTTGTGCGACAAAATTTATGTGACGCAATATTATATGATTCGCTCCGCGCTAATGTCTTTTACTGCTCGTCTTCCTGATGCGTGATTTCGCGCCCGATCCAAACACCACTCGTGGACTTGTCACCTCGTGGAGCCCCTCTTCCTTTCGGACATTGGAGACGTTTGACACGCTCTACCAAGGTAGGCAAGATGATGTACAGCTTCGTGAAGTGCTTTTAGTTTCATTTGCAACTAAGTGATCAATTTATGTACAAAGGGTAAATATTAGTGACGGACCGGATCTGCCGAACTTCAGATTCGGCAAAGTTCGGCGAATGCCGAACTTTCGAAGGAAAGTTCGGCAAAGATTCGGCAAAAATTCGGCAAATGTCTGCGCACGCGCGAGCACGCGACGGGGCCATGGATTGCAAAGGACGCCGTGCAGTCGTGTGGTTACTATGGTGCAGTGCACGGTGGCGCAGCGTAGTACAACCAGTGGTTACGGCGAGGTGTGGAGTGTGCAAACAACACGGTAATTGCGTTTGTGAGCGAGCGTGGTTCTCTTCAAAACCTTCTGCTTCAAGAGTAGAAGATCGATCAGTAATTTACGCAGTCCACTGCGCAAGTAACGAATGACGCGGTACATTCTGGATGACGTGATTTTCATTTGACATTTCCAGTGATGCAACGAGTTGGTTGAAACATTGGCCGACAATTACTTTAAAGCACTCCTCGCAAATTTAACAATTCTGTTTTCGACTCAGAAGTAGTGTGTGCCAAAAAAAAAATAATATTGCTTTTTCAATTAGCGTTATTTCGTGATTTTCCTGTATCTGCATAAAACGTACGTTGCACATCTGACGTTTCTAACTTTCCCTATCTTTCTAAGTGTTTCGCGTGTGCCCTAACACCAGAAACTGGCATTTTAAAGGTGAAGAACGAGACGTTGCTAATAGCCAGCCGGCAATGGCCAGGCGGCGCCAGCAGGGTGAGAGCGCGCGGTTATACCCTGTCTCGTTGTAACTTGGCAAAGGGTGAACGATAAGCACCACATTGCGTGCCGAAGGCTTCGAAATGCGTGACGTACACGAGCGCAACGCACACATATTGGAGCATGACGCAGTGAAAAGCCTGATACTTCTTCGGAGTTGAGGCGCGCTCCGTTGATACGCAGGTACGTACGTTCTCATTGGTCCGCCAGGGCCGTAGCTTCCGCTCTACTGGCACGTTACGCGATCACGGCTTCCTGGGATACCCAGTATTCCTTGCTTAAGACACTAGGCTAAGCGGCGCCACCAGCGTAAAAGCTCACGTTTGAACAATGCAGCCGCCACTCCCAGGGGTACCCAATATTTCTTGCTTCAGTCGCTAGATGGCGCCAAACCAAACAGCATTGCAGGTTGCCTATATGGGACGCACACTTTCATGCAAAGCTGACGTCAAGTGACTCAAATCGAAAAAAAAAAAACACATGCATATTTAGTAAAATATTATTATTATCTCTTCTGATGAAGGCTCAGCAACCGTTGTATTCCTTTTCCCACACAGAACGGCGAGTCTCAGAGAGAGCAAGAACGCAGCGTTATTGCCTTCGTTTTAACAATGTACACACACATGTAGGCTTGCGCTAATAATGCCCCAAACCGAAACTCCGTTACTGCGCCACGCTTGCTTCTACCCAACCCAACCACACCACTTCTGCAAGGAGTCACTAAAATTGTCAGTAAACACAAAAAACGACACCGATTCAATTATATTGTAAAATATCAAGTTATTTAGTAATAACTGCGTCAATGTGTATTACATGTTGCATTTAAGATAGGCAAAAAAAAGTAAAACCTTTTTTTCGCCAGCAAAAACTAAATTTCAACGTTAAGTCTGGTAACAAAATTTGGCAAATCTTTGCCGAATCTCTAGAAAAGTCCGCTGTGCCGAATCCCAAGATTCGGCGCCAAACTTTCGATTCAGCAAAAGTTCGGCCCATCACTAGTAAATATTGTGTAAATAACCATTTTATGCTTTTCACGTTGAGCGACGTGTTTTTGAACCGAGTGTAAATATTTGTACAAAAAGCCCTTTATGTAACGCGATCTGTTTCTGCCTTTTTTGGGAATATAGTCTTAAATGTATGCATATTGAATAAAAAAAAAACAGATCCCTCTGCGCTTTGTGCGTGTGTGTGTGTTTTTTGTGTTTATATTTTAAATCAGGTTGCAAAGCGGAGCAGCAGGAAAGCTTTAACGTGGGGAAGGGAAATTGCTGTCGCACTAGTCCAGAAATCGGTTGATTGTTCTGTCGGTAGTCGCTCGAGGAAAAGTTTTGAACTCACTCGCGAAACGGTACACCGCAACACAGGAGCGCACCAACGTATAGACAGTAAAATCCGCAGGCGCGCGACAAAGTCTCTTGAATTCTTTTCTTGGCGTAGAATAAACTGGCTACGTGTCCAAAATCGTAAAATTGCTCGTAGATCGGAATAATTCCGAAACTGTCAAAATAACTAATTGTGTTGTCCTTTGGGCATATATAGAAAAGAACCCACTAAAAGAAGACCTCGGCGCCGTATTCTCTACCTAAAGACGGTGATGGTGTCCCTTGGCCAATCTCGTCACACGCTAACGTGCCACGAAACCAGGGACGGGTACACTGATCCCCCCCCCCCCCCCCCTAAAAAAAAAAAAAAAAATTGGGTAAAATTTGTGTTTTTCCCTTTTAACTGGCAGACTTGACGTTTCTTTCTTTATCAATTTCCAAAATGCGAGGCGTTTCTGACATAAAGAAAATGGTGATGGCTTTAGTTAGATCTTGCTTGAAAGTCAAGGGGAGCCTCACGTTTGCCGTGTCAAAATGTACTAGAGCAGAGAAGAGTCTTTTGAGAAGGCACCTTTGGAGTAGGGGACGTCTCTTCGATTGAGGCGGTGTTGAAAGCTCCAATAGGCCTTCATGTACAGATTCTGGGCAATATCAAAGTGATTGAAAAGTAAACATTTCGGCAAAATTTGCCTGGTTAGGTGAGTGTTAGGAAAAGAAACTGGAAGTACTCTAACCAACTGGTTTAAACTGCCCGACAAGGAGAAGAAGAAAAAGACGAACACCTAGCCAAATAAGTCACCCGTGAACAAGCGACCGAGCAGGCCGTGAAACGCCGGGAAATTTAAATGAGTTGGTTAGAGTACTTCCAGTTTCTTTTCTTCATATCAAAGTGCTCCTTCTGCTGACATCTACTCACGTCCAGTATTGCCGTTTTCAAGTTGAAGTGTTCGAGCTTGAAGGGGTCGAGCTCTCCACTCTTTTGAAACGCCTTGCTCTTCACAAAAACGACGACGAGCTTTGTCGGCTCCCGATGTGGATAGAGATCGTCGAGGACAATGTGTGACACGCCGGAAGAAACGGTTCTGGTCTTGATCTCCATCCCATGTAGTAGATAAGTCGCGGGAGACGACAGCAGACGTCTTTAGATGCCCACAAGCACGGTCGAGGCCACTTGCACGCGTCGAATGTAGACCAAGATACGAGGAAGTTGGACGACGTGTTATTGTGGAACTGTCGTGCAGCCGAAGCCCTAGCTGTCGTCACCCCGTCCTTTTTGTAGCCTTTCAGCCTCAGGCAACGCCGCTGTGGACAGATTGTCCACTTCAGCGACGTCCCTTCGGTGGTATTGCCACATCTCATCGGCAGCGCAAATGCTATGAGAAGGAACACGATGGGTTCCCACAGTATTGAAGTCGGGAGCTTCCAAAGGCCTGGACCGGTATGACCTTATCGTGCGCGACCGTTCCGTTCGTCGCGGTGGTGCTCGCGGAATCGCCATCGGCTCGCGCGTCTTTTGTTTGGATGTGCAGGAAGCTTGATTTCAGATCGTGAAAGTGAAGGCTTACCACTCATTCACACTGGAAGCGGATCCGCGTTCGAAAAGCGGTTGCGAACGCGGTTTTGTAAAGATCCAGTACAATTTCTCGCGCACTCGATGACATAGCTAGAGTGCGCATGCAATTGTACTGGATCTTTATACAACTGCGTTCGCAACCGCTTTGCGAACGCGGATCCGCTTCCAGTGTGAATGAGCGGATAGAGAGATAATGTGAAATTTTAAGACGGAAGGGGGTATTGTCGTGGCGACTGGAAGGAATTCAAGATATTCATAATTTTCTAAAGTAAAAGGCGTAGGCTCTTCGGTGGTGCACAGACAGGACGCTCGTGTAGGGTAAACAAATCGCCTGTCATTTTACGTATCGAAACAATCCACGACCTTTCGTGTCTTTTGCCGTCCGGAAACTGAACAAGACTGGGTGGACGCCCTTCTTATAAGTCCTCGGCCAGACTGCACCTTTTGGAAAAACTCCTCTCTGGTGCTTCGATACGTACGCCCAATTCCCTTCTTTACCGCGTCCCTCAACGAGGAACCCTGTCTCATTCGCTCAGAGATATCTATACCCGTGGACAATACTTTTCGACCTAGGTACAGGCCCACTCGCTTTGTAAACATGGCCAATAGCCTCCGGTAAATGTCCGACAGCAGTCCGCTCCACTCTTGGAACAAAGGCCTAAGCACGAAATGCGTGAGTGGCCTTTCTCCGGAACGGGAGAAATGATCAAAGTAACACGGTGGGGACTTTACGTGCATTTTCTAAAATGAAGAGGGGCTTCCATGCAATTCGATCTGTCAAGAAATGGGTTGTAGCTTCCTCTCTCGCCAACACGCTCGAGGCAAATGATGCTGACTTATTTTAAAACCACCTTCTTACACAGTAGTAGATTGGAAGAATATAAAATTATTTCGTTTCGTTTTAACACTACGAAGGGCACGACTCCCAAAAGAGGGTCTTTCTTGTCGCCGACGTGCTCTGCTTCTATGATATCACAGTAGGTAAATATGTAATTGCTGGGAAAAAATATAACATCCCGGTCTGCCACTGAGAAGGAAGTGTATGCGCTTTTCTGACCGAAGCCAAGCATGTGAGATAAGTGATGATTGATCATGATTGGGGGCGCCCTGGCGTCTCCTTAGCCCAGTTGCCCTGCTGCGGTCCACAGGTGGCAAACATTCCCGCGTGGCGACAGAATCAAGCCGGCCACGCGCATATCGCGAGCGCCTCCTTGATAAGGCGGATCAGAGGCGGCGCACGTGAAGTCGCTGGCTGGACTCCAGCGCCGCCGTTGATCGTTGGTTTTTCGCTAGTATTCTTCATCATCTTGTTCATGTCCAATTAAATGCAGTTTCTTGTTGAAACCGTTGGCTCCGTGCAGGGATGGGCAGTATTTCAAATACAAGTATTTGAAATACGTATTTCAAATACTTTGTGTATTTTGCATTTGTATTTAATTACAAATTAGGTAATGTATTTGACGTGTGTATTTAAATACTAAAACGTGGGTATTTCAAATACAATTTTAATTAAATACAATTTTGTGGGCGAAAATACATCTCTCAAATTTATTGTCACTGTCCAGAGCAGGAAGAAAACGATGTTCTGCACCGAATGCAGTGTGTCTCAATCAAGCACAAGCGTTTAGTGACTTCGTGATTACGGTGCTAGTCTAGGGCAAGAATAGTGACGAAATCGACGTTCACAGGCAGACTGGCTAAATAAGTGCCTGTGACAACTTGTGATGCTTTCCAGCTTCTTTCCATCCATATTTTTGCCTGGAACATTCTAAATACGCGGGTCGTCCAGATTTTCGTAACTGGTGCGAGTTGCAACAATAAAAATTATCTAGCTAGTGCTGCGCGTCTTGGTCGTCTCAGTTCTTTGTTGGTCTATACCAAAATGTAATCGACAAAAAAAGCTGCTTGGATCTCTGTCGTTTTTTCGCCATTTACATCCAAGCTGATTACATTTTTTTGTGATTATATTTCTATTACGTTATAGAGCCTCGCACACTAACTCCCGAGTGTGCGATACAAAATTAAAATGATACCCAGAAACCCGTTGCAGGTGCCCTGAAGTCGCTGACGCAAATTTTGAGGAATGTATTTGGAAAAGTATTTGGAGGAGACCAAATAGATTTGATTGTATTTGTATCTTGTACTTAAATGCTTTTTTGGAAATATAATTAGATTTGTAATCAAATACATTTTTGACGAAGTATTTTGTATTTGTAGTTCGATACATATTTGCATGTATTTTGCCCATCCCTGGCTCTGTGTAATTCCTCCGGGTCGGGTATGCAGCAAGGCAAACCGACCACAGTGGCGCCAAACGCGGGGAAAAAGAAACCAAGCCCCGTGAAATTCCTGCGAGTGGGCAGAGTACCAATGACGCCCGAGCGTGGTATGCTACCCACTCGCAGGAATTTCACGGGGCTTAGTTTCTTCTTCCGGTGAGCTTTTTTCCCACTCCCCATGTTTGCTACCGTCGTTCCGTCCTTCCGTCACATCCGCGTTTGTTGTATTGGCGTGTTTCTTAATGTTTGCTTTGTGACTGCGGCAATCGTTTTGCGCGCTAGTGTTTGTTTCGGGCGGAGTTTCTTTTCTTTTTTTTGTGCTTGCAGGCATGTTCACACTGGAGCAGGAAGCCGGGATGGCCGCAGCGGCACAAGGGACCCTACTCGCAAAGGTCGCGGAGATGTGCGACTCCGTGATACTGCGCCTGGCCCACACGCCTGGCTAGCAGGAGACCCCAACGCGAGAGCACCGACCACACTTGACTGTTCCGGTCTATACGAGGTACGCCGACGACAAGTCTGCGCCCGTCATACGGCGACTGGGAAATTGAGGGAACACGCACAAGAACGTAAGAAAGACGTTGGTATTAAAGCAAGGCTTCCTACCCCTGAGCCTTTCTGCTCTGTTAGGCCTCATATCAGCAATTAGGAGAAGAGCCATCGCAAAGGCTATCCGAGACTGATAAAATGCGAAAAGTATCATCTCCTACCTTAGAGGGAAAACATTCCCAAGATTCTAAAGAAAGACGAAGAACAGGACGACATCAAGCTGAAGAAGATAATTCAAGCGCTACACAAAATGTTACGTCCGTACAATTTGAACGATAGTAGCACTAATATCGACGACAATGAGGTTAAAGCGACACCCATTACGAAAGTACGGGCAACGCAAACAAGCAAAGAACAGCGTGGGGATGATGACGACTTTTCCGCCGTAGTCAATTGCTTGAGAAAAACCTACACACAAAACGGTCGATCGCTTCTGAGTCTACTGAAACCCGTGTTCACCTGGGATCGTCAAATCTTGGAAATTCTGATCGACGATAAACCTCTTCAATCATCTAACATTGTGGATGTGGACTTAGTTTCCTATTTAGTTTCACGCTTAAAAAAAATAAGTTCCGGCTCATTTCGATCGCGTCACGAGGTTATTGGTCAAACGAAACCTGGCAGTGAGCATCGTCAATCGCGATCGGTTTAAAAGAAGGACCCTCAAAGCGCGGGCGACCATTTGTCAAGTAAAGTCTTCTCCTTCTGCCACGGAGAAGGTCACGTCACGGAAGCGCCTTCGTAGTGTTTCCTCGGAGCAGCGGATTGGGTCACCGACCCCAAGGCCCATCTGGCCATCGACGACCGCGCCTACTCCTGTTGATCCTGTTTCTACCGCAGCTCGTGCCTCAAAGCGCCTGGTCGAGAAAGCATGGAAGAAATTCTAGACAAGATTACTTTAACGACGAGGAAATTCTCTCCGCTTTTCAGCCACGACACTGAAGGAAAGTCGAGACGCTCCTTAGGGAGATTTCATCGGTGATTGCCTACACCTATGTGAAAACGCTGGTGGTTCACAGAGAAGCACTCGAGGAATCCAGCCATGTAGACCTACTGTACTGCGAGCTGTACAACAGGCATTCTCCCTTGATGAGTGGCGCTGTTTCTGCTCTCATCTATTGTCACCTGTACCTCTCACCGTTTCGCGCTTGAAAGTACCGACCAAAAGAGCGGTCCGCTAAGAAAGCGGTCTACTACGAAGCAAGTCATCCAGCTTCTTTTGGGGAATCAGCAGGCTGGCACGACATACGGGACGAAGAAAGGCGGAAAAGTGTTTAGACGAGTCGGACGCACATACATTGGTAAGGGAAACTAAACGCCTTAGCGTCTACCGCAAAATTCTATCTTTGGGACTTTGAGGCGTCTATTATGCGGACATGGTTGAAACTCAAAAATTGCCCAATGCAATGACAGGAAACGATACATTTGGTTTGTGGTTTCTCACTGTCATCCCTATAGCTTGAAAGACGGGAGAAGTAGTCGTGAGGACGTTGAAGATTTTTTTTCGCAGAATGAAGAAAAGCGAGCCTTTATGTACAAATCATGGACGTGAATTTTACGGAAGATTGGTTAAGTGGTTTTTGGAGAAAAACGGAACTAAATTATATTTTGTGAACTCTAAGCAAAAGGCTTCGATCGTAGAACGCGTACAACGTACCATAATGAGTCGGGTCTGCAAATAATTTGAGTATCCACGAACGAAACGATAACTTGAAATCCTTCCGAAAATCGTGAAATCTTATAAATGTACTCATCAAAGGACATTAAACGCTAGGCGCAACGCTTCAGATAATATTATTTCACATGACCCTGGTCACATGACCTGCAGCAATGGCGCATTTAAATCTGGCGGAGAATGCCACACGAGTTATGTGACGTCAGCTCTCAAGTCTACACATGGCTGCAGAGTTGACAAGTGAGTGACGTACACCGTAAATTTACCCCTTCATTTTAAACCAGGTTACAAAAGGCAAGTAGCAGGACAGCTCTAAGAGGTGATCTGAATTTCGCGTGCGCGACATACGGATAAATAGCACGAGTTTAAAGAAGCTCCGCGCCGCGGTAAAAAAAAAATATCACTAGACCTTCGTCACGCGATGCAGCAATGACGCCCCGCAAAATTCACTTTTCCGCAACCACAATTCAAATCCAAAAGCGCCTAGCGCACTCGTCGACTGCAGTTCGAACATGGTGATATCACGTGGTTGATGACAACCACTGCGATCCACGCGCCGCAATTCAAATGCTATAGCACCTAGCGCCCTCTGTCAAATGCAGCTCGAACCCGTTGACAGCATGTGGCGATGACAACCGTTGGATTGACAGCCCCCCTGCTACATGCCTTTCCCAAGCCTCTAGCACGCGCCGCGGATATGACTCACACCTGCTTTACGTAAGTGACTCGGGGGCGGGGACATAGGCAAGCTCCGATTGGTCACTCACCAATGCCCTGTGGGCGGGGCCATCTATGTCGGTGATCGCTGTGGGCGTGGCCATCGATGGCCGCGGCCTTTCACGGGTCACTGGGATGGGAAAGGGGGAAAAGCCCGCTCTGCTGCGCTGTGATTGATCGAATCGGGCTTGGCTCCGCCATTCTGTGCTGATTGGTTCGTGGGTGAGTACGCACACTTTTACTACTACTAAGTACTAGAATTATATTTTTATTCCTCACATAATTTAGAAAACAATACCAGCTGTGACAGCAATAACGCCAATAACACTAATAATGATCATAATGATATTAGTTAACCTTATTATAAGTTCATCGCCAGACTTCGTGATGCAAAGGGGGTTCAACGGGTCCACCGAAGCCCGTAATAGCTTTTGGGACGGGAACCGCACCGGTATAATATAACTTAGCATATCATCATAAATAAAACAATGACGAGATACGCGGCACTTACCTACAAAAGGAAGCTCGAAAAAATAGGCGACACACACCAATAGGTGACACGCACAAATAGGTGTCACACACCAAAATATGTGCAACGCACATATTTTGCGTTTCACATATTTTAACCCGATTATTCGGGCTAAAAAATTTGATCGACGCCCGGCCCTAGCATTTCCCAGTATTTCGTAGTGTTCAGATACTCAATGGGAGCACAATTACAATCTATGTATTGTTACGAGTTGATATAGAAATGAATGTCTAGGCATAGTTGTAAACCCGAGACTGGGGATGCGGACAAGGGGCAAACACCTATGCTCAATTTACATCAGGTAGCCTGCACCCTCACCACTGCTTCAATGTCTAGGCGTTCTTATTTCAGCGGTCTGCTGCAACACGCATCTTTTTGTTTTTCTAGTTTTAATTTTTATAAGGTTCGTTCTAAACCAGTCTATCAATGGAGTTGAATATGAGTGGAAATAAATATTAGCACTGGGAAACTTTCTCTCACGCGACACCAGTAACGTATCGTCAGCTTACTGATATAACTGAAATTCAAATAATATAATTTAATATAATAGCGCAAACTGAACTTGAACGAAGAGGCACACATACGACGGGACTGCGACTGACTTCCAACTAAGTTTATTAAAACATAAAACAAAGCAATATACACCATCGCCTTTTCTGTCAATTATGAACTTACTACACCAATCAAAAACTCGTGCTTCAAATACAGCTTTTTCTTGGTCATTCACATAGACATTACACAAAAGTGGGACTAAAATATAACCTTGCCATACCCCTGCCTTTAACGTCACGCGTACGCTCCTATCATTGGCAATCAAGGCCAGCTGCGTTCTGTTTGATAAAAACTGTAAAGTAACAAAAAATAGTCCTCTAAAAACCGCAGTCAACTATTTTTTAAATAGAATTTTGGGGGATCAAGTCAAATTTTTATATACCTAAAAACACAGCACAAGAGAATTCGTCGCTGTGGAATGCGTACAGCGTATCGGCAAAATCGTCTAGTAAAGAACATGTGCTTCAAACAGCAATCAAACAGTACTGATGTGACGACGGGAGATCAAACTTATCAATAAAATATGTAATTGCTTTTAAGAATGTTTTTCAAGTACAAAGGCTATGCAAATAAAGTATGAATTCGCCATTGCGCTTACCTCATTTATAAAGAGGTATTAATATGGTGCTTTTCAGGTCGTCGGGAATAGCACCGCTTCTTTTAATTTAATTGAATATACACGGTGATTGTATCACTATTGCGTTGTGCACGTTAAATACCCCAGACTAGATGTTGTACTGCGCTCGCTAAATTTTTCATCTACAGCTGAGACAACAGACACCCATTAAGGCTGACTAACTTCCGATTGAACATTCATACATTAGAATTATAGGGTGTTTATTAACAAGCTTAATATATTTGTTTAAAAAAAAGCGACGAAAGCCTCATTACTGCGGTTTGTGCAGGTGAGATATTCGGCGAAAGAGGCATAGTATAGGGGGCTAATCGTGACGATCAATCGGCTAATTAGTTAAGAAATGTAAATAGCCGTTTTATTTAATGCAAATAAACATATGACTCTAATTAGAAACTTTCAGAGCGCAATCGAAGAACACTAAACCAGTTCATATAGAATACTTAGAGCACGTGGGAAACACGTCAGAGCGCTAAAGTTACCACTGGTGCAGTAGGAGCGAGGGCACTTGTGCGATAACAGGCTCGCGTGATTTTTTCGTCCCTTATATTCCGCCTTTTTATTGGGAAAGCATTTTTTCCCAGCCTTGTGACCTTTGCACAACGGGTACCTTAAGCGCGCTACTACGCTTCCCACGCGCTCAGTATATCTAAATATCACTGATTTAACGGTTTTTAATGAAGTCCCTTGTTGGAATCCTATGTCTATTTTCTCTAATCAAAAAGTAAGTCCTACATTTAAATTATCACGATAAGTAGCTCCTTATATTTTGTCACCCTGGCCGTATAACTCACTTGCACAAACCGCATTAGTGTAATTGCAGGATTTTCCTTGCTGCTAACCGTCTCGAGAAATTACACAACGCACTGGTTCAGCCACACGTAGTCATTTATGGACTGCCACCGCGCGCCGTGACTCCAAAATGCTCATGCATATTTCTGTGCCGGTCTTGTATCAGTGGCGGAGCGCCGCTCGTGTGGACGATTACGCTTCGCCACCTTGTGGTAGAAAGGACGAGAGACGATTTAACATGCTGTCAATCTGGTCGAAGGCTGTAAATCACCAGGTTGTCTACAATGTTCCATGGCTCTTTTAAACATTTGTAAAACCGAAAATCAAACACCCTGAACGTAAAAACACCTTTCCCAAAATTTTGACGTAAGTTACAGAGATGAATACGAAAACACCGCTCGGTATCTTCTTTGGTTGAAAACTACATTACTAAATTCGAATGTCTTCCAGGGTCATTACTGGTAAATGCACTGCACACCGATAATAATTGTTTTTTAGGTCGGTTGTTACGGCGACATCATCCTGCGAAACACCCGTTACTGAGGCGAAAACACTGTTGGAACTCTCGGCGATTGCCTTCGCGTCGTGGTCGAAACATTTTAAGATACCATCATCGAGAAATTACTTGGAAGCAGTCTTAGTTATATAAAATCGTAACTGAACCATGTGTTTTTTCTCAAAATTGTTACGTTCGTTTGGATTAAAAATTGGATATAATAATAATAATAATAATAAAATTAATAATAATATTAATATAATTTTTTTCACACATGCCGAAATATGGCACAAAAGACAAATCACGCTCGTCTGTTAGACGTTATACCTTAAATGGTTTTTTGTCGTGTGGGCTAGAAAGCTGCTTCAATTAAACAGAAAAAAGCGAATGTTTTGCCTTAGGTTCTATTTTGCCGTGACCAGTATGTCTAATTAATTGTCTTCGCTCCACCGAGAAAAAAATGTAATCCAAATTATAGTTACCTATGCTACCACAAACTAGGGTTCAACAATATTGAATTCCTTATACGAGTGCGCGAAATATACAACGAATTTTTCATCTGCAATACTCAGGAATTTTAATATTTTTAATTTTTCATTTGAAGCCTACACTAAGAACGCCATTTTTTTTTTCAATTTGCTTTGTTTTCAGTTTTTACACTACTCCTCGGGCCTTGGTTTGACACTAAGGCTAGAGTTCTATTGCCTTACTCGTCAATAGATGATTGCTTATGTTTTCAAGGAGTAGTGAAAGCAACAAATTTCAAAAACACTTTTGAAAAAAAAAAAAAAAAAAAAAAAAAACGATTCCTTTACATACCTTTGGCCACTTCCTGTCTTGAACTTAGACGAACTTTGGGCCAACATTCCACACCAGCATACATCAAGCAGAGCCAGAGGCATATTGTCCCGCGTAGTGTACTCATCGAAAACCTGTTGTAGCTCAAAATCTAATCCTTCGTCAAGACGAAGGAGTTGGATATGAAAGGCTAACTGCTGTGGGCTGTCTCTTTTGAAACCCGTTGGCGGAAGATAACTTGTTTTCGCTCATGAGAGGAATAAGGTCCCACGTATTCATTACGCTTGATCTTTGACGTCATAACGGACTTTAGAAACAGCTTTGCAGAACAATGTTCGAATGACTGCAACAAACATATGTTTTTTTACGTGGATTTTGCCACGCCGTTACTTCCGCCCCTGACTCAAGTAAAGCTGGGGTCAGTATTATGTACTGCTTATGTTTTTCGCTGAGGTTTTTTTTTTACCTTTTCACGTAACAGGTGCAGGCAGAACGCTGCTTTCTTTGCCCAGCTATAAGTATTACATTGTTTGTCTTGGGAAATAAATATGTACAGATATGCGTACGCACTATAGGTATTATTAACAAATCGCGTCACTCCGTGTTTCTGAGATATTGAGCTAATCCAAACGCTTTTCACAGTACCAAAGAAGCACACGTGCAATTCAAAATCACAATAACAAAAAGCTTAACCCTTAATACATTTAGTTAGATACTCTTTTGGTTTTCCACAATTTCTAATATCACACTAGAATTTGGCGTTATTAGACATTAACCACAGGGGAAATTGGGGGGAAGGGGGGGGGGGAAAGCAGGGCGGTCAAGATGCGTGTGTATGTTACAGGCCTGTTTCTCTCGGCCATTCGGCGCGAGCGCATCCTCGAGACGCCACTTTGAACTACTGACGTAGCGCCCGAAAGATGCGACTATAAAGCGGCGCTATTGCGTCACTTAGCATGAGGTAAGTCGACATACAAACGTCTTTCATCGTCCGTCTATGCACGCCAACAGAGTACCTGAAAGAAATCAATAAACAAAAACATACAAGTCGAGGCCTCAATGTTCAATGAAAACGTTAAGGGCTCTGTTACAATCCGACGTTAAACCTATAACGTAGAGAGCGCAGATTAGACGGCCAATGAAAGGCGCGCGTTCTGCGCTACGCTGCGTTCATTGCGCTCAACGTCGGACTATACCAGAGTCTAGAATGCCAGTTCCCACGTGGAGTGGAGCTCTACCCGCTCATTCACACTAGAAGCGGATCCGCGTTCGCAAAGCGGTTGCGAACGCGGTTGTATAAAGACCCAGTACAATTACACGCGTCCTTGATGTAATCGAGTGCGCGTGCAATTGCACTGGATCTTTATACAACCGCGTTCGCAACCGCTTTGCGAACGCGGATCTGCTTCCAGTGTGAATGAGCGGGTAAAGCGCTGTTCACGTGTCGTCAACTACTTATCGTCTGCCATGAGCAACCGTTTTGACTGTGCGATATAGATCTGGTGAACGCTCCCGTCAGCACGCGCTAGGCGCAAGGTCGGCGTTGTGCTCAGAGCGCTGTGCTCTATGTGGGAACAGGTCTTAAGAGAGGGTTCCAATCAGCTGCTTTGTTTCTGTTTTTATAGCGTTCGAGAGCAACTTAGAGGAGCATATTAACATGCAAACGAAACGCGACCTAAAAATTATATTGCGCTCTCTAGGGGTGCTGCTCTAAACTTGAAAGCTACAGTCCTATAGGGTCGGCAGGATATGTTTCGCGGGGGACGGGGTGGGGGAGGGAGGGGGGTTGAGCCACATAACGTTTTTTATTAGGCTACATCATTGCCTAGTGGGACTCGGCAAGGGTCCTTGGTCCTCTCGGAGACGTCCAAACCTCTCTTTGGCCTATCAAAATCTTCAACTCAAGGGACAACCCTTTAACTACCGGCACCAAATCACCTTCACTTTTTACCCCACGGCTCAACTTACGCACCGGATGTATTGACTCTCTCTTCGCGTAGACCCAAATGCGCGACAGCTCCGGTTGTAATGAGCTCGTCGAATGACATTTCATCGTAATATTAATTAGTCAACATGCGACGTTTGTAACCATGCCATGGTGCGAGCATGCCGCCAAGTCCTTGGAGACGATTTAAAGGAGCAGTCAACGCCCAGTGTTGAAACCGCGGCGCGGCGAAAGCGTGCCGCGAAGGCATTGTTTTAGAATATAAGAAAGAAGTCATGAAACCAGCATATATATTTAAAATTCATTCGTGTCTTGCAAGCATCTCAGGCCCTTAAAACAGTTCTGATACATGAGCAGCAGTCTGTTAATTCACAGATATAAACGAATAAAAATGAGTGGCTCTTCGATTAAAATGAATGGCGTTGTGATAATATTGGTGACAACTTTGATTAAATTAATTTGTGCTTGGGTTAAATAGATGACTACATAAATTAAATGAAAGTATAGCTGGTTAACTTTAGGGGCGCTTGGATGGTAAAAGTTATTTGGATAATTCTGAGCGGGAAAACCTAAAAAACGAAATGACATACCGCTGTCTATGCCGAGAGGTTGTGCTCCGAGATGCTCTTTAGCACGCTCTAGAGCAAAACAAAAAAAAGGACAACGAAACGTGGCGAGTAAAATGTTGCTTATTACAACATTCTTCTTGTTGTGCTTGTGCCTTGAAGCATGACTTAACAAGTTGACTTTTTGGCGCATTTATACTCTCTGACATGCAATGAAACCCAATGAAAGATTTCAGAGGAGTGGAAAAGCTAGAAAGGTATTGCCTTTTAACTTTTTAGCAGAATAGCTACTCTTATCCTAGTATATGCAGTGCAAACGGGTTAGAATGAAATATAAGCTTGCGCTTCAAATGCATTTTTTACTGCTCCAAAAGGAACTTTTGGCTT
The DNA here is from genome assembly GCF_016920785.2 of Ixodes scapularis. Lineage (NCBI taxonomy): Eukaryota > Metazoa > Arthropoda > Arachnida > Ixodida > Ixodidae > Ixodes > Ixodes scapularis. The sequence continues at coordinate 52,697,657 of NW_024609837.1, forward strand.
CGACAAAGGGTTCTTTAAAACGATTCCATCCAATCGTACCACTAAAACTTTACCACAAAATATTGATCAAGGCCACCAGAAAGGGAGGATTTTAAGCTTGAAAAAATTATATCTTAAACATCATTACGCGGATTCGTGAGGTTGACTACAACTTCCACGAAAAACGTTACCGTAGTAAAAGCTCGAACTAGTTCAGTTTATGGTATGGACTCAATCTGACTTAGAGTGGTGTTTGAGTTCTGAGGTATATTGGTCACAATATATATTCTATGTCCCTACTCATTGACATTAACCTACTTCAAGACGATTGACGATGGCCTACTTCAAAATCCCTGACCTGAACACGTTAGACCATGCGCCAATAAACCCGATCGATATTTTATATCCCGGCATAGTGAAAGCAATTGAAAATAAAAAAAAATCTAGCGCTTGTGAGGGTTTGGTAAACTCAAAGATTTTGAAAATACAGAACATAGAGTAGCGCATTACTTGCCCAAATTCTTTAAACAATCATTAAATTCGGGAAGGCTACCGGACGACCGTTAAATAGAAAAAAATACGGCCCATTAAAAAAACAAGAGACCAAAACCAAATAGCAAACTATCGCCCTATATCAATCACCACTGTTCCTTGCAAGCTTTTCGAGCATATCATATATTCAAACGTAATTAACTACTCGGAATATAATATCTTGCTATGCTCGAACCAGCATAAGTTCCGCAAAACGTTTCTTACTTTTTTTTTGTGAAACCCAGTTGTTACATTTTACTCCTGACCTTTTTTCTAACCTAGATAAAAAAATACTCCAAACTGACACCATATTCATCGAATTCTCAAAAGCATTTGATAAGGTACCTCATCAATGCCTTAATAAAAATCTACCTTCCCTTAAACTTTCTCCGTACATAACAGAGAGGATCAAAGAGTTCCTCAGAAATTGCACGCATTATACAGTCACCAATAGCAAAATATCATGCAGGTCCTTTGCCACCTCAGGTGTCCCACAGGGAACCGTACTAGGCCCATTAATATTCTTAACATAGATCAACGACTTAACAAAACTTCTGTCATCCCCTGTGCGTCTCTTCGTAGGCGACTACGTCATTTACAGAGTGATCAAAACACCAGATGACCATGAAACACTTCGAGATGACCTCACTATATCTGAACCGTGGTGTAACAATTGACAGATGAGCTTAAACATGGAAAAATGTGAGTTACTAACATTCACGCGCCGTACCACCTTGTCTAATTTTTCTTACCAACGTTACAATAGTTTACCTAAATCTTACAACATTGGTCACTCCACAATATACAAGTACCTAGGACTTCGCCTCACCAGCAATCTCGCATGGAACAACCACGTTAAGAAAGTTGTCTTAGAAGCTAACCGCACACTTGGATACTTTAAACGTAACCTCAGACTCTGTGCGCCCGAAATCTGAAGGCTAGCTTACACAACCCTGGTTCAGTCCCAAGTAGAATGCGCATGTCCGATTTGGTCACCATTTCTAAATTATTTCATTATCGAACTACAAAAAATTAAAAACAAAGCACCAGGGAACATTCACTCCGACTACTCTTCCTATACCAGTATCAGTTCACTTCGTAATTGGGCTGGTATCTCAACACTTTCTTTTCGTCGAAGGATTTACCGACTTGCCCTTGCTCATAAAATATATTATAACAATCCGCAGATAAAAATGGCCTTTCTCTGCTCCCCAGATTGAATTTCTGCTAGGGTTGACAATGTGTGTAAAATCAAATTCATTCACACTTCACCCTAGTTTTTCGCAAATTTAATGCTATCTTTTGCTATTGACGGTTTGAATTCATTACCCAACGACATTGTACTAGAAATTAACACCTCTAAGTTTTGTGAACTTCTCAGCGTTTTGATAGATCAAATAAACGAATTATAAAAATTTACAGTTATTTCTTAACTTGTTATCGCCATTTTACATTTGTACCATGTTTTTATTTCTTTTTCTTGTTATCTTGTGACTTTCACTTTTGTGTTTAAACAGTGTCGTCTAAACAGTGCAGAACCCGGCAACGGGTCATCAAGGAAAATAAATGGAATAAATAAAATGATATTAAAGAGATGACAGAATTTTCGTGGTTTTTGATATCGGGGGATTCACTGTCGGGGGACATCGGGGGATACAGGGGATTCATTGGCAGATCATGTAAGAGACTAATACAAAAGAATATGTTTGCAATACTTGGAGATGTACGAAATAAATAAATAAATAAACAAATAAATAAGTAAAAATAAAAACTTTAGGGTTATCCAGATAAACGTCTGTAGCTAGTGTTCCACTGGATAATGACGAGAAAGTTAAGAGTTTAGGCGTTTTTCTGTAACTAAACCCATCTTTAAGAACTTTTGAATTTTAAAAAGTGGCAGGAGAGTTTAGCACAATAGTTTGTTGCAACACAAGAAACGCGGGAAGTGCTCCTTCTCGAAAGCCCTCCACTATTTCCAATTAACCAGAGGAAACTTTGGAGGGGATCCAAGTGGAAAGGGACACACTACTAATCATGGTGAGCAGAGAGCTTTGAGCCGCATTTATTAGCCAGCGAAAGACTAGAATTTAGATTTTTGTTAATTTATCTATTCAACTTTTTTATCAACACTACTTATCTCCACATTCAAATTTTAGTATTGAGCCAAGACGCCTTTTCTGTTCAATAATTATGACTGATTTTTTTTCGCAGTCTATTTTCGAAGGTAAGCTGTAAGTTGATAACAAATCATTCTATCCAGTCAGGTGGTACTATTCATATTAGTACTATATATGAAGAAGTTTGAGACAATAAGCGATTGGCTTATCTTCAAAATGTATTCACTGCCATGGTTTAATACCACCATGACCCAAGAATGTATATTTCACATTTCTTCTAATATTTATAAGTTTAGAATAATATTTCCTCTTGGTATGTGCTCATATTCCAGGCAACCATCGAAGTTCCTTGCGAAAAAGATATGGGGTCCGCACCATGAGGAACTTAGGCTTCACCAGATGTGTGTGCATATATGTGTGACGCAGCAGAAGCATTCAAATGTCTTCATGAAATGGCACATTTTCAGAAGTGAACTTGTAAAATTTGTCCAATAATACAGCGAGTCCCATAAAAACCGTCACAATGTTTTTTTTTTTTTTCACTGCAAAAGCTAAAAAAAACTATGCATTGGTAAACGCAGAGTCTTCACTCAAATTTAGGGCTAGCAGTCGGGACAAAATGCCAATGTTCCAGAGCTTGTCAGTTCATTAGAATGTTATAACTTTTAACATTCTAATAAGATGTTAAGCTCTAACATGCTTTTCACTTATAAAATCATTTATAACAATAATTTCAGAAGTAAAATCGCGTATAACTTATGAGTGATGTGCAAAATGTTTCAGGGGAGAAATAAGGCCGGTTCCTCTAAGCTCATGCCATTCATCTCCACGTATTCGTGGGCAGCCCTTTCCATATAATAAAAACATTCCGAATATCACTTGAAAGGTTTGAAATAAAAAACGGCAATCCCTGAAACTTTGTCATTTGGTATAAACTGCTTGTGATAAATTTGGGTGCAGATTGAGCGTCCGGCAATGCATAGTTTATTTTCGCAGTAAAAAAAAATTATATTTAAGAACACACCTTGTACAAAATGGTTGGTTGGTTGGTTGATTTGGTGTTTATGGCGCAAAAGCTACTAAGGCCATAGAGCGCCAAAAACGAGACTATTGCTGGAAAAGGTTTAGAGAGAAAAAAGGGGCTTTAGTAGCCAGTGATTAGATAAAATATGGTAATGGGGTACCAAAAGGTAAAAGGGTGATGGGCATGATCTGCAGGTTAAGAAAGCTACAATCGGTGTAGAAGGCCGATACTATCTAAAAATTTGAAAACACTAGTATGTGTCACAAGAGAATCATCACTTAAGAGCAGAGCTGGGTGTAGTGGGACTTGTTCTTGATAGAGTTGTGAAAAATACAAAAGCCGTTCTTCATGATAAGCAGGACATTCAACTAGAATATGAAGAATGCTTAAGGCATTGTCACACTGCTCACAAATGGGGGCAACTTCCCCACGAAGGAGGTAGCCATGAGTCAGATGAGTGTGACCAATCCTGAGCCGGCAAAGGACAACCTCAAAAAAGCGTTCCTGGTGGCGTGCACTCTGCCATTCGCTCAAAAGAGGTTTGATCATGTGTAACTTGTTGCCGATTTCTTGGTCCCATTCAGCCTGCCATTTGAACCTAACGTGACGCCTGAGAAGGCCTTTGTAGTCTGCATAAGGAATGCTGTGGAGGTCAACTGTTCGCTTTACGCAAATACTTGCTGCGCGATCTGCTGCCACATTGCCCGGAATGCCCACGTGGCTGGGAATCCAGCAAAATACAATTTCGTATCCTTGTCTTGAGGCAGCAACAACCTTATTTCGCAGTTCAAGGAGCAGGAAGTGCTTGAGGGGTGATAGTGAAGACAGTGCATGCAATGCACTGAGGGAGTCGGTGTATACGATGGAGCGAGATAGCTTTTTATCAAGTATGAAGCCTATGGTAAGAAGCAGACCATAGAGCTCTGCTGCAAAAATAGAAGCAGAGGAGTTGATTCGCCTAACAAGTTGAACTGTTGGGCTAATCATGGAACACCCAGCAGCAGATTCCGTCTTTGTACCATCTGTGTAGAAGCTTACATATTCGGAATATAGACTTTGCAGTGTTAAGAATTCCTGAAGAAACACAGTATTAGGAGTATCAGCTTTCTTGTATCGCGTGAGTGAAAGGTCACACTTAATGACAGGGTGCTCCCAAGGTGCTCCCGCAACAGTAGACTGCACTACCGGGGGCCTCGAATCGAGTCCCATGTTCTCACTGGCGCTTTTCAATCTCAAAGAGAAGGGAGGCACAATTGTGGCTTTGTTTTGAAACACCCTTTCAGAGCGCATGTCTTCCACAGCCATTCGCGCAGGGTGATCAGAGATGGACCTGGCTCTCAGGAAATACATAAAGCCCAGTAAAAATCTTCTCTTCTCAAGAGACAGCTCGTTGGCTTCTGCATACAGACTTAGCACAGGAGACGTGCGAAAGGCACCTGTCGCCAGTCGCAACCCAAGATGATGGATAGGATCGAGCATTTTTAGAATGGAAGGCCTAGCTGAACCGTAAATAATACTGCCATAGTCCAGTCGTGATCGCACTATCGAGCGATATATCCTCAAAAGGCACGTCCGGTCAGAGCCCCAGGATCGGTGGGACAGGACTTTAAGAATATTAAGGGATTTGTGAGCTTTTAATCTTAGATTCTTAATATGGGCACCAAAGGTTAGTTTGCTGTCAAATGTAAGACCCAGAAACTTGTGGTCAGGCTTCAGAGACACTGTGGAATTGTTTAGTGCAAGAACAGGTTCTGGAAGTAGTCCACGTTTCCGAGAAAAGCACACACAAACTGTTTTATCTCAGGAAAACTTAAACCTATTTTGATTGGCCCAGGTCGATAGCTTATTGATGGTTAGCTGAATTCGTCGCTCACAGGGTGACAGAGTGCAAGACGACACAGAGATCTGAAGGTCGTCTGCATAGAGTGAATATTGCACCGATGGCGGAATAGCCAATGCAAGGGAGTTCATTTTTACAATAAACACAGTGACACTAAGAACGCCTCCCTGAGGAACGCCATTTTCCTGGACAAACACTTTAGATAAAGCTGTTCCTATCTGAACACGAAAGGTGCGCCTGCTCAGGTAGCTCTCAATGGTACGAAGCATTCCACCACGGATACCCATATCATACAAGTCCCTCAGAGTACCAAAACACCAGGCTGTATCGTAGGCTTTTTCGAGGTCGAAAAATACAGATAGGCAATGTTGTCGATGAACAAAGGCCTCACGCACGACTGTCTCCAGCCGTACTAAAATGATCAAGAGTGGACCGAGACGAACGATAGCCGCATTAATTCACATCTAGATGTTTATTTAGTTCAAGGAAATACATCAATCTTCTATTAATTATTCGTTCAAAAGTCTTTCCAAAGCAGCTAGTCAAAGCGATAGGCCTATAACTACCCGCACAGGATGGATCCTTATTGGGCTTGAGTATGGGTATGATTGTTGCCATTCTCCAGTCCAATGGAAAGTAGCCCTCGAACCAAATACGATTAAAAAGGTATAAAACAATATCAAGTGTGGAAGGATCGAGATGTTGAAGCATATAATAATGAATACCATCTGGACCACAAGCCGATGACTTGGAGCACCGTGTTCAGTTCGTGTAAGGTAAAGGGGGCATTATAAGCTTCGCGTTCACCCACGGATGTTTTCAGTACCATACTTTCAGCTTTCCTTTTATGTTGCAGAAAAGCAGGCGAGTAATGCTGCGAGCTGGAAATGAATTCAAAATGCTCGCCAAGGATGTTGCCCTGCTCTTCAAGATTGCTTAGGCATTTTCCATTTCTGGAAAGAAGTGGAATAGTGAAAGCATGATATGAGCCATTTACTTTATGAATCCTGTCCCATATACTTCTTTGGAAGAAGTACTACTATTGATCGAGGACGCATATTTTTGCCAGCTCTCGCGTTTCGCCTTCCGACGAATGTACCTAGCACGAGCTTTCATTTTTCGGAAAGATATCAGGTTATCCCGAGTTGGATAACGTCTTAGAACACTCCAAGCTTTGTTTTGCTGTTTGCGACTCTCTTTACAGTTTTCATTCCACCACGGCTTCGGTCGTCTAGGGAGCTGTCCAGATGACCGCGGGATTGAGAGTGACGCTGCAGTGAGAATGTGAGATGTTAAAAGATGGCTGAGCTCATCAATCGAAAGCTGATCGAGGCGAGAACAGACCAGGAGTGACCACTGCTTAAAAAGGCTCCAGTCTGCTTTTTCAAAATTCCAGCGTGGATGGCGCGTTGGTGAAGACTGCGGAGTGTCGTTACATTTTAAAATAATGGGGAAGTGGTCACTTTCATGGGGATTCTGATCAACAGTTCATGAAAAATCGGGTAGCAGATTTGCACTGCCAATAGAAAGATCGATGCATGTAGATGACAAGGATGAAGGATTAAAGATGTAGGATGGCCAGTATTAAAAATGCATGATGACTGTGAAAATAATATGGATTCGATTATCTTTCCACGTGTATCTGTATGATCACTTCCCCAGAGGGTACTATGAGCGTTAAAATCACCGAGTAAAAGAAAGGGCTCTGGAAGCTGGCTTAAAAGAGAGTCGAGATCTTGTCGCTTCAGAGAAAGAGGATGTGGAAAATACACTGAACATACAGTTATTGCTTTATGGAACAAGAGACGAACAGTGATAGCTTCGAGTGGCGTCTGAAGCGGGACCTCTGCACACGGAATATGTTTTGGAAGCACCACCGCAACGCCGCGACAAGAAATGGACGTGCTAGGGCGGTCTTTGCGAAACACACTGTAGCGTCTCAGAAAGTTGGTGTGAGATGTATTCAAATGTGTTTCCTGCAAGCATAAGGCAGATGCCTTATACTCTTCTAAAAGGAACTCAACATCTGCAAGGTTAGTGAATAAGCCACGGCAGTTCCACTGAAGAATTACAGAGCCCATTTTAAAGGATAAAAGATTTCATAAATGAATTAAAGCAATTCTGCATGTGCTACACACTAAGGAGAAACCACGGCTTTTTTCCTTTTTGTTTTGATTTAGCAGTTTGCCATTCCATGTCCTCCTGATCCGAGGAAGGAGCTGAAGAGTCGGCAATGTCAACAGCTCCCACTGCATCCTGAACCTTGGACGCAGGTTTGCCAGTTCCGACGTGGTCGGAGACCTGGACCACGAGTTTCCGGCCACGGCCAGACCCCTCCGAAGAGGTCTTCGATGTAGCAGGCCGGGACCCTCCCACATTCGCGCTTTCAACGTCTTTTGACATTGATGGAGCAGCAGGTGGGCCCTGTTGTTCCGTAACAAGGCGGGCCGCCTCCGAGGGATTGGAACGACGGCCTCGCTCTCCATCGTGAGAAGAGCCACTGGCACGAGGCTGCCGGTCAGCCGGAGGTCGTGCCTGAATCGACTGGGGAGTCGGTGTGCTCCCAGCGTTACCTGGGGCACTCTGCTTCCCCGCAGGTTGTTTCGGGGCCTGAGAGGGGCCTGCCGAGTCCTCAAGAGAGAACCGAGTGGCCCTGGACTCCATATGTGGTGCAGGGCCCCTGCGCACCGCGTCGGAGTAGGTACCTTTTGAAATGAAGGAAAACCTTTGTTTTGCTTCAGGGTACGATAAGTTCTCTTTGGCTCGTAAGGTAGGGATCTCCTTTTCTTGTCGCCACAGCGGGCAGGACCGAGAGTAAGCAGGGTGAGGACCCTAGCAGTTCGCGCAGGCAACTGAATCTTCACAGACGTCGGCCACATGGTTGTGGCTTCCACACTTTGCACACGTCTCCCTCCCCCACAGCTGCGCGACCCGTGACCAAAACGCTGGCAACGGAAGCATCGCTGTGGGTTCGGGACGTACGGTCTGAGACGAAAATTCAAGTAGCCAGCTTTGACAAGTGCAGGAAGCGTGTGACGTTCAAACGTCAGGATAAGGTGTTTAGTCTTCACCTCTGCACCGTCACACCTCGTCATAATGCGTTTGACCGCGACTACTCTAGATGCCCGCAGGCCTTCCAAGATCTCATCTTCAGTACTGGAAAGAAGATCATCTTCTGAAATCACCCCTCGAATGGTGTTGAGGGTTCTATGTGTGCTCACTGTTACCTGTATGTCACCTAGGGATGTCAATTTTAGAAGCGTAATGCTTTGGGATTTTTTGGCAACTTCTACAAGCAGATCACCAGAATGCAGTTTCTTTGCCTTGTAATCAGCACCAATCTGACTGTCGAGAACCTTCGCTACAAGAAACGGTGACATCTTAGAGAGAGGTTTGTCAGGGACCTCGGAGTGGATCACCATGAATCTTGAAAAAGTTTCATCTTCTTTATCTTTTACTATGACTGTTCGTTCAGGACGATGCCTCTTAGCGGCACGTCCAGAACTGGGGTTTTTGGTTTGGGGGCTTGCCATAAGAGGCGATGTTTGTTCGGAACCTGTGGTGTACCGCCCGCCACGGAGCCCAACATGGGAATAGATAACGCACCATAACAAAAGGGCTTTGCTGGAGACGTTATGCTATTAGTACTGCCCAGGAACTATAACCAAGTGTGATTCTGGACAAGGGGTCTGTCGCCACCCAAGGTTAGCCCTTGCCGCCAAAGTTGAGGAAGGAAAGAAGAGAAATGAGAAGAGTGAAAAAGAATGGGAAGACAAGTGTAAAATAAGGGTGGGGATAGTAGAAGATGTGGCGACTAGACTGAATCATCCTGGCCGGGCCTTACCAGGACTCCCGCCTACGAGAAGCAGGGGCCGAAGTGGTGTATTGCCTCACCCGGGGGGCCCCGAAGGGTCCAAACCTACCCCGGGCTCGGCTCAACCACCAGGATGCCCTTTTCCCCAGACACGGGACAGCCACGCACAGCCAGACGTGGGCGGGCGAACCCGCATGGCTCGGGGCCCGTGGAGACGCCATTCTCCAAACACCTGCTTTCACAGGTGCCCCCTGCGGGGGTACAAAATGGTGGGTGTGCAGTCAAATATAAAAATAGATATGTATTTTCATCTTTTCCAACAGAGTACGTGCTGTTTTTGAACATAATGACACACCTCTCTTAGCCAGCAGCAAACAGCACTTGTACTATCATAGTGGTGTAAAGGACACATGCATGTTGCCTTTGTTTCCACAGCATGTCCCGTACTGAGGAATTATTGTTTGTAGGAACAAGGGTTAGCAGGGATGGGTCCGGTATTCAAACGATATTTTAACAGTGTGCCATGGAAATCGAAAGTGAAGGCATAGGCACATTGTTGAGAAACTTCTCGATTATGTAAGTTTCAGTAATTTGGTGTCCCAGCTAGCTATAGGTGAATTCGTTGCTCTACGTGAATTTTCTGTGTAATGATATCAGTAAATGTCGTTGATCTTTGAAAGAGTGCCGAATGTTCGTGTTAGTCCTGCTTAAATGCCTTACTCTTTCTTTGTGTATTTTCAACAACGCGCTCCGCGTATCTAGCTTCCAAACTTCACTTTTTTTTTTCAATATCTACGTCTATACGGAGAGAAGGCCGTGTGTTTCTAGCACAATATTTGCAGTGGCATTAGACCGACGCCATGCACCAGGTGGATGTCGCTAACGCTTCGTTTGTAATGCCTGTCTAGGAACCTTGACAGCTAGTGACGGTGAGTGTCTCGCGTCCGGCCACGACGAGAGAAGAGGGGAAGGAGAAACTCCCGCCTTCCCGAGAATCCCTTTTGTGTGTTCCAGAAGTAGCTATTGTCCCCCTACAATATTATAAAAGATTAAACCGTCACTCAAAATTCGTACAAAAGCAGTCGCTTCGGTGGTTGGAACGACTAGGCCATCCCCTCGACGTCAGCCTCGCCGTAGCTTTGCTCGTACCGAGACGAACTACGTCACGATTCCGATGGATGTCACGTGCTCTAAGCTGCGCCTTCTCCGAGCGCTTGCTCGAGTGGGCCGTTTATAACAAAAAAATACAGCCACCAGGCTCAAAATACAAACGTGCGATTGTCATTTACGGATGTTCTGGATCATATTCAACCTATTTTTAAACACGACGGATATATTTCAAATTTAGTTTCAAATTTTTCAATTAGCCAATAAGAGCTCGGCGCTCTGAAATCATCTCACCGCCTGCAAACTGCAGATGAACGTGCGCTCCGCATATTGCTACTTGTGATTTTATTGTCGTCAAGCAGGCAGGCACGTGTCTCTATGTAATAATACGTAATATGTAATACGTAACTATGTAATAATACGTTTGTGCTATCTCAGAAATGCGAGAATTAGATTTGAAGCGTTTTTTATGTTCTTGTTGGTAATTTGCTCCATAATATTTGGTAACTGCTGGTACAGTTCTTAGTGAAGACGTGGACGGATGGCTGGTAAGAACGTATGGTTTAGCTCGCCTGATTAGTTACTTTGCAGCCTGGGTTTCAATTTTGGTCACCACGAGAGTGAGAGCGAAATCTAATTTACTTGAACGGAGTGAAAGCCAATAGCGTTCCTAGAAGGTTCGTCTGCTACTAAGCAATGCTCGACGACGAAAATAAAACAAGAAAACGCCGTACATCGTCGGTTAACAGACCGGAGGTACAAGTTGATTGTCTGCTGCAAACCGACCGCGGCAGCGGAGTGAGATCGGAACGAGCCTGAAATTGTGATCGTCTGCAAGTTGATAATAGAAGCTAATGACAACCCGCGCTATCTTTTATGATCTCAGGTTGATCTACTGATGTACACAAGCTGATGTCGACCGGTCAATGAAGAAGTACTGCAGACAACGACAGCGGAGGCCGCGAAATGTTTCTCGCAATCAGTGTGTTGGTGAAACTTTTTCTCCAAATCATTGTCCAATTGTGAACTCGTTAACATAAAAAAAAAAACTCGAATTTGTTGATTACGCGCATGATGTGGCGGCAGGTCAAATCAGCTGCCGAGAACGGTCTCGCTTCCAGCTTGACTTGGAGACAGCTGGAGTTTAAATATTTTCTTCGTAGTGAATAACGCCAGGTTTATTTAATTTAATTTGCATTTTTACACCAAGGAAGTAATTTATTTAAAAGAAAACTGTTGGCCAGAAGGCTGAGTTTTAGATTTAGTTTTAGTGGTAATCAGAACTGTAAATGTGAAGAAAGCGTCATACTAACTGTTCAGATCAGGTTACGTTGTTAATATAAAGTGCGTCATATGGTACATCAAGTGACGGAACGCCAGCTTCGTCGTCATCAGCATTAAGATATAGGCTCCTTGCACTGACGTCACATCGCACACTTTTGAACACCAACTAAGAGGAGGAGAGGGAAGCTGCTTTTGTAAGAATTTTGAGTGACAGGTTAATCTTCTATAATCTTCTGGGAGGAGAATAGCGACGCCTGTACAAATCCGGGAGGTACAAAGGAGGGTCCTGATAAGAGGGGAGCTCCTTCTTCCCCTCTTCTCTGGAGGGCTACGGAAATGACGTCCTGTGCAAGGAGCCTATAACGTGCGCAAAATGCGTTTTTTTCTAGATGTAACCGAAAGTTTACGTGTGTACTTTTGATTCAGTTATTTACGCAACTCTCTGACAATTCACAAAGCGTATTGTTCTATCAGTTATTGTGTACATGTGTGAAACCTGATGCAAGCAAACAACACTTTCAAAAGCATTGGCATTTGCTCGGGGATGCGAACCCTTGTGCGCAACTTTGTAGAAAGGTCGAGGGCGACAAAAGCTGCGTACATGTGAGATAATATATTTTATTTAGTAATCCCCGGCAGCACACGGATGTTGGCTCAACGTTGCACAATATTGAATTGATTGGATTATTATTTCGTCGTTTACCCTGAGACTGTTTTTTTTTTAAGAGCAGAAGTAACAGAAAAAACAGACGGGTCTCAAACTCAGTTACAAGTTTATTTCAACAACCTCCTCTTATATAGTCCGTTCTCGTCGTCATCAACCAATCACATACGACTTGTCCTCTGCACCGTGACTTTACAGGTTCCACTCTCTCTATCACAAAAGAAGCGGACACTCCCAACGTTTCCAAGTGAAAAGGTTCTAGCAGAAGATATGCCTCACAAAGACTTCAAGTAACTCTTTTGTGTCCTCACAATAAACAGGACAACAGCCCACAACCACATCCCACTCAAAACTGGTCACCTCCACAATTATAGAAAACCCCACAGACAATACACACCAAAGAATGACGAATGTAAACCCTGGAGAAGGGGAACAAGAGGGACAAAGGACAAACATAAATCTCCAAACACAGCTAGGTGACTGGTGAGCGACTGAAAAAATCCGCCTGGTCCGGGTACCGAACCCGGGACCTCTCCATTCAATTGCATTCAATTGCATTATAATCACACCAAAGAAGCCTTTCAGGATGACTAAAAAAAAAAAACACTTAAAACTGTAAAAATTGCTTGCAGCGGTTCCCTATTTGCATGGAAGGCTTCTTTGGTGTGTATTGTCAGTGGGGTTTTCTATAATTGTGGAGGTGACCAGTTTTGAGTGGGATGTTGTTGTGGTCTGTTGTCCTGTTTATTGTGAGGACACAAAAGAGTTGCTTGAAGTCTTTGTGAGGCATGTCTTCTGCTAGAACCTTTTCACTTGGAAACGTTGGGAGTGTCCGCTTCTTTTGGGATAGAGTGGAACCTGTAAAGTCACGGTGCAGAGGACAAGTCGTATGTGATTGGTTTTCTCCTTCGTGTGGATACCCCTTACTGAGACCCAAACTTGGACAGTCTCAGCCGAGCGGCTGTCTCAGAGGTTGGTCACTTGTTCGAAACGAAACTGAGACTAGCCGTGAGACCAAAAACCAAGGTTCTACCTCAATTCGAGTCTAAAACCACGAGACAATCACGGAGAACGCTCACTGGCGGTCTCAGACCAAACAAGGTATCGGACGTGACTACGACAGGTCGAGTCCAAGACATCTTTGCCAGGTGGATGCGGTCGCGGGACCGCGTTTTCCGCGACCACTTACACGCTGTCGACGTTTTCGACGAAGAGGGTCTTCAACGTTGTTTTCGGTTTCGCCGCGATGGCATCATGTACATCTCCGGCGTCTTGGCCAGCGACCTCACGCGACCAATGAGACGCAACCGCGCACACCCCATCGTGCTCAAATTCTTCGCTACGGGCACTTTTTTTTTTTTTTTTTTTTTATTACGGCGGGGGACTAGCTGCAACTGCACGAGTCCACAAAGTCACGGTGCGTGTGCGACAAACTCTAATGGTAGGACTTTTTTTTTTTCACCCCGTATAATGCGGCGTCGCACGCATCATATGGGGTGAAAAAAAAAAGAAGTCCTACCACTAGAGTTCCTTTTTGCCAGCGGGCCAGCTAGCTGCGAAGTAATTTTGGATTTTGGGGAAGAGACACTTGTTAAACATGTTTTCCTGAAAAAAAAATCCTGTTAAACTTGTCGGGTCGACGTTTTCGAACTTCGTGTGGAAAGTTTGACAAAGGTTCAACTCAGGTTCGACTGCTATGCGCATGCGCGACAGGCTGGTCAGTTGGCTTCGGATTGGATAGCGATGGCTAAGGCATGAATTAAGGGCAGCACTGATTGGTCATTTCAGTTAATACAGTACAAAAAATTACGTTATTACCTTCTTTAGTGTTTAGAATTAGTTTCTTTTAATTGCAAATGTTCATAAAATTAAAATAACCCTTTGCATAAAAAAAAAACAGTTCTTTAAACCTAGATATGCTTGCATCAAGGTCTGGCCACACTGTCCACAAAGTTGAACCGGTCAAATCTGGTTAAAAGATCAAAGGCTAGGCAGGGTCGAAGCGGTTCGACCCAGGCGACCCCCGAAAGTTCGACTTAAAAACCTGGTTCGACAAAAACTCGCGACAGACGCGACAGCGGACCCGGGTTCGATCCCCAGTGTGGGAATACTTTTTGTTTTTTCTCAAATATTTTCTTTTGACGAGACATTTGGCGATATTTACATTTTTTATTTCTTTTTTACGATTATAAAAAAAAATGGTTTTGATAAAACTTTGCTCAACTAAATGGTATGGGACTCCCTTTCCGGAGGTGCATGGGGGACAACGGGGCTTGGGTTGCCGGCTCGACGCCGCGAAGCGGCTTGTAAGGGGGGGGGGGGGGGGGCAAGGGGGGTAATTAGAAGCCACACACTGTCACCGCGAAGCGGCGTGAACGCAGGCAGGGGGCGGGGGGTGGCTTAACACGCCCCCCAGTGATACACGCTCTGTCCGGCATGAACTCTCCGCGTCGAGCGTATAGCAGCTTCAGGCGGGAGCATACGACGTCGTGCGTATGGAGTCCTCAGAGAAACCGCTTGCTTACGAGATAAATATATATATATGTCATTTAACTGATCGAAAAAAAGTCGATCGTGTGCTCGATCGTGTGCTACGAACTGAGCGCCGCTGAGGAGTGAGATCGAAAGAAGACTGAAATTGTGATGGCCTGCAAGTTTACTTTGAAAGCCATTGACAACGCGCGCTTCGTTCGCTGATCTCAAGGTGATTTGTTGCTGTACACAAGCTGACATCGACCTGTAAATGAAAGAGTGCTAAGGACGAGCACAAAAGCGGCCGCTACACCTCTCTTGTAATTTTTCATGTTGGTGAGACGTTTTCATTAATTATTGTAAGATTGTGAGCTCGTTAACAAGTAAAAAATGCCTCATTGGTCCATTTCGCAGAAGATGTCGTGCCACGTGCAATTAGCACGTGCAACGCTCTCGATCTCATCTTGACCGATGTCGGACCACAGGGTGTTGAACCAAATTCTTATTTGTTCGGATAGGCTCTCAGGCTAATGAACTTCAGTTCGGATGTTTAAGCTCTGGTGAGGGGAAAGAGTTGTTTAACTCGATTAAAAGAATTGAAGTGTGAACATTTATTTCGTGCTAGACAAAACGTGCTTATTTAATTGAATTTTTATGTTCCACGCCAATCCAGAATTTTGTTTGAATAAAGCGGCTGACACAAGGGCGAGTTTCATATATAGTTTTAGTCATGGACGTAGGAAGCTTCTTAACGCTACTTGATGCCACCAAAGGTGACGCCGGAGGAGACATCCCGTTTGGAGGGGCTAGCCCCCAACGGTGACCAAGAACGAAACTAGGAGACACTATTGGATGGAAAGGAGAGTGGATTTGGCGCCAACAGCTTTCTTGGTCACCTTTGGTGGCGTTCCCACCAACTGCGCCCTCTACTTGTACGTTGCCTTCTCTTCTTCCTACCTTCATTGCTTCAGTTCTAGTGGGTATTAGATCTGAAGTGTAATGAAAGCGTCATATTATTAAGTGTTCAAATAAGGTTTTGTTGGTGAAATAAAGTTTGTTATAGGGTATATTAAGTAACGGTATGCCAGATTTTCGGCCATAACTATGGCGATATAGCGTTTGCAAAATACGGACCTTTCTAAATGTCGCGGAAAGATTACGGGGTGTCTTTCGATTCAGCTATTTTAAACAAAGCGTATTATTCTGTCAAAATTTCTGTACAAGCGATGTTCAAGTTTTTGTTTACTTGCATTGTGCAACGATGAAAGTGAACATGACTTTCAAGAACAATGGTTTTTGCTCGAAGATGTTGACTCTAGTCCGGAACCTCGTAGAAAGGTCGAAAATGACCGGAACTGCGTACATCTACGATAATATTAAATAAAAGTACGTGTTTATGGGCTGGATTTTGTACGAAGAATGTAAAGCTCGTGTTTAACGAAAAAGCGTTACACGCAGACCAAAGCAACAGCAACATAACACATGTAGAACCCACAGCAGGCAATACACGAGCATCGAGAGCATATAAAAGACATACGTAGCCATTATAATTTATCACCAAATATAACTAATCACAATTAATAGCAACAAGTGATATTCATCAACGGGCTCAGAGAGAATCGAACCCTGAAACTAAAGATCCGTGGTCCTTCTTTTTTCTTTTTTGCTCAGCGCCACAAGTTTTTTTTTTTTCTTTTATTGCAACAATGAAAGCGTAATCAGTGAAAACACATCAAAGCACTCTCCAAGTCTTTTGCAGAGCACATTAAAAGCCTCCTATATAATTGAGTGGCTTGACGAAATCGAGCCGTTCGGGTTTGTGGTTCGGGTTATAAAAAATCTTTCCACCTGCTAAACGAGGCTGAAAAAATAACACTGTACTTCCTTCGGATTAGGGTCGGCATGAAAAACAGCCATGCGCGACTTCCAGATGCTACACAAGCTTAATAACATAAACGTGTCCTAGAAAAGACCGTCATTTTTACTCATATTCAAAAACTGCTTGGCGGATTGCTTAAACCACACGCCGGATTGGTTAATGCACAACTCTTTCTTTAGCATGCCCTGAAGCATACACCCAAAATGTCTCCCATTTCCTGGCGGGAAATGGGAGACAGATTTTCACGGCGCTACCGACGGAAAGGCGATGCGGAACGTCGGGGAGTTGGAGAACGGGAACCTTGTTGTGTTCCCACTTGTCAGCGCTAGTGACGAGGGGCGACGGGTATTACTCGATGTCGCGAGGGCGTTCGTCGTACCTTGGGCGAGGGTCGTACTGCGAAAACTCTCGTAGGCCCCTTTGGCGGTATGGGCACCTCCGGTAGACGTGGTCAACCTCACCGCAGTGGTAGCACAGCGGTCGCCTGTCGGCCGTCCGCCACAGGTCGGTCTTTCTTGCCGCAGCTTGTTCTGGGCGAACCTGCGCCCGATCTTCTTGGCGTCGGGAATACTGCGGCGCTGACGGTTCACGTCGGAGGGGGGGGGGGGGGGGGGCGGCATGTATTGACGCGGGGGCTGGTGGTGTTTGTCGGACCATTGCGTCGTAGCTTAGAACAGGCTCCTTCTGTGCTGCTACGGTGACGGGAGTTTCCAGGTTGGAAGGCGCGGTGCACCACGTCTCGGACGACCTTGGCGAGGGAAAGTGAGAATGAGTGTTCTGCAGCAGGTACGATCTTGCGGAGGTCTTCCCGGACGACATCCCGGACGAGCTACCGAAGGCTGTCGACACCGCTGGTATTCAGGTCCAGCGGGGAAGCTGCGACGGTTGGAGCAGTAGGCGCGCCGGCGAGTTGGTGGCAGTGGCTAGCTTGGGCCGTCAGTGCACGCTCGATATTGATGGCTTCGGTTAGAAAACCATCGACAGTCGTCGAGGGATTCCGAACCAGGCCCCCGAAAATGTAACTTTTAACGCCAGGCATGAGGGCGAAAGTTTCTTCTCCTTGGACACCGCCGGATCGGCTCGGGCACTTATGCGCAGGGCATCGACAAAGCTTGTCACGTTTTCGTTGGGTCCCTGCACCCTTGTTTCAAGAAGCTCCTTCGCTCGCTGCCAACGGTGCTGGTTGATAAAAATCCGCTTCAATTCGGCAGCGCATGACTCCCACGAAGTAAAGGAGGCTTCGTGGTTCTCAAACCAGTGCCCGGCGGTGCCTTCATGCGGGATGTAGAGGTTTTGGAAGCGCTGCTGAGCCGTTCATCCATTGCCTCGGGCAACACGTTCCTAATGCAACAGTCAGTTCTCTACATCCTCGAGAGCCTCGCCGTGAAAGGGCGTTGGAGTGCAAAGTTGTGATAGGAAGGATTACGACGGGTAGGGTAGTCATCGGCGCGGTCCTCTCTTTGGCTTCCAAGGCGGGGGTCCGAATTCCAGGAGTTGGCCTTCCTTTAGTACGGCGGCTTGTTCGGGCGTCGGCGTCTTCTGGCAAGGGTAGCTTTCCGGAACTGAACACCTCACTTGGCCCGGATGTCTTCAGAGGGGTACGCTTTGCAGACATAGAATGCGGTAC
Organism: Ixodes scapularis; assembly: GCF_016920785.2. Taxonomy (NCBI): domain Eukaryota; kingdom Metazoa; phylum Arthropoda; class Arachnida; order Ixodida; family Ixodidae; genus Ixodes; species Ixodes scapularis. Next base: position 52,715,995 of record NW_024609837.1, read on the forward strand.
CCAGCACTTTCATCAAAATATCACTAATGACAATTAATGCTTACGTTATTTCCTAGCTTCTCGTTCTTCCTTCCGTCGTCCTTGCGCTATTGTTGAGTGACAATTAATGAGGCGACGGATAACTGAAGGAAACTAAACGTTTGATGGGGCGAACTTCTGCCCGAAACAATATAGTAGGAGGCTAGTGTCGCAGGCGTCGATGGCGGTGTAACAGCAGGATCGAGCGCTGGGACGAGACGGACTCCAGCTCGGCAGGCGGAGCATTTTTTGTACCCACGTGGGTTTCTGTCACATTCGGCGTGGAAACGTTCGGTGCGTTGAGCATTGGTAACTCGATCAGACGACAAGTTTCTCAAACTTAAGAGAACGCCAAGTTAAAAGAATAAATAAAAAAAAGTCACATTGTTGCAATAAATAAAGAAATAGTCCGTTTCCTTGAATCCAGTTTGGAGCCTCGACTCAACAGCCAGGCACGATAACCACTCGGCCACGCACGCGCGCGCTCGACGACGCGCGTGGAAATATGGCTTATAATTTGCAAAGACAAAAGCAGTAATGAAGCAGTGATAAATGAAGTCAAGTCTTATTGTGAACTGGCAGTTGACTGGCAAAAGTGATGCGGCTTTTATGATGGAACATGGGCCACGAAACTAGACGTCTATCAAGATAAAACATGTTTGCCAACGCCGACCAATTACCTTGGTGTTCCGTTACAGTATTTTAAGAAATCGTATACTTACTTGCCGGCAGTTATTAAGAAAACGCGTGAAAAGCTAGTAAATATGGCGAATGAGAAATGTCCATTTTTCTGCGTGCCGACGTTTGTAATTTTTTTTATTTCACAAATTCGGTATGTACCTCATGTTTTGGCCTGTGCGAGAGTAAATATACAAAAGCTGCACCGTGTATTCGCCGTGTTCATCTGGCGGTCTGGATGAGAAGGACTGTATCGCGACAATCTCTTTCGTTGCGTCAGCAAAGGAGAATTTCATTATCACATGTGCTTGGCAAGGAAGTTCTTTCACGTTTTACTTTTTTATAAGACCAATTCCTTTTCTTCCGGCTGCAAGCGAGAATTTCCGATGAAATCCGATTGTTTGATGTTTCTTCGCGCGGCCGTGAGCAAAGCAGAATCAGTAGTTTTCTTCGAGAAGTGACTGCTGCTTTCGTTTTTTATGTGTTCGTTTTTCTCTTGAACATTTGGCAGATTTCACTCGAAAGCGCTTAAACAAAGGAAAACAAAATTTAGAAAAAAATTTGTTTTTGTTTTTTGAAGATTTGGAACACTCCGTCTTTCCTGAACAATCGTGATTGCGTGATTTACGCGTGCGCGATTTATCGACCTGAAAAATGACCTTTTCCGAAACCAAGATGGAAGCCGACCACACCCCATTTTGCACACATGAATTAACTGTACCTGCCTTATAATTTAAGAAAAAAAAAAACAGAAAAAACGCATGTTTTTTATAGGTTTAGGCCAACGTTACTAAAACACTCAGTTGGGAAACTCCCATAGAGACAGCTTTGAAAAAGTGGACCCAATCTGTCTCCGAGCACCGAGCTAATGACGAGCACAACGCCACCATTTCTCCCGCAGCGACCACTCGAGGAACTGCACTTGACTTCTATTTTGGCTTTAAGGACAGATACAACTGTAGAGGTTACAGGGGTGCCACCCCCGTCGCCCCGGCGGACGTGCCGCGTTCAGTTACCGAAGTTAAAATGCACCTAGGTCAGGACGCGCTACCTGAAAGGCCCGCTGAGGCATGGTTGTATAAAAACAATATTAATTGTTCCGCAAAACCTTGCAAACTAAAGATGATAAAAACACCACGCGCCCATCATTTGGTACTAAACTCCAATAAATTTCATACAAAAAGAGTATTTTCCGTTTGTTTTTACACAAAAACAGGCTTTCAAAAAGCTCGAGGTGACCATAGTACAGACAAACGAAAAAGAGTGGCGCTGTTGTCGCATTTAGCTCGGTCTCGGTGGACGCCAGCGGCCCAGGTTTCGACGGCAAGTTTCCCAACTGAGTGTTTTAGTAACGTTGGTTTAGGCGAATGCTAGAGGGGGGGAGGGGAATGTTTCCTCCTCACCCCTCCAGCAACCCATCTGCTTCCCCCTACCAGCATTCCTTTCCCTGACCCTGACTGAACTCTCAGCTGCGGCCTGTGTGGCTCAGTGTTTGAAAAGATTTCTTCGAAGAAGTCACAGAAATTCTCGTGATGTGGTTCGGTTCTTCAAATGACAGCTTGTACCGCATCGTGTTGAATCTTCACTGGGCCCTACCATCTCGTTTGTGTGTGTACGTGGTTGTTCTCCAGTGGCCATATCGACAAATATCTCGGAATACATCTTTCGAGTCCGCTAATTTTTTGGTAAGTGCACGGCAACCTGCTTGTTGGCAACGAGTGGCCGCTGTTCTACGGGTACTCTTCCAGATTATCTATAGAATTAGGCAGTGTCTATTCTCCTGGGAGCCGGGACAATAACTTTTTCCGAAGTTCTACCGAGAGTCGCCTCCCATTAGCCGCCTGAAATCATGCAACTTCCGGTAGAGTGCTGACTTTCTTGTTCTCCCGGCTGTTCGTGGAAACACGTTTCATAGACAAATTTTCGTAGACACACGTTTCTTGGACACGTTTCGTCGAGACTAACATGTCAGCGACACTCGCTACGCGAATCGCACGCTGCGGGGAAATTTTTTCGCGGAAGTGGATATTCTGCCGGCAGCCCGGGAAAAGAATGCCGGCAGTTGTCCCCTATTGGGGCTATTGGAAGCTGTAGAGTAGTTCACTGATAAGGTGTCTGTCTCATACACAGCGGGACCCTGATTCAATCAATTAGTGTGGGCTTATATTTTTTCTCGAGCATTTGTTTAAGGATTTGACGATACTTACAGGTTTTTTTTTTTATGATCAACACTGAAAAAAACGAATATTGTGGACGAAACTTCGCTTAATCAAATGGTATGGGACTGCGCCCTTCCAGGGGTTAATGGAGGACATCGCCCGGAGAAAACAAATTCCGCCAGTTTGTGACGGCGCGTGTATCACACGGACGGCGCGTGTATCGCAGTCTGCGGCTGCTCAGTAGAAAAATATTAACCCAATTGTCCCACCTGCACACGCCGCTTCCCAGCGGCCCGCCAACGGCCCAAACCTCGCTGTCCTCCATTCACCCCCGGAAAGGGAGTCTCATACCATTTAATTCAGCGAAGTTTCATTGACAACATTAATATTTTTTTTCAGTGTTAACCGTAAAAAAGAAATCCCGTAGGTATCGCCATATGCCTAGAAAAAAATAAAAGTAATCCCACACTGACGATTAAACCAGGGCCCCGCCGTATAAGAGACGGACACCTTACCAGGGAGTTACTCTCCAGCTTCAAACACTTGTTTTCACAATTCGTTTTATACGAGACCCAATAGGGGACAACTGCCGGCATTTGTTTCCCCGGGCTATTGTGCCGGCGGAAGAATATTCACTTCCCTTTTTCGCGCGTATGTCACCAGCCGGCAGACCCGTCCATGCAGCTTCGCGGCGACGTTCTGCGACGGCTCATTACAAGAATGTTAACCACGCAACCCCTTCTACATGCCATTTTCGGCGACAATTTGGGGTAACTTGTGACCAGAAAAAAGAGAAAAAAAAAGCTGGTCATATTATTTTGTAAAACAATCTGCTGATGAAACAGCGTGTCAATAAAACGATCTGTCAATGAAACGTCATTCGATGAACTGATTGCCTCCGCCAATGAGAGGCGTATGTCAGGAGAATTTTGGGGAAAATAATTTTCCAGCTACCGGGAGAACAGACAATATGGCCTAGAATTACCTGGGTTCTGTTTGCTTTGCACTCTTTTCAGCAGTATAAAAGCTTAGCAGTACATCTTTACATTTTGCAGATCGCTTGCACGTTTGTACTTCTATACGGAACATGCTGTGTGTAATAAACTTCTAGGGGATTTGAAGAGAATATTTTGTGTCTGTTTTGCTGCCTGTTTACAAACTCATGAGCGAGTACTTTTTCTTTACGCGTTTCCTTCATGTATTAAATAGGTTAATAGACTACTTCCATAAAGCCCTGCATGCGACACGGCGCGCGTTGCAGTCTAGGAACTAGTTGGCCAGGGAGGAGAGTGGCATGGTTTCGGTTTCGATCGACACATCGACAAAAGATTACGCACAGAGCGTGGACTATTAACGGCCGTTATTTCATGTTTTCTGGTCCCGAGAGCGTCATTTGTGGTCTCTAAACTAACCTGAATGGCCAGACCTCGAAGCTTTAGCACAAGCCCAAGACGTATGGCTTAACACATGCTTGTTGTATTTTTGTACTTGAGCATGGCTGTTAGCGTTTCGAGGTATGTGGACAAGCCAGTGCTGTGAATGTCGACGCTGCGAAGCTCCGGGATCTTGCTTACCTACGAATCAACAAGCTGTAGCAACCCATAATCATGCATACATCGAGCTCGCACCTTTATATTAGTGTTGTTGGCCAGGAAGTTTGTTTGTTTCCTGCGTCCATAGACGAAATATTACTTTTTGCAACTACTGTTTTCTTAATACGCCTGAGTACGCGAGGTAAAACTAGGAGGCGCCATTGAAAAGCTGAATTATAACACACTTCTTATCTCTTATTTGTACTGACCCGCAGCACTGCACGAAGTGAAGCCCCCCCCCCCCCCCCCCCCCCCCGCTTGCATTCCACTAATATTCAACATCGCGTACGCGCATAAAGTTATCCTGCAATCACATAGGCAAGTTCGCACATACAGATTGTTTTAAGAAAGCAAAAGTCGAGCACTTGTGTGAAGAATGTCGCAACGTTCGCCGGAAGTGCGCCGGACGGGCATGAACCCCTATGCGGTGCGCCAAACGAACGAAATTATTCAAAGTGCATTTGACGGTTGCTAATGGCCATAATATTTGTTATGTGCTTGCTCTCTTCCTGCCTGAGTATGATGAGATAATTTCAGACACACCGTTCAGGCACAGATCTTGGGCGTCAGTAAAAGCTCGTCCAAAAAGGCTTAGCGAGGAGTAGGGGACGCTTGTTAGGGCCTCCGTCGTAGCTAGCCTATCTCAGCGTTTGCGAAAACTTAATCTTCTATCAGCATAAAATCTGAGTGGGAGATATATGATGACACGAGGAAGACATCATAGTAACTTTGGTGCATAGTGAGGTCGAATTTATTGCGTTTCCTTAAAAGCTCATACGTCAACGCTGGGCTCAACTTTGATAGTACTGTGAGGATGCGGCTTGCTTTTCGCCCATTGAAGTAACAAGAAGCGAACGTTTGGCATACGAAATACGTGTAAGGCTCCAGGTGACCAAGTTTCAGTCGTAGTTCACTGGTACTAGACGGGATTATATAAATTGAACTCGAAGGTAAGGTGACTAAGCCACGTCTTACTACGTTTGCATACGCACTCATAATATCCGGTGTTTCGGGAAGCAAGGAAAGTGCCCGGTCTTCGTTTTGTATCGCTCGAGAATGAGTATATTGCACGTTCGTGAAAAGTCAGATAATCGAAAACGCAAGCAGCGCGTTTCGTCGCGGAGCGATAGCATGAGATGGAGCTGCCCAGGCGAAACCGAAACTGAGTGGCCAACTAGTTCCCAGAGTGCACTGCGTGGTATTTCGCCGCGATGGGGCGCGTCGGTTTTGGAAGAAGTTCATTCAGTTCGGGACGGTTTAAATAGGTTTGAGATATCCAACCTTCCAGACGATACCCATTCAGAGATAACGAGTAATTGGCATGGGTGCCAGATGCTAGCTCGAGAGCGATTCATTTCAGCAAGCATTTGTCAGCGGAGGGATGCCGCGGCTAGGCTTCTGCTGGAGCAAGTGAGCCAGCACTGCCTTTCGTGGCTTGATCGCGTCTGCTCATTTGCTTGTGCGTGATACATTCAGTTACATAGTTCAGAAAGAGCTAATGGTGGCCAGTCATCCTTAACTTCACGACGACTTGGTGGAGGTTGCGGAAGAACTTTTAGTCCATTGTGAGCCAAGCTCTTCAGAACATCGCGATGCTACAGAAACAAGTGAACTTATGTGGAGCCTTGGCCCATTCAAAACGTGCTGCTTGGGAGTGTGCTTTACTAAGACCAATGTGGGTTTGAAAGCGTTGATCTTCGACCTTTGGATCTTTTCCCAGATGCCATGAGTGCGAAGCTAAAAACTGAAGAATGGGCAGCTTAAAAAATGGTGCTGAAGTGGCTGCCAGGATTGCTACAGGGGAGGAGGCAGGAAGAGGCGTTCGGACGCCGTAATGGCTCCCCAGCCCCAGGACTCGCCCCAGGACCCTCACCAGGACCCTACCCAGGACTAGCATGCGCTCCCAGCTGAGCCTCCTCCCTAGCCCATTTCAATAAAAGTTCCGAAAAAGGTATTAATTGATCTTGAATTAGTCATTTGCTCGCCAGATAAAATAGTGCACAAACCAGGGTTGGGCAGAAATACTCAAAAATGTATTTGGAAATACAAATTATGGGATACATTAAAATAGAAGATAAAATACTGACACTGAAATATATCTGTAAAAGTGCATGGCGATACGTATCGGAAATACATTTCAAATATAGGCAAAAAGTATTTGGAAATACATATACAGGAATACATTTTAGAGACGGCAGAAATAAAAATACAGATATACAGGTACTGCAATACATTTTTCAAATTTGATTGAGACGGAAATGAAGCCTGAGGTTGGAAGTGAAAGTTTTTGATCCTGAAGTTACTTTCTCGTACGCTTGGCACTTTGCCTTGAAGGTAGTGATTTCGGACGACAAAGAGTCTTCAATAGGCTAAAAAAACAAAAAAAAAACGTTTTATTACAGATTGACCGCGGTCCCTTCCCTGACATCCTGTCTGTCTGACGAGGGATGCGAAAAGACTTCGACCTCTAAATAAGTTCTGTTATCCTCAATCTCATCAAAACGTCACCACGTCCCTGTCCAATAAGGACGCCCCTGTCAACATTTATCACATGACGTCACGGTGGACTGAACTGGTATTCTTTATCTGTAGGTGTGGCCTTGAACACGAAACTTTACCACGCTGCTGTACAAAAGGACAATACATACTTTCGTTGTAGGTTACCTCGTTGAAGATCGTGCAGGCGGTGTCATTTGGAATATTCGAGAATAAAGGACCACCTAAAGCATTCTGGAACACATGTCTTATCTTCTGTTATGGTTGAAAAAACGATACGGTGGTATTCCTGTTGTGAAGGTCCTTCCTGCTGACTCTCCGCCACCGACGCATGGATTGCAGTCTTCAAGTTTCGTCTTGCATACTTCAAAGAAAGACCTTGTGGACTGCAACCTGATATTTCCGGGAAAGGTGCGAGCTCTCCGAGAAACAGCGTGCTCGAGACGAGTCGCAGGTGTACGAAGTCTGGGTCGGCACAGCGAGGCCACGTCTGACCTCCTTCCTGGGTTTCGGATCACCGGAGCAGCGGGTCACGTTCACGTTGGCTGATGACGTACCCTTGAGCCGTGCAATATTACGGGCGCAGCCGTAGACGGATTTGAATATGTGTTGAACTTCACTGCGTGAGTCATCCTACTATTTCAAGTCACCCACCGCCAGGCTCGTGCTGCAGCGGACTGTGGCTCAACTTTGCCGGCTGGGTGTACTGTGTACGCTAAGGCAACAGAGATGGTTAGCCGTGGGCATTGACTGCCAGCAAATGATGACTCATGAAATCCCTACCTAAGGACCTGCGGCACAAGATGCTCTGACTCCACTCCTCTCACGCCACCTGGTTCGAGTCCCCTACTACGCAACACTTCTGAGAAGAGTGAAGAGGACGCATAGAAAAATAGGAGAATCGGGAGGTACTATGGTCAGTATGATAACAATGCCCCAGCATATCTTTGACCCCAATGCCCTCAGAAGTAAAAAAAGAAGAAGAAAAAAAGAAATGCGTTCGGGTTTGTTTGTTTTTTCGGGGGGAGGGGGGAGTATTTCTCAAGAAATGTAACGAAATACCTTTCACCCTGATTGTATCGCGATACAAAGAAACATTCAAAAAGTATTTCGATACAGGAATACAGATACTGGTGAAAAAGATGTATCGCGATACAGAAATACAGATACGAAATGTATTTCTGAAATACTATCGCGATACATTTGTATCGCGATACTGCCCGACCCTGGCACAGACAAAGCATAGGAGTACCTTGCCATTTGTGCCCAGAATGATTTTTTGCAGTGGGCTACTAATACAAAACAGCTAGGCCAGGGGTTCTTATAACCCACTGTTGGAATAACCAGGATTTAAACGCAGTGCCATCATTGCATAGCCAGCATTAAAGATGTGGCATTAACATTCGGACATGCCAATGAATTAGCTTGACTGCCAATAACGGCCTATTCAATGAATGAACTTTTATGCCAATGATGGCATAGCCATTGAATTGGAAAATTGGTATAGCCAACGACCTAGTGTGGATGCCAACGATGGCTGAAATATTGGTTTAACGATGGCCCAACAAAGGTGCCAATGACGGTTGGAAAGTTGGGTAAGGGATGGCCTTACATTGGTGCCAATGATGGCTGGAACATTTCTTGAGCGATGGCCAAACGTCGGTGCCGATGATGGCTGGAACATTGGTTGAACGATGGCCCAACGTTGGTGCCAATGATAGCTGGAACATTGGTTGAACGATGGCCCAACGTTGATGCCAATGAGGGCTGGAACATTGGTTTAACGATGGCCAAGAGGACTTCGTTTTGGGGCACGTTTTAGGGAGAGCTTCCTTTCTTCACAACAGCACCAAGGCAAAGGAACGCACGCGACTGACCCGCTTCCCACCTTAACCCGAACAACTATTTTTGGAGATGACTGAGGTTTCTACGTGGATTATGTCTTGGAGGGGGGAGAACAATGTTCGCAAAATCGCGTCGAGGGCCGTTAGACGTCCTTCACCTCCTTCGTTTCCGTGAATGTCGAGAAGAAAAGCTTGAACGCCAGGCACTTACCAGCCTTATTTCTCACAATGGAAGATAACACAGAAAAGGTACGCAGCACGCATAAAAAAATTAAGTGGAAACTTTCAAGAGGGGTGAGAAAACGTCGGATGTCAAACCGCAGAAACCTAGGTGGAGAACCGCGCTGAGAGGGTCTTCACACTCCAAGAGAGTGTCAGAAAATTTCTAGCTGATAGAGGGCGCGAGAGTCGCACCAGCCGCATCAACATAAGTAATATGGTGGCGGCCTATGAGCGTTTTTTTATAAAGGTGTGTAGGGTTTGATGATTTTTGTGTCTTGCTTTTTTTCAACCTCCGATGTTAATTTGTTTATATACTCTTTGCATGTTGCCTGTGTAGCGGTATCCTTACATCTGATAAAATCATGGAACATTATATTTTTTCCTGCAATGCGTTTGTGTTAGTCAGCAGTCATCCAAGGTTTGTACATCTTGCTTCTTCGTTTGTTCATCTGCCTGCATGGGAAGGCAGCGTCATATTACAGCTTGATTTTAGAGCGCAGCTCTTAGGCGCTCGTTTCCGGCTTGAACGGCGTCGGCGTCGGCGTAACTACGCGTTGCATTATGGGACGTCTCCCATAATGACGTCAGACGTGACGTCACAAGGGTTACTCGTGACGTCACTCGCGACGTCACCGCGCTTTGAATTATGGGTAAATTTCCCCACTAAATTTAGTGGAAAAATGTCCCCGCTAAATTCCTCGCTAATTTAGCAGAAAAAGTTTCCCGCTAAATTTATCTTGAAATTTCCCCGCTAAATTTATCTTGAAAATTTCTCCGCTAAGATTAGTGAAACAATTTCCAACTAAATTTAGCGAAAAAAAATCCCTGCTATATTGTCACGGGTGGTGACCAAAAGAACAATAAATAACCAGAAAGAAATAAACGTTTAATGTGGCGAACTTGTGCCAAAAATAAACGGGTACAAATGATAATAACAGAGCGTCGCGGGCGTCGAATTCGGCGTAACAGCAGAGTCGAACGCTGGGGCGAAACTGACTCTGGCTCGCTATGCGAAGCCCCTTACGTACACGAGTGAGCTTCTGGAATAGTCGGCGTAGAATGTTCGACACGCAGAACATTCGGACCTCGAAAAAGCCAACACGGTTCTCGAATTTACCAGAAAACTAAATTGCAGGAATAACAAAAGATGCGTCACTCCCAGGAATCGGACCCTGGCTTTTCGCGTGGGAGGCAGGCGCGATAACCGTTAGGCCACGCGCGCGCTGCCTACTTGGCCAGCTGCGCGCGCGGCATTACTCCCCCCTTTAAAAAGCGCATCGTCCCGATGCAACACAAAACAAAACAAAGCAAATAAAAATAACGGTAAACTAAAGGGTCATCTGGAACACATAAGGTCTACAGTCCTATCGAGCGTAGTACGGCTTCAGGCGCACGACGTGGACGACTTCAGGTCGCGTTGGGCGGCGTGATGATGTTCTTCCGTCGGGCATCACCTCGTAGTTCAGATCTCCAAGTCGGCGAAGTACCTTGTAAATTCCGAAATACCGCTTCAGGAGTTTCTCGCTGAGACCACGCCGGCGACTCGGTGTCCAGACCCATACTTTGTCTCCGGGCTGGAAGTGGACGTCCCGACGACGAAGATTGTAGCGGCCCATGTCGACACATTGCTGGGCTTTAATCCGGTGTTTGGCGAGCTGACGGACTTCTTCTGCCCGTTGGGCAACCACCTGGGCGTCGTCGCTTCCGTCGATAGCCGGTTCGTGGGGTAACATCGCGTCCAGCATCGTCGTCACTTTGCGACCATGAACCAATTGAAAGGGTGCAACCGCGGTGGTATCTTGCACGGCCGTGTTGTAGGCAAAGGTGACGTACGGCAACGCCTCGTCCCATGTCTTGTGCTCTACGTCGACGTAAATGAAAATCATGTCGGCGATGGTCTTGTTGAGTCTTTCCGTCAGCCCGTTAGTCTGCGGGTGGTACGCCGTGGTGCGACGATGGCTGGTGTGGCTGAGACGAAGGATTTCTTAGGTCAGCTGTGCCATGAACGATGATCCGCGATCTGTAATCAGAACTCCGGGAGCGCCGTGCCGGAGGACGATGGACTCGTTGAAAAGCTTGGCGACTTCAACAGCAGTAGCTGAAGGAAGGGCTTTTGTTTCTGCGTACCGCGTGAGATAATCTGTGGCGACGATTATCCACCGGTTTCCCAAGGTCGACGGCGGAAAAGGACCAAGTAGATCCATTCCGATCTGCGGGAATGGTGCAGCTGGCGGAGGAATGGGCTGCAGGGGAGACCTGCCGGCTTCGTTGGCGGTTTCTTGCGTCGCTGGCACTCGTGGCAGGATCGGGTGTAGAGGTGGACGGTTTTAGGGAGATCGGGCCAGTAATACTTTTCGCGAATACGGGCCAGTGCCTGGCTGTAACCAAGATGTCCGGACGTAGGGTCGTCGTGACATGCTTGAAAGACCTCCTCTCGAAGGTCGGCCGGGATTACCAGCAGCCACGGCGAGTGGCTGTCCCCAAAGTTCTTAAAAAAAAACAAAAAAACAAATTAGTCGTTAGTTGTTTATACAGCAGGAGTTTAGTCTGCCAGAACATGGCGACATTGTTACCCACTGTAGATGAGCAATTTAGCCAGTGCGGTACAACCGCTAGCCTGGGGTCTTTAACGTGCACCACGCAGTAGTGATACACGACCGCACGCCGGTACGATGCTCATCCAGATCGAAACGGGCAGGGGTGGGGCTCGAACCCAGGATCCCTGGGTTCTGCAGCGCGAGCTTTCGCTCCACGCGCGTCGAGCTGGGTGTGCGCTTTAGCCCACTCGGCCACCCATCCCCCCCAAATTCTTTATTTCTACTAAAAATAGCGCAAAAGAGACAGGACAAAAAGACGAAGAAGCGCACAGGACAAGCGCTTGTCCTGTGTGCTGCTTCGTCTTTTTGTCCCGTCTCTTTTGCGCTATTTTTAATATGAATAGCGCTTGTCCTGTGTGCTTCTTCGTCTTTTTGTCCCGTCTCTTTTGCGTTATTTTTAATATGAACTAGCGCTTATCCTGTGTGCTTCTTTGTCTTTTTGTCCCGTCTCTTTTGCGCTATTTTTTAATATGAATGTCCACTACCAACTTGCCCAGCAGACCAAGCTTTCCCAAAGTTCTCTTTGCAGAGTATGCCTTGTCGAATGGCGAAGGTCGGCAGGGTTCGTGAGCAAACACGGGGCACAGTACTCCCGCGCCCTTCCAGATGCTGAATTAAAGCGCGCAGCTCAGGATCGTTTCGTTGACGTCGTGCCAGGTCGTCATTGGTCACCGCTCCTAGGAAGCACTCGTCGTCATTGTCGTCGCTGCTGCCGGAAGGTGTTTCGACAGGGGCCCTGGACAAGCAGTCGGCGTCGCTGTGGTTGCGGCCTGACTTATAGACTACAGTCATGTTGAACTCCTGTAGTCGGAGACTCCATCGAGCGAGGCGTCCTGAAGGGTCCTTGAGGTTCGCAAGCCAGCAGAGCGAGTGGTGGTCTGTGACCACGCGAAACGGGCTCCCGTACAAGTACGGGCGGAACTTCGTGATTGCCCAGACGGCCGCAAGACACTCCTTTTCAGTCGTGGAGTAATTTCTCTCAGATTTGGACAGCGTCCGACTTGCGTAAGCGATGACTCGCTCGGTGCCTTCCTGCACTTGAACCAGTACCACTCCAAGTCCTGCATACTAGCGTCCGTGTGAATCTCGGTTTCCGCATCCTGATCAAAGTGTCCTAGGACAGGAGGAGTCTGGAGTCTTCGCTTCAGCTCGTCGAATGCCTGCTGCTGCTTCTCGGCCCATTTGAACTTCTCGGCGTCCTTCGTGAGGTTTGTGAGCGGTGCGAAAATCCTTGCAGAATCCCGAACGAAGCGTTGATGTAGGCACAAAGTCCAAAGAATCTTCACTCGGCCTTCTTGTGTTTCGGCGCTGGGAATGCTGCGACGGCGCGAGTCTTCTCGGGGTCTGGGCGGACGCCTTCGTTACTAAACACGTGGCCTAGGAACTTCAGTTCGTCATAGGCGAACCGACACTTTGACGGCTTCAGGGTGAGCCCGGCGGTCCGTATGGCGTGGAGAACTGCTCGGAGTCGTCGCAAGTGCTCGTCGAAGTCGCTTGAAAACACGACGACGTCGTCAAGGTAGACGAGACAGCTCTGCCACTTCAGTGCTGCCAGTACGGTGTCCATGACACGCTGGAAAGTTGCTGGCGCCGTGCAGTCCGAAGGGCATCACTTTGAACTCGTACAGTCTATCCGGCGTGACAAAGGCTGTCTTTTCTCGGTCCCGTTCGTCGACTTCGATCTGTCAGTAGCCGCTCTTCAGGTCCGTCGATGAGAAATATCGAGAGTGGCGCAGCCGGTCTAGAGTGTCGTCGATGCGGGGAAGTGGGTAGACGTCTTTCTTCGTCACCGCGTCCAGCTGCTGGTAGTTCACGCAGAACCTAAGCGTTCCGTCCTTCTTCTTAACCAGCACGACTAAAGAGGCCCACGGACTATTTGAAGGTTAGATTATGTCGTCTCTCAGCACCTCTTGAACTTGCTCCTGGATTACCTCCCTTTCATTAACGGAGACTCGGTTCGGCGATCGATTCACAGAGCGCGCGTCGTCCTCGGTAACGATGCTTCGAAACGGCGATTTGGCGTACCTTCGAAGACGTCGCAAAGCAGTCGAGTTATTCAGCGAGGAGGTTAAGCAGCTGCCGTCGTTTCGGGCCCGGAAGCTTAGGGTCAATGTCGAGCTGCGCTGGCGACGTACTGTCTTGCTGAGGTGGCAAGATTTCGTCAGTAATCACGGCGATCTCGGCGGTGTTTTGAAGTTCCTCGACGTGGCCCACGGCTGCACCTTTCGTGAGGTGTTGAGTTTCATTTCGGAAGTTCGTCACGAGGACCACAGTCCGCCCATCCTGAAGTTCAGCTACTCCTCTTGCGACGCCTATTCCTCTTCCGAAGAGCAATTGAAGGTTTCCTTCCAGGACAACTTCGCCGCAGGTAGGTGTATCGGCCGCGACGGGTACGACAACACTTGATCGCGGAGGCAGGTTCACGTGGTCGGCGGCGACGCGGACAGCGGGTGACGCTAATCGGGGTTTCTCTGAAGGCGGAACAGGCTTCCGCAGCGTCAATCTGTTCCCACCCAGGCCGATGACGGCGCCGTATTCGCACAGAAAGTCCATGCCGAGAATGACATCTCTGGAACAGTCTTGTAGAACGACGAATATCACAGGGCACGTTTCGCCGTGAATTTCGACGCGAGCAGTGCAACTTCCGACAGGCGCGATAAGGTGTCCTCCGGCGGTTCGAATTTGTGGTCCTCCCCAGGGCGTCGTAACTTTTCGCAGGTGGCGAGAGAGCCTCCCACTCATGACTGAGTAGGCTGCTCCGGTGTCCACGAGTGCCGTTGCGTCGTAGCCGTCGATAACAACATTTAGGTTGTTGGACACCGTTGCAGGAGCTTCGTTGCGATGCGTGGCGTCGGGAGAGTGGGAGAGCTCCGGCGTTCTTGGAGGCTCTTTACTTTAGTCGTCTTCGGCAACACCACCTCCAGGCGTGGCCACACTTAGTTTTCCCGACGAGATAGGGGGGTGGGGGGACAGGCTGTCCCGACGAGAGGGACGGAAGGGCGAAAGCGCACGTCGAGGCGAAGGCGAACGGGAACCTCGGGGTGGAGTCGGCACCGGAGACAGGGGTCGTCGGAGGTACTCCTCGATGTCTTTTGGTCGCTCCCCAAGGCGAGGTCCCGGGTCGCTCGGCGCGAAGCCTCGCAGGCCCATTTGTCGGTACGGGCACCACATCGGCCTCGCCGCAGTGATAACACAGCGGTCGTCGATCGGCCGTGCGCCAGACATCTGTCTTCCTAGGCGCCGGTTGTTCAGTGCGGACGAGCTGGGGTTGCCCTTCCCGACGTCGGAAAGTCTGCGGCTCTGGTAAGTCACGTCGAGGTGGCGCCGTATTCGGGTGAGCAGGGGGCGGTGGTCGTCGGGTAGCTGCGGCGTAGCTGAGCTTCGGTGGTTCAGGAGCGGCGCTGGTGAGAACTTGTGGCTGCAGCGCCTGCTGAAGTTGTTCCCAGACAATCTCGGCGACTGAGGGCGTAACCGGGCTTGTGGCAGCAGGTAGCAGCTTCCTGATTTCCTCCCGCACGACGTCCCGGATAATCTCGCGGAGGTCCGGGTTGTTGCAGCTGGAAGTCGAGATTGCAGCAACGCCGGGAAGTCGCTGGTAATGAGAGGCCCGTGCTTGAAGGGCACGTTCGATGTTTCTTGCCTCCGTGATGAAGTCTTGGACGGTGATAGGCAGGTTCCGCACAAGGCCTCGAAGATGGTCTCTTTCACCCCTCACATCAGGAACCGCATCTTCTTCTCGTCAGAAGCGTTTGGGTCGGCGCGGTTAATGAGGTGGAGAACGTCCTCGACGAAACTTGTGACGCTCTCGTTTGGCCCTTGGCTTCTTGCTTGAAGTTCTTCGGCCCGCTGACGTCGCTGCCGGCTGGCAAAAGTACGTCGAAGCTCCACCTGGAAGTCTTGCCACGACGAAATTGACGCTTCGTATTTCTCGAATCAGGTGCGTGCAGTGCCTTCCAGAGCGAAGTAGACATTTTGCAGGCTCTGCTCAGGGCCCCATCCGTTGAACCGTGCGACGCGTTCATACTGGCCCAACCAGTCGTCCACATCTTCATGAAAATTGCCACTGAAATTCGGCGGCGTCCTTGGTGGGGCCTCCACGTAGACGATGAACGTCGGTGGCGTTCCGTCTGGCTGCGACGTGGTGCTCATCATCGGCCTCGGTAGCTTCTTTGTCCTGTCCGGCAGTGGTCCAAGTTCCGGGGGTAGGCCGAGGTTGCGGCGACTTGATCGGGTCTCGGTCCTCTCTTCGTTGGGTCCTCGGGGGCTCGGGATCGGACTTGCACTGCGGGCCCTCGTAGGGGTGCGCTGAACGGACATGCGTACCCCGCACCTCCACCAAAATGTCACGGGTGTTGACCAAAAGAACAATAAATAAACAGAAATAAATAAACGTTTAATGTGGCGAACTTGTGCCAAAAATAAACGGGTACAAAATATAATAACAGAGCGTCGCGGGCGTCGAAGTCGGCGTAACAGCAGAGTCGAACGCTGGGGCGAAACTGACTCTGGCTCGCTATGCGAAGCCCCTTACGTACACGAGTGAGCTTCTGGAATAGTCGGCGTAGAATGTTCGACGCGTAGGACATTCGGACCTCGAACAAGCCAACAGGGTTCTCGAATTTACCAGAAAACTAAATTGCAGGAATAACAAAAGATGCGTCGCTCCCAGGAATCGAACCCTGGCTTTTCGCGTGGGAGGCAGGCGCGATAACGGTTAGGCCACGCGCGCGCTGCCTACTTGGCCAGCTGCGCGCGCGGCAATATTTAGTGGAAAAAATTCCCACTAAATTAATGAAAAAAGTTCCCCGCTAAATTCAGCAGAAAAAATTCCCTGCTATATTTAGCGGAAAAAATTCACCGTCAATTAAGTGGAGAAATTTCCCCGCTAAATTTAGCGGAAAAAAATTTCCTACTAACTTTAGCGGAAAAATTCTCCGCTAAATTTATTTGAAAAAAATTCCCTACTAAATTTACCGCTAAATTCAACGCAAAAAAATTTCCCCGCTAATTTAAGCGAAAGAAAGTTCTTCTAAACTTAACGGAAAAAAATTCCCCGCTAAATATAGCGGAAAAATTTCCCCGCTAAATTCAGCGGAAAACCATTCCCTGCTAAATTTAATGGAAAAAAATGTCTCGTTAAATTCAGCAGAGAAAATTTCCTGCTAAATTTAGCAGGAAAATTTCTCCGCTAAATTTAGCGGAAAAATTCCCCGCAAAATTTAGCGGAACAAAATTTCCTGTTAAATTTTGGCGAAAAACTTACCCACTAAATGTAGTGAAAAACTCTCCTGCTAAACTTAGCGAAAAAAAATTCCTCTAAATTTAGCGGAAAAAATTCTCCGCTAAATTTAACGGAAAAATTTCCCCGCTAACTTCCGCGGAAAAAAATTCGCCACCAAGTTTAGCGGAAAAATGTTACCGCTACAATTAGCGGGGAATCTTTCCGCTAAATTTAGCGGGAAATTTAGCGAAAATTTTCCGCTAAATGGGAGGGGAGCACGAAAGGAGGGTACGCATGAAGGGGATGGGCATACCCTCTTCTCCGTTCCTGATAGAACTCCGCCGCGAGGAACGAGCCGTACGCCATGTTTTGACAAAACCAAACAGAAGATGACGATCTTTACTGGGATTGCGTAACGTGCGATGGCTGTACAAGAAAACCGAAAATTGAGTTTCTTCACACTCCCCCACAATGACGTCAAGTCATTAGTAAATAGATTCCATGGGGTATAAAAGTTGAACGGGTATCCTAATGATGGTACCATTAGGAAGACGCACCATATCGGCTGGTATGTGCCCGTCTCGTCCAGTAAATGCTTCCACGAGTTCTCCCGTCTTCTAAAGTTGTCGCGGTTGGAGATGTTGGTGGACCAACATTAGAGTTCCTTTATTCAGGGCACTGGAGGAAGTCGGCACCGTGAAATCGTAGACGTCAAGTATTCCCTCTTCCATCTACACCAAAAGCTATCTGCCACCTTGTGACGGTAATGCCACCGCCTGTTGTATTGTCATTCAGGGGAAGGCACAGGCTGCGCGCTGGAGCGGGTCGGGAGTGCAGTTAAAAGCTTTCCCACCAGATAATGGGAAGGGGTGAGTGGCTCTTTTTCGGTGGCTTCGGTGTAGACGTATGTCAGAGGCCTAGAGTTGATTACAGCTTGAATTTCAGTTACGACGGTTGTCAGTTCTTCGAAGTTGCAGTAGCTGTTACCCAAAACTCTCTTGAGCGAGGACTTTACCGACTGGACCATGCTCTCCCAGAACTCACCCCACCAGGCAGCTCTCTCGATTATAAACTTCCACTGTATCTGCCGATCAGCGAAGTAGGCTTGTATCTCCTCTCCACGCAACGTTGTCCACAGTCTCTTCAGGTCCCTTGAAGCACGCTAAAACGTTTTTGCATTTTCAGAAAAGATGACTCGGCACACTCCTCTTCTTGACACTAGTTCGAGGTAAATGGCACGGGTAACCGCACAGGTGAAAATGAGGATGTAAGATTTCTTGTTGTTGCCTTTATCCCTTGTGCTGAGCGGTCCCGCGAAGTCCACACCAGTCACCTCAAAGGGGGCGGCTTTGGTGACTCTCTCGAGGGAGTGGAGCAACTGGCTCGGTGGCCCCTCGGCTGATGACACGGTCACCAGATCACACATTTCTTCTGCACCTTTTTTACCATCTGTCTTCCCCGAACGACCCAGAACTGTTCCCGCAGTTCTGTCAGAGTCTCAAGGGGACCAGCGTAGAGAAGTCGTCGATGCGTGGCATTGGTCAAAAGCTCGGTAAAATGATGATTTGACGGAAGAATGATGGGATGCTTTGCATTGTCGCACATGTCAGCATTACTGAGGCATCCCCGACCTTCAGCGCCCCGTCCTTGTCCAGGTATACGTTTAAGTTGCGTAACGGCGAGTTGCTTTCTATACGTGCTGAGCGTCAAACGCACTGAAGCTCTTTGTAACGCCTCCTGTTCAACCTGCAGGATCAGACACGTTTGAGCTTATGCTACTTTTCCGGTCGTCAAAAAACCCTCGTGTTTTTGGCTGGGATGTCTAGAGCTATGTATAAATCGTCGTATCCAGGCAATAACTCGAACAAGCTTCGAAAGGGAACTGTGGCGCTGCATAGGCAAAACCTGTTCTTTTAGTGTTACGTTATGGACTCGAACTTGTTTCTTCTCTTCACCTGCCGCGGTCACATCAACACCTGCGTCATGCGTTGGCCAGGCAGCAGGTGGCTCTGTACGCCATGGCGGTCCGTTCCACCACGCCGCGCTCGACTTCAGTGCTTCGGTTGTCACCCCTCTTGGGAGCAGTTCAGCCGGATTTTCTAGTCAAGGGCAATGGTTCCAAAGCTCTGGATCAGTCAGCTGTTGGATATCCAATACTCGATTGGCCACAAAGGGTTTCCACTGTTGAACAGAATCTCGCACCCAATGTAGTCCGATTTTTGAGTCTGTCCAGAGGTACCACCTGGCTACTTGTAGGTTCAACGACTTAGCAAGGTAGTTCTTTAGCCGTGCCCCTATCACCATTCACATCATTTCAAGTCTTGGAAGAGAAAGTTTATTTAGCGGCGCCACCCGGGTCTAGGACCAAACCAAAGTCACCCTCGTTGGTGCAGTCCGCGTGCGCAGGTACGCCACAACCCCATAAGCCTTGGGACTGGCATGTGAAGATGTGGACTTCGTTTCGGTCATCCTCAGGAAGTTCAAGGCGCCGTCGGGGTACTATTACTTTCGTTAACCCAGTTCCCAGAGGGTCTGGAATATCTGCTTGGCTGTCACGGTGACTGGGGAAAGGAATCCTAATGGGTCATAAATGCGAGATGATGCCTAAAGAATGAATCGTTTCGTGTTGCAGTTCCGGTCTAGGAATTCCAAAACAGGCCCCACGGAGAACGCCAGGCAGTCGCTGTCTTTGTCCTAGACAAGTCCTAACACTCGAGAGGCGCTAGGAGTGGTACACTCCACTTGATCTAGAACACACCCGGTTCCTCCCTCGTTGAATAGCTGCTGTAGCTCTGTAGAATTTGTGTTCCACTTCCGCATTGTCCTTCCGGCTAGCTTCATGACATGTAATGTTTTTCGATAGAACTGTTCTGCCTCTTCCTCGGTGTTCGCTCCATTGATAAAATCATCGACGTAGGTCGATGATTTTCAGGGTCTTCCTGCTACTGATTTCGTTGTTTCCGGATAGTCCTTTTTATCGACAAGGTGTGACGTAGCGTGGCTGCGAGAAGGAACGGGCTACCGGTCGCTCCGAAAGGAACCCTTGTCATCCCCCAAACTTCTACAGGACGGTTCGGATCTTGCTTCGTTGGCATTCGTCTATACCAGAAAAATCGTAGAGTGTCACGATCTTCCAGTCTCAGTAATATCTGTAGAAATGCCTTCTCAATGTCTGCACCGAGGCCGATACGATGAATCTGAAAGTTCAGTAACACTTTCAGGAGCTCTGAATTCAGGTTTGGTCCTGGCTCTAGGGCGTCATTCAAAGACAGACACCCTGGTTCTCTTGATATAGCATAGAACACGACTCTGACCTTGGTCGAGAGCGGGGTGCAAGATAGATAGGTGGGAAAACGGCCCATAGAAGCCTACCGCAGCGCCGTGACCGGATTGTGTACTCGCCTGCTTGCGGGTACCCCCGATTTGCGACAGATGGCGCTGCGGCGAGAGGAAAAAAATCGGAATCGGATTTGCGTGGAACCCTCTGGGAGAGTGCGCAAAATAAACCGACAGCACGACAGTCCTCCATTGAAAATCCAGGAGAAACCATCTCCGTCAATTTAGCCGCTCGCCACCGGTCGCCCACCCGGAGTGAGAGTTCGCGGTGCTACACATAGATGGCGCCACAGAAAAAGAGAAACCCGTGGGGGACACAATCCGGTCGCTCATTTGGCTCTCGTTTCCCCACCTGTCTATCTTACATCCTGGTCGAGAGGCTGTCAGGTCGTAACACAGCACGGTGAGGCATGTAGTACACTCGGTTCTCTGCCTTGTCTGCACTCGGTGAAAATTTTTCTGCAAATCCTTGCCGGAGATACTGGCAAATTGTCTTATCATACTCAGTCAGCATCACATCGTCCTTAAGCGACTTCTTTGTGAGGCTCACCAGACGCTTCCTTGCAACTCCATCATTGCCTGCCAGCTGAATGTTCATTGGCTTCCAAGGTGAGGCCACCTCGTACCGTCCGTTAGTTAGCTTGATGGATGATGTAAACCATCTGACAACTTTGTTATCCTCTTCCTTTTGTGGGAGATTAGGATAGGTGATGCCCATGTTTTCCAGCTCCCAAAATGACCGGAGCTCGGTAGACAATTAACATGCGCTTCCACCCACATTGGCCTTCAGAACTGCCACAGTAGAACAGGAGGCAGTCAAACCGCTGTGTGGAATCGGTCCTTGAAGTGTCCATCCAAAGTCTGTTTTGACAGCGACCAGAGCGCCTTGCACTTATTGGACCTCACCAGAGACAAGAGTTCAATAGTAGTCAGCAGCGATAAGAATGTCGATGCCATGTCTTCTTAACTGGGCTGGTGGCAAGGTCACGTCTGCCAGCTCACCTATCTGTACTTGGACTCCTTGCACTACACTCTCAGGCTGAAGAAGATGATCGGAGTAAATCTCTGGTATCTCCAGAGCTTCTAGGCAGTGCTTCTTTTGGCTGTACTGGCTCCTTAGCCAGACTCGTACCCTTCTGCGTTTTTCCTTGATGATGTTTCGTGTTCATCTAAAAGGGTAGATAGTAATGTCTTCCTCGCCAGCAATCTCGAGCCGCAGATTACGTGCAAATCCTTCCCTTACAAAGGTCCGTTGGCTTCCTCCATCAAAAAGGATACGCGTGAGAGCTCTTTGCTGTTTCCCTTCTGCCCAGACCTGAGCTGTTTGAAGTAGTACAGCAGGTGTTTTATCGCTCTTCCTGCCAGTCGAAGAGTGTAACTCTGCTGCGGTGTTTTTAGTTTTCTTCCAGGATAGGTCACACATTTGAGTTATGTGCCTTCGCCCGCATGTTTCACACATGATTCTTTTGTTGCGACATTCTTTGGAGGTGTGTCCCTTTATCGAACACCGGAAACATCGTCCTGCTTCTCGAAATCTCTTCTTCCTCTCCTACAGAGAAATTGATGTCTGACAATCTCGTGTAGCGTGGTTTTTCGTGGCACAGAATGCGCACGGTTCAGTCTGCTTGGAGCGACTAGTTGAGGAAAGAGAAGCGGCTGATTCCTTGAGAGAAGCCTTTCCGCCTTCTGTTATCTTGGTATGGCTCATACTCTTGGCTTCTCGCTGAACATGTTGAGCCTCTTCCCGGCTCTCCACTTCGAGCTTCAGGAAGAGTTGTAGGCTCTCAATTTTGATACCGTCGTTTTCCTTGTCCGCAGGACGCCGACACTTGTGGTAGTCAATGACGAACTCTCCTGGCAGCATTCTCAGTAGCGCAGAGAAGAGCATAGGTTCGCAAGTGTCGCTCTTAACCCCGAGCGCGGTGAGAGTGGCCATATTACGTTGCAAGTGGTCATAGAGACGTCGCAGTCCGCTCACCTCGCTCGAGTGTCGTACTGCTGGAAAATCAAGTAGTTGGGAGAGGTATTCTTGCATGAGAACGTCAGTCCGACCGAAGTGCTTCCTGAGAAGCTCAACGACCGTATCGTAGTTTTTTCTCGGTGCTTGAACGCCGGCTATCGCCGATGCTGCCTTTCCCGTAAGCGCCCACCGCAGGTATACAAGAACTTCTCAGCGTTAGAAAGGCTGTCGTTGTCATGTATGGCTTGTTTGTATTGTTCCCAGAAGGGTTGCCAATCGGTAGCTGCACCGCCGTCGTTGTGAATCCGCGTTGTACCGGCTTGGGGCCTCGCTCGTCGGAGTTCCTCTACCTCCTGTGCGATGGTGGCGATGTACAGTGCACCCCAAACTTAACGCCGCCACTGGGTTCCCAAACATTGAGCTCGTATCCGCTACTTACTCTAAACTTTGTCACCAAAACGTTCGGGATGCCTTCTCAGGATGGGATAGAAATCGGAAACCCAAACATTCTTCAGATATTTCAATCGGCCGCCGCAGGGACTGTCAGAAACGGCAAATGCCGTGGCGGCGTTAAGTTTAAGGTGCACTGTACGTGATGATCTTGTCGTCATATTCAATCGTGCGGGCGTAGTTTTGCTCAACGTCTCCGTTAGGTACCAGTGGTTCAATGGATGCGTTCACGTTGCTCAGCTGTATTCGCAACTCACCGAGCCTCACCGATAATACGTTGAGGCTTCGCTCGTCGGAGTGGTTTGCGATAGTTGCGTCGATGTCGGAGATCAGTCTCGTTACTTGAGACCTCAGAGCCGTCCGCTTCTGCTTTAGTCGTTCCTAGGCGTCTCATGGTCTCGCGGCGTTGCTACGTCAATATAGGCCTCGTTGAGCGATAACGTCGGTAGCGTCGTTGGAGCTCGCTCTCTTGCGGCGCCCCTTGGCTAGTTTCGTTGCGGCGTCACTAGGCCTCGTTGAGTGATAATGTACAGGGTAAAACAAGGAGACGCGAGGCTCTTTAAATTGACCGGAAAATTCGGTTTCTTAACTTATCGCGCTACGACTTTGTGCAGCGTTGCCCACAGATGGTGCATTTTTTTTTGTAAAATTTGTAAAGAGCGAACTTACCTGAGGAAAAAGTAAAGAAAAAAAAGGCTTAGCTCCTATGGAAACGCAGCGACGCCACCGGTCTTTAAACAACACGGCGACGTTTCGCACGAGAGACAAGAGATGGCACAACGAACGCCGCCAACGAACGAGCATACGGCGCCGAGAGCCAGCGTCTTTAGCAGACAATCTTTTCGACTCAAAAACGGCGCGCGTTCCGCAAGCGGCGACAGTCGCAGAAACAAAAATACAGGCGCGGTAACAGCAAGGAACTGCAGTTCCTTGTCTGCAAAAGGGCCGGCTCTCGGCGTCGTCTGCTCGTTCGTTGGCAGCAGTTGGCGTCGCGACCGCTTGCGCCATCTCTTGTCTCCCGTGCGAAACGGCGGAAAAGCCTTTTTCTTTCTTTACTTTTTCCTCAGGTAAGTTCGCTCTTTGCAAATTTTACAAAAAAAAAAAAAAAAAATGCACCATCTGTGGGCAACGCTGCAGAAAGTCGTAGCGCGATAGGTTAAGAAACCGAATTTTCCGGTCGATTTAAAAGCCTGCCGTCTCCTTGTTTCACCCTGTAGGTAACGTCGCTAGAGCTCGCTCTCTTGCAGCGTCCCTTGGCTCGTTGAGTGATAACGTCGGTAGCGTCGTTGGAGCTCGTTCTCTTCCAGCGTCCCTTGGCACGTTTCCTTGGCGCGTTTCGTTGCGTCGTCACTAGGCCTCGTTGAGTGATAATGTCGGTAGCGTCGTTAGGGCTCGTTCTCTTGCGGCGTCCCTTGGCTGGTTTCGTTGCGGGTGGATGCTCCGTCGTCATTCCGTCGTGATTATATCGTTGTCGTCCCGGGTTTTCGGCACGAAATTTGATAGAACTCCGCCGCGAGGAACGAGCCGTACGCCATGTTTTGACAAAACCAAACAGAAGATGACGATGTTTTTTGGGATTGTGTAATGTGCGATGGCTGTACAAGAAAAGCGAAAATTGAGAATTAAATTAGAACACGAAGAAACTAAAGAACACGATGAACACTAAAACGTCGTTGGTAGTCAGCTGTGTGTCGTATCCTGTCCTTTCTTTCTTCGTGTTCTAGTTTAATTTTAATGTTCAAGCTGATATATAGGGTGGCTCAAGTCACCAGGCTCGATCTAAAATGGACCGTAAAAATCGACGGCTGCACGTAGCCGTTTAAACTTTTCGTCAAAGGTGTATTTCACAGGTCGTTTTTTTCTTGTAAAATTACAGAGCGTAGTTCTCTTTTAGTAAAAAAATAGGGCCACGAAACTTGCCAGGGTCTACGGCGGGCGGTGACCCAGACGACCAAGTCCAGTAGCGAGCTGTGTTTGCCGTTCGTATTGGTAGATGGCGTCGGGAGCAGCGTCTGAAGGTGCAGCCGACCAGCCAAAGATAGCAGACGACACGCAGACGAAATCCGTTGGCAGCAAAAGCGCCGCCGTTATGCAGACGCGTTTTTTACTTTAAGTTTTGCTTTTATTATTCGCATTCATTTTTTAACCGAAGGTATATTTCAAAAGAAGATTATATTCATTTTAATAAACCACGGTGGTCGCGAGCCGTCGCGATTAGGAGGTAGCGCCATCTATCAATACGAACGCCAAACACACCCCACTACTGGACCCCTGTCGTCTGCGTTGCTGCCCGCCGTTGACCCAGGCAAGTTTCTTGGCCTTATTTTTTACAGAAAGAGAACTACGCTTTGTAATTTTACAAGAAAAACCCGACCTGTGAAATACACCCTTGACAAAAAGTTTAGATTGCTACGTGCACGCGTCGATTTTTACGGTCCATTTTAGATCGAGCCTGGTGACTTGAGCCACCCTATATTTAGAGGTCCCGACACTTTATCAGTGAATATTCTTTTGCAGCTAAAATTGTTACGTTAAGTTGTGGCATCCTTTCTTTTTGCAGAATGATGTCATAAAATGGAAGAGGTTTACGATTCTCTGTATAGGCTAGCCCACATGGCGCGTTTTTCCCGGCGTCTAGACGCGCGTCTCGGCTTGGCGCGCGCGCTAAGCCAGACGCGTGTGCCCAGTCAAACCACACGCAGCGCACCGGGCAGCGGCGAGTCTGCGTTTGCCAAGCGTCTGCCCAACGTAGCCAGACGCGCTTAAAGAACAAGAGCAAGTCTTAAATAGAAATCGCTCGTTAAATGATGGCTACATGCCGTAATATTTAAGTTCATTCATAGTAAGCACGTATTTTTATTACAGCAATTGCAATGAAGCCCAGTTTCACTAATTTTCATCCTTTTAAGTGTGTACGCCTCATCCACCTTTCGGTATGCCATCGGCATCCCCATCTCCAGCTCCAGAACATTCACAGCTGGAGCCCTAAACTCGTCAAACACAAAGTTGGAGCCGAAAGTTCGCGGAGCGTGCTGGTTGGACGTCGGCGACAAAAACGCGAAGTCATCGTCGTGGTTGTCCAATCGGTGCGCTCCGTCAACTTCGGCCCGAACTTTGTGTTTGACGAGTTTAGGGCCCCTGGCCGCTACAGGGGTTGCATTGTTGCGGCTGTTGCCTTTAGTATTAAGTTCGTAGCTTTGTCTCTCGGTGTCCTTGTGTTCTTTACATTTCGCCTGCCAGGGTGCACGACGGTTTTGTACTTCGCTAACTCCTCTCTGTTCGGCTGAAGGAGCGTCAGCTTCTCCCCAGGAGCAGGAAGGAGTCCCTGGGCTTGTGCGGTAAGCTGATGTCCGCAGGGGGGGGGGGGGGGGGGGGGGGGGCGTAACTACCTATGTTCGCCCTGCTGTGAGCATTGGCGGTGCGTTTTTATTGAAGGCCGCGGGCGTGCAAAGTTTGTAAACTCCGCGCGCGCGGGTGTTTCGGCTTGTGAGTGTGTGTGTGTGTGTGTGTGTGTGTGCGTGCGTGCGTGCGTGCGTGCGTGCGTGCGTGCGTGCGTGCGTGCGCGCACGCGCTCTGCCTTGGAATGGCACAGGTTTGCTACCCGTTTTTTATGTGTGTATCTTTCTGTTTTGAGTGTTTGTATTTATTTTCCTCACCCGTATCCATTTCCCCACTTGGCAACGGGCTAGCAGGCGCACCTGCGTAAGGGTCTCAACCTTTCTGCCTAGCCTTGCACGCTGCCAAGTGGGCATCACAATCTGTGCAAATAAAAAATATTATTATAATAATTATCGCCATTGTCGCAAGGTCCGTGACGAAAAATACTGTCCTGTAGTGGCGAAAACAGTGGAGAACATTCAAACGCTCCTTGCAACTAGTGAACGCGGCCGTTCATTGGTTGTTGCCTGATGGACGCAGCGGGAGACGCAACGCCTGGAAGCAAAATATCTGGCTCCTCCAGATACTTCGGAATGCGCCAAAAAACGCTGCGTTTCGTCCGGGCGCCGAAAGTGACAAAAAGCGCAACCGGAGACTCGAGGGCTGAGGCAGACGCGGAGAAAAGCGCGCCATGTGGGCTAGCCTTAATGCCGAACTAGAGCGAAGCTCCTGAGGAGGAGTGGAGGGTGTGCACCTCCTCCCCCTCCCGTCCTCCTCTCCTGCTCTCATCCCATTTAGCGGGAAACGTTTGCTAAATTTCACCGCTAAATTTAGTGGAGAAGCATAATCCTCTAAAGTTAGTGGGGAAATTTTCCCGTAAATTTAGCGGGAAAAATTCCACGCTAAACCTAGCGGGAAAAATTTCACGTTAAACCTAAAGGGAAAATTCTCAGGCCAAACCTAGCGGGAAAATTTCCCCTCTAACTATAGCGTAGAGACGTCCCACATTGCAACGCGAAAGTACGCCGACACCAACGCCACTCAACACGGAAGCGGGCGTCTAAGAGCTGCATGCTCTCTAAGATAGGTAAATGGTCGCTTATGTCATATGTAAAAATACCAGAAGAAGTATCGTGAGTGTTTAAGTTGGTTATGCATACGTCAAGACAACTAGCCGTATCTGACGCCACTCTGGTTGGCAGCGTTAGTGTATTAACACATGCATCAGTAGCCAAGACCTTTTTTAATCCATCTGGCTGTTTTTTTTTTCGTTTTTACACAAATCGATATTTACATCACCCATAAACAAAAATGATTAGGCGGTTGAGCCTAGAGAGGCCTTATCCTTCAAAAGCAGTTAAGCTTCAAGAGGAAAGAAAGGAAATCTACTAAAATATCAAGGTGGGCTAGCTGATTAAGCATATAAAACAAGAAAAAAAGGCTTAGAAAGGACTTGCGCGATAGCGCAGTCCTATCTTCATTGTGTCCCTGTTCATGCTTTCAACCTTTTATGTTTAATGGATAAAACTTAATTGACGGCTATGTACAGTTGCCTTCACCCGTAATGCCAACGTTGTCCAAAACTGTGCACAAAATTATTGTAATACAGACTAGGCTGAGTGAAATTTGTATTGCACCAAATTTCTTATCAAACTACCAGGCTATGAAACATATCTGTACAGAGGGACAGACAAAGCGAAGAAAAAATCATTAGAATAGAAGCTCTTGTACGAACGATCATTTGGAAGTATTTTTTATAGTCAAATGTTTATGGAAAATACAATAAAACTTTAGGAGTTCAAAGAGAATGACTGCGTCACTCTTAACTGTATGTGCATTCCAGTCTTGCCTAATTTGATAATATTTTTTTTGTCTACAACTGATCCGACATTAGGGGAGAAAACGCCTGCACTGGCACGTTTGTATCATTTTGAAAATCAGTGAGACTTGTAAGAACTTGAGATTGGGCGAGTTGGTTGTTCATGTTTGTCGACGTTTAGCGCACTAAAAAAACTGTCATTCAAGCATTCATACACCCAAAGAACACTCCTTTCACACAGGGGGGGATCGGTGGCCGAGTGGTCTAGCGCACACCAGCTCGGAGCACGTGGAGCGAAAGCTCGCGCTGCAGAACCCAGGGATCCTGGGTTCGAGCCCCACCCCTGCCCGTTTCGATCTGGATGAGCATCGTACCGGCGTGCGGTCGTGTACCACTACTGCGTGGTGCACGTTAAAGCCCCCAGGCTAGCGGCTGTACCGCACTGGCTAAATTGCTCATCTACAGCTGGGAGACTCGTCGCCCCTGTGAGGCAGACCAAGTTCTAGGCTGTATAAACACACACACAACCCAATTTTTTTTTTCACACAGCGCTCACTAACAACTTTGTATTTCGTCTTTTACTTCGGCTTCTACTTCTTCAGATTCAGGGGTAAAAAAACCACTACTCCCTTTCAACTCCGCGCACTCAAAACTCGTGAAAAGAGGCATAGTGCGGTCATGCCTTAAGAGCTCAATCGCAAAGTCGTGCTCGCATTCCATACAAAAGAGTTTCGACGGGCAAATTGCAAGACTGAAGGCAGCAGGGTACCCTGTGTTCTTATTGGTGTCAGTGGTCGAAACTCTTCTTAAAGAAATGAAGCAAACGACCTGTGTCAAACAAACACACAGAGACAGGACAAGAAGACCAGTCATCGTCCCTTACATCCACAATTTTTCCCACGGCCTCAAGAAAACACCGAACAGAGTCAATGTTGACATCGTGTTTTCAGCACCCACCAAACTGTCCAGCCTTTGCAAGAACGTCACCACACCCTCAAATCCCGCAATCTGCTGCTCCAAGAAGCATAGGACCAACTTTGTGCCTTGCGTCGAGGGGGTTGTTTATTCATTCCCTCTTTCCTGTGGAAGACAATACGTTGGACAAACTGGGCGATGTTTAAATGACCGCCTTCGAGAACACTCCAACGACATTGTAAACGCTAACTCTGGCCACTTGGGGATACACTGTCGGGATTGTGGGTGTGTCGCGCACTTCAACAACAGCACCGTGTTGGGCAAAAGTGTTAACCAATTAAGAAGGGAAATCATCGAAGCCAACAATATCATACGACTAGAGGACAAATGTGTTAGTACGCCGTCGATAACATTATCACAAAAAGAGATTAATTATTTAGCCGCGAATTAGCCGAAGCGTTAGGCAGGAATTTTTACTCTTATGTGGTCTTTTTCTATTTGCAAATCATCAAAAATCTGAAGAAGTAGAAGCCGAAGTAAAAGACGAAATACAAAGTTGTTAGTGAGCGCTGTGTGAAAGGAGTGTTCTTTGGGTGTGTGAATGCTTGAATGACAGTTTTTTTAGTGCGCTAAACGTCGACAAACAGTGAGACTTATTCAAATATCAGGTGTGAATAAAATAGCTCCAGAATAAAGTAAACACGCATTTATTATAAAACCAAACGCGGCCATCCCAACTCCGCTTTATTAAATTTCGCGCCTCTGAAGAGCACAAGGCTAGCGCTCGACTCCTTTTAGCAGTAATCTGGCACCCCGGTAGTTGTACTTGGCTCTGGCGGTGGAGTGGGCTTCTCTCCTGGTTCTGATGGTGATACAGAAGGTGGTTCCGGTGCAGTTGGTTGTGGTGTAGGTGGTGTAGGTGCAGGTGGTTGTGGTGTAGGTGTTTCCGGTGCAGGTGGTCCTGGGGTGGGAGTTTCTTCGGGTGGCGCTGCCGTAACAGGCGGTAGCGGACCTTCTGTATGGTCTGGACTGTCGGTGGGTTTTTCTTGAGGGGCTGTTAGACGATGAGTATTTATTTGTATCAAAAACACGCCAAAAGCCGCTAAATAAAAAATAAAATAAAAGAGGTCGACATTCACTGCTTTGTAAAACACAGCGCTGTTTGGTACTTAAGTAAACGGCTGCATAAAAAAGCAACGATAAATAATAACTAACGTGCTGGTCTGTGTTTTCATAGCCTTTCCCTTTTGTAATGCTTGCCCGCAGCCAATATTACATATAGACACTTTAATCACGCACTAGATTGAGCCACCATTGCCGACTTTGCCTTGTATTACCGAGATGCTAACCCACTGAAGCGGGCATTGACAAGCCTCCACGAAGGCTTATGCTAGGGTGAAGAACACAGCAGCACCTAAAGAGGCTATAACCTGTCCAGCTGTTGTAATGGCAAAGTGAAGCGAACAGAATAAGAGGTAACAAAAACTCAATGTCGGCTATGGCGGCGCCAATGCATTTTATGGGCGCCTGAAACCGTCCATAAAACAAGACCTGCTTCATATCTTCCGAAACATCATCACCTCTGGATCCACGCAGCGCCGCCTATACTCATTGACAAGGTGAAAACGGCAGAGAGAAGCTTCATCTAGTTGCCCCGCCTCCAGAGCGAGCTTGTAACCTTCGACAACGCTTCCGCGTCTCGTGCCCCTCGAGCGTGCCGCGCAGACAAAGCACGGCGGATGACATGGAACGCGCGTCGGAGGCCGGGCGTTCGAAAGACACGCCTTGCCGCTCTCACTCTGTCAGTGATTATAGTTCACGCCAGCGTCGCAGTCAGCGCGGCTTGCAGGGTCTCACAGCAAACTTGACACTACAGTGACGCCATTTTGCGGCTACTCTCGTCGAGTTTCGCTGTGTGTGCCGCTTGGGTGCGCTTCGGGGATCCACTAACGATGACGTAATGCGCACACTTCGTCGTCTAGGTGGCATTGCCTAAGAGCACTAAAATCCCAACAAATCAAACAAAGGCCCTCGATAGAAAGGGTGCGTTTGCTTTATTATCACTGTACTGTTACCAATTGAGTAGGGCCTATGGAACATAGCTTGAATATTTTTGGAAACATCCTGTCGTTTGAAGACTTTGACGAGCGTGTTGGGACAGATGTAACAGTAAGAAAGCACAAAACAAACAGAGGGACATGTCTGTTTTTGTCCCTCTGTTTGTTTTGTGCTTTCTTACTGTTACATCCTGTCGTTTAACTCACGTTTTTTTTTTTCGAAAGGGCAGTTCAATTAAAGCACGCATACGTTACCTTGCACGATTTAAATATAAAGTTATGTCTGTATTGTACAAAATAAAACATAATTTGCATTGCTTTGCAATATGCAGCGTTAGACATTAAGTTGCTTTATCTAAATCAAAATGCTTGTTTCTTTTCACTGATGTTATATAATGTGTATTAACTAGCGACATGCAACTGCAAGAACATAATCTGTATTTTGGCGAGAGATTATATATTTTTTGTTCAATTTAAGTTAACGGTGCTCCCGACGTCGCAAGTCGTGGGAGATATTGTTTTTAAAAGTATTGAAGCTAATAAAGGCGCAGGAATATTCGGTCGAAGAAAGCGCTTTATCAAAGACTAGACCGGGATTTTTGTTGGACGATGTTTATACACAGGTGCATATTTTTGTCAACCTATCTTGCATATTGTAAGAGGGATGCGCATACTCACGTGTTACCGGTTCCTCACCGCCAGGAGGCATCGTACCGTTGTTACAAGTACTATAGTTGTTGAACATAACATACAAAAGTTAGAATCTGTACAATTAAAGCAATCAACATCTATACATGCGGTGGCATGTATTGAAGCTGTCAACAGAGAGCTCCCTAGCGCCCTTAAACGATTCAGCTATGCACAGGCACAAAATTCAAAAACACAATGAACGGGGAATGCCGTAAGGTTCATGCAAAACGTAGTAGTATTCATACATGTGATCATGGTCACTATATTGTACACATGCATTCTCGAAAGAGATGATAATGTTTAACAAATACCGGCGGAATAAATCTCGGGCGATACATTTTTGCTGCCCTGGAGGAACTGCGCTACGGGAGTGTAAGCCAACCACAATTTTCTCGTGGCGTCCGCTTTCCCTCTAGATCCTAATATTTTGGCGATGCTAGCCTTTGTTTTTAGCACTTACTTTCATCGGATCCTGACTTATTAAAAGCACACAATGCACAACATTTTAAGCACAATGAGGGTCAGATGATACTGAGTGCTTTACATAAACTTAAAAAAATAAATTTCGTTTATTCTGACATTATAATTTCATTAATATGCAGCAAGGCGATGGATACGTTTTTTAAAGATATCGAAAAAGAAACTAGCCTAAATAAAAAGTTAAATATAAAAATACATATTTTGTCCACGAACCGACATGGAGGTACGCAAGTTTTGTGCTAATGTAAAAGAAGTTGCTGTGGGCCTTTTGACACGTTTAATTTTACAAAACTAAACATAACGTGAAGAAACTAATTTTGACTTTGCATGCCACTTCAAACAGTGACCCATGCATTCAGCGAATTTTTTCTCTACTATTGTGTTCTGCTTTGCGCAATAAAATGCCCCTTTCATCCGAAACGCCTTTTTAGTCTTCATCTAAAAAAGGTTTCCTCTGCATTGGCTTGCTCTGCACCATAAAAAAAAAAAGAGTTATATTGTTCACTTTTGATTGAAGGAAGTGTTTTCCTAATAGATTTGTCAGGGAAATTCACCACCTTGGTTTATGTTCACGTTAAATTACACTGCGGTAGGATGATAAGTTGATTTTTGTAGTTTATATAACGTGAGCTAATCCACTGGACCCACGCTGTGCAACGGCGCACCCCGCCATTTTTTTCAGTGGATCTTTCAAGACATCCTATGTCTCTGCTCATCCTACAGATACTCTGCAGCTTTCACCCGGGACGCCGTGCGTATTTCTATCGGCTACCTTTCACCATGTGTAATTATTGTTAGCGAGAGCATTATCATAAAACAGCCGATCTACCGCCTTCTGATTCTCATCTAAAAGTACTGTGAAAATAAGCTAGCATTACACAATTAAACGAAGTTGAAATGTACCATGCTTATAATCGAGGACAGCTTGAGGAAAGCGGGGCGTGTAGGTTATTATTTTTAAGCTTCTTGTTAGGTCATTCGTGTTCAGACGTTCTTATTGCGTCATGACAGAAATGCATTGGCAGCGGAGTGGTCATCAGATGTTCGACACTTGTCACGCCTTATGTTTGTTAAGCTCTTCCTGCCTGTAGTACTATTATCGATCGAAATTGATCACCCCAAATCTCAACATTATTATTGAGTGAACAGATACTCTGTGAGTAACGATTTTTCTACTCTGCCTTCTAGGCCTCGGAAGCTTAGCTGGGCAAGTGTCACTTGCAGTTTATATTATAATGGACCACGCATGCATATCGCCCTTGTCTTGTCTTTTGTTCATGGGCTCTGAAGGCAAGAAGGAATAAATGGCAAAAATAAATGTAATTTCCAAGTCGTAATATTGTGATAATATAATGACGTTCTTTATTTTCAGGTGCCCTAAAACGGCCATAAGGCTTCCTGTTAGGTGCATGGACTCAAATATTGGTAGGAGGAACGTCTGTGTCCCCTGTGACCGTGCACTACAAGTAATATTTGCCAAAGAGGTAATTAAAACAGCTATTTAAATTCCTTTAAGGGGGGACATAACACAATGTAATAAATTAGGTATGCATATATGAGGCCTTCAAAAACATTGTAAGCTTAAAAACTTATAAGGCTAAAATAGCTGTGAGCCTATTTTTTAGTTTTCAGATCTTTCCTTTTCGAATTCTGTAAGAACGATGAAGCTCTGGCGTAACTGGGTAAAAGTGTTCAGTGGCTCGAAGCTCGGAGCACTACTCCCTATTTTTTTTTTTCTAAGCACTGATATGCAAATAAGGTATCATACATCATTTCTCAATTAAGTTTACAAGGAACGTAGACTCGGCGCGGGGCGAGAGATACAGCAGTTTTTAACCTCATGTTAGGATTCAAACATTGGTATTAACTTTTAACTTGCTCACTCTCTGTGTGTCAAGTGCGATGTTCTGAAGTCGCCGAGTGCTATTCCGTGAGGATAAATTTCTTTGGTGTGGTTCAAAATCTTTATCAATAGGTTGTGTTTTAACAAATGTGTTAAAATGGCGTGGTTAATGCATGCTAATCATTCTGCTTATATATACTCCGTTTCGCGTAAACTTTGTAGGTCTTTTTTTTATTTGTGTTTTATCCACCTATCTCCTGATTTTAATTCTTAAGCTCCTCCTGTTCTGGGTAGCGGTCACCAAGTGTAATTTACTAGTTAGATAATACAACTTTGAGAG
Organism: Ixodes scapularis; assembly: GCF_016920785.2. Taxonomy (NCBI): domain Eukaryota; kingdom Metazoa; phylum Arthropoda; class Arachnida; order Ixodida; family Ixodidae; genus Ixodes; species Ixodes scapularis. Next base: position 52,750,090 of record NW_024609837.1, read on the forward strand.
TTTTGCTTTTATATATATATTGTGGGTCGCCTATCAATATCGCCCGATCAGGCCGAGTTCCATTCGCCCCAAGGAAGTCACACGAGAGAGCGCTATCATTAAGCAAGGTTTAATTGATACTCATGTGCTCGGTGTTGTCCGGGTCTTTCCTGGGCTCGCTGAGGTCCGGGTGCTTGCTTGGCTCGTGAAGTCCGGCTCTTTGTAGGCTCCTCAGCACCGTCTGTCCTGTTGGCCCACCGTCCTTCGAACCTCAGCCTCGCACCGACCACGAGCCTCTCCTTTCTTCTTCTTCCCCGCTCTCGGCGCCGCCCTTCCGCGTGCCGTGAGGCTCATTGTTCCCCACACTCCCCTCCCCTCAAGCCTCCAACTCCGGGGGTTCCGAAGCATCCTAAGTCGATGGATCGTCCGCCAAGCACTCTTCCAGCTCGCCCATCTCCGCGTCGCTGGTGGTGGTGGACGCGGATGGTGCCGCAGCCGTTGAACGGGGTGCCGGCACCGGTGGGACTGGTGCGTGTTCGAGGAAGAGGCCAAGTGCCGGGTCTTCGGCGGCGGCTCCGTCGACGAAAGAATCTGGCCCGTCGGTAGCATAAGGGGTCGCTGGATTGTTGGCCAAGTACTCCTCCAGCTCATTCATCTCCGCGTCGCTGGTGTTGGTGGACGCGGATGGGGCCGCAGTTGTCGAACGGGGGGCCGGCACTGGTGGGGCCGGTGTGTGCTTGGGGAAGGGGCCGAGCGCCGGGTTTTCGGCGACGAACCCGTCAACGAGCAGTTGGTCGGGGGCAGGACTCCGGCTTCCAGTAGCTTGGCTGAAGCCGAGAGCCGCCGGAGCTAGAAGGTCTGGCCGATCCCGGCGAAGCAGTTGTACTGCTGCTGCGACGCCGGCGGGGCGGCCCATGTTTTTCAGGAGGTCAGTGTGTCGGCGGCTGGCCTCGTGTGTGTCCTGGTGGACCACCGGGACTTGGCACAGCCAGCAGGCGTCTGGGTGGTCGTCGGGTAGCGAAAAACTGGGCAGCGTATGCCCTCGGAAGGGCTGCTGGATCTGGGCGGGCAGCTGGGAAGGGTTTGGACGGGGCTGGTTCCTCCATCGCACCCTGGACACGAAGTGGACGGCCTCTTGGCCGTCCTGGGCCGTCCAGGTGGCCATGGTGTGGCGAGGTGGCTTCCGCCGAGCTGGTTCTCCAGCCGCCGTCGAAACCGCTTCTCCTCGTGGGGTGGAGTCTCGTCTGCCCGCCTGGTCACTCGAGGCTCTCCGGTGCTCCGCATCTCCGCCGCCCTGCCTCTGTTGATGTGATCGAGGCCAGGGTTGATCACCCCGCCTCTGCCAACCGGGTTGAGCACCCTGTTGGTTGGTCCCCCTTGTTCTTCGCCAACCGGGTTGACCACCCTGTCGGTTGGTCTGGCCGTCCTCCCGCCAACGGGGTTGACCACCCTGTCGGCTGGTGTGGCCGGTCTCCTGCCGAGCGGGTTGGCCACCCGGTCGGCTGGTCTGGCTGGTTCCGCCGGTACCCCGGGAAGTGGAAGGTCGCCCTCCTGGATGGCGCCGCCCATTCTGGTTCCTCCGGGGGGGCATTTCTGGACAGAACAAGCTCTATTAACATCTTGCAGAGATTAGATCAAGTTCTAGGCCGCAGATGATAGCGCCGCGCAGAGCCCCTATCAGATCTCTCACCGACGGGTTCGCGCACTGTTCGCGGTCGTCCGGATTGCAAAACCCATCTCGACAATGCGTTCGTCCCAGTCCCTGTGTCTCTCCGTTAGTGTGATCAGCATGCTCTTCAAGTTTCGGGTCACTCTCTCAGTGATATTAGTCCGAGGGTGGTATGGTGTCGTCCTTTTGTGCTTTATGTTTAGCGCCAAGCAGGAGTCAGTGAACACTCTGCTGGTAAAATAGCTAGCATTATCGCTGATGAGACACGTGGGTGTACCGAAGCGCATGAAAGTTTCCAACAACTTCTCCCAGATGCGCTCCGAGACCAGCTTCCACAGCGGGTGTAACTCCACCCATTTTGAGAAATGATCGGTTATTACCAATAAATACTGGTTCCCACGGGGACTTTTTGGAAGTGGGCCGATGATGTCGCAAGCAACCATCTCCCACGGGTAGTGACTCACTACAGGCTGCATCAGGCCTGGGGGCTTTCCCCCTCGCGGCTTCGCTTTCTGGCAGGCTGGGCAGCTACGGGCGTATCGGAGTGTGTCCTGTCTCATCCCCGGCCAGGTCGCGACGCGACATAACTTTTGAAAAGTCTTGCTGCCGCTGCCATGACCAGCCAAAGCCGAGTCGTGGAAGTATCCGATAAACCGCCTCCGTAGCCTCCTAGGAATCACCACCCTGAACGGAGAGTCGTTCCCCTCCTCGTCGTCGATTGTTGGAATGTAGCGGAGCAATAAGCCGTCCTGACCCAGCAGGTATGAATCAATATGTTCGTTGCATTGACCGCCAGCGTTCCCGGTGTTGCTTGCCATTTCCGCAATTTTCCCCAACACCCGCTGACAAAAACCATCTGCCTTTTGGGCTTTAACAAGCTCTTCCTTGCTCACCACTTCACCCCAAGCCACGATCCTCTGTTCCCTCGTGCGGCCTCCTAACACTGCGACGAGCTCCTGTTGCATCGATCCCTTCCCGCTGTCTCGCTTATGAGCGGCCGCGCGGGAAGCTCGTCTCTCGCAATCCCCTGGTTGCGTCTCCTCCTTCCAACCACTATCATGGGGCGCCCGAGAAAGTGCGTCTGCAACCTTGTTGGTGGAGCCCTTTCGGTACTCGACAGTATAGGAGTATCGCTGCAAAGTGAGTGCCCACCGAGCTAACCTCCCCGCCGGCTCTTTCAACCTTTGAATCCAGGTGAGAGCGGCGTGGTCTGTCTGAATGACGAAGGTGGTCCCGTCTAAATACAGGTCGAATTTCTTTAGAGCAAACATGACGGCCAGCCCCTCCTTCTCCGTCACGCTGTAATTGCGTTCTGGCGGTGTAAGGGTTCGGCTGGCGAATGCCACCGGGCGCAGGTGTCCGTCATGTTCTTGCAATAACAAAGCACCGACGCCGAATTAGTGCGTAGTAAATGTTACCACCAATCTCGACGCGCACGTACGGCCCCTTCTCAGATGTCAAACCCTGAGTCCGACATGCCGACGGGGCAAACGCCGACCTGTCGCTGACCGCAACTCCAGCCCCGTTGGCAGACTGATGAGGGGCCTCGGCAGCGGCCGGCAACCGCGAGTCGGGAAGTCCAATTAGTGGCGCCGGCCTCTCCCGTTTCCCTGAGACCCATGGGGGGGAGCTGCCGTCCATGTGCACTGACGCTTGATATGCCCAAGCTGATTGCATTTATAGCACCTGACCTGTCTCCTGCCATTGTGTGCTGAGCGTCCGCCGCTACCATCACGCGAAGCAGTGTCGCGCCGGGGGTCATTGTAGTTCCCGCGACCCTCGTAATGATTCGCGACTCCGCGGTGGTCGGCTGCGCCGCCTCCCCTACGGGGATGCGCCCTGGAAGAGCCCGCGTTAGCTGCTCTGCGCCTCTGTTCAAAAGCGAAGGGATCTAAGGCGCGGGGCACAGCAGTTGCGCCACTCCTATGTCCTGTAACGGCCACGTACGGCGTACGTGAGTCGTCGCAAGCTCCCGCGCCTCGTCCTGTCCAGGCGTAACCCGGCTCCAGAGATTCCTCTGCGCGTGGAGGGGGGCGATACGTCAACTCGGCGAGCAAGCTCGCCTGAACGATGCGCGCCTCTCTGGCAACTGCTTCCAGATCAGCGGAATCACGTCCGCGCAAGTAGGGTTTAAATCTAGGGTGACACTGGCGGATCGCCCTAGCTACCCTCTCCGCGTCTGACGCTGTAGGGTCGGCTCTGGAGTAGAGATCCTGGAGAGCGCGGACGTATTCTACGAGGCTCTCGTCCGGATGCTGAGTACGGCTGGCTAGCTCATCTCTGATCCGCATCTCATAGTCGGGAGGCAGAAATTCCTCTCTGAATCGTGTCCGGAATTCTGCCATCGAAAGGAACGGCCTCTGCATTCGCCTCCAACGCGCTGCGTCATCCGTCAACGCGATTGGGACGATCTGTATCAGGGCCGTTTCATCCGACGCGCCCAACGCGGCAATGTACGCGTCTAGGTCCTGCAAGAAATCGTGAACCGATGCTGCGTCGGAGTAGCCCGAATAGGTCGGCGTCGGCACGCTCAACCGCGGGCGAGGCACGGGCGTAGGCGCGGGATTCACCACCCCTGGGGCCAAACCCATCTGTCTAGAAAACGTCGCAAACATCGCCGTCATGGCGTGCATTAGTTCGCTGACGTCTCCCGTGTTCACCGCCGGAATTGGGGGTTCTAGCGCTGCCGCAACGCTCGCTTCCCCACTCGTGCCTTCTCCCACGTCCGAGTCAATATCCGCCACTGACTGAGTTGAGGCCTCGGGATGGGCGGCCTTATTCCGTAACCTGGACATGGCGGCAGAACGTTAAACACTGATGTCCAGCGGAGTAACGAAAATTCAAATGGGGAAACACAACAAACCTAAATTTAGAAATCGCGATTCGTGGGACTCCCTGGGAACGAAAAGAAACAACGGCAGACTGATCGGGCCCCATGTTGGAAGCGCCATTTATGTGGGTCGCCTATCAATATCGCCCGATCAGGCCGAGTTCCATTCGCCCCAAGGAAGTCACACGAGAGAGCGCTATCATTAAGCAAGGTTTAATTGATACTCATGTGCTCGGTGTTGTCCGGGTCTTTCCTGGGCTCGCTGAGGTCCGGGTGCTTGCTTGGCTCGTGAAGTCCGGCTCTTTGTAGGCTCCTCAGCACCGTCTGTCCTGTTGGCCCACCGTCCTTCGAACCTCAGCCTCGCACCGACCACGAGCCTCTCCTTTCTTCTTCTTCCCCGCTCTCGGCGCCGCCCTTCCGCGTGCCGTGAGGCTCATTGTTCCCCACACTCCCCTCCCCTCAAGCCTCCAACTCCGGGGGTTCCGAAGCATCCTAAGTCGATGGATCGTCCGCCAAGCACTCTTCCAGCTCGCCCATCTCCGCGTCGCTGGTGGTGGTGGACGCGGATGGTGCCGCAGCCGTTGAACGGGGTGCCGGCACCGGTGGGACTGGTGCGTGTTCGAGGAAGAGGCCAAGTGCCGGGTCTTCGGCGGCGGCTCCGTCGACGAAAGAATCTGGCCCGTCGGTAGCATAAGGGGTCGCTGGATTGTTGGCCAAGTACTCCTCCAGCTCATTCATCTCCGCGTCGCTGGTGTTGGTGGACGCGGATGGGGCCGCAGTTGTCGAACGGGGGGCCGGCACTGGTGGGGCCGGTGTGTGCTTGGGGAAGGGGCCGAGCGCCGGGTTTTCGGCGACGAACCCGTCAACGAGCAGTTGGTCGGGGGCAGGACTCCGGCTTCCAGTAGCTTGGCTGAAGCCGAGAGCCGCCGGAGCTAGAAGGTCTGGCCGATCCCGGCGAAGCAGTTGTACTGCTGCTGCGACGCCGGCGGGGCGGCCCATGTTTTTCAGGAGGTCAGTGTGTCGGCGGCTGGCCTCGTGTGTGTCCTGGTGGACCACCGGGACTTGGCACAGCCAGCAGGCGTCTGGGTGGTCGTCGGGTAGCGAAAAACTGGGCAGCGTATGCCCTCGGAAGGGCTGCTGGATCTGGGCGGGCAGCTGGGAAGGGTTTGGACGGGGCTGGTTCCTCCATCGCACCCTGGACACGAAGTGGACGGCCTCTTGGCCGTCCTGGGCCGTCCAGGTGGCCATGGTGTGGCGAGGTGGCTTCCGCCGAGCTGGTTCTCCAGCCGCCGTCGAAACCGCTTCTCCTCGTGGGGTGGAGTCTCGTCTGCCCGCCTGGTCACTCGAGGCTCTCCGGTGCTCCGCATCTCCGCCGCCCTGCCTCTGTTGATGTGATCGAGGCCAGGGTTGATCACCCCGCCTCTGCCAACCGGGTTGAGCACCCTGTTGGTTGGTCCCCCTTGTTCTTCGCCAACCGGGTTGACCACCCTGTCGGTTGGTCTGGCCGTCCTCCCGCCAACGGGGTTGACCACCCTGTCGGCTGGTGTGGCCGGTCTCCTGCCGAGCGGGTTGGCCACCCGGTCGGCTGGTCTGGCTGGTTCCGCCGGTACCCCGGGAAGTGGAAGGTCGCCCTCCTGGATGGCGCCGCCCATTCTGGTTCCTCCGGGGGGGCATTTCTGGACAGAACAAGCTCTATTAACATCTTGCAGAGATTAGATCAAGTTCTAGGCCGCAGATGATAGCGCCGCGCAGAGCCCCTATCAGATCTCTCACCGACGGGTTCGCGCACTGTTCGCGGTCGTCCGGATTGCAAAACCCATCTCGACAATGCGTTCGTCCCAGTCCCTGTGTCTCTCCGTTAGTGTGATCAGCATGCTCTTCAAGTTTCGGGTCACTCTCTCAGTGATATTAGTCCGAGGGTGGTATGGTGTCGTCCTTTTGTGCTTTATGTTTAGCGCCAAGCAGGAGTCAGTGAACACTCTGCTGGTAAAATAGCTAGCATTATCGCTGATGAGACACGTGGGTGTACCGAAGCGCATGAAAGTTTCCAACAACTTCTCCCAGATGCGCTCCGAGACCAGCTTCCACAGCGGGTGTAACTCCACCCATTTTGAGAAATGATCGGTTATTACCAATAAATACTGGTTCCCACGGGGACTTTTTGGAAGTGGGCCGATGATGTCGCAAGCAACCATCTCCCACGGGTAGTGACTCACTACAGGCTGCATCAGGCCTGGGGGCTTTCCCCCTCGCGGCTTCGCTTTCTGGCAGGCTGGGCAGCTACGGGCGTATCGGAGTGTGTCCTGTCTCATCCCCGGCCAGGTCGCGACGCGACATAACTTTTGAAAAGTCTTGCTGCCGCTGCCATGACCAGCCAAAGCCGAGTCGTGGAAGTATCCGATAAACCGCCTCCGTAGCCTCCTAGGAATCACCACCCTGAACGGAGAGTCGTTCCCCTCCTCGTCGTCGATTGTTGGAATGTAGCGGAGCAATAAGCCGTCCTGACCCAGCAGGTATGAATCAATATGTTCGTTGCATTGACCGCCAGCGTTCCCGGTGTTGCTTGCCATTTCCGCAATTTTCCCCAACACCCGCTGACAAAAACCATCTGCCTTTTGGGCTTTAACAAGCTCTTCCTTGCTCACCACTTCACCCCAAGCCACGATCCTCTGTTCCCTCGTGCGGCCTCCTAACACTGCGACGAGCTCCTGTTGCATCGATCCCTTCCCGCTGTCTCGCTTATGAGCGGCCGCGCGGGAAGCTCGTCTCTCGCAATCCCCTGGTTGCGTCTCCTCCTTCCAACCACTATCATGGGGCGCCCGAGAAAGTGCGTCTGCAACCTTGTTGGTGGAGCCCTTTCGGTACTCGACAGTATAGGAGTATCGCTGCAAAGTGAGTGCCCACCGAGCTAACCTCCCCGCCGGCTCTTTCAACCTTTGAATCCAGGTGAGAGCGGCGTGGTCTGTCTGAATGACGAAGGTGGTCCCGTCTAAATACAGGTCGAATTTCTTTAGAGCAAACATGACGGCCAGCCCCTCCTTCTCCGTCACGCTGTAATTGCGTTCTGGCGGTGTAAGGGTTCGGCTGGCGAATGCCACCGGGCGCAGGTGTCCGTCATGTTCTTGCAATAACAAAGCACCGACGCCGAATTAGTGCGTAGTAAATGTTACCACCAATCTCGACGCGCACGTACGGCCCCTTCTCAGATGTCAAACCCTGAGTCCGACATGCCGACGGGGCAAACGCCGACCTGTCGCTGACCGCAACTCCAGCCCCGTTGGCAGACTGATGAGGGGCCTCGGCAGCGGCCGGCAACCGCGAGTCGGGAAGTCCAATTAGTGGCGCCGGCCTCTCCCGTTTCCCTGAGACCCATGGGGGGGAGCTGCCGTCCATGTGCACTGACGCTTGATATGCCCAAGCTGATTGCATTTATAGCACCTGACCTGTCTCCTGCCATTGTGTGCTGAGCGTCCGCCGCTACCATCACGCGAAGCAGTGTCGCGCCGGGGGTCATTGTAGTTCCCGCGACCCTCGTAATGATTCGCGACTCCGCGGTGGTCGGCTGCGCCGCCTCCCCTACGGGGATGCGCCCTGGAAGAGCCCGCGTTAGCTGCTCTGCGCCTCTGTTCAAAAGCGAAGGGATCTAAGGCGCGGGGCACAGCAGTTGCGCCACTCCTATGTCCTGTAACGGCCACGTACGGCGTACGTGAGTCGTCGCAAGCTCCCGCGCCTCGTCCTGTCCAGGCGCAACCCGGCTCCAGAGATTCCTCTGCGCGTGGAGGGGGGCGATACGTCAACTCGGCGAGCAAGCTCGCCTGAACGATGCGCGCCTCTCTGGCAACTGCTTCCAGATCAGCGGAATCACGTCCGCGCAAGTAGGGTTTAAATCTAGGGTGACACTGGCGGATCGCCCTAGCTACCCTCTCCGCGTCTGACGCTGTAGGGTCGGCTCTGGAGTAGAGATCCTGGAGAGCGCGGACGTATTCTACGAGGCTCTCGTCCGGATGCTGAGTACGGCTGGCTAGCTCATCTCTGATCCGCATCTCATAGTCGGGAGGCAGAAATTCCTCTCTGAATCGTGTCCGGAATTCTGCCATCGAAAGGAACGGCCTCTGCATTCGCCTCCAACGCGCTGCGTCATCCGTCAACGCGATTGGGACGATCTGTATCAGGGCCGTTTCATCCGACGCGCCCAACGCGGCAATGTACGCGTCTAGGTCCTGCAAGAAATCGTGAACCGATGCTGCGTCGGAGTAGCCCGAATAGGTCGGCGTCGGCACGCTCAACCGCGGGCGAGGCACGGGCGTAGGCGCGGGATTCACCACCCCTGGGGCCAAACCCATCTGTCTAGAAAACGTCGCAAACATCGCCGTCATGGCGTGCATTAGTTCGCTGACGTCTCCCGTGTTCACCGCCGGAATTGGGGGTTCTAGCGCTGCCGCAACGCTCGCTTCCCCACTCGTGCCTTCTCCCACGTCCGAGTCAATATCCGCCACTGACTGAGTTGAGGCCTCGGGATGGGCGGCCTTATTCCGTAACCTGGACATGGCGGCAGAACGTTAAACACTGATGTCCAGCGGAGTAACGAAAATTCAAATGGGGAAACACAACAAACCTAAATTTAGAAATCGCGATTCGTGGGACTCCCTGGGAACGAAAAGAAACAACGGCAGACTGATCGGGCCCCATGTTGGAAGCGCCATTTATGTGGGTCGCCTATCAATATCGCCCGATCAGGCCGAGTTCCATTCGCCCCAAGGAAGTCACACGAGAGAGCGCTATCATTAAGCAAGGTTTAATTGATACTCATGTGCTCGGTGTTGTCCGGGTCTTTCCTGGGCTCGCTGAGGTCCGGGTGCTTGCTTGGCTCGTGAAGTCCGGCTCTTTGTAGGCTCCTCAGCACCGTCTGTCCTGTTGGCCCACCGTCCTTCGAACCTCAGCCTCGCACCGACCACGAGCCTCTCCTTTCTTCTTCTTCCCCGCTCTCGGCGCCGCCCTTCCGCGTGCCGTGAGGCTCATTGTTCCCCACAATATATATATATATATATATATATATATATATATATATATATATATATATATATATATATATATATATATATATATATATATATATATATATATATATATATATATATATATATATATATATATATATATATATATATATATCACGTTGTGTGCATCAAGTGTTCCTTTTTTTCAATAATATTTGTATCTCCTGTCATACAATGCCCTATCAAGGCTTTTTGAAGTATATTAAATAAATAAATAAATAAAATGGTATCGCTCGGAAGACAAAGACAAAAGGAGAACTGGACATCACTGTGGGCTGGTGCGGTACACTTCCCTTTCTGAAATTGTTTGCGAGTATTGTTTAATTTTATTACTAGTTTATCCACAATACATAAGACATGAAATTGTATCTGTTCATTTCTACATATCGAAGGCAAATTTGTTTCATAGTTTTATGCCACTTTTTCTTTATCTACATACCTTAGGTAATCCTCCATTCTTGCTGTAAAATTATATCGTCTGGTGTGCACATAGGGTACATTATCTGGGTTCACGCTGGAAAGGTAATAGCATGTATACTTGTTAACCTCAGTTCTTTTTTCTAGTTTCACTGAACAAGCCCTGACGCAGTGGTGATATATTTTTTCTTCAGTTGCTAATTTTCAGTTGAAAATACTCAAAGAAAGTAAGGTGTTTTATTTATAGTATTAAAAATGCTGTCTCAAGAACGCCGTCTTCAGCGCACAGAATAATTTAATTTGTGGTAACGCATCAACAAATTGTAGTCAGTTGATTGTAGATAATCGTTTATAGGTAAGGCTTGGAGATTCTAGTTTGCTTGTCAATAATTAATCAAAAATAGTGGGATCGTCGTCGCCGTCCCAGACGTCGACCTCAAGGACGACGTCGGGGGCGACGTCAAGGACAGCCTCTAGGACGACGTTGAGGATAAAGTCCTAGAGGACGACGTCAGGAACGACGTTTAGGACGATATCTATACTCCGTTCAACCTTAGCTACGACTGCAGCCAATGCCCCAAGCCGGAAAGCTCGAAATGGTATCATTGAAGTTTTCTTACGCAGAACGAGCACTCGCGCTAGAAATATACGTCCACGTTACGCCCGCGTTCCTGGCTTATGGCCAGGAACGCGGGCTAGCTCGTCTGAGAGGTCGTCTTACAGGACGACTTCTAGGGCGACGTCGAGGGGGATGTCAAGGACATCAGATCACGTCAGCTTCAAATACAGGCGCTTACGAGCTGACGTGACCAACCCTTCGGCCCCGATCGCTGCATGTGCAGGATTTAAGTGACCTTGATTACGTGACCCGGCACTTTAGCCACAGGCGCTACGTCACCTTGATTACGTGACCTTGAGAGTGGTTGGGTCTGTAAAGATACCGCTTTAAAAAGACCTAGGCTACCTGGTCTCAGGTAAGTTTTAATGCGATAGCTTTAAGGTTCTCGTGTTGCAGAAACTCCGCCGTCGGCGTCAACTTTGGTGGGACCGGAAAATCCTGATTGGTCGATAGTGTCATGACGTCACAGCCACACGCACACGCTTCCATGGCTTGGGAACGAGCGCGGGTTGATATGTGAAAGCTTTGCGAACGGGGCCCAATAACGTTATCGCATTCCACTCTTAAAGTCGAAGCTTAAAGGAGTGCGGAAACGAAATGAACTCTCCACGGGCTCTCTGCCTCTCGCTTCAAAATCGGCCAGCGAGAAGCCCAAGTTAAGCGACAGTGGTCACTTAACTGATCACGTATATAGGTTGGGCGGTCATGCGACCGCCCAACCTATATACGTGATCAGTTAAGTGACCACTGTAGGTGTTACGTGATCTACCAGAGTTACGTGACTACGCCACATAATATCACGTGACATCACAGTCCCATAATCATATTTGAAAATTACCGTGATTATTCGCATAAAGATTCGATACACAGAATGTACGCGCATTACCCTTTGAAATGCGTCGAAAAGCCACCCAAATTAAAGAAAAAACTAACTCACATGAAAGGCCTCGTATTGCTAAAAGGTAAGAGATTATTGCACACCTAAAAGCCTAAAAACGCCAAACAATCGGAGAAGTTAAGTATGTGTCTCTCAAGTGGACGCAAAGAATCAAAGTAAGTTACAAACGTATAAAAGTGAAGCGACCTGACATCTGTTACAACTTTACCACAGATAAACATAATGTGTTCCTCTTTGATATCTTATTATCACTGCTAGGTAATGTTTTACTCATTGTTAGCTCAAATAAAAACAAGACATTGACATAAATATTGGCTAAAAGGTTTTTACGCGTTTTTTTGTTTTTATAAATATCGCAAGGCAATTTAATCCAAATTATTATCGACAAAAAGCATGCCTTATTGGTTATTTTGGTTTATACGCACCTGTCTCTGACCAGTTCAGCCAACATTCTGCCTGCGCTATAAGGCGTGTAGGGAGCGTATGCTAACAACATAGCTACCACACTTTGGCACAGCGTCTGGTACTTGGAATACCCTAAAATGATTAAATTCGTAGGAAGTTTATCACACAAGCCTTAATAATACGCACGAATATTTTGTTCATGCAAGGCAATACTATACAATAATATTTTTTCTAAAATGATTATTTGACATTTGTTTCGAAAGAAGACGGGTATCGGTATTCCTAAATTTAATCGCGATATTGTTTTGAAAAGGTAACTATTGTTTTGAAAAGGTAACGAAAATGTTTATACGTTTTCGTTACCTTTTAAAAAAAAAGTAAACTTACTGGCAACGATGTTGCTTCAAATGCGTTACCGCCTGGACTGCACAATTCACGCGAAGAAAAATCTACTGTTTTTTTTTTCCTTATTTCTCTTTGGTGAAAAAGGCCATATTCAAATGTCGTTTGTCGTACATCAACCTAAGTGCAGGTTAAGCACAAGCCATTCTATATCGTCTTATCTAAGTAAGGATCAACAGCAAAATAAGGCAGGAAGCGCAAGCTCTTTGCGTTCGACGGTACCTTGGCTCCACAAGCGCTGATACAGCGGGATGATGAGTCTAAAGGCCCATACATACATTAGCGTTTTCACGCGTTTGAGTGCGGAACGGCGCCCTTGGGGAAGGGAGCGGTTGCTTGCGGTACGACTTACGCCGACAAGCATCACGCACTAACGCGTTGCAAGAGAGTAGAACGCCGTTCAACTTACGAAGTGGCTTCGTTTACCGAGTGTTCAAAAAACCGATCAGAAGTCGATAAAAAAAAAAAAGAAGAGAATGTCACGTGCTCGGCCGGGCTTGTCAGCAAGGTGAATCCGGTTCTCCGTTTGGAGACGGATTTTGCTTTTGCCTGTTGGGGAGTGGGGGAGACTAGGGGAGATGGTTATTACTAGCCTCTGATGGTTCAAATTCGACAGAAGTCGCAAAAGCCGGTGGGATCGCCTGAAGAAATCGGCCACGTCGATGGTGTCGCCGGTCCCTACCTTTGATATCGCTAACAAATGGTGAGCAGCAGGCGACGATAACGCGTTTTTATTCGCTATTAGGGAGCTTTCGTAGACCGCGTTTCCTCCTCCACTAAGCCCTCCGCAACGAAGAAGCCGCTACTGCGCCTGCGCGCTGATGGCTTTGACTGCGAGTTCCGGATATCGTAGCGGGTGGCGGAGGGTGTTGCGGGATGGCGAAAACCATCTACGAAAACTCCCTATTAACAGCGTTGAACTGCGTTTCATCGCAACGGTGTGTTCAAGCTTTAAGCAAGAGGTTCTCTGCATTGTTTAGCCGCCGCCTTCGCAACAAAACGCATCGCGCTCAAAAGCAAATGTGTGTATGGTCCTTAATCTCTACCGCTTTTAGCCTTTCTGGTTAGAACATGTTAATGTGAAGCGAAGTATTAGCAGGGAAGCGTGCTTTTAACGTGTTTTTAATTACGCGTTCTCGCGCAGTGGAAATGATACTTCAGGCGACACGATGCTTTTATCTCCAGAGACGCTCAGAGTAAGGATCTAACAAGGTGAGTTTAATGGAAAGTGCTACTTTTGTGGTACTACGCTAAGCAGTAAAGTTTGGTGCTCAATAATACACTGACGAAGTAAAATACGAAAAATCATCGATTTCTTGCTAGTGTTGTACCGCATTTTCTACCAATAATTCTAACCAGTAGCGGCACGAATAAATGTAATTGTTTCTAATTTGCACTTTAAGCTACTGATTCAATTTCAAGACAATTCCTTATACAATGAGTTGTACTAATTAATATTGTTTTCAATAAGATATATTAACTCTTTGCTTCCATTTTGAACAACCAAATGTGTTTATCACAAACTATCAAATTCAAAATTAATTTATTTTCAAAGTGTTTAGTTAGTTAAATATAGAGCACTATTTTACATAGGTACGTATTACTGTAAACAAGAAAAAATATTATATTCCATAATTATTTAGAGAATTTACAAAACAGAAAAATAAATAGTCCAGCAAAATAGTTAGCGGTAAGCGGGACACGTACTCCTTTTCCATAAAAAAAGCCATGCAATTTTAAGAAATAATAAGAAATGCTTAAATCCTCGTCTATACAATAAGTGAATAAAGATGCGCTCACCCAAACCCTTTCGTATATCATCTCCATTGTACAATTCAATGCTGGAAAAATAGCAAATGTGAGGCTCACGCATCTTGTAGACATAAAATAGTGTGCAGTCCCTTTCACTTACCCTGTTAGAAGGATGTTAATGTCAGGATTGTTCTTTTCCTCGAAATACGACAATAGTGCATCAATTGCTCCATCCATGTATTTATAGGGATAAGTTTTATCAAGGTTCAATGCAGCCTTCAGATTAGGCTCCTTATCCTAAGGGTTGTTCGTAAAAAACCGTCATTAAAGGCAGGCATCCAATGTTCTGGTATTTCTGTGTGAACAAACAAAACTCTCTTCTGCGAAATATGATTGACCTTCATCTAAAATAGTGGGCGTTAATGTAAAAGCGAATCTTTCCACTTTCCTTGTGTGATAGGGCATGCTGTATACTGGACAAGCCTTGCAAATGAGCAAATAAGATCAGCAGATTGTGAAGAAGAAAATTAACATATCTTAGACCTCTCAGGGATAAACGCCAGGCCATGGCGGTGGTCACTTTTCACACTACATATAACTTCGTTCGAAGACTATACGCGACGGCGAAATGGACTTCAGACAATGACCACTACCGCCGTAGTGCACGAAGCGCCTTCGTTTTTGTTTGCTCTCCTTTTTTCTCTTAGGTTTATGGCAGCTAAGCAATTAGTGTTGTGCCGTCGAAGTGCCATATATTCCCATAAAAGGGTGGGGGAGGTGCTTGTTACTGCAGTTCAAAAAGTAGTCAGCGGCTCGCGTTTCATATGACGTCGAACAAATTTCCTCTTTGCTGAAGATTATTAGAAGGCAATATCATAATTTTGGTTATGCAAGTCAAAGGTTACATTCTCTGTTTAACATTTCAATTGACTTTGAGCTAACAAGGTGAGTTCTTAATGTCCTTGTCGCTGAAAGCTCATTACTGCGTTTCTAAACGTAGAATTAAAAATACACTTTTAGTGTCACTCTAATCATGTCCGGCACACTCAAAGCATTCAACGTTAAGTACAGTATGTACAGCGAATTATGCATTATTTTATTTTCTTGCAGGATAAATAACATTAGCTCTTGGCCAAATATCTAAGTACACTTTTAGGGACGAGTTATGCAGTTTTTTAGCCGGCTGATAAAGGATCCACCAGGTTTCAAAACGTTTCCGGGCTTTCCGATCGCGAAATAGGATCCTAAACTAAGGGTAATATTGTTATGAACTTGATTACATGTATAATAATGGTGCAATTTATAACATGTTTATTCGGATAAGAAAGGTTGATATTTTTGAAGATAAAATAACTTGAGCTGCCTATTTACATATCTGAGTAATTAAGGGTTAGCTAACAATAAAATGCCTTACCAGGTCTTTTATTCGATATTGAATATTGATCCCATCGACAAGAAAATAACTTCTGAGGTCATCTCTTGCCTGGAAAAAGTATGCCATCAAGTGAACGTTACAAAAAAATGGTATACTTTTTTATGTAATACCTTGATTAGTGCACGATACAAGAAAATACCGCTAATGATAATATTTATATATTTTCTAGAACCAAACTTATATATTGAGGTTTTGGCAGTAGGCATGTTAGACGCTACATAGTTATAAAAGAATATTATAAGTAAATCGGCATAACTTTCTGAGGACTCGAGCATCTTTAGCTATATATCTCTTTCTCAGGATAACAGAAGTACATAGCTTGGCAGATAAATATAACAAATGATGTTGAACACCTATGTGCACGCAGAAGTGATTTCGTATTGTATAATAACGATGCACTCTGGTGCTGCGGCGCAACAACAAGGAACACTACGCAAAACTAAATAAATAATCAATATACCCCGGCAAATACATACCAACATTATAACTGATATACTGCCAACGCTTAAACTGGTGTGTTATGACGGAATACATGTTTTTAGCATTGAAATTGTTTTTGACAAGTTTGCAATCTCACATTTCGTGCATCATTACAAAGGCATTTGCTGTTTATGAACACAAACAATAAACAAATGAAATAATAAACTAATGATTGATTAAGAATGCAATTTATGAAGATATAAAATTAGATATTACGCTACATTGCTAGTGTAGCATTCCCGTGGATATAATTAGCGGACTATGATTTTTTAAAGGTCATATTTTATATAGGGAGGAATATCTACGGGTGTGGAGTTTAATTCCAATGTTCGTAATCATCCAAAAAAACCAATGCGATTGTGAAGCTTACGTCTTCTAATACGTTATCTACCGCTGTCTAACGTCGGCATAAAATCTCAAACCATCAGCGCAGTTGCTGCCAAATGGACAATGTGGATCAAGCTGCCTTGATGGAACAAACACCCACTGCCTGCTGTTGTAAAAATACTACTACAGCAAACTATGTTAATGTGGAGTATTAGAAGTCGTTTTATCAATGCTTGTGAAATAAAGGACGTTCACACTTTTTATATAGACATATCTATATACAGGGTGTTTCACGAAAGGTGGACAAATTCGATATTGCGAAAACTATTTATCGCACCGAAAAAGGCTTGTGTCATATTGGTCCTAGGCCACGGGTCTATTTAGGAAAATGATTAAAGTTCGGGATAATTAATTTGTTAATTATCTTCGCGCAATAATTTTTTCTTAATGTTATGTTTATGGGCATGGTTTCAATTAAAATCTTGCTGAGCATCATCGAAAAACACTAACTCAACAAATTGCATAACGATAAAAGACACACGCGGAATTTTACGGCTTTCTGAAGAACCGCACAACTTCGACGGGTTTTTAAGTTTCGATTTGCAATCAGAGCACTTTTCGGCACCGACGGCACCCTATCCCATGAGATATAGACGCTTTCAGCGCGCGCCAGATTGAGCCGCCATTGCCGACCTTCTCTTGTCTTACCGAGATGCCGAGTCACTAAAGCGGGCGTTGACGAGCCTCCACAAGGGCCTATGCTGGGGAGAAGGACACAGTAACATTTGAAATGGTAATAACCGGTCCTACTGTGGTAATGAGGAAGTGGGGCGAACGGAATAATAGGGACCAAAAACTGAAGGTCAGTTATGGCGGCGCCCATGCACAGCTGCCTGAAAGCGTCTATAGTACAAGCAGCCTCTGCTGCGTTGCGCGAGGACAGCGCAGCAGAGGTTGGTTGCACTTTTTCTCCACGAGGTGCGGTGTCGTCGGTGCCTAGAAGCGCTCCGATTACAAACCGAAACTAAAAGAACACGTCAAACTTGTGCGAATATCCCGCGTGCCTTCTATCGATATGCAATTTGTTGAGTTTGTGTTTTTCGATAATGCACAGTAATATTCTAATGGAAACCATGCCCTTAAACTCAATATCAAAAGAAAAAACTAGTTACGTGAAAATAATTAACAAATGAATTATTCGAACTTTAACAATTTTCCTAAATAGGCCCATGTCCTCGAACCAAAACGACACAATCCTGTTTTTGGTGCAATGCGTGGTTTTCGCAATATCGATTTTGTCCACCTTTCGTGAAACACCCTGCATATACATTGAAATACGAAGGTGCATTTGGATTTTTTTACTAGTCAGTGCGAAATATTTTATAAAGAGGAGATGAATGTATTGACCATTTTTAATAAAAATGAAGCATGTATGAGGTCACAACCTAGAGTGACCTATTAAGGAAGTGGGGATTGCCTCAAAAAACAGTTAGCCAACTTTTGTTTGTAGACTAATCACCCGCTGAAGTCCGTAGCCCGTGTTTTAGATGCATAAATAGACTCCTAGACTTCGTCTGGTTCATTGGGCCGTTTAAAAAAAATCGGGTTTGTGTGTGTGTTTATACAGCCTAGAACTTGGTCTGCCTCACAGGGGCGACGAGTCTCCCAGCTGTAGATGAGCAATTTAGCCAGTGCGGTACAGCCGCTAGCCTGGGGTCTTTAACGTGCATCACGCAGTAGTGATACACGACCGCACGCCGGTACGATGCTCATCCAGATCGAAACGGGCAGGGGTGGGGCTCGAGCCCAGGATCCCTGGGTTCTGCAGCGCGAGCTTTCGCTCCACGTGCCCCGAGCTGGTGTGCGCTAGACCACTCGGCCACCGATCCCCCCGTTGGGCCGTTTATTCACCGATGTTTGTTTGCAAACAAGCTCACTACCACCCCTATCGGCGGACCCCTGCGCGCTTCCGGTTTTCCTCTTCTTTTCCATTTGTCTCTCATCCTTTTGTTATTTGCACTACTTTGTACAATGCACTGATGTTCTTACAAACCTACTACAAAAACTTTTCTGAAGGAAACTCTTCTTACCCGACAGCTGTGCGTTGCTGAAGAATAAATAAATATATTACCGGAAGTGTACTGGGGCACCAAATACTGTGGCGCCCTCGTGGTATCAACTCCCACCGAATGTGGTGAATAAAACACGGAATCTGTCGGTGTGCACGCACGCGCGTGCACGTGCGCATTCTCTCGTCATCGTTTTCCTCCTGCATCCTACCGGGCTGACAGTGATGTAGTTGCTGCTTCAAGAAAGGAAAGCCGCTGCACAGTCTTGTTTGTTTCCCTCCCGTCTGGAAGGGATATTATGAAAACTCGCAGGACGCATTTTATGTTGAAAAATATGGCGGTGACTTTTGCTAGTTTTCATGTCAGCAGCCGCCCGGCGAGTCGTCTTTTACAAGAACATCCCCTAGTTGGTATCGTGGCAACGTTCTTTGAAGGCACGAAGGGTATATATATATATATATATATATATATATATATATATATATATTACATGGGTGGGCAGTATTTCAAATACAAGTATTTGAAATACGTATTTCAAATACTTTGTGTATTTTGCATTTGTACTTAATTACAAATTGGGTAATGTATTTGACGTGTGTATTTAAATACTAAAACATGGGTATTTCAAATACAATTGTAATGAAATACAATTTTGTGGGCGAAAATATATCCCTCAAATTTATTGTCACGACTCGTTTTGCTCGACCTAAGACGTGTCCAGAGCAGGAAGAAAACTACGTTCTGCACCAAATGCAGTGTCTCTCAATCAAGCACAAGCGTTTAGTGACTTTGTGATTACGGTGCTAGTCCAGGGCAAGAATAGTGACGAAATCGACGTTCGCAGGAAGACTGGCTGAATAAGTGCCTGTGACAACTTGTGATGCTTTCCAGCCTGATTTCCATTCATATTTTTGCCTGGAACATTCTAAATGCACGGGTCGTCCAGATTTTTGTAACTGGTGCGAGTTGCAACAATAAAAATTCCCTGGCTAGTGTTGCGCGTGTTGGTCATCTCGGTTCTTTGTTGGTCTATACCAAAATGTAATCGACAAAAAAAGCTGCTTGAAGCTCTGTACTTTTTTCACCTATTACGTCCAAGCTGATTACATTTTTTTGTGATTATATTTCTATTACGTTACTAGAGCCTCGCACACTAACTCCCGAGTGTGCGATGGAAAATTAAAATGAGATACCCAGAAACTCGTTGCAGGTGCCCTGAAGTCGCTAACGCAAATTTTCAGGAATGCATTTGGAAAAGTATTTGGAGGAGACCAAATACATTTGGTTGTATTTGTATCTTGTACTTAAATGCTTTTTTTAAAATGTAATTAGATTTGTAATTAAATACATTTTTGACGAAGCATTTTGTATTTGTATTTCGATACATATTTGCAGGTATTTTGCCCATCCCTGTATATATATATATCTTCGCTCTCGGGTGCGAGATGGGGAGGCGGGCGGTGAGAAAAATAAAAATAAGGAAAATGGAAGAAAAGAAAAGGGGGGGGGCATGCTTGCACGTGAGTGTGTGGGTGTGTGTGTGTGTGGGGGGGGGGGGTGGAGAGGGGTGTTTGGGTGCGTAACTTGAACTATCGAGCGTCTCGGTTCGCGCCCGAGCTGCTCCTGTGTCTCTGCTGGCTCTTCTCGGCCACCCGGGCGCGCTTTTGGGCCCACTTGATTTTGTTTTATTCCCTTGTTTCGTTCTGGTCACTGCCGAGCCCCAACGGCGCCTAGCGGGAGGTTGTTTGGGGATGCATGCGGGGCCCCTTCCCTGGCCGCGGCCTTCGTCTACCCATGGTCGGTCCTGAGAAGTTGTTTTTTCGCCTTTCAATGTGTTTTCTTTTTGTTTTGTTTTTTGCCGTCGTGCCAATGTGGCGGGTTTCCAGCTTTCACTGCAACATTAGGACCTGATGAAGAGCGGTCCCCGCTCGGAACGTCGTCCAATAAATACGTTTTAAAGCATTTACCTCCTTTTTACGATATATATATATATATATATATATGTGTGAAGTAAGGTAAATATAAAAGAATGAACCGGTAAAAGTTAATAAGTCAAAGCTGCGTACTGTCGGAGTTACTAATACGAAGTTTCTGACGACGTTTCGAGCAGGGACCGCTCTTCATCAGCTAACGAGTGTATTCACGGGCTGTACACTCGTTACCTGATGAAGAGCGGTCCCCGCTCAAAACGTCGTAATATACTTTGTATTAGTAACTCCGACAGTACGCAACTTTGACTTATATATATTAATATATAAATATATATATCCGTTCTTCTTGTGCTTCTTGAACTCTTTCCTAGACTTCATCTGTTTGAATGTCTTGTTTGTCGATGAGTGAACTTGGCTCTTCCAGTGCATGCGTTTGTACTGCACACTCTGGGATCGAAAATCATTGCTCACAATGTTTTAGTGCAGTTAAGGCGCTGCTGGATGTAATATGGCAGCTTGCAAATGTCGGATCTCACGTCCTCCTAGAGAGAGGTTTCTGAAGGACGAGACGATCTGTGACACGAATCGATCATCTTGCTTTTGAGTGAGTGTGCAGACAATACGGGTACCATCATACTAAGTTCCTTAAACCATCAAGCCAAAAATGATTTCTATGACTTTGAGCTCTTCTCTCAAGCATTGATTTCATCCCATTGCGACCTGCAAGTAGACGCCTGAAGATATTAGGACACCAATATCGCCTGTTCCGGTTTCAGCAGGAAAAACATACCCTAACAGATTGTCATCAAGTTGCAGGTATGAGATCGCGCGCAGGTCAGGGATTTTCAGATATTCAAATGATAGCTTCTGATTGCTCTCTTGGCTCCGAGTGGGGACGATTACGCGTCGAAATTGGTGCTTGGAAGCAATGTTTCCAAGCGTTAAGATGATTAGATCCTCTTTGCCAACGACTTCACAACCAAGTTTTTTTCTTGGTAGAAGAGCGTGTTGGTTTAAGTCAAGGATAAAGAAAGAATAAACAATTAAAACAGGGACAACACAACCACATCTTTTATTCTTTCTTCATCCAAGTTTTTTTAGAAGCATTATGTTTTATAGATGAACGCTGACTGCTACTGCCCATAATTGTTCTCACGTAAGGCTCTTTGGTCGTATCCCTAAGGTCCAGCTTGTCTGCAGCTTGTACCGCCTAAGGTCCGCAATCTTCAAGGATGCATCATTTCCGACGTGGCAGAGTGGAAATGAGATAAGTGATAAAGAATCATCAAGTGGTGACTTAGCACCTATCACTGGTCAATATCTTGCATGAACGGCAAACACGTGTAATGTGGTTTTGCTCGCCGCATTTAAAGCAAAAAACCCGCTCGTAAAAACTTGGCTCGTTTCTTTTGAGTAGAAAGGTTAGCTAGCCAGTTCTGTATCATGTGTTGGATGGCGTCACAAAAGGGGCACACTGTTGGCCGGTGTCATGCTGACATAGTTGACAGTGCAAGTGTTGAAAGGTTGGTTGCTGGGGAGACTTCTTGAAGTCTCATCGGCGGTAATCCACGTCGTAGAGTGTTGCTTGCATGATCAATGTAGCCATCCTTACAAATTTATATTTCTATCCGAGAAACGCCATGATGACGGCAGCCTGCTTTTCTCGTCGCAAGGTAGGCGTATCTGCTGAGGATGCCGCTGCAGCCTCTTTTAACTTTTGGCGGTATAGGATGGCCAGCTCACGGGGAAGGCAGCGCATGAGGATGAGATGCAGAACGACAGCAAAGTTGGTAGGTGGGATATTCAACACTTCTCGGAACGTGACTTGGAAACGCAATGCGTCGTATAGTTTGTGCAGCTGTACTGCGTTGCTCGCGCTGTTGATCATCGTTAGACTTAGAAGGTTGCCATTCGATTAAGATGTGACGTTGTCTAAATTGGACAGGAACTGCCCGTACTCCAAGATTATAGTTCAATTGAGACAGTAGGATTCCCTCCACAGCTCGTTTGGCGTCAGATGCAAGGTACGTAATAAGGTATTTAAACGTCTCGATTCGCGGGAGATCAGAATTTACGTAAATGGTTAAGTTTAAAAAATCCCGAAAGCGAACGTTACCTGCAAAAGTTGGCATCTGGAGAGTGGGGAGGACGACTGCTCGAATACGTTTTGGGGCAGGTGTTGGAGGAGCGTTCCTCGTTATTGTCATTGTAGAAAGAAGGTTGCAGGCCTGGAGGTTGTTGAGACGAGATTTCGTCGCGGCCATGACAATGTTCAAGAGTTGCGGTAGGTTGCCTCAAGACTGCAGGGAATATTGAACTGCTGCACTGATACTGTGGCTGAAAACTGAGTGCTGAGAAGTGATATATTGATGTACTCAGTACTGAGTACCGGGCAAGGAGTAATGAAACTGTCCCGTGTATTGATGCTGTGGCAAATTCCTACAGGATAATCCTCCGATCCTTCCAGTTCGTCTTTCAGTTCGTTGTCCACGTCGTCGTTGATGGTTAGTGCTAAGAGTTCGTGGTAGGGAACGACCAGACGTGGTTTTTTCTGGATGAGGAAGCCCAACGGAAGCCGAAACTCCAGCTCTGGGGTGCCCACGTAGTGGAGAAAAACGTCTATGCTTGTGAGCGTTTCGGGTCACCGTGGCGCGGGTAACGGCTGGGGTCCTGCAAAGGCGGTCAATCTTGATGGCCTCGAAGGGTTTCGGTACCAAAATTTTGGGACTGTGGAGACTGGCGCGAGATGTCGTCTGGTTCGTAAGGCCGTTTATAGGACACTGACTTTGTTGGTGTGCACGCGCCCGCGTTCACGTGCGCATTCTCTCGTTGTCCTCATACTACAGTATGGGAAATAAGGCATTCAATAATCTACCAGTGAATTGTCTTGTATAATGAGTGAATAATATAAACATTTTTGAGAGTGGCAGTTCAAGTAGGGTGTTCCTTTTCAAACCGAACACGTGTGTCGTGTTCTGGCTCATAAAATATATGCCTCATATAAATATATCAAACGCCCCCCCCCCCCCCCTCCGTAATGAACAAAACGGCTTTAAAAAAAGAGAAAATGTTTATTTCTACAAAGTATATACGTGGAGGACGGCGAAATAGAACGTTTTGGCTGCTTGATTGGTTCTGTCTGTTTTTATGAATACATAAAAACGAAAACGCTTCCAATCATATTTTAAAAATGTATACTGCAAGGCTAATTTATTTGGCCGCGCAGTATACGGAAAAAAGGATAACAGGACAAAACATCTTTATTGTGTTCTCGTCGTATACGTCGTTCATGTTGCTCGTTTATATCCCCGTAACCTTAGCAGTATACTCTTATTTGTCGAGAATAAACTATGTTGCCACATTAGATAAAAAAATAAAACAAACCCAAACATCGTACTTTTGACAATTTGGTGACATATTTTTTAGACTTGAACCTTAAACTTAATCGCAGAGGTTGTTTACTAAATACTATACACGTGTAGTCCTATACATGTGCTATGAAGTCGTAGCATTTTAGTCTAATTTATTTGTATAAATTACTTGTACTCATTTTAGGCCTTGTTGCACGTAGCGATATTTGTTAATCTTTGTGGCCAATATTAATCTACTAATCTTACATTATGCGGTGCTCTCCAGCTCTCTAGCTCACCACCGCACTACTGTTTGACATTGGCGAAGGGACACAGCCTAGCAACTATTGTTTCAAATCCGTGTCACTTCAGAATTAGCCAGCCTCCAGCAAGTTTGAAAGTTTAGGCGCCTGACGATCGCCGAGCATGGTTTTGCTACCTATCACTATTATGGCGCGAAGTTCGAATCAATGAATCACTTCGTATGCGTAACATGCTTGGTTGTCACAAGAGCATGACATATCTAAGTGCCATGTCGTAAGCTGCATTTTGATGAGCTTGTTCATATATATTGTCTTGTTTTAATGTGCTCTACGTTTCAACTAGTACTAATATATTACTTTAAAAGTTTTAGGTTTACACCAATCTGTTATTGCATTTCTTTTTGCTTTCTTATTTTTGTAAAACATTAGCACTGCAGCTGATAAAAACGTGTGTGTTCTAAAGGGTACACAGAAAACCCGTTTGCTTTGAAGGGTACAATAAATGAATGAATGAATAATTCGCGGGTCAAGAATTTTACGTGATATTGAAGAAACTAGTCGCTTTCGCGCAGCTGGCTAACTGATAATCTATTTATAAAAAGGAACTCTGAAACCATTCAGTCGCTCAAGCGGTCATAGTCCCTTCCATGTTCCGGTGACAGAAATGAGGAAATTTTGTCCAGATGTTGCATTGTGAAACAAGGGAACACTTTACTGATTTAGGTTGCACGAAATAAAGTTTTAAATGTTTAACGATTGAGTTTTTATACAAAATGTGGTCGAGCCATCGCGAGAAACATTGCACGCTTCATAGAGGTTAGCACACAATAGCCTTTTTGAAAGTGCACGAAAAGTGAGTTTGCTAAAAAAAACATAAGAATTGCGATCAGTATTTAATTTTCCAAACAATTTTCGCGCATACGATCGAAAAATAGAGGGTATATCTTTCTCGTATTGACCATCTCAAAACAACTTACTTAGAAAAGTGAGGGGTATGAAGTAGGGAAAATGCAGTTCGTATGGTTAAAATATATACTTACCTGCCAAGTGACAGTTTGCAAATATGTCTTTATCTTGTTTTCAGTCACATTGAGAGATTCATCTATATAAAAATCTATAGTAATAGTAGGAGTTCCTGAAATATTTAAAGTATGGCAGTTACCTAAATGTGGAGTATTAAATCATCGCTCTTGGCAAATAAGTTCAAGAAAATATATGAAGGCATTTAAATGCAATAATATACTAAAGTATAGTTATACTAAGCTTTGGTATATTCATTCTATAGGACCAAATGTATTTATATTCATTCTATAATCTAACAACGAAAATAGCAATAATAATTACACATTAGACGACTACTACTGCCACTATTACTACCACTACTACTACTAATTATTATTAGTAGTAGTAGCAGTAGAAGAAGTAGTAGTAGTGGTAGTATTAGTAGTAGCAGTAATAGTAGTAGCGGCAGTAGTAGTAGTAGTAGTAGTGGTAGCGGGAGTAGTAGTGGTAGTAGCAGTGGTACTAGTAGTAGTAATAGTAGTAGTAGTTGTAGTAGTAGTAGTACTGGTAGTAGTAGTAGTACTGATAGCGGCAGTAGTTCTGGTGGTAGTAGCAGTAGTAGTAGCGGTAGTAGTCGCGGTAGCGGTCGTAGCAGCAGTATAGTAGTAGTAGTCGTAGTAGTAGTAATAGTAGGGGTGGTAGCGATAGTAGAAGTAGTAGTGGTAGCGGTAGTAGTAGTGGTAGCTGTAGTAGTAGTTGTTGTAGCTGTAGTAGTAGTAGCAATAGCAGTGGTAGTAGTAGTAGCTGTGGTAGCGGTAGTAGTAGTAGTGGTAGTAGTGGCGGTAGCGGTAGTAATAGCAGTAGTAGTGGTAGCCGTAGTTAGTAGGAGTAGCAGTACCACTGGTAGTGGTAGCAATAGTAGTAGTGGTAGTTGTAGTAGTAGCAGTAGCAGTTGTAGTAGAAGTGGTAGCGGTATCGGTAGAAGTAGTAGTAGTAGTAGCAGTAGTTCATTGCCAGACATCGTGATAAAAATGCCGTGTATTACGTGCGTGTTCGCCGTGTATAGCGAACCCATTGAGCCCAAACAACGGCGCATGCAACCCGAGACACTAGGGAGTTGTAGTAGATCGTTTTTCTCCTCCGCTACTGTATCCCCGAAGAAAACGCCGCAGCTGCGCATGCGTGCCGCCAGCCTTGTCTGCATAGTTCAAGGTCTTGTGGCGGATTACGGAGCGCTATCCGGGTGCTTAGCGGGCTGCGGGAACGGTCTACTACAACTCCCTACTGGGAGGAGTGAGCCGGGCAGCGGGCCACGGAGAAGCACGGGACACCTGGAAGCGACAGACTAGGCGCGGTCGCAGACCAGAGAAGACGCTTCTCGTAACACCACCCTTTTTATCCATTCAGTCGCAGGTTTAGAAATTGTAGCTCTTCCGGGGATAGATCCTCCTTTTTTTTAAATTCTAGTTTGCCTCCTGCGCTTCCGAACGAGGCCACAATCACCTCGACTTTATTGGCTAGAAGGGGAATAATGAAGTAGTAAATGAGAAAAACGTGGCTGTCCTGTGCTTGTCCTTCGTGTTTCATTCTTTCAATTTTAAGTATTCATGTTAAACTCTCTCGCTTTTACCAGTCCAGGGTGTAAGAGACACATCATAGTTTTTAGAGGCCTGTGGGTTCTTTCCCTATTCTTTCCGTGAAATCACAACACCCATCAACATTGGTTAAACGGATGTGTGGGAGAGATCACGTGATCCTTCACGATATATGCGTCGGGGAAGCCACTTAAACATTTTTTATTGGACAACCTCAACAAGTCTTGGAAAATACGACGTTCCCCCGTCCCTATCAGGCCGCGGTTTTGGCCAACGGGGCCCCATCGCTGTGTCTGCGTGATCTGTATACGTCTTTCACGGGCTCAAGGACGCAAACTCATCGCTCATGAGGAAGAGAGAGTGTGTGGATAAAAAGGGTGGTGTTATGACGTGTCTCTTACACCCTGGACTGGTAAAAGCGAGAGAGCTTAACATGAATACTTAAAATTGAAAGAATAAAACACGGAGAACAAGCACAGGACAGCCACGTTTTTTTCACTTACTACTTCATTATTCCCCTTCTAGCCAAATAAGTCCAGGTGATTGTGGCTTCGTTCGGAAGCGCAGGAGGCAAACTGATATTCAAGAAAGGAGGATCTATCCCGGAAGAGCTACAATTTCTAAACCTGCAACTAAAAAACAAAAAGAAAAAAAAAAAAAAAGAAACGGAGGCGTTTGTTGTGCGCTTTGGCAGCGTTCAGAAAAGCCAGTGCTCCCTTTTGAGAGTGCTTATTCAAAGTCAGTTATTAGAGTGCTTATTCAAAGTCAGTTAACATAGGTATCATCAAGACGTTAATCACATCAGCTAAAACGAAATCCAGTCAACATTCGGCAACGGATAGCATAAAGAGCCAAACTCGACGACTCCCGAGTTCCGAATATCTGGTGGAACGCCTTGTGTCCATTTTCCCCCAGCATATTAACCCCAAAGTAACTACTAAAGCGCCTTTCAGTCGAAGGATAGCCAGCATGTCATACATTTATAATGCTTTCCATCGTATTCGATTCATTGCTTCACGCTATGACACGAAAGTTGTCTTCTCCAGTAGATTCAAATTGGCAAGCATGGGCAACATGATCAACCCAAAAGAGGAAGCCATTCCAGCTTGCGAAGAAAGCACGCCACGCTTTTCCAGGCTTGCTGCACAGAAAAGGTGTACTCCATCCCCCTCAAACGCGGAGCGAGTATATAAGACAAACCGGCGGATGTATAAATGACCGCTTGCGTGAATACAAAAATGAAGCCACTTCAGGACCAGATAACCCCATTCATCCGATCGCGGTTCACGCGAACGAATGCATTGGATGCGCGCCTGACTTCGCTGGAACTAAGACAAAGGGAGAACACTACAATTGCTACGGACGTGAGTTCATCGAATTCTTCCTCATCCAGAACGCAGAAATCAACGTTTCATGGGCCTCAGTAGCCTTGTCAAGACGGGAAGAGAACTCAACAGGCCTGAACTTCAAGAATATCGCAACTCCCCGTAAAAATCACGCCATCACTGTAGGTGTGCCCGTGCCTCGTGGTTTCTTCCTCCCCCCTTCCGTCCCCCAGTTATCTTTCCCCCATATCACCCTATCTTAGTTGGAATCTCGTTCAGGGTGCAATTTTTCCTGCCGATAATAAACACAAGTTGCTAAATGAAAGAACGTGGTCGTCCTGTGCTTGTCCTCCGTGTTTTAGTCTTTCAATTTTAAGTACTCTTACACCCTTTTAGGATTTATTGACGAGCACGTCAGTTCCATTGGAGAAATCTGCCAAATATTTCACACCCCTCAAACATTCTTAAACGGTAGTAAAACATTTTGGAAATTCATGAGGCCACATAGACGGCTTTTTCATAGGAAAGTCCCGTTCCGAATCTTTTTCGCGAAGAATCAAGAAATGTAGCTGTAATCAACAAACTCAAGGGACTCTATAGGTGAACAGAGTGCCGTTTGGAATAAACCCGGCATCAGCTATCTTCTGACGTGTCGTCGAAAAACTCGTTGGAAAATTGCCTTAGACAGGTACATTTCAGGATGATATTGTAGTAACTGGAAAGAACGATGAACATCACTTGCGGAACCTGGACATGGTACTGCAGAAACTTAAGAGATGTGGCCCTCGCCTGGAAAACAAGAAATGCTACTTCATGCTGGACTCCATCGAGTATTCAGGACATGTCGTAGACAAGGAAGTGATCCATCCAAATGCCGAGAAGGCGGATTCGATCCTAAAAGCGAAGACGCCAAAATACAAAAAAAAAAAAAGGACTTGGAGCATTTCTGGGACTACTAAACCACTACGGAAAATGAATCAGCAACACAGCCGACATCCCACGTCCGCCACACGAGCTGCTGCTAAAAGGTACAAGGTGGAAATGGTCGAGATCATGCCAGAGAACCCTCAACGAAGCGAAGAAGAAACTCACCAAGCAAATTCTTCTACTGTACTATGACCCTGCACTTTCTCTGGAACTGCACTGTGATGCATCGAGCCATGAAATCCGTGCTATACTTCAACGCGTACTACCCAACAAGCAACGGAGGCCGATTGCCTTCATGTCAAGACCGCTCTCCAGAGGTGAGCGAAACTGCTCTCAGATAGATAAAGAAGCACTGATTCTGGTTGAAGGCGTAGTGGAATCTCACCAGTATTTGTTTTCGCGTCACTTAACACTGCGGACGGACCACAAACTTTTGTTATCTATTTTCAATCCCAGTAAGGAAATCCCAGGCACGGTTGCTGCAAGAATGCAACGATGGGCGATCATCTTGTGAGGGTATGTCTTTGACATAAGGTGTGTCTAAACCGATGATGACATAGTCGCAGACATGCTGTCAAGACTCCCAATGACGGGCATGGCGCTGCGCGCCCTTAACCTTGTACACCTAGGACAACCAGACCTGCAGTGCTTTGGTGTTTTTTTTATTTTTCGGTTGCTTTACAAAATACAGTCATACTTCAACAAAAGATCGTCAATAGGTTATTGAATTGTCTTGACTTTCCTGCAGGCATTGAACTGCCGGCGTAAGTAAGTCATACTACTACTACTTCTACTACTACTACTACTACTACTACTACTACTACTACTACTACTACTACTACTACTACTACTACTACTACTACTACTACTACTACTACTACTACTACTACTACTAATAATAATAATAATAATAACATTTTTATTGCACATGTTTCATATCAGTACATAAGAACGCGGGCCCGTCGAAAGCCAAAAAACAGCGTGTGGGACTGGGCCCGACAGCGGTATAACCTAGAATATTCAAAAACTACATACACGGAGTGAAAAAGTAACATCGGCGATAAAAGATATACTTTCGGTAGAAGCATATCTACACAAAGCAAAAAGTGAAGAGATTAGAAAAGCAAAAAGATCATATGCTACCCCCCCCCCCCCCCAAAAAAAAAAAAAAATATTGGAAGGAAAAAATATTTATAGGAAGAAAAATATTCACGCGTTGCGGCAACAGTTACGTATAGATGTTACAAAAAACACCCAAAATCCGCAACTCAACGTCGCAGGTAGCTGGTCCCGAAACAATTTATAACAAGATGTGCGCCCAGTTTAAAAGACTGGAAACAAGATACAAAACAAGTAAAATGAAATAACACTAGGTAATCTTGCCTCAACAAAATGTTTTAGAAGCTTTTTCAGCTGTCTTTTTGCACTTATATCGTTAAACGCGCCAGGCAAGCCATTAAATATTTCTGGGACATTAACGAGCGGTGCATTTTTCCATATTTCATACAAGCGCTTGGCAGAATAAAACGCTCACTTTCAAGCAAAAAGTGGGAAAGGACGCGAGGGACTAGAAGCTGCTGCGCCAGGCGGGACGAGTGGGGCCGCCACAGGGGGCCAGGGCCTATATAAGGCGGGCTCCCTGGAGAACGGGACAGTCGTCGGTTGGAGGCTGACCAGCACACCAAGGCAACAGAGTTTTTTTTTAGCGAGGATAGATCCCTATTCTACCAGTGTGGCAGACGCGTCCCCGCCATTCCTGTTGCTAGGCCTATGCCTTCTTTGTCTTCCGAGTCTACTACAGCCGACTTGTCCACCAACAATGGCGGCCAGGACTCGAACGATATCCCAACTCTACTTGGCCAGCACGCTGCGCGGCTGCAGGTGGCACTTCAGGATGATCGGGCAAGAGCATAGCGAGATCTCAGGCAGCTACTTCATGAAAGTCGCATACTCGGCCACGTCAATGGAGCGGTTCCGGCCGCCCGGCCCATTAATAATATTTATATAATTATTATTAATAATTAATAATAAGATTAATATTTATTATTAATAATACTAATTAAGAATAATAATAAATAATAATAATACATTTTGGTCTGGACAAATCGTCGGAGGCTTGTGGGATAAGACACAGTATTTGATGTAGCAGACTGGATACGCGTACGGAGTCACATCACGTGCACAGAGAAAAAAATATTAATATTATTAATTAATATTTGCATTATAAAATAATGTTTTTTTTTTTTTTTTTTTTTTTTTTAATTCGTACAAAACATCTGGCCCACGAAAGCAATAAATGCTCCCTTGGTTAGACCATGGACCTTAAAACGGCTTTCTTCTCAGTTTTTCCAGTATCACGCCTAGACTTGGTTCGACAGAAAGACCTTACACCTAAAAAAGAAAAACGCAGTTTTTCTAAACTGTTTTGTTTTTACGTGTGTTTTCTTCAAGAATGCGTAATAGCGTCGAATATCCCTCAAGTGTATGAAACTCTATCGGAGTGACTAATTCAAGTGTAGTTGAGCATGTTCAACATGAACTTATTCGTGTACTGTTTGATAGTTATTTTCAACCGCATTATTTCTACAGTTACAAAATGATTTGTGACCTCGTGAAATAGGACAAGTTGCTCAACAAGAGAACAATCTGAGGATTGAGGTTTTTTTATAAGTTTGCAAATGGTATAATTGATTCACCAGCTCTACTAACTCGCGTCTACTGGGGCGTTCCTCGTAGGTTTAGTTGACTTTACTCTTTGTATTATCCTCCCGATTTATATCACGCAGCACCCATGACATGCCTTCAATTGACGTATAATCATTTAGAAGGTTATGGTGGGAATGTTATTCTATAAATTTTCGACAAAGACTGTAAACTTAGAAAGTATGTTGCTACCATTGTTTTATCTTAACTTTTAATTTTTTATTGTGCCCGAGCAATAATACGGTCTGACATTGGTAAGTGCATCACTAAGGAGGCGCCGCGTTGTTTACGGGTAACTTTAGAAAGATAAAATATATAAATGAATAAATAAAGTTTTGTTGCGTTATGTTCAATGGAGGAAGAGTGGTTATGTTCTCAAGGAGCTGATAAAACAACATGTTTCTATAGCACTTATAAAAAAAAAAGAAAGAAAAAAGAAACGACATACCTTCGTCCTTTTCCTGTCTTGAACTTAGACGAACTTTGGGCCAACATTCCACACCAGCATACATCAAGCAGAGCCAGAGGCATATTGTCCCACGTAGTGTATTCATCGGAAACCTGTTGTAGCTCGAAATCTAATCCCTCGTCAGGACGAAGGAGTTGGATATAAAAAAAAAGACTACGTGTTTTGTGCTTTTTTTTGAGAAATATTGGCGGCGATAAATTATTTTGCTTATGAGAGGAAAATGGTCCCGCCTTTTTATTGCGCTTTATTTGTGACGCCATGATGACATTTGGAAACTGCTTTGCTGGACAATGCATAGTGACTGCCACAAACATATTGTATCGCGAAAAGTTTCCATCCTCTTTAGTTCCGGCTCCCATTCAATTCACGCGGATGTTGGAATTTTGTAATGGTTATATTTTACGCTAAGCTTTTTTGACCTTTTCGCTAAACACGTGCAAGAAAAATGTTACTTTCGTTGACCAGCAATATATTGTGCACTGTTTCCTTGGCAAACAAATATGTACATATGTATGCATTATGAGTATTACGAATCGCGTCATTCTGTTTCCCCGACGTATTTAGCTAATCTGACGTCTTTCATGCTACCAAAGGATCTCGCGCGCTTTGGAAAACCGCTTTAAGAAGAACTGAACCCTAAAAAATTGAGTTAGAAGTTTTCTACGACTTTGGTTTTATACAATTGCCAATACATCACTAGAATTAGACATAATAAGGCATACAGCAAATTTATTTTTAAAATACGCGTAGAAATTGTTGCAGGGCCCGGCATGCGCGAAATCTCGCTGCCATTTGTTATTTGTCACAAGAGTCATATCGTCATCACTGGTGTCTCCATCGCAGCTTTAAACTACTTTGTTACAGGAAAGGTGTTATCTTTAAACGAGCCTTCTACCGGACAAAAAAGAAATAACAGAACCAAAGATAAATAACCAATTACATCAAACACTAATCCCGAGTTTGCAAAAATATATGGACAGGATTTACAAACCTTAGCTCTTTATCACATCGGCGTTAGGTAAGGACAGGATTGCCAGAACATGAGCGAGTTTCAAAAAGCAGTAATTGAACTCGGGTGCATATCCCTTCACCAGTGTATGTAGCTGAAGTTTTCGTCGGTAGGGATAAAAAAATGTTTCGGAGGATGGAAAAGTATTGAAAATGGGCGTACATCGATTAATTTACGAACTTGTAATGACAGAAAAAAACTGGTCTCAACACTTCTAGACAATACATTTTTAGTACACAAAACTGCCTTGTGCGTCGATGATTCAATAAATTGTCGCACATCGGTGGCAAACGAATTTGTTGAAAAGCGATGTAATCGACTTTTAAATATAAGGCGAGGGAGAGAGGTTACAAAACATACTAAAGTGACATGAGTCCCAAAACCGTTTGATGGTCAGAAATGTAATTGCACATGGAGGTTTTGGAGAATATTTAACTCGTTTATAAATTATGTTATGGCAACGACGCGGCGGCATCTTTTTTTTAATGCGCGCACCACATTAAGATTTTGAGTGCGACCCGTTACTTTGCGCAAATATGTTAGATTTGTTGATTTTGTAGTGATCGGTTTTGCAGCACTAGAGAAAGGCGGTTATCTCAGACTCGATGAGGCAGAACATTCTAGCTCGTCTGGGTTACATCTGACTGCATGGACGCGATCACAAAACAAGTGTTACCGAAAGGGCCGCTGCCGGCGTTTGTGGTGATTGAAACCATGCCCAGCTTTTCGATTGGTTCTTCTCGTTGCTGAAGACATTTCGACATAGGAATAGCCTACCCTGGCTGTCATTGGCAAATCGCGAAACAGGAACTTGCTTAAGTTATACTTAATCCAAGCACGCTCTCTGCATGTTGGTGACTTTCTGATCCCGAAATGCTCTTACGGTTGCCCAGATTCAGCGTTGTAATATTCAGTTCGATGCCAAAGTCGAAACTTCGTATTTTTTGGTTTTTCCCCCTTTCTCCACCATATCAAAACGTGATGTCACCGGCGGTAAGCATGGTGCACGGCTGGCACTAAGGTATCGCTCGCGTTTTACAACCACAAAACAGGAGCGTTCGTGTGATCTTAAGTCAAAAATTTGTATTTGTACAGATTTTGACCTTTGCCAACGTACTGAACTATAACAACAAACAGAAGCAACTTGTTTTTGAGGAAACCGTTCGCGCAACTTGGTACATCCGGTCACAGCTGGCTAGTCCTGTAAGAATAGCTGTCCATTTACATTCTCCTCCCTGCACACGCAAGCAATAAAGCTGCAAAGAAAGGTCAAAGAGTCTCGTAATACACGTTTCGTCAAATTACCCAGACATCAAGGAGAGTGGCTGGAATGCGGTACAGTTGGTCACGCTCGCCCTACCTGAGTGCACGCGCCATTTGTTTTATATTTGGTTGAGAAAAGGTAAAGTCGCAAACGCCAGCACATGTAATTATACTTGCAGCGTGCTTCTTCGTGTGTGGATAATTTAGAAAAACGTCTACGGTCAATTCCAGAAAAGCGGTTCTGGTTGGTGCCATTTTCAGGGCTCGTGCATGTTGCGCGTGCTCTGCTCGACTTCTGAAGCGACGAACATGCACGTGCTGGGCTGTGAGCTGACAGCTGTGGGCTGTACCTTTCATAGACATTGACATTATGTATACTGAACTCAGGCGCATATCCCTTCACCAATCTATTTAGTTGAATTTTTCGTCGGCTGTGAAAGCTAATTTTTCGGAGAAAGAAAAGGTATTAGAATACTCCTTTACACTGGGCGCCATATTTGAGGGCAATGTTTAGAGCCATGCTCAGAAAGGGCTCAGATTAATAGCCTGCTAAGACCAGCAATCTTGATGGTGCGGAATGCATGTTGCAAAAAAACTGCGAAAGTTTGCCGTCAGCACACCCTCAGTAGCAGCGCACACAGCTAGGGCTTCCAATTAGTGCTGGACCATTGATCGATTAACCAACCAATTAATCAATTATTGGAATAATTGCGATTAATTGTTTTAACTGATTAATCGGTAAATTTTTAACGAACCAAAATAGTAAAAACAAAGCGGTTTCACCGTGCAGATGTGGACGGGAACACCTGAATGATGAGCAAACCTTAAGTCAACATTTAGCCTAAAGTAAACTGTAGGGGCAAGATTTGTAACTCCCGAGAAATGCAGAAGGTTACACGTGTACTTCAACGCCGCTCGAGTGTCTGTTTATCACAGCAGAGACTAGTGTGAGCAATCAAAGGAGGTCGCTCTTGCCAGATTATATCAACAAAGTTCTTTGCCTCGATGCAGCTGAAGTGTAATAATCTCTGTGTGGGAGTGCCTTTGAACTGTTCTTAACTACACATCAAGGTTAGTCCATAATAAAAATAGTACATTCCGCCCTTTAGGTTACCTTATGTTCAGCAAATGCATAAACAAAAAATATTAACTTTGACTTTAAAAAAATGTTATGCATGGAAATTAATGAGTCCAATTAATCGATTGATTAAAGGGTGTCGATTAATCGAGTTAAACTTTTTAATCGACGCCCAGCGCTACCTCCAATGAATACTCCTTATAGAGTGGGATGAACCAGATTTATCGAAGTCAGAATGTGGGCAGAGCTTCTTTTGATGAAGATTGTGCAGGTCTAAACATTAAAAGAACTCCGCAACTCCCAAGCCAAGCATAATCAAAATGCAAGGAAAATAAGTAAACACACTATCGAATGTTCTAACTAAGAATAATTTCTTAAAGATGCATTGTCCAAACTATAAAATTAATTTATAAAGTGTTCGAATTCAATACACAAAAATTTCATCCAGAAAAAAATTCGAGGCAATATTTGTTTTTAAAATTACTTATTTATGAGCGTAGAAATGAAAAGGAAGTATAATTCTGATATTTAGGTATAAAGGATTTTTCGTTTTAATTAGTTCTGGTTTTGCACAATCTCCACAAGAGGTAAATTTACACGCCTCTCTCAACAACCTATATATCTGTTAGTGTTTTGCTATATATTGAAGCCTGTTTAAGATTTCTCCGATAAGGAATAATATAAAGATATTTAACCAACTTTCCGCGCGTAAACCATTTGACAAACATACGTATATTGAAGCAAATACAAAGATTCTTTAAAAATGAGAAATACCAGGCACAAACAGCAGTGTATTAAAAACATACCTAAGATCATTTAAACGAACTTCGTTTACACGATTCAATTCTCACCTCCGACAGACCGGCATTGCCACGTGATCGGAACGAACACCAGCCTTAGCTGGCTGCGGTGAACCCGCTGGCCGAAGCTTTGTGGATGACCACCTCTACAAAAGTGTTTGACATATAATGTGTGAACTGAAACCAACATGAGGAAGAGATGTAACTGGAAATGTCAAAAAGTGGATGGATAAGGACTTTCCGCGATTTTATAAGTGCTCCTTTTTGGACGGGTATTTGTTACACAGTGGGCGCGATTCTGCGATTGCCACCCTTGAAACTGTTACAATTTCTAAGAGATACTTCCCAACTCGCGTATCTTCAGTAATCCTAGCACAGACGGTAATGTTTCTGGGGACGTTGGTCCTCTCGGCGCACGGCTCGCGCTAGAGCACTTTGACGTATGTCACAGCCACTGCTATTGGAACGGGTCTCAAAGAAATGCTATCGTTTAAAAAACCGTGTTCAGTTATTATCATTAAAAATAGTTTAATATTTCGTCTTGGAACGCTCCTCAAACAATCGGCGTTATTTAAACTTAATAGCCGTGTTCACACACCACATCTTGTATTTCAAGTCAGTTCTCGAATTTATACATTTGTGATATTTACCCACACCAATAATCTCTCTTACGCAAATTGGCTTCGCATATTCTCCTTGATTTCTTTGATTGTTTTTGCTAATTTAAAAACATTTTCGGTTTTGTTTCAAGATGGATTTTACGAGAGATACTAACGTCATTTTCTACACAGTTTAAGAATACCCAGCTCTGTTGATAAAATATTTATTTGGTTGATTGTTTATTTGTATTGTAAAGGCCTTAAAGGGGTACTCCGGCATCTTTTCGTAGTTGTCAATTTGCCCGAAAATTTACTAATCACAGGAGAAAACATATGGGATATAGAAAACTAAATATTTGGTCAAAATAATTTTTTTCGCGAAGTTATTGAATTTACAATTTTGGTTTTCACCGTGTTTCTCAAAGTGAAAGGCTCTACTGGCAACAATACAAAAATGACGTCATAGGGAAGGCAGGGGTTCACTCTTTTCAGCTGTAGACATTGTTACCCATTTATTACAAAAATATTATGGTGTCAACGGAGTGCTTGGAAGCTCGCTCCAGCTCCTTGGCAAGGAGCACGAAACAAATGCTCAACATAGTCCTTTTCTAGACTGCCCGGTCAAACCGCAAGCCTGCCTTTCCCTTACGTCACGCCATTTAAAAGCGCGGGGATATTCCAAAAGTGGTTTTGGCGTCATTTCGATATGCCGATTTCAAAATAACAGAGAGAAGAGTAAAATCACAGGCAAGCTGGTGAATTGCAGACATCACCAAACACGAGATACCTGAAAAAGGAAAAAGAAGGACACGAAAGAAAGGACGGCGCATACTACGAGACGTTGTTTGTGTGGTCCTCGTTTTCGTGTTCTTTTTTTGTCCTCCGGTGTTTAGGTGTTAAGCGTGTTTCACATGCAGCGATTTTGGCCCTAGAGCGACGCGATTTCTGCCGTCGCGGCGCACGTGCCGCTCAACCGCTAGTGCTGGCCAGAGCGCCGCGACGGCAGAAATCGCGGCGCTCTAGGGCCAAAACCGTTGCATGTGAAACACGCTTTAGGGTTAGGTTCCGGCGTTTTAGGTTCACAATACCTATTTTGATTTTCGCGATACAAAACAGCATACTTGAAAGAGTAAGGAACGGCGATTTCGTAATATAGTTAGTTCCACTCTTAAATAGAAAGGTTGCAGTTGTTCTTTTCGGGTGTAACTTGCTTGTCCCTAAAGCTCATACAGAACTTTTGCAGTTTGTTTTTACGCGAAAACATGCTCTTTAAAACCGAGAAGTGCCAGCGTTCCGTCCAAGTCCGAATGAGAACGACGAAAGTGAAGGGGAGGCTAACTTTACCTCCTAAAAACGCAATTCAAATAGGAAGCACTAGTATCTGTCTCCCTCGAGGAAGTAAAAGGAAGGCACTTCCTTCCTCACCAGGGTAGCTAAACTCGTCGAGCACAACTTTGAGTCCGAAAGTTGCGGAACGCGCTAATTGGACTCTCACGACGCTGACGTCAAGCCGAGCGAGGTGTCAATCATCCAAGCTCTCTCGGCCGGTGCTGAAATTCCAGCGAGAATGTAAAACACAAAGTCGTAGCGAGCTCCATCGAAGCGCGTGCGAGCAACACCGTGGTGCCAGCCGATAGAACGGCTGCACTGATGACGTCTCGCCCGGGTGTCCCTACATCCCTACGCCGCGTTAGAGTCAATGATGCGTAGATTGTACCTAGGCGGCCGGTAAATACTCTGAACTTTCTCGTCGCAAGATCGTCGTTTATGTAAGTTATTGGTGACGACAAAGTGACGTTTCACAACTTTGGGAAGGAGTT
Source organism: Ixodes scapularis (assembly GCF_016920785.2). Taxonomy (NCBI): domain Eukaryota; kingdom Metazoa; phylum Arthropoda; class Arachnida; order Ixodida; family Ixodidae; genus Ixodes; species Ixodes scapularis. The sequence continues at coordinate 52,788,563 of NW_024609837.1, forward strand.
ATTTGAGGCCAAAATCTTCGCTTCGAAATCGAGGCGAAGATTGAACTTTGTGATGTTGTGGAGCCGTGCGCGGTGTACGGGGGCGGCTTTAGAGAGCTCATCTTCCGCCACTGTCAACAACGCCACCGGGGTCACCCACAGGCGGTTTGTGTAGAGACGTCGGTAATGTCTGAGATGAGGGGAAACGGGGGATAACAAAAAAAAAGAAAAAAAAAAAAAGCTGAAGAAAGGGAAATAAAAAAAATTAAAGACGGTTACAAATTTTTGTAATGCGAAATTAGAGCTCAACTCTTGAGGAGGAATAAGGGAAGGTACGGAGAGGAGGGTATGCCCCTACTCCTCCCCTCTTCCTCTCCTCCCCTCCTCCTTCCATTCAGTTTCTCCGCTAAATTTAGCAGGGAAAAGGACATCACATGACAATCTAGCGGAGAAGTGAATTGGCGTTGAAGTCACGTAGCTGGGAATTGAATTGGTGTCGAGGTCATGTGACGTCAATTTCGCGCTAAATTTAGCGGACCGGTTACGCCGACAGCGACACCCGCGCCGCGAAAAACGGAAACGGGCGCCGAAGAGCTGCGCTCTAAAGAAAGAATTAAGATACGACCAACACACGCACACGCACACGCACACACACACACACGCACACAAACAAATATGAGTCTCAAGAAGGGCCGTAGAAATTGTTCGGGAGAGAGAGAGAGAGAGAGGAGGTGATGGGTGGTGAAGAAGGGGGATATTCCCTTCCCCTAATATTTTATTATAACTCTCTGAAATGCTATGGTGGTTCGGGGCTGGGGCGATACCCCCCCCCCCCCCCCCCCCCTCTTCCACCATTATGCCCCTTGCCCCCTCTTTCGACGCAACTGGGGAAGGGGGGGACTAAATTCCCCCCCTCCCCATACTCCTTTTTCGACGACCCTGCTTAGAGGAGTTCGAATGAGCAATGACGAGGAACAGCACAGCCTGCAATTTTCGAAATAACGGTTCAAGAGATTCTGGAATTAAAACGGCTCGCGTTCCATGAGCTCAAGAGTGGCCATGACAGACTTTCATGCGAAAGACTCGTGCCAGGGCACGTAGATAGCGTGCGGGCGCGTTCAGTGACGTCATTTTATAGTTGATACCTTTGACGATGGAATCAGGATTATCAGTTGTGAACGACAAATTTGATGGTGCGTGTTCAAATCGATGATGTCAAGTTTAGTGTCCTTGCGTTCTTAAAGCATCACCGCCAATATTGGCAACCTGACATTACTTTTATTTCCTTATTTCCGTTGATAAACAACATACTTAATCCCAAACTGACTGACCTTCGAATGTATACCATAAAATGATTTTATCCCGCCGATGAAGGGACAACTGCCCGGAGGCGAAATTCGCCCGAAAGTGGACAACGGTAGTCGGCTGGTTGTGACCTAGCCACGTCGGGCTACACTTTGGCCAGATTCGAAAGGCCGAGATAAATCAAAAGAACGGCAGGGACGCTTTTTAGTAAATTCTGCTTTATCGGCGGAAATAAGAACGATACCAGACTATCAACTTCGACGGTGTTGATTTTAAAATGCAATTCCCAAGCATCCATCGTGCTTTTTAGAGACCATCAAACATGACAATCGCAGCTGATAATCTTTGTTGTGACGTCACACGTATGAGGCACGGTCGTCTCTGCGCGCTCTCTAGTGCAGCTCTTGTTCGGTGCCTAGGGAGGCGTAGGGATTTTTCGTCCCCTCAACGAAAAACGTCACGAAGACAGACGGATCTGCGGGTTTGTGAGAAAATAAAACTTCGTAGCAATCTTTCGGCTCCTCCCCCCACTGTGTCATAACACAAAAAATATTTTTGTTGACGAGTTTAGCGACCCAGATTGAGAGTTTAAAATTTTGGTTGATCCACCCTTTTAGTACCTTTTTGGCAGCCTTTGTTTTAAGAGTGTGGGGAAGCTAAAAAAAAAAAAAAATCGCCGTAGTACCCCTTTAAGACGGTGCACGTAAAAAGTACGGAGGTTATTAAAACATGTAAAGCAAACAAAATCAAGACTCATGAGATATAAAACATACACGCTATACAAATAACAAAAATGGAGGCATATATAACTTAGTAATACTACTAGCGTGCACATTCCAGATATTCGCTGTGTTGTGCTTTTAATATCTACGTGTATATTGGTAATTGCGACAACATTGTCGGCAGACAAGCAGACATGTGTATCTTAGTCTCCAAGAGTAATTAACCACATAAAATAAATTGCGCGATCCCAGAATTAGAAAATTACAGTTTAATCGTGTTCATTATTTGTTCTTGTTGGTATTTCGGCTATGATATTTGGTAACTGCTATTCTCCATTTCACAATACCTTGACGAACTGTGGAAATTACGCCTTCCGCGACCTAATAAGAGCGTCGGAGCGAGGCGTCTGACAGCACGTCACGAGGGCGTTCGTGTTACCGCGCCCAATGCAAGGCCCGGACGAATCGGCTGTCGTCTGCTGCGAAACCGACCAACATCGGATGAACTTTGACCACCGCAGCACTGCCGTCCACTAGAGTAGCGAGCTCTTCGAAAACAGTTCGTGAGACAACCATACGCCCAATTTACCCTTGAATCTGTTGTGGGTACTATTGCGAGGGCGATCTTCTGAGCGGAAGCGGTCGATTGCATGGCTGCGATCGTTCAAACATCATTTAAAAGTCATGTTTTTCTCAGAACAGCGTTTAAAAGTAATATGTCTTCGTCTTTTTTCCATGTCGTGTAGTGCTGCAGTCAGAAGAGTCTGACCGCCACACTACTAAAAGAAAAAGAACCCTAACTATTTTTTGACGCGGACGGCGCTGTAGGTTCGGCGGTAACGAGGCCTGCGTGGATTCGACCATGGAGTGGTGTCACGTGCCTTGCTCCGACGATCTTATTGGGTCGCGGGGGCCACAGCCTCCACAGTTCGCCAAACTACCGTGAAACGGAATATAGTACAGTTTTTTTTTTTTTTTGGAGACGGAGAGGTAATGGCTGGAGAGAACGTATTGTTTAGCTTGATTGTTTAGTGGCTTTACAGCATGGAGGTCCAATTTTGGTCACCGTGAGAGCCAGAACGAAGTCTAATTTGCCGCACGAAACGAGACCAGACATCGTTCGTAGACTGTTCGTCCGCTGCAAAGCGCCGTTGACCGACAAAAAAAAAATCAAGCATACAAACAAAACAAGGTCGTATGTTAACTGAAAGGAAAAAAAGCTGATCGTATGCTACGAACTGAGCGTCGCTGACCAGCGAGATCGAAAGCAGACTGAAATTGTGATGGCCTGCAAGCTTACTTTGAAAGCCATTGACAACGCACGCTTCGTTCGCTGGTCTCAGCGTGATCTGTGACTGTACACTAGCTGACATTGACCTGTAGATTAAAGTGCGCTAATGACGAGCACAACAAGGGCCACGACACCTCTCTCGCAATTTTAGGTTGGTGAGACGTTATCACCAATTATTGCCCGATTGTGAGCTCGTTAACAGGTGAAAAATGCCTTATTGGTTCATTTCGCACAATGGGTGGTGCCAAGTGCAATTATCAGCAGATAACGCTCTCGATCTCATCTTGAGCGATGTTGGGCCACAGGGTGTCGAACCGAATTTTTATTTGTTCGGATAGGCTCTCAGGCTAATGGACTTCAGTTCAGATGTTTAAGCTCTGGTGAGGGGAAAGAGTTGTTCAACTCGATTAAAAAAACTGAAGTGTGAACCTTTATTTCGTGCTAAAGAAAACGTGCTTACTTAATAGAATGTTTATGTTTCACAGAAATCAAAACATTTTTTTAAATAAAACGGCTGACACAAGGGCGAGCTTCAGATATAGTTTTAGTCGTGGACGCAGGAAGGTTCTGGACACTCCATAATTCCACCGGAGGGTGAAGGCGGGAGAGACTAGCAGTTTGGAGGGGCAAGCCCCCCAACGATGAACAAGGACAAAACCAAAAGACGCTATTGCACGGAAAGGAGAGCTGATTTGGCGCCAACAGATTTGTTGGTCACCTTTGGGGGCGTTCACACAGACTGCGCCCTCTACTTGCTTCACTTGGGGTTTGCTCGCTTGACTAACTTGAGAAGGTACTTTGCCTCCTCTTCTTCCTACTTCGATTATTTCAGTTTTAGTGGGGACCAGATCCGAAGTGTAAAGCAAGCGTCATAATATTAAGTGTTCAAATAAGGTTTCGTTGGTGAAATAAAATGTGTTATATCGTATATTAAGTGGTGGTATGCCAGATTTTTGGCCATTACTATGGCGATATAGCGTTTGCAAAACGCGGATCTTCCTAAATGTCGCGGAAAGATTACGCGGTGTTCTTTCGATCCAGCTGTTTTAAACATTTCCTTGCCGTTAACAAAGCGTATTATCCTGTCAATGATTCTGTACACGCGATGATCAAGTTGTTGTTTACTTGCACTGTGCAACGATGGGAGTGAACATGAATTTCAAGAGCGATGGTATTTGCTCGAAGATGTTTACTCTAGTATGCAAGCTCGTAGAAAGGTCGAAAGTGACCGGAACTGCGTACATCTAAGATAATATTAAATAAAAGTGTGTGTTTATGGGCTGGATTTTGTACGGAAAGTGTGAAGCTGGAGTTTAACGAAAAACGCAGACCAAAGAAACATAAGACATGTAGAGCATCTAGAGCATACGAAAGACATACGTAGTCACAATAATTTATCACCAAATATAACTAATCACAATTAATAGCAACCAGCGAGATTCACCAAGGGGCTCAGCGAGAATCGAACCCCTGAATCATGAGATGCATGGTCCTTTTTTTTTTTTGTTTTTTGCTCAGCGCCACAAGGAGATATTTTTTCTTTTATTGCAATAATGGAGCCGTAATCAGTGAAAACACATCAAAACAACCCTCCAAGTTTTTTTTTTTTTGCAAAGCACATTAAAAGTCTCCTATATAAACGCCGAGCAGAGCTACCCGAACTACTCCATCGTCGCAAACTTTCACGCCTACCCCTTTTCCATAAACTTTACCACCACGCGTCACTTCACGGTGATTTCTTCGAGCCACCTGCCGTTATTTTTCCACGCCGCGATCACCCCTACAAAGTTAAACGCGTAACCTGTAAGTCATCTGCTTTTTTCCGGTCATTCATTCCACGTACCACAATCGATTGGAATAAACTACCATCGTACATTGCCTCAGAAAAAAGACACCACGAAGTTTCAAGAACAAATTCAAAATACTGATGCCATCTAACTTTCGCTGTTTTACATTGTTGTTTCCTCTTTTCCGGAACGTGCAGAGCAAATGTGTACTATTTTGTTTTTACCTTTACTCAGCTTTATTGCAGTGTGATGAGTGAGTGTATGTTTTTTATTCGTTTTTGAGTGTATCCTTTATTTTCTTTTTATTATTAAGTGCATTGATTGTTTTCTAGTATTCTCATATGTTGTTCAATGTGCACTAGTTCCTATTGGAACGATTTATGTACCCCCCCCCCTATGTAATACCCTCTCACGAGGGCCTTTAGGGGTAATATGAATAAATAAATAAATAAATAAATAAATATTTAAGTGGTTTGCAAAAGTTGAGCCAATTGGGTTTGTAATTCCGGTTAAAAAAAAATACGTTCCACCTGTTTAACGAGGCTGAAAAAAAAAATGCCGTACTTCCTTCGGATTAGGGTCAGCATGACGAACAGCCATGCCCGGCTTCCAGATGCTACACAAGCTTAATAACATAAACGTGTCGTACAGAACACCGTCATTATTACTCATATGTAAAAACGGCTTGCCGGATTGGTTAAACCGCATGCCCGATTGGATAATGCACAACTCTTTCATTAGAATGCCCTAAAGCATACCCCCCAGAATAATGTAATCCAGCAAAATATAAATACATGTTAAACAGTCTAGATTTTCATGGCACATAAATACTCTTGGTTTAAAGCCACACTTTAACAAGGAACGTACTCTAATTCAATTAAAAGAAAAAAAAATCTTACTCCATGGGGTATACACATACTTTTTATTCGCTTGAGTACGTCCTCGACATCGCTAGAAGCTACACTTTTATACATGGAAGGGAATATTGGAAATAAACTAATCACGCAACAAATCGCATTTAAGCGTTTCTTGCTGAGAACATACTATATTCAAAAGAAAAATGGGCAGATAAAAACAAAACTACGTCAACCGCATCCTTACGATGTCCTACTAATATATTTGTTTTCGTTTGCCGCCATGGGACGAAATCTTAAAAGGACATGCTTGAAGTGAGGCGCCAAAACAACGAGGACACAAGGAGAGAAGCAGACAGGACGAGGCTCCTTGTGTCCTCGTTGTTTTGGCGCCTCACTTCAAGCATGTACAACCAACTAGCCCAACTCGCCGTTCTTAAAAGGACGTTGGCTGATGAAGTGTCACTGCTGCTCTATTGAAAGGATGCTCTTGGTCTCGCAGAAAAAAAAAAGAGATGTGAAACCGGCCGCTTTTTAAACAAATGCGAGAGACGAAATACACGCTGGAGGGAGAAGATAACATTTACTCGCGTACAATGTATGACCTGTGGCAGGTACGAAAGCTTCGCAAACACAAAAATGTTACGGAATATCACTCTAGCGATAATTCACCGTTCACGCAGATTCCTGTGGGAAGCTGCCTACGTTGGCGGCGATTCCCGACCAATCTGGTTTGTTTACGCCCTAACAGCCTAGCAAAACATTGAGGTAAGTGCAGGGCGCTCGGTCCCAGCACGCTCCTTGAAAATTTGAAGGAGTTCTGGCCCCCGCTCCGTGCCAAACAAATCCGAGGTCATAGCGGCAGCAGCTCGGCGCTCGGGTAATTCGCTGGTATTGTGACGTCGTTGTCATTTCTATGCCGCTTTCTAAGTACGATTGGGATCTGTTTTGGGGGTACACTGGAGGATGTCCCAATGGAATACAGCGTCCCAACATTCGATAAACTCGTGTTCTACAGTTTCGGCTCCTTTACATAATAAAAAAATTGTGGACCAAGGGACGAAAAGACTTTTTTTTCCTCCAGCCAAGTTTTCACCGGAAGAGAGCCACAATTGAAAGAAAAAGGTTTTTAACACTTGGTTTGACCGGCGTTCTTTTCACTCTTTTTAGTACGTCTAAACGATCAATACAATGGTATAGAAAACAAAATATTGATTAAATCTTTATACAATTTTTTCTTTGAAACTGTAGCCAAATATTCCATAGAAAAACGAACTTAGAACATGCGGAAAGACAATAAAACTTCTCTCATGTACCTGCGCCTATTACAACACCGGATGACGCAACAAATTGAGGCAGAAAACTTTGCAGGCGAACTTAAATTACAGTGCGTAAAAAAAAAGGTCGTTTTTATTGCCAAGAAACGTAAATCTAGAAGCAATTTGCCTTGTAAATAAATGAGGTAGCCCTGGTCCGCCACTTCGCCCTGGACGAAAAAAAATGTGTGCGGGCACAGCGCTTGCAATTCGAGTTCCATATGAAAACAGCAACAACTCTGTGGAACGTCTGCACATTGGCACAAGACAAATAGAGCACCTGTAAGACAAACCAAACCTTCGATATAAAAAAAAAAAGTTACACACAGCGGAACACGCGAGAATAGACAAATTCTTTTCCCTCCACCCTTCCGCCTTTGTTCTAACGTTCTCAGTCTCTTCATTCCAGTATGAAGTACTGTCGCGATAATGCACTAACCGCACACCTAGATACTTGGAGGGTAAACTCTCCCACCTAACATTCATAAAAACATTTGGTTTACTATGCCAATCACCGTGCCAAAACCCTACCGTTTTGTCCCAATAATGACACTCCCGGTTTTCGCGCAAAAGGAAGAGCCAACATTGACAATTTCGCGAATACTGTCTTGATCCGCGCAAAAAACCACCAGATCGTCCGCATATGACGGGACTTTTATTTCACTCGTGTTTAGCTTAAAACCACGTATGTTATCGTTCCGAAAAAGTCTCAAACAAAACGGTTCTAAAAAAAGACATAGAAAAAAAGCAAAGGCGAAAGTGGGCAACCTTGCCTAACTGAACAACGTATCTCAATGCTTTCTGTAACACTCTTATTTGTAACTAAACTCGTAATGCAATTTTTATAAGCCAATATTAAAACCTTATAAAAGAATGGACCCTACATTGGCTTGTTCCAATATACGAAAAAGTACTCGGTGCGAAACACGATCGTACGTTTTCTCAAAGTCGAGTTCCAACATTGCAACTCGGCCTTGAAAGGCGTCGCAGCATTTTAAAAAGCTTTTAGCTACATGTATATTAGTGCAAATCGTACGGCCTTTTATGCCGCACGTCTGATGCGGTCCTACGACTACTTTAATAACCCTTTGTAGCTTTTTGCTAAAATCATGTAAATTTTATAATCAACGTTTGTTAAAGTAATCGGCCTGTAATATTGCCACGCTCGTCAGCGAGCGACCGCGCGCGTGGCCGAGTGTTTACCGTGCTTGACTGTCGTGCAAAGAGTCTGGGTTCGATTCCAGTCAGTGGAATGCTCTTTTATTTGTTCTTTCATTGCGTTCTCGTGAGTTCGAGAACATTCTCGTCAGATCGAGTTCTGAATGTTCCAGTCGCCGAACAATCTAGGCGGATTGTTCCAGAACCCAACGCGCGTACATAAGGGACTCCGCGTGCTGATCTGCAGTCAGTTTTCGCCCAGCGTTCGACTCTGCTGCTACGCCGATTTCGACGCCCGCGACGCTTCGTTATTATCGTTTGTACCCTTTTGTTTTTGGGCACAAGTTCGCCACATTAAACGTTTATTTCTTTCTGTTCATTTATTGTTTATTGGCCACCACCCGTGACATTTTGGTGGAGGTGCGGGGTACCGCATGCCCGTGCAGCGTTCCCCTCCCAGGACCCGCAGTGCAAGCCCGACTCCAAGTTCGCTGAGAAGACCACTCAGCGCGGAACCTGAAACTCGGACCAGCCGTCGCACCAAGGGAGAGGATCCGGAGTACGGTTTGCTCCTGGACAAACCCAAGCCGAAGAAGACGACGATGGACAACCAGTCGCAGGCCCCCGCCGCTCCTGCCGTCGTCTACCTACCCGTCGCTCCCCGGACACCGGCTTCCTTCCACGGCGAAAGCCACGAAGACATCGACGACTGTGTCCAACAGTACGAACGAGTGGCCCGTCATAACGGGTGGACACCGGAACAGTGTCTGCAAAACGCTTACTTCGCCTTGGAAGCCACCGCCCGGAACTGGTTCGAGTACCACGAAGCTTCGATCACTTCATGGGAGCAACTCAAGGCTGAGTTGCTAAGAACGTTCACGAACCTACAACGAAGAGAACGCGCGGAAGAGCTTCTTCAAGCGAGGATTCAAGGCCCTAACGAGAGCGTCGTTAGCTTCGTGGAAGATGTCCTGCGACTGAGCAACCGCGCCGATCCCGAAGCATCCGAAGCAAAGAAGCTCAGAGTCTTGATGCGTGGCGTCAAGGAAAACATTTTCGGTGGTCTTGTGCGGAGCCCGCCTACCACCGTCGAAGGCTTCATGACGGAGGCCACCAACATCGAATGTGCCCTTCAAGCACGAGCCATTCACTATCACCGAGTTCCCGGCGTCGGTTCCTTTTCGCCTTCCGGCTGCAACACCACGGACATCCGCGAGATGATCCGAGACGTCGTCCGGGAAGAGATCAAGAGACTTCTACCTGCCGCCGCAAGCCCAGCTTCGCCCTCAATCGCCGAGATTGTCGGGGAAGAAGTCCAGCAAGCGCTGCAGCCTGAGGTTCTCGTCAGCACCGCTCCGGAACCACCGACGTTGAGTTACGCCGCAGTGGCCCGACGGCCACCGCCTCCTCGTCGCAACTATGTCACGCCGCCCCGACGTCAGTCTCCTGCACCGCAGCACGACCGACGCCACGACGACCAGGTCCAGTACGCCTGCCCGGAGCCTCGCGCACCCCGCAAGACCGACGTGTGGCGAACGCCCGACCGACGCCCTCTGTGCTTCCATTGCGGGGAAGCGGACCACACCTACCGCCGATGCCCATACCGACGACTCGGGCTACGCGGGTTCCACCCGAACGACCCGCGCCCCCGTCATGGTGAACGCCCTGTCGAGATAGACGAGTACCTGCGACGACCTCAGTCCCCCGAGCCTGCGTTCCGCCGAGAGTTCCGGTCGCCGTCACCGCGACGTCCAGCTTCGCCGATGCACCAACCACGACGGGAAAGCCTGTCCCCCCTCGCTCCTCGCCGGGGAAACTAGGCGCGGCAACCCCTGGAGGTGGAGTTGCCGAAGACGACCGACGCCAAGATCCTCCACGAACGTCGGGAGGTCCCCACTCGAACGCTACCAGAGACCAAAACGACGCCGCTGCAGTGGGGTCCAATAGCCTAAACGTCATCATCGACGGCCACGACGCATCTGCACTCGTGGACACCGGAGCAGACTACTCTGTCTTGAGTGGGAGGCTCTCCCGCCGCCTTCGAAAAGTCACGACGCCGTGGGATGGACCTCAAATACGAACCGCCGGAGGGCACCTCATCACACCCATCGGGAGATGCACTGCTCGCGTCGAGATCCGCGGTGAAACGTGCCCTGTGAAGTTCATCGTTCTACAAGACTGTTCCAGAGACGTTATTCTCGGCATGGACTTTCTGTGTGAATACGGCGCCGTCATCGACCTTGGTGAGAACAGATTGACGCTGCGCAAGCCCGTTCCGTCTTCAGAGAAACCTCAAACAGCGTCAGCCGCCGTCCGAGTCGCTGCCGACCACGTGAACCTGCCGCCGCGATCAAGTGTTGTCGTACCCGTAGTGGCCGATGAAGCTACCTGCGGCGAAGTTGTTCTTGAAGGCAACCTTCAATTACTCCTAGAACGAGGAATAGGCGTCGCAAGAGGAGTGGCTGAACTTCAGGATGGGCGCACCGTGGTCTTTGTGACAAACTTTCGACAAGAAGTGCAACACCTCACGAAAGGTGCCGCTGTAGGCAACGTCGAGGAAATTCGGAACTCCGCCGAAATCGCCGCGATTGCTGAAGAATCATTCCCACCTCAGCTACACATTACGGCGCCAGCACAGCTCGACATTGACCGCAAGCTTCCAGGCCCGAAACGACGGCAGCTAAGTGACCTTCTCGCCGAATACAGTGACTGCTTCGCGACGTCGTCGAGGGTGTGCCAAACCACCATTGCGAAACACCGCATCGTTACCGAGGACGACGCGCGCCCTGTGCATCGATCGCCGTACAGAGTCTCCGTTAAAGAAAGGGAGGTGATCCAGGAGCAAGTGCAAGACGGCACCGAGCGAGTTATCGCCTACGCAAGTCGGACACTGTCCAAGGCAGAGAAAAATTACTCCACGACTGAGAAAGAATGCCTTGCTGTCGTCTGGGCAATCACGAAGTTTCGTCCGTATTTGTACGGGAGCCCGTTCCGTGTAGTCACGGACCACCACTCGCTCTGCTGGCTTGCGAACCTCAAGGACCCGTCAGGACGCCTCGCTCGATGGAGTCTACGACTACAACAGTTCAACATGACTGTGGTCTACAAGTCAGGCCGCAAGCACAGCGACGCCGACTGCCTGTCCAGAGCCCCCATCGAAACACCTTCGGGCAGCAGCAACGACGAAGACGACGAGTGCTTCCTAGGTGCACTGAACACCGACGACATGTCACGACGTCAAAGAGACGATCCTGAGTTGCGCGCGCTAATCGAGCACCTCGAAGGACAAGGGGGTACTGTCCCCCGTGTCTCCTCGAGAGCCCTGCCGACTTTCGTCCTCCGACAAGGTGTACTTTACAAGGAGAACTTCGGAGACAACAGCACACCATGGCTGCTGGTAATCCCCACCGACCTTAGAGCGGAGATCTTCCAAGCCTGTCACGACGACCCGACGTCCGGACACCTTGGTTACAGCCGTACGCTGGCCCGAATTCGTGAAAGGTAGTACTGGCCCAAGCTGCCAAAGACCGTTCACTTCTACACACGGTCCTGCCACGAGTGCCAGCGACGCAAGAAACCGCCGACGAAGCCGGCAGGTCTCCTGCATCCGATCGCTCCCCCGACCGTACCGTTCCAGCAGATCGGAATGGATCTACTTGGTCCTTTTCCACCATCGACGCAAGGAAACAGATGGATTATTGTCGCCACAGATTATCTCACACGGTATGCCGAAACGAAAGCCCTTCCTGTAGGGACTGTTGTGGAAGTCGCCAAGTTCTTTATCGAATCCATCGTCCTCCGGCACGGCGCTCCCGAAGTTATGATCTCTGACCGTGGATCATTGTTCATGGCTCAGCTGACGCAAGAAATCCTTCATCTCAGCCACACCAGCCATCGGCGCACAACGGCGTACCACCCGCAGACCAACGGGCTGACGGAGAGACTCAACAAGACCATCGCCGACATGATCTCCATGTACGTCGACGTGGAGCACAAGACATGGGACGAGGTGTTGCCGTACGTCACATTTGCATACAACACGGCCGTGCAAGAGACCACCGGGGTGACACCCTTCCAACTGGTTCATGGTCGTAAAGTAACGACAATGCTGGACGCGATGTTACCCCACGAACCGGCTCTCGACGGAAGCGACGACGCCCAGGTGGTTGCCCAACGGGCAGAAGAAGTCCGCCAGCTCGCCAGACACCGTATTCAAGCCCAACAACGTGTCGACACTGGCCGCTACAACCTTCGTCGTCGGGACGTCCACTTCCAGCCCGGAGACAGGGTGTGGGTGTGGACACCGATCCGCCGCCGTGGTCTCAGTGAGAAACTCCTAAAGCGCTACTTCGGACCCTACAAAGTACTTCGTCGACTCGGGGATCTGAACTACGAGGTGATGCCCGACGGAACACGGACTTCATCACGCCGCGCTCCACGACCGGAAGTCGTCCACGTCGTGCGCCTCAAGCCGTACTACGCGCGATAAGACTGCGAACTGTGATCTTGTGCACCGCTTGATAGGATTGTGTTTTGCGAGCCTCCGTAGGTTCCCATTTTTTTTTGTTTGTTTCGCTCTGTTTTGTTGCCTTTTACGTGGCATCGAGACGATGCCTTTTTAAAGGGGGGAGTAATGCCACGCTCGTCAGCGAGCGACCGCGCGCGTGGCCGGGTGTTTACCGTGCTTGACTGTCGTGCAAAGAGTCTGGGTTCGATTCCAGTCAGTGGAATGCTCTTTTATTTGTTCTTTCATTGCGTTCTCGTGAGTTCGAGAACATTCTCGTCAGATCGAGTTCTGAATGTTCCAGTCGCCGAACAATCTGGGCGGTTTGTTCCAGAACCCAACGCGCGTACATAAGGGACTCCGCGTGCTGATCTGCAGTCAGTTTTCGCCCAGCGTTCGACTCTGCTGCTACGCCGATTTCGACGCCCGCGACGCTTCGTTATTATCGTTTGTACCCTTTTGTTTCTTGGCACAAGTTCGCCACATTAAACGTTTATTTCTTTCTGTTCATTTATTGTTTATTGGCCACCACCCGTGACAATATCCCACAGACAAGAGTTTTACCGAATCATTGTACTTAAGGATAAGCACTGTGTGCGTCCTAAGAAAAGATAGGGGAAACATCTGCTTCTCATAGGCCTCGGTCAGTCACTCATACAGCACAGGCGCCACCTAATTCTTAGAAGATTTATAAAATCAGCACCAAGGCCGTCCGGTCCTGGCGTCTTTCCACTCGTCAGCTCATCGATAGCCGCTTCGACTTCCCGCACGGTGATAGGAAACTCTAGGCTATCGCACACCTGCTGTTCTAGCTGGGGCATCAGAAACCAAAATTCCTCCTTGAACCCATCATCTACTGACGCGATACGCCCAAACAGATTTCGATAATGGTCCACAAAAGCCCTTTCCATAACCGCCTCGTCACGCGTCACCGTAGTTCCGTAACAGATTTCCTTGATATCGTTACGTTGCGCATAACTTTTTTCGTCGCTTAGCGTGCGCTTCGTCGTAGCTTCACCCATCCACAGCTTGTCGCTTCGAGCCCTTACTATTGCTCCTCTGTCTTTCTCCACATCGATCAGCTCCAGTTTACTTTTACAATCCTTGTGGCGCATGAATTCACCGGGATTCACGCTTTCTAGGGTTAAAAACCATATGACTGACGCCGTGAAACATCTTCTTTCTTTTTCTGATAGCTAAGGGTGTTGCTTCTCTCGATTGCAGCCATTTTTACTTCTTCCTTAAAAAGATTCCAACGCACAGCCCACAGTGTATGATCGTTACCGTATAAAATGTCTGAAAGTTTTCTCACATTTGCTCTAAAAGGCTCATGATTAAGAATACTACTGTTGAGTTTCCATAGTGCCCAGTCCCATTTTGGTGATTTTTCCTTATTACCAAGAGTAAACATGACTAACGCATGATCACTGAAAGACACGTGCTTAACAGAATAATCGCTACAAAGAGGTAAAAGATCAAGCGAGACATATACCCTGGTGGGGATGTAGAAATCAGATTATCGTAAATACTTCAAAAACTCAAGTAATGTGCTTTAGAGATCCCCCCAAAATACTATTAACTGAATTACCCATTAAAATGCACAATAAAAACTGCAATAACCGTTCATGCCTACCAATTGAGTATGTAAAAAATGTAAAATACCTTGGAATGTATATAGACCAACATCTTAAATGGGACTCACACATAGAGCAAGTTTGCAAAAAATTAAGGACACTGATGGCCTATATGCTTCACATTCAAGATATGGTCCCCCATTCTGTACTTAAAATGATTTATAACTGGTTAGGAAAATCTGTAGTTCAATATGGAATAACTGTTTATGGGCACTGTGCCAAATACCTACAAAGAAAAGTTGAAACTCTCCAAAAACGGATATTCAAAAGAATCGGTTGCCAAATCAAAAAGAGAAGCGATTTAATAGATGACATACCTAAAGAAATAGGCGCATTTTATTTTAGTGATCAATTGAAATATGACATAATCACAAAATTCTTTTTAATCAACAACCACAACAAGAGAAATTGTTAAAGAAAGAACATTACGACCAAACAGGAAATAATAATAATAATAATAATAATAATATTTATGTGCATACAAAAATCTGATCCTGAGTGGCGTGCACGGCTGTGTAGAAAGGTTAACACCCGTACGCGAGTGCGCCTGCCAGCCCGCCACCCAGGATCTGAAAAAAAAACACACGCACACGCACTTATATACCAAATTTGTACACAGGGCCGTAACCCAAAATGTTTTAAAAGAAAAATGAGGGTGAAATGTAGAGTGTAAGTTGACTCCCTCGTATACCTATGAGAACACACACACAAACACACATTAATGAAGACAAAGTATGGAGGGTCTACCAGAAAATATGTGCCTAAACTTTTTAACGAACTACCTGAGGAGCTGGTTGGGTGCAAAAATCCACAAGCAATGAAAAAAATGGCAAGAATATGAATCAATGAACAGAAAAATTAAACAAAGTGCGAATTAATAAAAAGTGCCAACATACGACTGTAACCACTGTATGAATTATATTGACTATTAAAACAATGCTTTGAGATATATTACTAGATAGCAATATGCGCCTAATAGAGGCCTGTTCCACCGGTTATAGTGCACGTGTATATATGAGCCGCTTCTTTTCTTATAATTTGTTTGGTTTGTTTAAACTCATAGAATGAGTTAAAACTGTAAAAATTATGGTTGTTAGTCACGTGCGCGTCCCACACACAAGCCTTCTTGACTTACGTGGGTACAGAGCGAAATGTATTCAAAATAGAAAAATAAATTGTATTGTATTGTATCCAGTCTCGCGTGACTCCGGCCTTGAAAATGCGTAAACTGTACATTTCCCTGATTCATACAGGCCGCGACGTCCTCTAAGAAATGCCCCGAAACAAGGTTATTCAAATAAAAGGAACCTGAGTCTCAAACAGGAGCATGACGCGCTCGATCCTGTGGCCTACAAACGCAGTTAAAAGCACAAAAAAAAATGAATCGCTCGCAATTAAAATGCAACCTCAGACTATAAAAAAAAAAAAAAATACGTTCACCTTCGCGATTCGGCGCGTAGACACAAAAAACGCTCCAATCAGCGTTAGAGCAAGAAAAATCGCAGTAGACAAATCGACCGGAATCTAAAATGCACCTGCATATATTGCCGCGAGCGCAGCTGACCAAGAAGGCAGCGCGCTCGTGGTCTAACGGTTATCGCGCGTGCTTTCCACGCTGAAAGCCAGAGTTCGATTCCTGGCCGCGGAGGCGCATTTTTGTTGAGTCGGTAAAGTAATGTTTTGGTAAGTTCAAAAACCATGTTGCTTGTTCGAGGTCAGAATGTTCTACACGCCGCACCTTCTACGCCGATTATTCCAGAACCCCACAGGTGTACATAAGGGGCTCCGCTTGGCGATCTGCCTTCAGTTTCGCCCCAGCGTTCGACTCTGCTGTCACGCTGACTCGACGCCCGCGAAGCTCTACTTTCTTCTGTTCCCTTCTTATTTTTGGGCACAAGTTCGCCCCATTAAATGTTTAGTTTCTTCAGTTATTATCGCCTCATCACCCGTCATTCGTGACAATATTTTAATTCTGAACATAAAGGGGAAAATTAGTAACGCTCCGCGTTGAGCCCCACTTTTGTTACCACGGTTCTTGAGCTGAAAAGGAGTATTGTCGCTAATTAGGAGAAATAATGTATCTGGACTGTCTCGTTAGTGTTACTGAATGGTTAAAAATAGGTTACTAACATTTCATATCGGACATCAGAAAAAATACAGGAAGTTCGAGCTTGCAGTAAAAATGTATTTATTAAAAACAAGTTTAAAGCGTATCACGGGCGTACGAACCTCGTGCAACAAAGACTCGTGCCATTAAAATGCACCGGGTTATTATGAGGCTCGTTTCTAGCAGTAATCGGGAACTGGAGCCTCCGTAGTTGTTGTCGCCGGAGTTTCTGGTGGAGACGGAGGTCCAACTGGAGGTGGAGGTCCTGGTGGAGGCTGAGGTCCAGGTGTGGGCGGTGCTGGTGGGGGAACTTCTGGCTGTTCGGGGTCAGTGGGCGGTTCTGGTGGCGGGACTGGCACTTCAGGATAACTCGGGGTTGCGGGTGGTTGGGCTGAAATAGTTAAGCCTTATCAGAATATGGAAAGAAGGCTTTCGCGAGGACTGCTCTTACTAGCACGGGCTAAACCACGGCGTAAAAAAAATTAACAGATACGTCTAACGTAGGGAGCAAACAATAAAAATCAGCTAAAACAACAAAATGGGCTCAAAAAACGGAAAGTTTTAATTTTGTTTATTGTTATGTTAATTACAAATTCAAAATAACCTGATAAAAAAAAAAAAAAAAACTCGGTGTGGCGATTATGTTTACGTTCCTTGCTTGGTGATTGGTTCTTCGGCGTTCTCATTGGTTAATGTCGGAATATGATTGGCTGAACATCTGGAATAAGTTTTTCTGGAGTTGCCAGGCCCTACATTTCTTAAGCTGTTCTCTCAGATAGGTTGTTAAAGCGGCGCGAAAACGAAATTAAAGCGCCTATTTATTTACCTAAATAGGACCTATCGAATTCAAAGGTCTCGAAAACACCTGTTGTTGGCTGGAAAATACGGAAAAAGATATTTTTAAAGGAATTAAACGATTTACAAATTTCGCCTAACGAATAAACCAGAAGCTTGGTTGGAGTGCCCTGTCCTCATTGAGCCCTTGAGAGCAGCGCTGCGCCGCGGCAGTACGTCGTACTAGTGTATACGAATAAGGACGGTACACGGGCCCGAGATATTGACGGCTAAGGCCACTGTTGAGTAGGCGAAGCTGGGCTCCGTCGGGAAGCTTCGTACAGCCGTTCCCGTGTTGACGAAGTTGATGGCCGGGCGGCCGTCCCCTTCGAAAAAAATTGTTTGCTTCGTTGGGCTGGTCAAATGATCACAATCATTCTGTGCGTTTACACTTCAAGGAACGTTTGCGCGTCTACTTTCCCGCGAAACGCTCGAAGAGCCACTCTCTGTGATCTACGAAATCAGCTCAGCGAATGATGAGGCGGAACATCGGTTTATACCTCAAAATGAAGTCTGCGCTGTGGCATAACGCAGTGCAAAGCGTCATGCTTGCATAGCGTAATGCCACAGCGCAGACGTAATTTTGAGAGACCTCATCATTCGCTGAGCTGATTTCGTAGATTGCAGAGATTGGCTCTTCGAATGCTTTGAGTATAAGTAGACACGCAGGAATTTTTTAGAGTGTACAGTGAGACGGGGGCCGTGCACTTGTGCGGCAGATGGAAACACATACTTCAAAACCGTCCTTTTATTGAGATAGAAACACATATATACAATATAGGTTCACAGAACCAAATACGTGTTTATTTCTGTTCTTCAGCTTGTCTCAGATCGCAATATTATTTTATCAGTTTCATGATGATGCTAAGTCAAAACTGACTATTCAAGTCGGTACAATCCGACGCCTCAGTTACCCTCCTGAGGCTTTAGACTCGTCAAACATTACATTGGAATTGAAAGTTAGTGCAGCGCGCTGAATGGACTTCGGCGATGAAAGCACTGCGTGATCCTGACAGAATCCAATCAGCGCGCTCCGTAAACTTCGGCCCCAACTTTGTGTTTGACGACTCCAAGGCCCGTGTTCCTATTGAAAACGTATAGCGCCGGTTTCTCGCGTTGTGCGTTAGAAAGGGCGACGACTTGTGCAGAAAACAGGGAATAGAATACGTGTAACACTTTCAGAAACACACGGGAAACCACAAAATGATAATTGAACAAAAGAGAAGTTATCATAACTCCAACATAAAAGGTACTTAAGCAAACGAATATAAATCTTCCATAATTTGCGGAAGGTGCATTGTATCAACTAGACATAAATGGTGGCAAAGGTATCTTATGTAGAAGTACATATTTTAATGGACTCGTAAAGCATTATGTAAAGAATAAATGGTTCACTCACGTAAAGGGGGCTCCTGAGGATTATCGGGACCTGAAGAATCGTCACGTCTATCCTTGCATTTCCTAAATATAATTATATAAGGTACAACATTCAGTAAATACACAGCTTGATCAAATTTATTCTCAGCTTTTCGAAAAAAAAAAGTCGCTTCACTGGAAAAACGAAGAAAAATGCTGAGCGTGTGCTCTGTTCGTTTTTTTATTACATCAATTGTCATGTATTAAACCAAAAAAGATTGTACTGGTGGGCACCGCAGCTAAGATTATACAATATATTCTGCCCGCCTTTAGCCGCACCAGCCATTAACTCGCGCGACATCTGTAATATTTTGTGTGAACGACGTACGACAACTGAAGTACAATAAAAATATTTACGCATGGATACGGAACTTCTCGATAATGCGCTTACAGACTAACAAGATAAGCTGGACTTCACCGAGGTATGATAGCTATTCAGCCTGTGTTATTCATCTAAAGCATGTTATTAGGTTCTAGCACTTCTTAAAAATATTGTGAGAGCAGGTGCACGTAGAAAAGATTATATTGTTTATATTTTGACATCAGAACATTAACTAAAGTTGTTGCAAGAGTCACCTTCTTGGTTTCCCTCAATTGTGAATGGTAAGTATGTTGTTTCTGCACCTATCCACGTATCGTCACACAACAGTCAACGTACAAAGGGTCATGACGTAGAATACCCGAGAATGGGGTAAAATCTGGAAAACTAAGTCGAAGAAAAAGACATCTTTTACCACAGTCTCTGGTATTCTACATCATGATCAACGTCCACCAGCTAGCTTGCGCACTCAATGTTGTTTCAGTACAAAGGGTGCTAAAGTCGTTTGGGAAAATATTAAGTTTTTCAGTGTTCAGAATCAGTGAAAACCAGTCCAATAAGCGTCAGGGTGCCAACGAGCTCGCGTATAATAAACATGATTCAAAAACCCCCAGACTGGAGGTAACAGTCAAAGGTCTCAAACAAAGCTGAAATATTATTTTCCAGAACCTGGTTAAATAGGGAAAAAACGCACGAAAAGGGGAAAAAGAACCCAAGAACACCTCTTTCCACAAATGTACAATCCAACCAGTTAATCGGACAATGACGGCCTCCGCGACATCTTCCTCCTTTCTTATTTTTAAACAATGTCCCCCACACCCCCCCCCCCCCCCCCCCCAAAAAAAAAAAGCTTCACCTTTCGTAAAGTTGTAGAAACTTCAAGGGCACAACTTTTCAAAGCCTAAGATATCTTCTGCCCACCGAGCTGTGTTTGAGACGTTCCCCTTCTCTTCCTTGTCGTCGTCTGTCAATACCTCAGTCTCGGGTTTTTTTACTAAAATGTTTGAAATACACCAGCTCACTTGCGCCCTTACGTTCTGCCAAGAAACCACCGAAGTTCGTGGTCCAAACCATACGAAGGCTTATTGACAGCGTTTCCGTGACTTAGTATTGTGAGTGATTCCTTTATCAAACGTTTGTGGTCATCTTTCTCCCGTTCTTCTAGCGATGTCGAATTCCACAACAGCATACAATTGTTACATTCGGCCAGATGTTTTGAAACGTTAGGTTGCGGGTCCTTTATCTTTATACAGTGCTTATGTTCCGTCAACCGTTCATTTCTACAACGCTTAGTTTGGCCGATATAGCAAAGGCCACACAAAAAGGGTATCTCAGATATGACACCTGGCACATCATCCAGATCCTTTTCTTTGTGTGAAGCATCCAAGCATCCAGAACAGAACGTTCTGGATGCTTGATAAGCCTGTTGAGATAACTACTGAGTCTGGTCGTTTGTTGTTCAGGTCGCAATGATCAAAGCTTGGCAGTTTGAACTTGTTTGACGAAAGTGCAGGAAGGCCGGGGATCTGCGCGTCCTGTCGCCTCAGGTTCTAAAACGCGTTGACCTCACTGGTGGTGTGCCCTTTGGATTATTGTAGCATGCGACCATGCTGATGACGTGGCGCGCGTGAATCCGCCCTGGCTAGAATTCCGTGAGCTCTGGCCTAGCGGTATCTTCACACGAAAACCTTTTTGCTTAAAAAAAATACCTCCGACTTGTATAACAATACCAACAATTTATAAGTAGACGTTTCTTCTCCTAAACGGGAGACATCATCAGTGCAGCCTGAGAACAACCCGACTAGCTTTTTTGCATATGCCTCGTCTTTCGAAGCCGTCCTTGTGCAATGTCGTGTCGTCGAATGACGTTTCATCGTAATATTAATTAGTCAACATGCGACGTTGGCAACCATGCCACGGTGCGAGCATGCCGCCAAGTTCTTGGAGACGATTTAAAGGAGCAGTCAACGCCCAGTGATGAAACCGCGGCGCGGCGAAAGCGTGTCGCGAAGGCGTTGTTTTAGAATATAAGAAAGAAGTCATGAAACCAGCATATATATTCAAAATTCATTCGTATCTCGCAAGCATCTCAGGCCCTTAAAACAGTTCTGACATATGAGCAGCAGACTGTTCATTCACAGATATAAACGAATAAAAATCAGTGGCTCTTCGATTAAAATGGATGGCGTTGTGATAATATTGGTAACAACTTTGATTAAATTAATTTGTGCTCGGGTTAAATAGATGACTACATAAATTAAATGGCAGTATAGCTGGTTAACTTCAGGGGCGCTCGGATGATAAAAGTTATTTGGATAATTTTGAGCGGGAAAAGCTAAAAACGAAATGACGTCCGCTGTCTATGCCGAAAGGTCGTGCTCCGAGATGCTCTTTAGCACGCTCTAGAGCAAAACAAAAAAAGACAACGAAACGTGGCGAGTAAAATGTTGCTTATTACAACATTCTTCTTGTTGTGCTTGCGCCTTGAAGCATGACTTAACGACAAGTTGACTTTTTGGGGCATTTATACTCTGACATGCAATGAAAACTAATGAAAGATTTCAGAGGAGTGGAAAAGCTAGAAAGGTATTGACTTTTAACCTTTTAGCAGAATAGTTACTCTTACCCTAGTTTATGCAGTGCAAACGGGTTAGAATTAAATATAAGCTTGCGCTACAAATGCATTTTTTACTGCTCCAAAAGGAACTTCTGGTTTTGACTAAAGGTGCTTTAAAACGATTCAATCCAATCGTACCACTAAAAACTTTACCACAAAATATTGATCAAGGCCACCAGAAAGGGAAGATTTTAAGCTTGAAAAAATTATATCTTAAACATGATTACGCGGATTCGTGAGGTTGACTACAACTTCCACGAAAAACGTTACCGTAGTAAAAGCTCGAACTAGTTCAGTTTATGGTATGGACTCGGTCTGACTTAGAGTGGTGTTTGAGTTCTGAGGTATAGTGGTCACAATATATATTCTATGTCCCTACTCATTGGCATTAACCTACTTCAAGACGATTGACAATGGCCTACTTCAAAATCCGTGACCTGAACACGTTAGACCATGCGCCAATAAACCCGATCGATATTTTATATCCCGGCATAGTGAAAGCAATTGAAAACAAAAAATCTAGCGCTTGTGACGGGTTTGGTAAACTCAAAGATTCTGAAAATACAGAACATAGAGTAGCGCATTACTTGCCCAATTTCTTTAAACAATCATTAAATTCGGGAAGGCTACCGGACGACCGTTAAATAGAAAAAAATACGGCCCATTCAAAAAACAGGAGACCAAAACCAAATAGCAAACTATCGCCCTATATCAATCACCACTGTTCCTTACAAGCTTTTCGAGCATATCATATATTCAAACGTAATTTACTACTCGGAATATAATAACTTGCTATGCTCGAACCAGCATAAGTTCCGCGAAACGTTTCTTACTTTTTTTTTGTGAAACCCAGTTGTTACATTTTACTCCTGACCTTTTTTCTGACCTAGATAACAAACTCCAAACTGACACCATATTCATCGAATTCTCAAAAGCATTTGATAAGGTACCTCATCAATGCCTTAATAAAAATCTACCTTCCCTTAAACTTTCTCCGTACATAACAGAGAGGATCTGAGAGTTCCTCAGGAATTGCACGCATTATACAGTCACCAATAGCAAAATATCATGCAGGTCCTTTGCCACCTCAGGTGTCGCACAGGGAACCGTTCTAGGCCCATTAATATTCTTAACATAGATCAACGACTTAACAAAACTTCTGTCATCCTCTGTGCGTCTCTTCGTAGGCGACTACGTCATTTACAGAGCGATAAAAATACCAGATGACCATGAAACACTTCGAGATGACCTCGCTATATCTGAACCATGGTGTAACAATTGACAGATGAGCTTAAACATGGAAAAGTGTGAGTTACTAACATTCACGCGTCGTACCACCTTGTCTAATTTTTCTTACCAACGTTACAACAGTACCTAAATCTTACAACATTGGTCACTGCACAATATACAAGTACCTAGGACTTCGCCTCACCAGCAATCTTGCATGAACAACCACGTTAAGGAAGTTGTCTTAGAAGCTAACTGCACACTTTGATACTTTAAACGTAACCTCAGACTCTGTGCGCCCGAAATCTGAAGGCTAGCTTAGACAACCCTGGTTCAGTCCCAAGTAAAATGCGCATGATCGATTTGGTCACCATTTCTAAATTATTTCATTGACGAACTACAAAAAATTAAAAACAGAGCACCAAGAAACATTCACTCCGACTACTCTACATATACCAGAGTCAGTTCACTTCGTAATCGGGCTGGTATATAAACACTTTCTTTTCGTCGAAGGATTTTCCGACTTGCCCTTCCTCATAAAATATATTATAACAATCCGCCGATAAAAATGGCCTTTCTCTGCTCCCCAGATCGAATTTCCGCTAGGGTTGACAATGTGTGTAAAATCAAATTCATCCACACTTCACACTAGTTTTTCGCAAATTTAATGCTACCTTTTGCTTTTGACGGTTTGAATTCATTACCCAACGACATTGTACTAGAAATTAACACCTCTAAGTTTTGTGAACTTCTCAGCGTTTTGTTAGATCAAATAAACGAATTATAAAAATTTACAGTTATTTGTTAACTTGTTATCGCCATTTTACATGTGTACCATGTTTTTATTTCTTTTTCTTGTCATCTTGTGACTTTCACTTTTGTGTTTAAACAGTGTCGTCTAAACAGCGCAGAACCCGGCAACGGGTCATCAAGGAAAATAAATCGAATAAATAAAATGATATTAAAGAGATGCTGGAATTTTCGTGGTTTTTGATGTCGGGGGATTCACTGTCGGGGGACATCGGGGGATACAGGGGATTCATTATCAGAGCATGTAAGAGACTAATACAAAAGAATATGTTTGCAATACTTGGACAAGTACGAAATAAATAAATAAAAAATAAGTAAAAATAAAAACTTTAGGTTTATTCAGATAAACGTCTTTAGCTAGTGTTCCACTGGATAATGACGAGAAAGTTAAGAGTTTATGCGTTTTTCTGTAAC
Source organism: Ixodes scapularis (assembly GCF_016920785.2). Lineage (NCBI taxonomy): Eukaryota > Metazoa > Arthropoda > Arachnida > Ixodida > Ixodidae > Ixodes > Ixodes scapularis. The sequence continues at coordinate 52,812,857 of NW_024609837.1, forward strand.
TAAACCCATCTTTAAGAACTTTTGAATTTTAAGAAGTGGCAGGAGAGTTTAGCACAATAGTTTGTTGCAACACAAGAAACGCGGGAAGAGCTCCTTCTCGAAAGCCCTCCACTATTTCCAATTAACCGGAGCGAACTCTGGAGAGGAGACAAGTGGAAAGGGACATACTACTGATCATGGTGAGCAGAGAGCTTTGAGCCGCTTTATTAGCCTGTGAAAGAGTAGAATTTAGATTTTCGGTAATTTATCTATTCCACTTTTTTATCAACACTACTTATCCCCACAGCCAAGACGCCTTTTTTGTTCAATAATTATGATTGATTTTTTTCCCAGTCTATTTTCGAAGGTAAGCTGTAAGTGGATAACAAATCATTCTATCTAGTCAGGTGGTACTGTTCATATTGGTACTACATGTGAAGAAGTTTGAGACAATAAGCAATTGGCTTGTCTTCAAAATGTGTTCACTGCCATGGTTTAATACAACCATGACCCAAGAATGTATATTTCACATTTCGTCTAGTATTTATAAGTTTAGAATAACATTTCCTCTTGGTATGTGCTCATATTCCAGGTAACCATCGAAGTTCCTTGCGAAAAAGATATGGCGTCCGCACCATGAGGAACTTAGGCTTCACCAGATATGTGTGCATATATGTGTGACACAGCAGAAGCATTCAAATGCCGTCATGAAATGGCACATTTGCAGAAGTGAACTTGCGAAATTTGTCCAATAATACAGCGAGTCCCATAAAAACCGTTACAATGTTTTTTTTCACTGCAAAAGCTAAAAAAATCTATGCATTGGTAAACGCAGTCTTCAGTCAAATTTAGGGCTAGCAGTCGGGACAAAATGCCAATGTTCCAGAACTTCCCACTTTATTAGAATGCTATAACTTTCAACATTCTAATAAGATGTTAAGCTCTAACATGCTTTTCAGTTATAAAATCACTAATAACAATATTTTCATAAATAAAATCGCGTATAACTTATGAGTGATTTGCAAAATGTTTCAGGGGAGAAGTAAGGCCCGTTCCTTTAAGCTCATGCCATTTATCTCCCAGTATTGGTGGGCAGCCCTTTCTCTACAATAAAAACATTCCAAATATCACTTAAAAGGTTTGAAATGAAAAACGACAAACCCTGAAACTTTTTTCATTTGGTATAGACTGCTTGTGCTAAATTTGGGTGCAGATTGAGCGTTCGGCAATGCATAGTGTATTTTCGCAGTAACAAAAATCATATTTAAGGGGACACGTTGTACAAAAAGGTGAGTGTGCAGTCGAATATAAAAATACATATGTATTTTCCTCGTTTCCATCAGAGTGCGTGGTGTTTTTGAACATAATGGCACACCTCTCTTAGCTAGCAGCAAACAGCACTTGTACTATCATAGTGGTGTAAAGGACACAAGCATGCTGCCTTTGTTTCCACAACATGTCCCGTACTGAGGAATTATTGTTGGTAGGAACAAGGGTTAGCTGGGATGGGTACGGTATTTAAACAATGTTTTAACAGTACTGTGTCATGGAAATCGAAAGTGAAGGCATAGGCGCATTGTTGAGAGACTTATCGATTATGTAAGTTTCAGTAATTTGGTGTCCCAGCTGGCTACAGGTGAATCCGTTGCTCTACGTGAATTTTCTGTGTAATGATATCAGTAAATGTCGTTGATCTTTGAAATAGTGCTGAATGTCCGTGTTAGTCCTGCTTAAATGCCTTACTCTTTCTTTGTGTATTTTCAACAACGCGCTCCGCGTATCTAGCTTCCAAACTTCACTTTTTTTTCTCAATATCTACGTCTATGCGGAGAGAAAGCCGTCTGTTTGTAGCACAGTATTTGCAGTGGCATTAGAACGACGCCGAGGTTTGATTGGCTTTGATTGAAAGTATAGTGGGTAGACCTGAATGCTAGACGCCTTAAGGTCTATCCACCAAATTTTTCAATTAAGAGCTCGAAGTTCTGACATCATCTCAACGCCTGCAAAATGCAGATGAACGTGCGCTCCGCATATTGCTACTTGTGACTACATTGTCGACAAACAGGCAGGCACGTGTCTCTATATAATAATACGTAATATGTAATACGTAAGTATGTAATAATACGTTTGTGCAATCTCATAAATGCGACAATTCGATTCGAAGCGTTTTTTATGTTCTTGTTGGTAATTTGCTCCATACTATTTGGTAACTGCTGGTACAGTTCTTAGTAAAGACGTGGAGGGATGGCTGGTTAGGACGTATGGTTTAGCTCGCCTGATTAGTTACTTTGCAGCCGGGGTTTCAATTTTGGTCCCCACGAGAGTGAGAGCGAAATCTAATTTACTCGAACGGAGTGAACGCCAATAGCGTTTCTAGAAGGTTCGTCTGCTACTGAGTGACGTTCGCTGACAGAAATGAAACAAGAAAACGCCGTACATCGTCGGTTAACAGACCGGAAGTAAAAGTTGATAGTCTGCTACAAACCGACCGCGGCGGTAAGTGAGATCGGAACGAGCCTGACATTGTAATCGTCTGCAAGTTGATATTAAAAGCCAATGACAACCCGCGCTATGTTTTATGATCTCAGTTGATCTGTTGATGTACACAAGCTGACGTCGACCGGTCAACGAAGAAGTACTGCAGACAACGACAGCGGAGGCCGCGCTACGTTTCTCGCAATCTGTGTGTTGGTGAAACGTTTTCTCCAAAATATTGTCCAATTGTGAACTCGTTAACATGAAAAAAAAACTCGAATTGGTTGATTACGCGCAAGATGTGGCGCCAGGTCAAATCAGTTGCCGAGAACGTTCTCGCTTCCAGCTTGACTTAGATCAGACTCCAGGGCGTAGAACCGAATTTCCATTTGTTCGGATAGGGTTTCAGGCTGTTGGTTCAGCTCTGGTGAGAGACGATAGTGGCTCAAATTAATTAAAACAACTGAAGTTTAAATATTTTCTTCGTAGTGGATAACGCCATGTTTATTTAATTTAATTTGCATTTTTACACCAAGGAAGTAATTTATTAAAAAAACTGCTGCCAGAAGGCTGAGTTTTAGATTTAGTTTTAGTGGTGATCAGAACTGTAACTGTGAAGAAAGCGTCATACTAACTGTTCAAATTAGGTTGCGTTTTTAATATAAAGTGCGTCATATGGTACATCAAGTGACGGAACGCCAGCTTCGTCGTCATCGGCATTAAGACATAACGTGTGCAAAATGCGTTTTTTTCTAGATGTAACCGAAAGTTTACGTGTGTCCTTTTGATTCAGTTATTTAAGCGACTATGTGACGATTAAAAAGCCGTTTATAACTCCCTGTAACGCCGAATTGGAGCGCAGCTCTTGAGGAGGAGGAGGGAAGGGTACTGGGGGGGGTAGACCCCTCCTCCTCCTCCTCCTCCCCTCATTCTTTAATATGCTCCAGGGGGGGTCACCTGACCTCGGGGGAGGGGGGTCACGTGACCGTGGGGGTCACGTGGGGTCACCTTGGGGGTCACGTGACCTTGGGGTGACCTTGGGAGGGGTCACGTGATCTTGGGGGTCACATGACCTGGGGGGTCACGTGACCTTGGGTGACCTTGGGGGGTCACGTGACCTTGGTTACGCCGACGCAGACACCGACGCCGACGCCGCTCAAGCCGGAAACGAGCGCCTAAGAGCTGCGCTTTAAACAGCGTATTGTTCTATCAGTTATTGTGTACGTGTGTGCAGCCTGATGCAAGCAAACAACAATTTCAAAAGCAGTGGCACTTGCTCGAGGATGTAAACCCTTGTTCGCAACTTTGTAGAAAGGTCGAGGGCGACAAAAGCTGCGTACATGTGAGATAATATATTTTATTAAAGTAATTCCAGGCAGCACACCAATGTTGACTCAACGTTGGCACAATATTGAATTGATTAGATTATAATATTCAACCCAATATTGGAGCGCGATCCGCTTCAAATCTCGACCAACGATATTTTCGATATTGTGCCAATGACGATCCAGGGTTCCTTGCAATATTATTCCAATATTTGCATTTCGATATATCCAAATAAGTACCAAGATAGGTAACAATTATTACGCCAGGATTTTCCATATTGGTATTCAATATTATGCGACGGTTTCCAATATTATTCAACGATTTTTATATTGGTATCCAATGATGTGCCATTTTAGTGCAATAATATTAATCAAATATATTCCAGCATTTCCAATAGTGTGAACTAATCACAAACCATATTCTCCCATGTAGCTATTGAGTTATCAGTTTTCTCCAATATAGGCAACATTGATAGACCATTTTATTTTGTCAAATATATTCATTTGTAATACATTCGATGTCAGGTAAAATAAAAGGAAAGTTATTTAATTATGTTTGCATTACCCTATCAGACAACAAACATGAAATATTTTAATGATTCTAATTTATTTGACCAGTGACATCTCAGAGCGGCAGATCAAATGAATGTTGGTCTTTTTGTCAATTTCAAATCAGCCAAAAATAATAGCGACGACAAAGTAATGTCTTTTTGAAACATAATTTTCCAATTTAGCTACAAATGAACACTGATTTTTAGAAAGATTTCTGCCTTGGATATTTTCGTCCCCAAAGCGTAAGGTGTTTTACCAGGATTTCCAGCTCAATGATGGCTTATAGGTAGCAAACTGGAAAAAGTTGAGAAAAATAATAAATATCTTAGCTTGTGTAATAATTTATAAAAAGGTGTTGTACGTTAAAAAAAAAGATTAACAACATAACAGAAGGTACGTCATGCTGCCGCAACGCGCCGCTATCGCACGTGCCGCTGTCGTACGCCTCTGGAAAACCTATGTACGTGCGGCACTCGGAGAGTAAACACATTCCGTTCCCTGGCACTTGGCTGACTGCATATCTCATAGCACTGCATTTGGTGACAAAGATGGAGGCAAACAGATAGCTGCCATCGACAGTGAAAGGTCGACAAAGCTACAAAGCTTCGGGGATATGTCGAAATTTTGGGAATTCAACACCTATGTGTAAGGCGGTGACGAGGACTCCAACTCGTATGTTGAGCGGTTCGAGCACTACTGGAAGGTTGACAGCAACGTAAAGAAATAAGTCCGCCTTTATCACCGCATCGTAAAACACCCGTACAAAATCCTGAAATACCCGGTTCGATCCCCAGTGTGGGACTACTTTTTTTTTTTCTCGAATATTTTGTTTTGATGAGACATTTGGCGATATTTAAATTTTCTAATTTCTTTTTACGATAAAAAAAAATGGTTTTGGTAAAGCTTTGCTTAACTAAATGGTATGGGACAACCTTTCCGGAGGGCCATGGGGGACAGCGGGGCTTGGGTTGCCGGCTGAACGCCGCGAAGCGGCTTGTAATGGGGGGGGGGGGGGGGGGGGGTAGGCAAGTGGGTTAATAGTTTTGTAATTAGCAGCCACACACTGTCGTTGCGAAGCGGCGTGAGCGCAGGCGGGGGGGGGGGGGGTGGCTTAACACAGCCCCCAGTGATACACGCTCTGTCCGGCATGAGCTCTCCGCGTCGAGCGTATAGCAGCTTCAGGCGGGAGCATACGACGTCGTGCGTATGGAGTCCTCAGAGAAACCGCTTGCTTGCGAGATAAATATATATATATGTCATTTAACTGATCGGAAAAAAGTTGATCGTGTGCTACGAACTGAGCGCCGCTGAGGAGTGAGATCGAAAGAAGGCTGAAATTTGATGGCCTGCAAGTTTACTTTGAAAGCCATTGACAACGCGCGCTTCGTTCGCAGATCTCAAGGTGATCTGTTGTACACAAGCTGACATCGACCTGTAAATGAAAGAGCGCTAAGGACGAGCACAAAAGCGGCCGCGACACCTCTCTTGCAATTTTTCATGCTGGTGGGACGTTTTCACCAATTATTGTCCGATTGTGAGCTCGTTAACAGGTAAAAAATGCCTCATTAGTTCATTTTGCACAAGCTGTGGTGCCACGTGCAATTAGCAGCAGAGAACGCTCTCGATCTCATTTGGCCGATGTCGGACCACAGGGTGTTGAACCGAATTCTTTCTTGTTCGAATAGACTCTCAGGCTGATGAACTTCAGTTCGGATGCTTGAGCTCTGGTGAGACAAAAGAGTGCTTCAACATAATTAAAAGAATTGAAGTGTGAACGTTCATTTCGTATTAAAAAAGCGTACTTCTTTAATTTAATTTTTATGTTCCACACCAATCCAGAATTTTGTTTGAAGAAAACGGCTGACACAAGGGCGAGTTTCATATATAGTTTTAGTCATGGACGTACGAAGCTTCTTAACGCTACATGATGCCACCAAAGGTGACGCCGGAGGAGACTTCCCGTTTGGAGGGGCACGCCCCCAACGGTGACCAAGAACGAAACTAGGAGACACTATTGGATGGAAAGGAGAGTGGATTTGGCGCCAACAGCTTTTTTGGTCACCTTTGGTGGCGTTCCCACCAACTGCGCCCTCTACTTGTACGTTGCCTTCTCCTCTTCCTACCTCCATTGTTTTAGTTCTAGCGGGGACCAGATCTGAAGTGTAAAGAAAGCGTCATATTATTAAGTGTTCAAATAAGGTTTTGTTGGTGAAATAAAATTTGTTATAGGGTATATTAAGTGGCGGTGATTCCAGATTTTTGGCCATAACTATGGCGATATAGCGTTTGCAAAATACGGACCTTTCTAAATGTCGCGGAAAGATTACGGGGTGCCTTTCGATCCAGCTATTTTAAGAATTTCCTTTCCTATAACAAAGCGTATTATTCTGTCAACAATTCTGTACATGCGATATTCAAGTTTTTGTTTACTTGCATTGTGCAACGATGAAAGTGAACATGACTTTCAAGAACAATGGTTTTTGCTCGAAGATGTTGACTCTAGTCCGGAAACTCGTAGAAAGTTCGAAAATGACCGGAACTCCGTACATCTACGATAATATTAAATAAAAGTACGTGTTTATAGGCTCGATTTTGTACAAAGAATGTAAAGCTCGTGTTCAACGAAAAAGCGCTACACGCAGACCAAAGCAACAGCAACATAACACATGTAGAGCCCACAGCAGGCAATACACGAGCATCGAGAGCATATAAAAGACATACGTAGCCACAAAAATTTATCACCGAATATAACTAATCACAATTAATAGCAACAAGCGAGATTCACCAAGGGGCTCAGAGAGAATCGAACCCTGAAACTAAAGATCCGTGGTCCTTCTTTTTTCTTTTTTGCTCAGCGCCACAAGGTTTTTTTTTTTTTCTTTTATTGCAACAATGAAAGCGTAATCAGTGAAAACACATCAAAACACTCTCCAAGTCTTCTGCAGAGCCCATTAAAAGCCTCCTATATAATTAAGTGGCTTGCCGAAATCCAGCTATTTGGGTTTGTGATTCGGGTTACAAAAACACTTTCCACCTGCTAAACGAAGCTGAAAAAATAACACTGTACTTCCTTCGGATTAGGGTCGGCATGAAAAACAGCCATGCGCGACTTCCAGATGCTACACAAGCTTAATAACATAAACGTGTCGTACAGAAGACCGTCATTTTTACTCATATTCAAAAACTGTTTGCTGGATTGTATAAACCATATGCCGGATTGGTTAATGCACAACTCTTTCTTTAGCATGCCCTGAAGCATACACTCGAAATGTCTCCCATTTCCTGTCGGGAAATGGGAGACAGACTTTCACAGCGCTACCGACGGAAAGGCGATGCGGAACGTCGGGGAGTTGGAGAACGGGAACCTTGTTGTGTTCCCACTTGTCAGCGCTAGTGACGAGGGGCGACGGGTATTACTCGATGTCGCGAGGGCGTTCGTCGTACCTTGGGCGAGGGTCGTACTGCGAAAACTCTCGTAGGCCCGTTTGGCGGTATGGGCACCTCCGGTAGACGCGGTCAACCTCACCGCAGTGGTAGCACAGTGGTCGCCTGTCGGCCGCTGTGCTACCATAGGTCGGTCTTTCTTGCCGCAGCTTGTTCTGGGCGAACCTGCGCCGGATCTTCTTGGCGTCGGGAATACTGCGGCGCTGACGGTTCACGTCGGAGGGGGGAGGGGGGGGAGGGGGGGCGGCATGTATGGACGCGGGGGCTGGTGGTGCTTGTCGGACCATTGCGTCGTAGCTTAGAACAGGCTCCTTCTGTGCTGCTACGGTGACGGGAGTTTCCAGGTTTGAAGGCGCGGTGCACCACTTCTCGGACGACCTTGGCGAGTGAGAGTGAGAATGGGTGATCTGCAGCAGGTACGATCTTGCGGAGGTCTTCCCGGACGACATCCCGGACGAGCTACCGAAGGCTGTCGACACCGCTGGTATTCAGGTCCAGCGGGAAAGCTGCGACGGTTGGAGCAGTAGGCTCGCCGGCGACTCGGTGGCAGTGGCTTGCTTGGGCCGTCAGTGCACGCTCGATATTGATGGCTTCGGTTAGAAAACCATCGACAGTCGTCCAGGGATTGCGTACCAGGCCCCCGAAAATGTAACTTTTCACGCCAGGCATGAGGGCGAAAGTTTCTTCTCCTTGGAGACCGCCACATCGGCTCGGGCACTTAGGCGCAGGACATCGACAAAGCTTGTCACGTTTTCGTTGGGTCCCTGCACCCTTGTTTCAAGAAGCTCCTTCGCTCGCTGCCAACGGTGGTGGTTCAGAAACATCCGCTTCAATTCGGCGGCGCATGACTCCCACGAAGTAAAGGAGGTTTCGTGGTTCTCAAACCAGTGCCCGGCGGTGCCTTCATGCGAGATGTAGAGGTTTTGAAAGCGCTGCTGAGCCGTCCATCCATTGCCTCGGGCAACACGTTCCTAATGCAGCAGTCAGTTCTCTACATCCTCGAGGGCCTCGCCGTGAAAGGGCGTTGGAGTGCAAAGTTGTGATAGGATCGATTACGACGGGTAGGATAGTCATCGGCGCGGTCTTCTCTTTGGCTTCTAAGGCAGGGGTTCGAATTCCAGGAGTTGGCCTTCCTTTAGTACGGCGGCTTGTTCGGGCGTCAGCGTCTTCTGGCAAGGGTAGCTCTCCGGAACTGAACACCTCACTTGGCCGGGATGTCTTCAGAGGGGTACGCTTCGCGGGCATAGAATGCGGTACCCAGCACTTTCATCAAAATATCACTAATGACAATTAATGCTAACGCCATTTCCTATCTTCTCGTTCTTCCTTCCGTCGTCCTTACGCTATTGTTGAGAGACAATTAATGAGGCGACGGATAACTGAAGGAAACTAAACGTTTGATGGGGCGAACTTGTGCCCGAAACAAAACAGTAGGAGGCTAGCGTCGCAGGCGTCGATGGCGACGTAAGAGCAGCCTGGAGCCTCGACTCAACAGTCAAGCACGGTAACCATTCGGCCACGCACGCGCGCGCTCGACAACGCGCGTAAAAATATGGCTTTTAATTTGCAAAGACAAAAACAGTAATGAAGCAGTGGTAAGTGAAGTCAAGTCTTATTGTGAACTGGCAGCTAACTGGTAAAAGTGATGCGGCTTTTATGATCGAACATGGGCCAGGAAACTAGACGTCTATCAAGATAAAACATTTTTGCCAACGCCGACCAATTACCTTGGTGTTTCATTTCAGTATTTTAAGAAATCGTATACTTACTTGCCGGTAGTTATTCAGAAAACGCGTGAAAAGCTCTAGTAAATATGGCGGATAGGAAATGTCCATTTTCATGCGTGCCAACGGTTGAAATTTCTTTTTATTTCACAAATTTAGTATGTACTTTATGTTTTGGCCTGTGCGAGAGTAAATATACCAAAGCTGCACCGTGTATTTGACGTGTTAATCTGACGGTCTGGATGGGAAGGAATGTATCGTGACAATCTCTTTCCTTGCGTCAGCAAAGGAGAATTTCATTATCACATGTGCTTGACAAGGAAGTTCTTTCACGTTTTACTTTTTTATAAGATCAATTCCTTTTCTTTGGGCTCCAGGTGAGAATGTGAGATGAAATCCCATTGTTTGATGTTTCTTCGCGTGGCCGTGAGCAAAGCTGAATCAGTAGTTTTCTTCGAGAAGTGACTGCTGCGTTCGTTTTCTATGTGTTCGTTTTTCTCGTGAACACTTGGCGAATTTCCCTCGAAAGCGCTTAAACAAAGTAAAACAAAATTTTGAAAAAAAATTTGTTTTTTTTGTTTTTTGAAGATTTGGAATACTCCGTCTTTCCTGAACAATGGCGAATGCGTTATTTACGCGTGCGCGATTTATCGACCTGAAAAATGACCCTTTCCGAAACCTAGATGGAAGCCGACCACACACCGTTTTACACATATGAATTAACTGTACCTGTCTTATAATGTAAAAAAAAAAAAGCACTTTATGTATAGGTTTAGAGGAATGCTTATTTCTCGGCCGGCAACGGCAGAAGCTGGCTAGCTTTTTCGTTTTTAGCCCAGTAAATCCTCAGACACTGCCGGTATCACTCGCTGCGGGAATTCGTTTTCTTCTGCTTCGGCGTGCTTCCACAGCCAAGGTAATTTATCGTTTTCTTTGAGACTGGATTTTGAATGTTAATCAGATGACGAAGACGAAGAAGTCATTTCAAAAGTTTCGCTTCCGGGGTAATCGGCATAAGTCAATTCCTCATGCCGCCGAGTCCCCGCAACGCATTCCGATGTCGGACGCAGTGGCCACCACGTGTGCGTCTTCGTCGAAGCTGTCTCACTCGGCTGGAAGCATGGAGGAGCTCAAGGCAAGTGTTAGTGGCTGCGGTTATGCACTGATTGACATAGACCTTCTGTCCTGTGCCGTCGCCGAAACGTGTGTGTGTGAAGTGTGTGGTGAGGACTTGCAGCTGGTTGAAAACGCAGTTCGTAGAGCTGGCGTCGCCTGCATTTACTCTTACACTATAAGAAAAAATGACTACCCTGGGTAGTCAAATGGCGCTTTGGAGCTTTGACTACTACGAAAGGCGAGTTACTAGCCTTTGGGCAAAGTGACGACCCTATACCGCTGTGGAATGTCCACCTTTCTGCAGGTGACGACCGGGGTGTGGTCACTTTCGAATCCGATATTCACGTGCAGGCAGTCGTAAACGATATTAGTAACTTGGATAACTACTGGAAGACTATAAATGATATGCTTCCTTAGCTTTCATGATCTTTTAAGATCCGCCAAGATCACATATGTTGTGCCATTCGCGTAAATTGGTGGAATAAACATTTTGTCAGCGCGAGCAGCAACACTGGTCTCGACAGCCGTGGACCGTGGTGGGGTGTAGCTGTGGCATCATAACAACAACAAACGGCGTGGGTGTTTGCCGAAATGAGGTGAGGATATCTTTCTGCCCTATTTTATTGCAAAGAATATTAAAAAAAATGATTACTTGTATATCTGATCGTGTTGAACCATTGAACACTGCGACCGAGGATCGGCAGGGTAAACATGCTCAGAGGTATGTGACTGTGTCGCCCGTACTGTTTTCATCAATCCCGGACTGGTTGAATTTCTGAGCTGCACCCGTCGTGGTTGTGATCTCCTGGCTGTACGTACGTAGTTCAGGAACTTTCCAATTCAGTAGCAGGTTGAAATTCAGTGGCAGCGTAGTAATTGGCTTTTACTAGATTGTTGTGTCGTCACGAACGCTATTTGTGCTTTTACAAGCGCAAGCTTGAGCCCGAACTTGCGCCTCTTTCACCGTTTGCGTTCTTCTGGTTTGATGTTCTGCTCTATAATTTATTAAACCTAAATCTAAAGGTCAATCGCCTCTGCCTCGTCACCCATCAGGACACCCCCTAGCGCTGCCGCTCTACCGGCCCCTCCTGGATGTCTCCTGCTGCCAAGTAGCAGCCGGATCGTCGAACCACCATCATCGTCGCCTCTCCACCAGAGGATCACTACATTTTGGTGCGTCAGCTACCACTATATTTCGGTGCGTCAGCTACCGCTATATTTTGGGGCGTCGGCCGAGCCTGTCGGCCCTTCCCGTTTTTTCGACTGTTTAACTCTTTTCTGGGCACAAAAAGAGCCCCCGCGGTTTTTTATAACGTTCTTGCGCTCGTGCTCGTTCAGTTTTTTTGTTTTTTTAGGGCAGTATATAAGCTTCCGAGGTTCTTTGCAGTGTTCCAACACTTGTGTTCCTTCAGTTCTTTTAGGACAGTAAATAAGCCCCTGATGTTCTTCACAGTGTTCCAACGCTCGTGATTGTTCAGTTTACCAGTCTGCCTTGCAGGACGTGGCCTTTCAAACCTTCTGATCTTTTCCCCTTGGCTGGTCGCTCTGCTGTACCGGTTTTGGACTTTACGAAATTTCATTCAGTTGAGACATGCTGCCCTATACTCCGTTCACCCCTAAGCTGAGACAGAGCCATATATGTAGAAAGTTTGGCAATTCTTTGGGAAGTATAGGAGACAAATGAGGAAGTGCCATTGGCCGAAAGCAGGCTGGGCGTGTTCCAGGGTGTCTTCACAAATTCGAATGTGGCCAATCAGAAGCCGGAAATAATACCCTGGCGGTAGTTGCGAGAAACAAAATTTATAAGTGCGTCAGAGTAACTCTCGGTGACTGAAAATGTGGTGCATGTGATGTTTCAATCACGGTCATCCGAAATTATGGTGAAAGAGTGCGACTGGCGGAACGATCGACATAATCCGTGCGCCGAAGGCCGGGAATCTACCGTTTGGTCACACTCTCCCCGAGCAAAACAGAGTTGAGTGGCACATTTGTTTCTTACATCTTTCTGCATGATCATGATTGTAACATCCTGTGCACCCTATTTTAAACCATGAAGGGTCACTACACTTCACACTCACGTGCTTATTAAAACCATACACCAACATATACCTATGATTAAAACAGTTTCTCGCTGCCACTTTCTGGTTCTGGTGCACGCCCAGGCTCTGCCTGCGCCTAGCACTGACCAATCACTTTCTAAGCACGGCTCTGAGCTGAGACTGCAGTGGGAACTACTTGCCCGCCGAACTAATCAGCCACCTCCCTTTCATCACCTGACCCAGTCCTCGGTCTGTGGATATGAGCGGGAGCGTGATCACGTGGCGAAAGAGGGATGTATGACTGGTTCATTGAGGACGCAGCTTTCACCGCAGTTTCAGCTTAGGGATGAATGGAATATAGTCAGCGCGCAGGATGGCCACCCAGCTCCGGCCTCCCAAGAAGTTGGTGTTTACAAGACTGCCACTGTCTTCATTGGCCTCCTCGCTCGAAATCATATGCTGAAGAACCAGCGTGCACCAGCATGCGACAGGAAGCTTTATCGACGGCTGCCGTACGCGGACGAGCTAGCATCTCCTCCGTTCTAGACGGGTGCTTTCGGTGAATCGCAGTGCTGTGAAATTAATTTTTTCTCATTCGATTTCTCTTCTAAAAAAACGTTTTTATCATAAATTCCTGTGACCACAACAGCCGCCATTAAGTCAACATTTTCCTCTGATTGCGACTATCTCAAATATGACAAACTTTCCTCAGATATGAAGTTTTTCCAATATGATTTCTCATTGACCACTTGTGTGTATTAGAAGATGAGTGTTGTGTTCTGGTATTTTTATTATTGTAGTCTCCCTATAGCTACTGTTAAAAAAATTTAAAAATGGGAGAGCAGTAGTTTTTTGTTCTGCTTTGATGGGGTATGGAAGCAACATTTTAGCGCCGCCTTCTTTGTGTAGACATGGTCTGCTTCATGACAGCAGCTCACAAACAGCAGCCTTTCGTCTATAAATGCAAGAAAAGCAATGTTAAAACGAATAAAAAAATGTCCTAATACCACCTGGTAGTTGAGGTCTGAGCTTTGTTGGAATGTCTCACGTCACGGGCCCATCAGGAGCTACGCCAAGGTGTGGCGTGTCCGATGGAGGCGTGCGGGAGCGAGCGACGCTTGGCGCACGTCTCAGGTCTAGTACACCGTACCTCGGGCATTCTGACTTGTCAGAATTGTAACGCGCTGACGATAAAGCTGGCGCCACCTAGTGACGGCGATCGTAATTACTATACCCTTGGCCTCGTATGGGCCCGTGACGTTGCGAGCGTAACAGCACGGGTAAATAGGGAGTTTTAGTAGACCGTGTTTCCCGCTCCGCTAGCCCTCCGCTACGAAGAAACCGCCCCTGCGCCTGCGCGCCGATGGCCTTGGCTGTAGAGTTCCGGGTAGCGGAGGGGCTTAGCGGAGCGGAAAACACGGTCTACTAAAACTCGCTAATATCCCGAGATTTACGTGCCGACTCGATGGCTGTTTTTGAAGCGCTCGCCAGAAATTGTCGGTTGGAACAAAAAATATAGCCATCTGCTGAAAATACAAGCGTGCCATTATCATTTACGGATATCGCGGATCATATTTCACTTATTTCGAAGTGCTCCGGCAATATTCCAAGTTTTGATTCTGTACCCCCTTAATGTCTTGGGGTTTTGTTTAAAAAAATATAAAGAAAGGAGAATCTAATAATTGGCTTTTACTAGTTTGTTACATCGTCACAGACACTATTTGCACTATTATGAGTGCAAGTTCGAGTCCGAGCTTGCACCTCTTTGCAATTCTTGTTCTTCAGTTCTGATGTTCTGCTTTATAATTAATGAAATCTAAACCTAAAAGTCAGTCACCTCTGCTTTGTCGCCGGCAGGGTTTGCGCTGACTGTGAACCCCGCCACTACTCGTCTCCGATCAGGGTACTCCATAAGCTGGCCGCTCTACCAGCGCTTTTTGGATGTCTCCTGCTGCCAAGGAGCAGCCTGATGATTGAACCACCGAACCTCCAACATTCTTGCCTCTCCGTCAAAAAACTACTACAGGTAGGCTGGCCCACTTGTTTTGGAAGCTGTGTCCAGAGCTGATCTGCCTGGTGTTGGTGCTGTCCTCTTGAGGTGCCTACTGTTGTCATTCGTATACCATCAAGTGAGCAGAAATTTTCAGGAATCCACCATAGGCCTATACTGCGTGCCCAGACAGTCTGTCCCACACCAAAAGGATGGTTGCCTCCCATGTGCGGGGACGAGTCCAAATGCATATAGACAAAAATCAATCGGGGATCTGATGTGGTAGCCAAATAACAGTTAAGAAGAATACTTCCTATCTTTTGCTGAGGTTCTGCAGCAGTGGAACTTCAACAACAGCGGGGAAGTGCTTGCAAGCCTGGTTCCTAGACTGTGAGGTTGAACCTCATAAATTCCCCCTTGTCTCCACATATCACATGCTCGGATAAGCTGATGAACTGCGGGTGATACAAAAGGGTGGTGGGGTGATGTACATGACTGTTGTAAAAACTGTTTGAAAACAGTACTATTAATCTGGGTTCGTTGTCGTCAAACACAAGTGTCCTTGGCTGTCCAAATCGATCAAAGATGTCGCACTGGGCTTCCACTGTGGTCTCGGCCGATGCTTCTATCTGCTTTGTGTCGATCAGTATCACGTAACTCGCCAGCTGTACGGCATAATATAAGCCATGTTCAGCGTTGCTTGGTATCCAATCAGCTGACCCGAACCTGCACCAGGGGCATTTAACAGGACTGGGCACATGTTTCGCACCTTCTTACATGGTCTTAAATGTTTTTCTCAACACCGGGGTACCAGAAGATGGTTTGTGCCAAGCTCTTCATAACTGACGTGCCTGGGGCCCTATGTCGCGCTTTGTGGACTTCCACGGCGACTAGGAACAAGGAAGTGACGTCAACAACGCAGCAAGCACAGGTTAAGTGTTGATTGGTGAAAGTTGCTGATGACGAATTTCCGCAGAAGAAAACAAAGCTCACTTTTTCTTTGTTTTCTTCTGCGTAAATTCGTCATCAGCAACTCTCACCAATCAACATCCAATCTGCGTTTCCTGCGTGTTTGACGTCACTTCCTTCTCCCTAGTCGCCATGGGAGTCCAGAAAGCGCAACATAGGGCCCCAGGATAGGCGTCATGGAGCATAGCCTCCTGTATACTGATAACGCCTGCTCAATTGCCAGTTGCCAGCTATCACTACAAGGGTGTGTCGCCTCCCTATACAAGGCAGAAAATGTGAATGAAAATAAGCCTCTCGTGCGTTCTTGTATTCTTGGTGCTGCTTTGGCATTTTTCGTGGTACCTGTGGGCAAGAACTTGCCGGGGCTGTCATTTCACGAGACCCCAGGCAACACCCGGGATCATGGAAAGTGACTAAAGCTTATTTTGAGGGAAGACTGCGTCCCAAATTCGACCTCCTATATACTTAATAGTGTGTGGTAGGCACCTTTTTTGTGACATACATGAAGGAAGGTTTGTCTGGTCCTCCTTCGTGGATTCTGCTGAGGTTCCACTCAAAGCCCAGTTTGGCTCATGCCTCTCTCGTGTCAAAGCTGGATGAGCCCATGTACCCTTCCAGGTCCTGTTTTGGTGCTGCTTGACTGGCTGTTACTGTTTACCTACGCACATCTTTCTCGCACTGCTCGAGGTATATAGTGACGGGCGCCTGACAACAGGCACAGTGCGTCATTACGAAACGTGAGCCCTGGCACAGCTAACACTTTCCACAGTGCTTATGTGACTTCGTAGCGGTTGTTACCCCAGAAGACCCTGGCTGTTGCAATTCCTCTTCACCTTCTGAACTTTAAAACAAAACCAATTATGCAGCAAAACCAAAGCATGCACTACCTTTCAGCATTTTAGCACCGCTTCTCGGCATCATTGTCGTTGTTGCAATGCTTTGTTTGTTTGTAGTTGAGATGGTGATATCACAACACCTTCCTTGTCACTCATGGTGCTTGCAGTAGCTTCGCAGAACACGAAAACATTCAAACTGCATACACCTGACACTGCAGTGAAATGACCAAAATATGCGGTTGCAATTTCTTCTTGCGTCGGCCAGCTCCCCACAATGCGACATCGGGACGTGCCATGTCACAGTGTCATAGGACGCCAGCTACGATTCATGTGGGAACCATCATACAATGCCTGTCTATGTCGTGCACGTGTTTCACATCTACTTTGCCAACTGATGCAATGAAAAGAGTTTTTGTTGAAGGCTACTGAGTTGGCAGGTTACAACCGCCTGAGCATTCAGCTAATTGGTGATTTCACTTGGCTGCTCGTTTCAGAGGAATGTGTAATCTTGATTCTGTTTGTCCATAATCTACTTATTGTCTGGTTTGTTCGAAAGTAACTCAGTCGGTCTATCTAAGGAAGCCTCAAGAAAAAGCTTCGCTAAGGCAGCACTAGCCTTGAAAATTGTTTTTTGTTGAGACCAAGATAAGGCCACCTGATTTTATTTTGAGCAAGTCAGCACACTGCAGAGGAGGAATGACCCAGATTTAGCATGAAGTTATAGGTTTCACATGAGCACATTCCATTTGTAGCTGAAAAAGAGGTGTCACTTAATTGGAAAGACAAGTGAAAGAAAAGCATTCTTAGGTATTTCGGTTAAGAAAGCTGTGCATACTTTAGCTCAGCTTTCAGTATTTTGGGTACATTTTGCTTTGTAGCTTCGAGTTTATCTATGATAACTATTAGTTCACTTGGAGCATGCAAAATACATTGGTTTTGACAGACAACCGCGCTTGGGCATCTATTATATGTCTGAGCTGAGCCTTCATTTTTTTTTCAGTTGAAGTGAATCTTTCGCTTGGCTTGATTAGTATCTACTTCATGTACTGAATGCCTCTTTGCATGGTTGCGTTGCCACAGGAGACTTGTGCGCTTGTGGGTGTTTGGTGAGTGGTGTCACCAATCACCATGAGCCCCGAGCCCAGCATGGGTTCAGACCCCCTGCAAGCCTGGCTGTGCTAGGTGCCCCCGTGTCTGATGAAACTGGGGTCTTGGCAGTTGAGCCAAGCCCGGGCTAGGTTTCCTTCAAAGGCCCCCCAGGTTAGGCAACACACCACCCCAGCCCACGCCCTGCACAAACAGGTGTCCTGCGTTGGCTCGCCTAGGACGATTCGGTCAGTCGCTCTGCTTCACCACTCCTTTCCTCTGACGTTCTTCTCCATCCCTGTTTTCAACCTCTCATCTTTCTGATGTAACAGAATTCTTTGAAGGTGAAGAGGAATTATATAGCCCATGGGTGTTGAAAACCACCAGGGTGTGTCATGACGACACCAGATACTTTACTATGAAAATATCTCACCCCATGAGAATCCAATGGCCTGGACACAAAGAGGCTTTGCATGTTTGGAACGACTGGATGTGCAGCAGCCTCAGGGTTTTTGCCTTTGAATAGACCAATCTCACCAGCCAGTTTCATTAAGCCGCCGCTGCCACAATGCATCAAAGAAACTTAAGTCTTTCTGCATGTGGGAGAACCCCGCTGGAGCTTTGCACGTGACGAGACGACACGAGCCGTCTCGTGCACTGCCTCCTGTGAACTAAAGTTATGGCGGCATCACGCATGCGTGGAACGCTTAGTGAGATCTGCCTATTGGGACAGTTGATATGGCAACAATAGATGACTGTTCCCGTCTATGGTTGTGGACACCTGGAGCACTAGTCGAGACAGCTGCCTCTGCTGTCTCGGCAAACCCGGTATCTCGGCGTGCCCATGGCAGCCCTCTCCCTTGGTGCGGCATGACTGCTGTACAGTGTGGACCGTGTGATCCTCATGCATTCTCTCAGATGCGTGGTGTCTACACCGTTAGGAGAGCAACATTTGGCAGTGTGGGTGCGCTGGCGTAAATGAATGGAGAGAAATGTATTTTTCCTGGTAAAGTATTTGGTGACACTGTCAACTGGCATGCTTGCAGCCAGGCTAGCAATGGCCGTGGTAAGGGGACTCGTATCCCAAATGTCCCAAGCTGTCTCTGTCACATTTCAATGACTGCATTAGATGTGCTTGCAAAAATGGGACATTTACAATAAAAATATAGCGATTCACTCAAGATAGATATTAAACATATTTTTTTAATGAATCTGTATATGCTTGTAGTTTAATTTTATTATCACTGCAGGGTCAGAAGGTTAATTGACAACAAAATTTGATTGCTTTATTTTTTTCTAGTATTGTAATTTATGGTTCTAGGTGCATCAGCAAAAGACATAGGCATAGTTGCAAGTGATCACTCCGAAAGTTTGGGCCTATACAGCATAAACTAATTGTATTTTTGGATAGTGATCATACCAGAAATAGCACGTTGCTATTTCAGCGGTTGCTGCTCGTGAACCCAGGAGACTGGAATTGCAGCTATTGCGACTTCAAGATGTAACGAGATTTCAGCTGCTCGTCAGACCATGGCCAGGCGGTGGAATGGATCCTCAATCCTTCGGGGGCGTGCTTGTTGGTTTAGATCGTGAAACTTCCAGAATTCCGTTTGTCTTGAAACGTCAAAATGTTGAAAAAGATTTTGTAGCAAACATCTCTGTTTGCTACATTGTTACAGGCTTGTCACCCTGTTTTTTTTGTTTTGTTTTTCTATAATGATTTAGAACTGTTGTGGGAAACACCAGTGCCTACCGCCAAACACAGCACCTCATGTGGCAAGCACCAGCAAAAAGATGCGAAAGAGGGTTAGCAGACAAGGCCCACCATGTAATAGATGCCACCAGCCCGACAACCCACAGGACCACGTATTGTATGCAATGAATCAGTTGTCGTCGTTAACCTGTCACGACCACGACATGCCGGCAGCGGTGGGATCCAGTGTTACCCATGAAAAGAACAAAGGCTATATAAAAATCGTAGGAGACGAGTGAGCATTGCTGTATGCGCTTCTGCTATTTGTATTGCAGCCACCAACAGCTTGTCAGCTACCCTTGAATAGACTTTTTTCAAAAGTGTGCACCAGCTATACTACGTTCACCCTGCCAGACCAATCAGCCGCCTCCCTCTTATCACCCAGTGATGTGATTGCTGCGCCAATTGTGCCAAACTGCGCCTAAGTGCTTATTCTGCTACACTTGCTACATTTGATCAAAATGTGAAGAATTTGCACCAACATTGCACCAGAACTTAAGTTCAATTAAATAATACTGAAAATATAACCGCTGCAGGCCTCGCTGTCGGGGCGAATCGTTAGTGTAGGCTCGTGCGGGTTTCCAGGACTTTCGATAATCGTCTCAAATAACATACTATTCGATTTGATTTCGCACCAAGCACTGACAGTACTCGGAAGTTTCGCAACAAGTCTCGTGTTCGTGGTCTGTTCTGGTGGGTTAGTTAGCTTTGTTGAGTGCGCTTCTCACCGCAAAATGGTGTAATGCAGTGAAGCAACAATTGCAAATTAGGCGTCGCTATGTTGCGTGTCTTGCTTCGCCACAGCACACCCACTTACTAAGTGTAAAGGTACTCCTCCAGAGCGAGACTTGTAGGTTTATTTTTTATGCTTTGTTTTTTTTTGTCTGAATTAGGAGTTGCAGTTTTGTTACCACCACCCTTAGAACTTGAAGGACACACAAAATCTAGGTGCTCAAAATGATTGTATTTTAACATTTTTTCTGTGGGATTTCGTACCTAAAATAAACATCCACAGCAGTTTGCGCTGTTCATCATCAGTCGTCTTCTTGTTGCCGTGTCTGGTGCTTCCACAAGCAACTAAACAGCTGGTGTTTGTTCTCCTAATATTTGCCATCTCTCCTCACATTTGCAGTGATATAAATGAAAATCAAGTGTGCGGTTGTGCTCCAAAAGCTCTTTTTGCTTCTCCAAAATGAACTTTTGGCTGCTCAAACCGCTGCTCCAAAATGGCTATGACCAACCACATCACTGCTTTTATCACCTGATCCAACACTTTGCGGGTGGGTATGGCGGGGAGCGTGATGATGTGGCAAAAGAGAGGCGTATGACTGGTCTAAGAAGGACGTAGCTTCCACCACAGTCTCAGCTTAGAGGTGAACGGAGTATGGTAGCTGCAGCACCAATTATCGAAGTCTCCCATTATTTGGGCACACACTGTGGCCGGTGTTGCTTGATTGTACAGAGAAAATTGCCTCATCTCAATTAACCTTATGCAAAATTGCTTGGTAGTCTGACAACACTGAGAGCGTCACTGTTTTAATGTTAGCAAGCGTTGTCGGTACTGAAGCACGGTGGAGGGCAGTGTGTGATGACGCGGCAGCTGTGTTTTCCGCTTTCTGACCATGGAACGGGGACGAACAATTTAAACAACCTACCGCAACTGTCTGATGAAACTTTCGGAGGCCTGTGCACACGCTGGCGACAACCCGCAGTGTGTCAGCTTGTACAGCAAAGGCGTAGGACTTGCTCCGCTGCTTCGACCAGGTTGTTGCCAGCGTGCACAGGCCTCCTAGAGCTTCATCAGACAGTTGCGGTAGGTTGTTTAAACTGTTTGTCCACATTTCATGGTCAGAAGGCGGAAAACAGCTGCTGCGCTATCGTACACTGCCCGTACGGCTCTCTCTGATGCCTCCAGCGTGCTTTGGTACCGACGACGCTTGCCAACATTAAAATGGCGACGCTCTCAGTGTTGTCAGATCACCAAACAATTTTTCATAAGATCTATTGAGCCTCTTTGACTGGTTTCCATCTTTTTTTTTCTTTTTTTTTAAACATGGCATATATCGAAAGTTTTTGGTGCAGTGATTTGTTCCAGGTTGAATGCAAAAGTAACCGGAAGGAATTTCTGAAAGGCGGGCTGTTTGTAGTACCAGCTTCCGCCGCTAGCAGCGCTTTGCAGCACCCTTTCCGAGCGAGTTTGCCGACTGGCATTGTCTGCTATAAATATTTTTTCCAAGCACTTCAAAATGTTTTTGTAGAGAGCTTACAAGGAAGATGCTAATAAGAAATTTCAAGTGGTTTTCTCGCTTTAAGACTGGTGAATTCTTGATCGATGACCAACCTCGTTCTGGGCGACCTTTAACCTCCTCAACCGAAGAATAACACAAAAAAATTTGGGCATTGATCACTCCGAGTTTGTTCCTCTTGGTGAGTCTGTTAATCAAGTGTTTTACCGGGGAATTTTGCGACACTTGCAAAACTCAGTAAGGCAGAAATGCCCCGATATGACGGAAAGGGGGAATGATAGTTCCATCACAACAATGCCCCAGCAGACACTGTCCTGGCATGACACCGCTTTTCAACCTCCCGTATTCTCAGGACCTCACCCCGTGTGACTTTTTTCTGTTCACCTGTATGAAAAGTCTTGAAAGGAAATCATTTCATGGATGTGGAAGGTCCTTCAAGTCAGACATTGCAAAAAACAAGGAATGATTTTGAAGCGCTTGGGGAAAAAATTCACAACATGCCGCTAAATCCTTAGCAGACGACGCCGGTCGGCAAACTAACTTGGGAAGGGTGCTGCAAGAGGTGGATGCTGGTACTACAAATGCCCGGCCTCCTGAAATTCATTTCGCTTATTTTTGGGTACCCACTCATACTTTTTTTTATTGTTGAAACTTTGGTTTTATGGCCCAGTATCTTGCTTGGTGTAAATCATATCCCTTTTTGTGTTATACATATTTTGAGGTATCTTTTTTAGAATGTTGAATCGGTCGTGACGTTGCATAATTTGATTACCGTATTTAATATGTTTGTAATGCATACATAACATTGTTTTTTGGTTAAACGTTCCCTGTTTCCTTGTAAGTTTTCTGGTTTGTTTCATATTCGAAGGGTTGTTTCTGGCTTTTGAAAGTATCATTACTACAACTATTATAGTTCAATAGTCCGGTGGTGGAAAAGACTCCTTTTCAGATTACCATTTCCACAATGTGTCAAAAGTACCTACAAGGCTGTTTTAGGAGTTTTATTTATTTTTTAGAGGAAAATATTTTCAATATAAAATTGTATAATCAGGTTTGGAAAATACAAGAATACAAACAACTGCCACCTGAGCACTTCGTCTTCATTATAGCCACTTTATGTATATATACACAGTAGTTTTGGTTGTAATGCCCTAATGTTTTGAGCTTGATACACTGCTTATATCAGGTGTCCCCATGCTTGAAAAGTGCCAACCTTTTTTTGTCAACAGAAAACTGGAAGATTTAAAATAATTTGATATCGGTGTACATGTTCTCCGAATGCAGCACACACACACCTAAAACAAGAAGAAACCTCGGTTATGCTAGTTGTTTTTGTTTCTTTTACAGGTACCCCAATCCTTTTTTTTAGAGCGCAGCTCTTAGGGGCCCGTTCCCGGCTTGAGTGGCGTCCGCGTCGCCGTCGGCGTCGGCGTCGGCGTAACCAAGGTCAACCCAAGGTCACGTGGCCCCCCAAAGTCATCCCAAGGTCACGTGACCCCTAAGGTCACCCCAAGGTCACGTGACACCTCCCCCAGGGTCACGTGACCCCCAAGGTCACGTGACACTCAAAGTCACGTGACCCCCTGAAGTCACGTGACCCCCCAAGGTCACGTGACCCGTTGCCCAAAGTCACGTGACACCCCCAGGTCACGTGACCACCCCCAGGGTCACGTGACCCCGCCGAGGTCACGTGACCCCGATGACGTCATCGTCACTGACTACGTCATCGGATCCGCATCGTCATCATCACTGATGACGTCATCAGTGACGTCACTGATGACGTCATCAGTGATGATGACGATGACGATGCGGATGACGGTGAGGGCATCAGTGACGCCACTGATGACATCAGTGATGATGACGATGACGATGCGGATGCCGGTGACGTCATCGGTGACGTCACTGATGACGTCATCAGTGATGGTGACGATGACGATGCGGATGCCGGTGAGGTCATCAGTGACGTCACTGATGACGTCATCAGTGATTATTACGATGACGATGCGGATGCCGGTGACGTCATCAGTGACGATGACGTCATCGGGGAGGTCACGTGACCTCGGCGGGGGTCACGTGACCCTGGGGGTGGTCACGTGACCTGGGGGTGTCACGTGACTTCGGGGGGCATCCGCATCGTCATCATCACAGATGACGTCATCAGTGACGTCACTGATGACGTCACCGACATCCGCATCGTCATCGTCATCATCGCTGATGACGTCATCGGAGTCCGCATCGTCATCGTCACTGATGACGTCATCAGTGACATCACTGATGACATCATCGGCATCGTCACGTGACCGGTCACGTGACCCCCCCAGGTCACTTCACCCCCCCAGTACCCTTCCCTCCTCCTCCTCAAGAGCTGCGCTCTAATTCGGTGTTACAGGGAGTTGTAAACGGCTTTCACTTTTTTTCACATGAGTATAATTTAGGGGATTCTAAAGTGGAGCGAGTAGAGTGACTCATCGGTCACTCGATCAACACGGGAAAGCGTGCCGCCAGCGTTTGCCCGCTACAATTGTCACCTATTCTCAAGCACTAAATTTAAGTGCTTGAGAAATTTAAGCTCAAACATATTTTTAGCCAAATTAAAATCGTAGAAACTTGTAGGCCTTTATTTATGGCTAAGGTGAGTACATTCATACAAAAAGAACAATGAAATTTCAAACCAGTAAAAAATTATTGAACGTATTTAATATGATACACTGGGCTTTTCTGCTACGTCCTTGCCAGCTGCAGTATCGTGGCTTGTGGTATTCAAAGAAACAGTTGCGTCGCTTGCTCAGACTCGGATTTACATTGCATTTCGCGCACACAACTGTGCTAACTGTGTTCACACTGGGCACACAGTTCCTGCATCGAAGTCGGTTGCTCGCCACAGTTGGAAGATGCCCAACCCCGTCTTTTCGAGCGTCATCTTGAGGATGACTTGGCGTCAACTTCCTCTTCTTCATCGGAGGCGAAGACAGACTGACCGGCCTTCCTCTTGGCGCTTTTCCAGTAGAGATCGGGCTTTCTGATAAACTGGCAATGAAGGTTCTCAGCTTGAGTGGCCGCTCCTTCAGCTGATGGCTTTGGCGCCTGTGAATATTCCACGCATTCACGACGCAGATGAAGATAGCATGATATATGAGGTACGTGTACCAGCGCCTCGACCGAATGGTGTATTTGTACAGCGACACCTGATAATTATGCTGGTCGATCCCCCCCCCCCCTAAAACTGTTGTACATATCAACAATTACCGGGTGTGTGATGTCAATGTGGAGTTCGGCCTTCCGGTCATACCGTTTGACTTGCTGAATTGACTCAAGAGAGACGAAGTTTGACACTAGGGTGACAGCTTTCCTGTCAAACCAGCGAACTACCACAATTCCTTTGTCATTGTCAACTCTGTAATCATGTGAGCCTTGGTCAACTTTTCTCAGAGTCTTCTCATCCTGGAGTTTGCAGTCTCTCAGCCGATTTGGCCTCAGAGTTCCAACGTACTGTACTCCTCTCGTTAACTCTTCAACAAGGTTCAAAGAGCTAAAAAAATTGTCAGCTGCAACTTTGAAGTCTTCATTTGAAGGTATTTCAGAGCAGATGCTCAGGACAGTATAACCCCCCAAGTCCAAAAATATAGTTTTCTTTGGAGTGGCCTTGGAATACGTCGAACTGGTAAAGGACACCGGTTGTGCCTGCCCGTCCCCAAAGCTTGAAACCCCACGGCGTCGGTTGGTTTGGGACGTACTGTTTTAGCGAGCTCCTTCCTGTAAATAACACCATTATCTCATCCACCGCATTGAACTCTTCTTGTTCAATGCTCTAGAGGTTGTGCTGGAATAATGAAATTCAAGAACAAATCTTCAACAACTTGTCCTCCTTCGCTTCTTCGGTGGTTTCCATGTTGTTTACAACATGCCTGCATTGCATCAGCTTCGTGAAACGATTTCTCGACCTCTTGTCAGCGATAGGAGAATACCGTTCCATTCTCCCAGTAGCACATGACGTTCGGCATTTTGTAAGCCCCATTTTCAGATATATTCTAAAATATTGCTCCAGCTCTTGCAGAGTTGTGTCACGGAGCTGCCGTATTTCTGCGTACTGTACAGATTTGTTTGCTCCTCTAGCATAGTGAGCATATCAGTACTTAGAAACTGGCGGAAAAGGAAGAATGGTGAATCTATGGCATCCGGCTCAGAGAATCTTTGGAAAATTCAGCATGACTGTTTTGGAGCAGTTACTTTCGCCATTTGTTGTATAGACGAGAAGACGAAGCTACAGATGATCCGAAGGAATTTTCTACGGTTTCTTCATCATCACTTGTCTCAGAGGGCTCAGCCGCGGCGGGGGGACTAATTTTCGTCACTTTCTGACAGATCACTAAAATCGCTGACATCTTCGCCGGCGACGATGTCGTTCAATATGTTCCTAACTTAAGAACCTAAAATTAGAAGAAAAAGTCAATAAAAAAAACGGTTAAAACGTGTACCATTCAAAGCTTTACCAAGAAAACGTATCAGAATTGGTACAAAAATTCTGCCATCAATTACGACCTACTGTATCGAAAATGATACGCAGAAATATGAAGCAATATTACTAAGCGGACGGGACTCAAAAACAACAGCGAACGGAACAATGTGGTTGCGCAACACTTTCTGAGCAAAAAAAAAAAGTGCCGAATATAGGTCGGCTTACTGTTTTTTGAGTAAAATGACGCCGACGGTATGCCATCGAGCGAGCTGCAGCGTGCGGCCATCTTGCTCTAGCTGCCAGCGGCAGCCTGGCGGGGCCTTGCGGAACTACCCAAATCGAAAAACTCTGTCAGCGTATCAAAACCGATACTGCGGGCTTTGGTCTTAGCCATAGAGTTATTACATTAGTAACTCTATGGTCTCAGCTTCACGCAATTTATTGTCACTTTTTGAGTTATCAAACTCCACGTACCAAATATGATACGCTGGGCTTTGTGGGGTATTTAACAACACAAGACTAATAATTGTGTTACTTTTAGCCAATTACTGACTAGGAATGCAGATATTATTGTAACCTTTGTTGCTATTACACGCGCGGAACGAGCATGGGGCAACATGGCATTAGTAAGCTTATCACTGCGTGAATCTCAACCGAAACTGATCGGGAGCATGCCATGTCGTGTTACTTTAGCCGATTACTTTCATATCATGTTGCTTTTCAAAGCGTTAAATTAAGAGAGATGTCTAGCCGGCCAATCTAAATACTCAGAACAACTGTATACTAATAATACTTGCAGATACTCTTCGTATTCATCAACTAGATAGCGGCAGTCACTTGCCTAATCCTTGTCAGAACCGGGTAGGGCTTATATACGAATCGGGTCGGTAGGGTGGTTAGAGTAGAGTCCCCGAGGTGTTGTGTTGCAGTTGCTTGTGCCTTGTTGTACTGTTGATATGTATGTGCCCGTAACAGTGTTCGGTATCGTGGTTGGTGTGTGTTGACGCATGTGTTGTCATAGGTCCAGTACGTACGTAGTTCAGGAGCTTCAGGAGTTGGTAAATGAGCATTTTTTTAGTGTATCTAGCGGTTACTACTACACCTCCTAGGTGGCGCAAGCTGCCGCCTGATTCAATAAGCTAAGTGTTGTGCAGTCCTGTAGCTATTGATTACTAACAGCTGGCATACGGTCCAGCCGTCCAGGTTCTGCGGTCCACTGGGCTCCGGCTCTCTACGTGCCTCTCAGATTGAAAACGATCGAAAGAATTGTGTCACTCGGCCACCTAAATTATTGTTCTGTGTCGAAGAGCTGCGAAGTGCAGGCAGCAATGGATAACCACGTCGGTTGAGGTAGGCACAAACAAGAAGAGATAGGAAAAAAACAAAAAGAAAGAAAGAAAGATAGCGGGGCGTTGGTGCGAGTTAAACGCCTCCCGTCGGTGTCGACGAAGGTCCCCAGCGATTCATCGCCGCAAACAACAAGCATAGTTGTCTTCAATAAAGTCAGCGTGTCCATTACTCGCGTTACGATTTCTTTTTTGAGCGTTCTCCGCCGGCGGTAAAAATACAGTCAATCTAGCGAGATGCCGTCGGGTGCAATCGTGGCGATTCCGGCAAACACGCTGCCGTCCTCCCGGCTAATTGGTACGGTACCGGTGTCTAAGGACGGATGTTTAGGGTGTCTGATGGTGCTCGGAAGACGTCGAATAGGCGTGTGCGCCCTATTCTCTAACTCGGCCGAAAAGCCGTGCTGTTCGCGAGGCCTTACCGGGGAATCCGAGCCTCGCTAACCGTCCGCCATGTTGCTTTTGGGGGTAGTCAAATTCAACTACCTGCTTTTTGACTACGTGTGGAGTCGTCATTTTTACCCTAGGGGTCGTTATATTTGGGACAACGTTTTACCACCCCAAATGTAGTCACATATGACTACCCTTTTTTTTTAGAGTGTAGAACTGCGAAAAGCGCTTTTCGACGCACCTGTTCGAGGCGTCAAAACAGACGACTTCGGGCCTCTATGAGGTCAATGTCAGGATCCTGTACGCCTTACGGTGCATTGGGAAGGGAGAAGCTGCGGGGGGTACTTTATGTGCTATGCTCAACCTCCTGCCCCGCAGGGGGCACCTGTGAAAGCAGGTGTTTGAAGAGTGGCGTCTCTAAGGACCCCGAGCCCCGCAGGGGGCGCCTGCGCCTTAGGTGCTAGGTGCTTGTTGAGTAGCGACACCACGGACCCTAGCCACATTGGCTACATTACGAACCCTGAGTAAAAAGTGGGTAAGACCCACCCACGTCTGGCTGTGCGTGGCGAGCCCGTGTCCAAGGAAAAGGGCATCCTGGTGGTTGAGCCGAGCCCGGGGTAGGTTTGGACCCTTCGGGGCCCCCCAGGCAAGGCAACACATCACTTTGGCCCCTGCTTACTGTAGAAGGGTGTCCTGGCAAGGCCCGGCCAGGATGATCCAGTCAGTCGCCTTTTCTCCTACTATCCCCTCTCTTATTTTACTTATAAATCACTCCCTTTTCTTCACCCCACCTCCCTTATGACACGTTTACACTTGCGGATCCGCTAGCGAATCCGCCCACCTTTTGCCGCTAGGGCGAAACGCTGGGCGGAAAACGCGGCGGCGAGCCGTTTTGGTCCAGGACCTATTTCTGCCGCCGAACGAGGCGTTTCGCTGATCGGAAGTGACATTCTTGCACGGTGCAACGCTGCATACGTCACGAGTACGCGTTCTTCCGGGAGCAGCAACGCCCGAGAGAGAGGCGAGGCGGAAACTCTCGCGCCTTCTCATCATATTTGACGGGATGTTACGGGAACCGCTGCCGCAGCCGGCGCTGCCGCCACTGCTCGAAGGAAATAGATGTAAACACCACCCGCTCGTCGCCGCCACCGCCGGGAGCGGATCCGCTCCCGCGGCAGCGGATTTCTTCTCAGGTGTAAACGTACCATTACGCCCTTTTCATCTCCTTTGGCGGCGAGGGCCAACCTTGTGTGGTAATGAATAGTCTAAATTTTAACCGCGCTTGGGTATTGCACCCGGGCAAGTGCAAATGGCTCAGCGGTACCAGCAAAGCCCTATTTGTTATGCCCTGTTGACCATTCCCTTTGTTGGGCTCGGTGGTAGGTGGCACACCACGGGTGCTGAATTTTTTTCCCATTCGTATGGGTTTCAAAACTAAATCTTTTCTAGATCGGCCCTTGAAAAGGGGCTCGGACCGAAGAAACATAAAAAAAAAAGAAATCCCTACAATGCCAGTTATTACCTTCCCAAAGTTTCTGGTAATGCACTCGGAGAACGACAACCAACCACTCTCAAAACGTTCACCTTTTTTGGTTGCAGAGACCGTAGAGAATGTGATACGAAAAGACTTCAAAGCGAAAAAACTTCCCTCTGGCGACCTGCTTGTAAACGTCACTACTGCGAAGCAGAGTACGGCACTTCTGGCTCTCAACGAAGTAAGGGAATACAAACTATCTGTGACCCTACACCGTTCATTCAACAG
This sequence comes from Ixodes scapularis, assembly GCF_016920785.2. Classification (NCBI taxonomy): domain Eukaryota; kingdom Metazoa; phylum Arthropoda; class Arachnida; order Ixodida; family Ixodidae; genus Ixodes; species Ixodes scapularis. Next base: position 52,842,345 of record NW_024609837.1, read on the forward strand.
CACGCAGGGCGTCATCTCCGAAGATGACCTTCTCGAAATTCCCACCGACGAGATCGTTGAGGGACTTTCAGGTCAGGGTGTCATTTCTGTGTGGCGTATTACCCTCCGGCGTGATGGGGAAGAGCGACACACAAAACATTTAGTATTAACCTTCGACTCGACTACGCTTCCTCAAACAGTCAAGGCTGGGTATTTAAACTGTAGGGTTCGGCCCTACATCCCAAATCCAAGGCGTTGTTTCCGTTGCCAACGCTTTGGACACGGCACAGCCTCTTGCAAGGGAAAGGCTACCTGTGCCAAATGTGCAAGAACCGACCACCCCACCGATAACTGTGGTAACAACACTACTATTTGTGTCAACTGTCAGGGACCTCACTCGGCATACTCTCGCAGCTGTCCTGTGTGGGAAAAGAGAAGGAAATTATTTCCCTGAAAGTCAAAGACAATATTTCCTACACAGAAGCAAGATAACGACACTCATTTTTATCTCAAGGTTCGTTCGCCGAGGCCGCGCGCAGGAGACCTGCGCGGTCAACGGTGTCAGCAGGAACACAGACGTCGACGGACGACCTGTGTGTCCTCCTCAAGTCCCCCTCAACCTCACCTGGAGTGGTACAAGCTATTCCCCTCACTGACAGAAGGGAGGATCCTGGTCCGCCAGGGTCCACCCAAGCGCAGACGTGTGGACCTCCTGCGCCCACTAAAACCCAGCAGCCTCGAGGTTGGGGAATTCCTTCTCGCACCTCTGAAGGCGCCCGGAAACTCGGTGAGCCGTCGGGGTCGCAGGCCCGTAAGGATCAGCCTGCGGCAACCCCCGGTCAACCAATGGACGAGAGTGGGTCGAAGTCCGCCGAGGACAGACTCCACTCAAGTTCGAAGTCCCTACTTTCGGCCTCCGGTGATACCACCGGCAGGCCGAAAGATACGGCTAAAAAGAAGAAAATGCTCCCCGCATCAAAATAGACTTTAAGGTCTAGTTAAACATATACTCTTAAGATATATATATATATATATATATATATATATATATATATATATATATATATATATACATATATATATATATATATATATATATTTTTTTTTTTTTCCTGTTTGTGAGATGGCAGAAACAGTTCTCCAGTGGAACTGCAGAGGCTTACTCCGGAGCTATGACGACGTTTACTCTCTACTAGATCTTCATCACCCGCTACCGTTTTGCATTCAGGAGACTCATTTGAACAATAATCATACTAACATCCTAACGCGCTTCCAGGTTTTTTGTAGGGACCATCTCTATTCATCCCATACCTCTGGTGGTGTAGCTATAATTGTTGCAAAGTCTACCCCTTGTGTCAAGGTACCACTTAATATCACATTAGAGGCTGTAGCAGTTCGCATCTTGTCTGATCGACTGATAACTGTTTGTTCTGTGTTTATTCCTCCAAGCTACACCTTACCTCGCAGAGAGCTAGAATCGCTTTATGACGAACTCCCCCAACCAGCTCTAATCTTAGGAGATTTCAGTGCTCATAACCCTATATGGGGCAGTGGACGACGTGACACACGTGGCTCGATGATTGAGTGTTTTCTTTTTTCTACTGCTTTATGCCTGTTAAACAAACTAGAGCTTACATATTTCAGCGTTCCAACTCGTTCGTTCACATCCATTGATCTGTCACTAAGTGACCCAACATTATTCCCCCTTTTTTATGGGCTGTTGATCCCAACCCATATGGAAGCGACAACTTTCCCATAACTCTAAACCGCATCAATCCACCCGCTACACTATCCACACGAACACCCCGTTGGAAGTTCGAAGAGGCAAACTGGGGTACTTTTAGTGCGGCTACTCAGCTCGCTTGCACATCATTTGACAATCTGTCTGTCAATCAAATCACCAGTCTGCTTAGTAGTCACATTTTTCATGCTGGAATGATAGCTATTTCCATGACCTTGTCTCACCTACCCCTTCATCCTAAACCATGGTGGAATGCCGACTGCGGCAAATCGAAAAGAAAGCAAAACAGAGCCTGGGGGATTGTCAGACGTTACCCAACGCAAACTAACCTAATCAAATTTAAACAAATAAAGGCTCGTGCGAGATACACACGCCGCCAGTCTAAACGTCAAAGCTTCCAAGGATGTGCATCTTCGATTAACAGCACTGCCACTAGCAAAGAAGTGTGGGATAAAATTCATAAAGTCAATGGGAACTACCGTGCTTTCTCAGTACCGATTCTTTCTGCAAATGGACTGTGCCCCGAGAGCCTTGAGCAGCAGGCAGTTCTCCTTGGGGAACACTTTCAACGTGTTTCTAGTTCCGAGCACTCTTCAGCTGCTTTTCTGAAACACAAGACTCAGGCAGAGCTGCAGTCTGTTCGAACATCCGGTGGTGCTCGAGAAGCTTACAACTCGCGCCTTACGCTGAGTGAGCTGGAACGGGTGCTGCATGAAGTCAAACCTACGGCTGTCGGATCAGATGGAATTCATTATTACATGCTTACACATCTCCACCCCTCTACACTTAACATAGTCCTGTATTTGTTTAATCGCATTTGGCAAGAAAGCACATTTCCATCCTCATGGAGAGTGGCCTCTGCTATTCCTTTGCTTAAACCTGGAAAATATGCATCGTGCGTGACCAGTTATCGCCCAATAGCGCTAACAAGCTGTCTTGGAGAGAGTGCTTAACAAACGACTCATGTATTTTTTGGAAAAAAGAAAATATCCTTGACAAATACCAGTGTGGGTTTCGTTCGTCACGGTCTACAATAGATCATTTAGTTCGCCTGGAGACTACTATTCGCGAGGCCTTTGTAAATAAGCAGTACTGCCTGTCTGTTTTCTTTGATTTAAAAAAGGCATACGACACGGCATGGCGTCATGGCACCCTGCAAGACCTGTATAGGTTTGGCATTCGTGGTAGAATGCTAGCCTTCGTCAAGAGCTATCTGGGAATGCGTACCTTCCGTGTTAAATTGGGCACTACTTACTCTAGAGGGTTCTGCCAGGAAAATGGCGTTCCTCAGGGAGGCGTTTTGAGTGTGACCCTTTTTATAGTTAAAATTAACTCAATAGCTCGGGCCATTCCACCATCTGTACAGTATTCACTCTATGTTAAAGACCTTCAGATATCCGTCTCATCCTGCAACCTTGCTTTGTGCGAACGTAGAGTCCAATTAGCAATTAACAACTTGCTCAAGTGGGCAGACCAGAACGGCTTCAGCTTTTCACCTGAAAAAACAGTGTCTGTTTGTTTTTCTCAGCTACGGGGAACTTCAGTGAAGCCCTCGTTGACCGTGTGATCCACCTCAATTCCAACAAAACCTGAACATAAATTCCTAGAGCTTATTTTCGACAGTAAATTGACATTTCTTTCGCATATCAGATATCTCAAAGTAAAATGCCAAAAAGCACTAAGCATCCTTAAGGTGCTTTCCCAGACCTCCTGGGGCTCTGATCGCCTCTGCCTCCTCCGAATTTACGGATCGGTGATTCGCTCGCGCCTCGATTATGGTAGTAGTGTGTATGGATCGGCAAGGCCTTCAGCCCTACTAATGCTTGACTCTATTCATCATCAGGGACTGCGGCTGTCCACAGGTGCATTTCGCACGCCGCCTATCCCCAGCCTTTACGCAGAATCAAATGAATGGTCTCTGGAGAAGCGAAGGTTTGCTTTAGGGTTTATGTATTCGCTTAGAATTTGTTCGGTTCCCTTGCACCCTTCTCGAGAAGCTGTTGAAGAAATGAGATATAAACGTACTTTTGACAACAAGCCCACTGTAACACCACCTTTTAGTATGAGAAATGCATCCAAAGCAGATTCAATTGGACTGAGTAGTACAATGCCCGTCACTCCTGTTCCACAAGCAATAGCTCCGTGGGACCACTACCTCATTTCCTGTGACCTCTCAAATAACGAAAATTAAAAAGAAAGAAACTCAACCAGAATACATAAAACAGGATTTTTTTAGCTTCAGAGTAGATATTCTGGACACAACTCATACTACACGGATGGTACTAAGAGAGAATCGTTTGTTGGATGTGCTATGGTCGGCCCCTCTGTTCGCTGTGTAAAACGGATTGTGTGTACAGCCACTATTTTAACAGCAGAGTTATGCGGTCTCCGTCTTGCAGTTGACCACATTGTAAAAACAAAGAGCAAGCAGTCAGTCGTGTACACTGATTCACTGAGTTCTCTGCGTTCACTCTCATCATTAAAGACTTCGAAAAACCCAATGATCATGGAGTTACAAAATAAAATTATTGGTGCTTCAAGAAGGAATATAAAATTAATTTTATGTTGGGTTCCTAGCCATGTTGGTATACCCGGAAATGAAAAAGCAGACCTTGCTGCAAGTTCTGCTGGTGAACAAGAAGTGGACCTGCATGACATTCCATACAAAGATTATAGCACACTTTTAAAGCATTGTATTAGAAGGAAGTAGCAGCAAGAATAGGACGAAGAAGTTAATAACAACCTCCATTCTGTAAAACCATTGATCAGTGAGTGGTAGAGTGCCCGCCACCGTGAGCGTTTCTATGAAGTTCTCTTGCGTCGACTGAGGATAGGTCATACAGACCTTACTCATGGCCACCTCCTGCGCAGGGAAGAGGCCCCAGAGTGTGAGAACTGTTTTATTCCTCTAACAGTTTTACACATTTTACTTGAATGCCCAGCGTATGACCGAGAACGTCGGAAACATTTTTCTCAGTTATATAACGAGCATACGCCTTTACACCTTAGTGTTCTACTTGGAAATGCAATGACCCACTTGTACCATACAGTTGTGTTTTTGACTTCTTGAGAGCCATCGGTCTTTTACACCGGCTATAATTTTATGTTCAACTTCATGTCCATCACTATTTACAAGCATACCTCGGCAAACCTCACTCATGAGGGCCCTCACTCACCCTCACTCACCCTCATCTTCACAGGTGAGGTGAGGGTGAGTGAGTTCCTGAACCAGGAAAATTCATGAGTGTGAGGGTGAGTGAGGGCCGTGAGGGCTGTGAGAGCGGTGAGGGCCGTGAGGGCTGTGAGGGCTGTGAGGGCCGTGAGAGCGGTGAGGGCCGTGAGGGCTGTGAGGGCGGTGAGGGCCGTGAGGGCGGTGAGGGCCGTGAGGGCCGTGAGGGCGGTGAGGGCCGTGAGGGCAGTGAGGGCCATGAGGGCCATGAGGGCGGTGAGGGCGGTAAGGGGTATGAGGGCCATGAGTGCGTGAGGGGCGTGAGGGCGGTGAGTGGCGTGAGGGCCATGAGTGCGTGAGTGGTGTGAGGGCGGTGAGCGGCGTGACGGGTGTGAGAGCCATGAGTGCGCGAGGGCAGTGAGTGGCATGAGAGGCGTGAGGGCCGTGAGGGCCGTGAGGGTGGTGAGTGCATGAGGTGGTGTGAGGGCCATGAGTGCGTGAGGGCGGTGAGTGCGTGAGGCCCCCTTCAGAACGAGCATCTTTCTCAGCAATTTTGGCGTTAATGGCGGGTTGTTCTCTAGCTTTCCCTAGATCGACACGAATTGCTGAGATCGGGTCCGGCTCGAAATAAGCAAGCAACTCGGAGCAATTCGAATACGTTTGAAGCGGCTGCATCCAATCAGGGACGCAAAATTTTCACGTGATACCTCGTGCCGGCGATGATGACACCGAAAGACTTGGTTCTGGTTTGAAATCGATCGTTTTTTGGGAATAAACTGTTTCAGAAAGGTGCATTAGTATTCTAAACGAGGTTTAAATGCATGAAAACACGTTTATAACGCGTAATTGTGTCTAAATAGTGCAAGAAAAATAAAATTTTATGATGAAGATGGCAAATTGCAGCAATTGGTTGCTGCGTGTGATCGCGGGCGGCCCGTGTTGCTGGTGTTGCGACGTAAAGTTTCTGGGCGAAATTGCCCCATCTGAAGCTGGCCTGAGTGGCGTGAGGGCCATCCGTGCGTGAGGGGCGTGAGGGGTGTCAGGGCCGCAAGGGTGGTGAGGGGCGTGAGGGCGGTGAGTGGCGTGAGGGAGGCAAGTGGCGTGAGGGCGGTGAGTGGCGTGAGGGCGGTGAGTGGCGTGAGGGCGGTGAGTGGCGTGAGGGTCGTGAGGGCGGTGAGGGCCGTGAGGGCGGTGAGTGGCGTGAGGGCTATGAGTGCGTGAGGGCCGTGAGGGCGGTGAGGGCCGTGAGGGCGGTGAGGGCCGTGAGGGCGGTGAGGGCGGTGAGTGGCGTGAGGGCCATGAGTGAGTGAAGGGCGTGAGGGCCGTGAGGGCGGTGAGGGGCGTGAGGGCCGTGAGGGCGGTGAGTGCGTGAGGGCCGTGAGGTTCAGTGAGGGTGAGTGAAGGGCTGAAGGTGAGTGTGACTGTGAGGGTGAGGGTGAGTGAGGGGCTGAAGGTGAGTGTAGCTGTGAGGGTGAGGGTGAGTGAGGGGCTTAGGTGAGTGTGGCTGTGAGGGTGAGGGTGAGTGAGGGCGACCTAAAATGCCGACCTCTGTTTACAAGTCATATACATGGTTTTAATCTATCAAAGCTACTATACTTCGTTTCAGCTTCGGTCCAGACGCAGCCGATGCTACAAGCGCGAGCATGTGGCCCAGAACAGTGCTTGCACTGCACGAGCGCGCGTGCTTGGCAGGGATGCTGAAAGCCCGGAGCTCGCGCTTGTAGCTTTGGCTGCGTCCGGACCGAAGCTGAAACGAAGTATAAAGCTCTTTCCCCTCTGAAACCTTCTCTGCAATAGTATGTATCTGGCGCATCATAGCCTAAGATACTTTTGCGCCATAAACCCCTAATCAATCAATCAATCAACCTCCTGAAATCACCTACAAATGTTTCGCGGTACCCCAATGCAGAACTGCTCTCCCACGTAAGCGCCGCCACTGAAGAATCAATAAAACATGCTGCAAAAGAAGCAGTGAAGCTGAATGACGGGGACATGACTTCTTGCACTTTTTAAAATTGGGACCTTATAAACCCGGTACGTGAGAGTCAGTAAGATCAAGAATCCTTTAATAGTAAAATGTGAACCATAGTTCGTACTTATCTAAGTCTTCAGGTAAGTGCCTAAGCTGATTTCTGGTGCTTATCGATCATGTGCGGGATAAAAAAAAAGGCGGCACTTTACACGTCTTTTGCGGTGTGACGACTATACTTTTTTTCAGAAAGGGGGCGATTTAAGAAAATGCTACCGCCTTTTCTTCAAATGTGAAGACAAGGCGGCAAATAAAATACGAAAAATACACAAGCACGAGCCACGACGGCAAGAATAGAGGTTTGTTTTTGTCCTTAAAACTCTTACAGCGGGTCTCACAACAAGAACTAGGAAGTGAGTTTCCCAGCGGGTACGTATATTTAAAGCTTTGGTTAGGAAGAATTCTAACCGCTCACGTAGGTGCGACTAGCCGGCCTTCTGGCTTTCCGGAAAACAGTCTTTGACGCCAAATTTACTTTCTGTTGCAACGAAGCTAACTGTACGGTAATGCTTTACCCATCGTCTTTAGATATAGCACTAACCCCTTGAGCATTGCTTTCTCACTAACAAAGTCCATTTGCCAAAAGTTCAATGATCGACATTGGCGGCGGCCATATTTTGGACATCATTTTCTGCGCAAAACGGGTGGTTGGATTTGAGTTCACGTCGAAAGCGCTGGAGTGAATATATTCTGACCCGAACACGCGGTGAACGCTGGCCCAGAACTCTTGTCCAATGCATGCTCGAAGTGCGTGCCCAATATATGACGGCCATGGAGAATCGACGCAACAATTATACTGAACCGTGCGCGTTATGAAAATGATCTATTGAGCAGAATCGCCCTAGAAAGTTGTTGTAAATAATAGCATTCTTAATAATCAGCGATGTTGGGCTTTATATATATTAAGAGCGAACAATTTTAAAGGCAAAGCTAGGTATATTAGGCAATTATGAAATGAGGTATATTTGAATAAATATATTTACCTTCTGCGTGACGTATTATATCCACGCTTCCACTTGCTTCTTACTATCAGTAATGAGGTTGTCATCAGCAATATAATTCATGGTAACGGTAACTACATCTGGAATGCTTAAGATAGGTACGTTTATAAAAAAAAAACCTTAATACCTTTTTTATATTGCCGCGCGCGCAGCTGGCCAAGTAGGCAGCGCGCGCGTGGCCTAACGGCTATCGCGCTTGCCTTACACACAGAAGGCCAGGGTTCGTTTCCTGGCCGCGGCTACACATTTCTTGTTGACACTGTAATGTGATGTTCTGGTGAATACGAGAACCGTCTTGCTGATTCGAGGTTAGAATGTTCTACGCGCCGAACCTTCTATGCCGAAAGATCCAGAAACCCACGAGGGTACATAAGGGATTCCGCAAAGCGAGCGGAATCAGTTTCGCCCGTGCGTTCGACACTGCTACTACGCGGACTTCGACGCCCGCGACGCTCTGTTATTATCTTTTGTACCCTTTTATTTTTGGCACAAGTTCGCCACATTAAACGTTTATTTCTTTCTGTTTATTTTCTGTTTTTTTTTTGGTCACCACCCGTGACATTTTCGGTGGAGGTGCGGGGTACCGCATGCCCGTGCAGCGTTCCCCTCCCAGGGCCCGCAGTGCAAGCCCGATTCCAAGCCCTGTGAGAAGACCACTCAACGCGGAACCTGAAACTCGGACCAGTCGCCGAACCCAAGGTTTACACCCGGAATACGGACTTCTGCCACCCAGAACCAGGCAGCCAACGAGGCCGACGATGGACGACCAGCAATCGCAGTCCCCGACCGCCGCCGCCGTCATCTACCTGCCTGTTGCCCAGCGAACCCCGACGACATTCCATGGCGAGACCCACGAAGACGTAGAGGACTGGCTTCTGCACTACGAACGTGTAGCACGCCATAATGGATAGACCACTGAGCAGCGCCTCCAAAACCTCTACTTCTCGTGGGAGGGTACCGCGAGGCAGTGGTTCGAGAACCACGAGGCGTCGCTTACGTCGTGGGACACCTGTATCGCTGGCCTGAAGGACACATTCACGAACCAGACACGACGACAGCGAGCGGAAGACCTCCTTCAAGTACAAACTCTAGGGCCCAACGAAACGGTCACCAGCTTCGTTGAAGACGTCCTCCGCCTGAGCAGCCGCGCCGACCCTCAGTCCACCGAGGAAAAGAAGCTGCGTATCCTGATGCGCGGCGTGAAGGACGACATTTTCGGTGGGCTCGTACGCAACCCACCGACGACCATTCAAGGATTTGTAACCGAGGCGACGAACATTGAGCGTGCACTGCAAGCCCGAGCCAGCCACTACCAGAGGCTACCCGGCGTCAGCGCGGTTCCGCCGTCCGCTTGCGACCTTGGCTCCAGCATCCCAAGCTTTCGCGAGATCATCCGGGACGTCGTCCGGGAGGAAATTAAGAAGCTCCTGCCTGCTACCCACCAGCCGGCTTCGGTGTCAGTAGCCGAATTTGTCCGCGACGAGGTTCAGCGGGCAATTCAACTGGAGGCTCCTGCCAACGTAGCTGCACCCGAGGAGCCCACCGTGACCTACGCCGCAGTGGCCCGACGGCCACCGCCTCCTCCTCGCGCCTATGTCGCGCCGCCCCGACGCCAGTCTCCTGCGCCGCAGCACGACCGACGCCGCGACGACCAGCCCCAGTACGCCAGCCAGGAGCCCCGTGCACCCCGGAAGACCTATGTGTGGCGAACGGCCGACCGACGCCCGCTCTGCTACCACTGCGGGGAAGCCGACCATGTGTACCGCCGATGCCCATACCGACGACTCGGGCTGCGCGGGTTCCACCCAAACGACCCGCGCCCCCGGTATGGTGAACGCCCTCGGGAGATCGACGAGTACGTGCGACGACCCCAGTCCCCCGAGCCTGCGTCCCGCCGAGAGTTCCGGTCGCCATCGCCGCGACGTCCAGCTTCGCCGATGCACCGACCCCGACGTGAAAGCCTGTCACCCCTCGCTCCTCGCCGGGGAAACTAGGCGCGGCAACCACTGGAGGTGGAGTTGCCGAAGACAACCGACGTAAAGAGCCTCCAAAAACGACGGAGCGCTCCCACTCTCCCGACGCCACGCATCACAACGACGCTCCTGCATCGGTGTCCAACAACCCGAACGTTGTGATCGACGGCCTCGACGCATCGGCACTCGTGGACACCGGAGCAGACTACTCAGTCTTGAGTGGGAGGCTCTCTCGCCGCCTTCGAAAAGTCATGACGCCGTGGGATGGACCACAAATAAGAACCGCCGGAGGACACCTCATTACACCAGTCGGGAGACGTACTGCTCGCGTCGAGATCCATGGTGAGACGTGCCCTGTCAAGTTCGTCGTTCTTCAAGACTGTTCGAGGGACGTAATCCTCGGAATGGACTTTCTCTGCGAGTATTGCGCCGTCCTCGACCTTGGGGCAAACCAGTTGACGCTGCGAAAGCCAATTCTGCCGCCGGTCGAGGCCAACACTACGTCATCCGCGATCCGAGTTATAGCCGACCATGTGAATCTGCCGCCGCGGTCGAGTGTTTTCGTCACCGTCATAACCGACGCAGCCATGCACAGTGAAGCTCTTCTGGAAGGCAGCGTCCAACTGCTCCTTGAAAAAAGAATTGGCGTCGCACGAGGCGTAACAGATCTTCAAGAAGGACGAACAACTGTTCTCGTGACAAACTTTCGAGAGGAACCGCAGCACCTAACGAAGGGTACCACCATGGGCTACGTCGAGGAGCTTCAGGCGCTAGCCGTGGTCACCGCAGTCGTCGAGGAAACCTCGTCGCCACAGCAGAAGAGCACGCCGCCGTCGGCGCTCGACATCGACCCCGAGCTCCCAGATTCGAAACACCGGCAACTGGTTGATCTCCTCGCCGAATACAGTGACTGTTTTGCCACGACATCGAAAGTTCGCCAAACACCAATGGCGAAACATCGCATTATTACCGACGACGCGGAACTCCCTGTCCACCAGTCGCCGTATCGAGTCTCCTTAAAGGAAAGGAAAGTGATTCAAGATCAAGTTCAGGAGATGCTCGACGACGACATCATTCAACCCTCAAGAAGTCCATGGGCGTCCCCAGTCGTGCTTGTAAAGAAGAAGGACGGAACCCTGCGATTCTGCGTGGACTATCGTCGACTGAACGCTGTGACGAAGGACGTCTATCCGCTCCCCCGCATCGACGATACGTTGGACCGACTGCGCCACTCCCGATATTTTTCGTCGATGGACCTGAAGAGTGGTTACTGGCAGATTGAAGTTGATGAACGTGACCGGAAGAAAACTGCCTTCGTCACTCCCGACGGACTGTATGAATTCAAAGTGATGCCGTTCGGACTTTGTACAGCACCAGCCACCTTCTAGCGCGTCATGGACACCGTGCTGGAAGGTCTGAAATGGCAGAGCTGCCTCGTCTACCTGGACGATGTCGTGGTATTCTCACGAGATTTCGATGAACACCTCAGACGACTTCGAGCCGTGCTTCAAGCCATCAAGACCGCCGGCCTGTCACTCAAGCCAACAAAGTGTCGGTTCGCCTATGGGGAACTAAAGTTCCTCGGCCACGTCGTGAGCAACAAAGGCGTTCTACCTGACCCCGAGAAGACCCGCGCCGTAGCTGCGTTTGCGCCGCCGTCCGACAAGAAGGCAGTGAGAAGATTTCTCGGACTCTGTGCCTACTACAGGCGCTTTGTTCAAGACTTCGCTAAACTATTCGCACCGCTGACACACCTCACGAAGGACGCCGTAAAGTTCGAGCGGACAGAAGAGCACCAGAGGTCATTCGACGAGCTCAAACGAAGACTCCAGACGCCCCCGATTCTTCGCCACTTCGACCAGTTTGCTGAAACCGAGATCCACACCGACGCCAGTAACACCGGACTAGGTGCGGTACTAGTCCAAATACAGGACGGCGCAGAGCGAGTCATCGCATACGCAAGTCGGACGCTGTCTAACGCGGAGAGGAACTATTCAACTACTGAAAAGGAGTGCCTCGCTGTCGTCTGGGCAATAACAAAGTTTCGCCCATATTTGTATGGAAGTCTTTTTCGCGTGGTCACAGACCACCACTCCCTCTGCTGGCAGGCGAATCTGAAGGAACCCTCCTGACGCCTCGCCCGGTGGAGCCTACGACTGCAGGAGTTCGACATGACCGTAGTGTACAAGTCCGGCCAGAAGCACAATGATGCCGACTGTCTGTCGAGGGCCCCAGTCGAGGCCGGTCCTTCCTGCACCAAAGAGGACGACGACGAGGGTTTCCTCGGCGCTCTGGATGTCAGCGACATGGCAGCACTCCAACAAGACGACCCTGAGCTACGAGCACTCATTGAGCACCTAGAGGGACAAGGAAGCGCCGTTCCCCGCGGTTTTGTACGAACACTGCCAACCTTCTCCATCCGACAAGGTGTGCTCTACAAGGAGAACTTCAGCAACAACAGCACGGCGTGGCTGTTGGTGGTCCCTTCCAGTCTTCAAGAAGAAATTTTTCAAGCCTGCCACGATGACCCGACGGCGGGACACCTTGGTTACAGCAGGACTCTTGCCAGGATACGCGAAAAGTACTACTGGCCGAAGCTTGAGAAGACAGTGCACCACTACACCCGATCTTGCCACGAGTGTCAACGACGGAAGAAGCCACCGACGAGACCGGCAGGACTTATTCAGCCTATTGCGCCGCCATCTGCCCCATTCCAGCAAATCGGTATGGATTTACTTGGACCTTTCCCACCGTCGACGCAAGGAAACCGATGGATCATCGTCGCAACCGATTATCTCACGCGGTACGCCGAGACAAAAGCCCTTTTATCAGGAACGGCTGTTGAGGTCGCGAAGTTTTTCATCGAGTCCATCGTCCTCCGGCACTGCGCTCCCGAAGTCCTGATCTCAGACCGTGGATCATCATTCATGGCCCAGCTGACGCAAGAAGTCCTTCGTCTCAGCCACACCAGCCATCGCCGCACCACGGCGTACCACGCGCAGACCAACGGGCTGACGGAAAGACTCAACAAGGCCATCGCCGACATGATTTTCATGTACGTCGACGTGGAGCACAAGACATGGGACGAGGTGTTGCCGTACGTCACCTTTGCCTACAATACGGCCGTGCAAGAAACCACCGGGGTTACACCCTTTCAACTGGTTCATGGTCGCAAAGTGACGACAATGCTGGGCGCAATGTTACCCCACGAGCCGACTGTCGACGGAAGCGACGACGCCCAGGTGGTTGCCCAAAGGGCAGAAGTCTGTCAGCTCGCCAGACTCCGGATTGAAGCCCAACAACGTATCGACACTGGCCGCTACAACCTTCGTCGCCGGGACGTCCACTTCCAGCCCGGAGACAGGGTGTGGGTGTGGACACCGATCCGCCGCCGTGGTCTCAGCGAGAAACTCCTGAAGCGCTACTTTGGACCCTACAAAGTGCTTCGTCGACTCGGAGATCTGAACTGCGAGGTAATGCCCAACGGAACACGGACTTCATCACTCCGCCCTCCACGACCAGAAGTCGTCCACGTCGTGCGCATGAAGCCGTACTACGCTCGACAGGACATTGGACCTTACGTATTCCAAATGACTCTTTAGTTTACCGTTATTTTTATTTGCTTCGTTTTGTTTTTGGGTTGCATCGGGACGATTCACTTCTTAAAGGGGGGGGGGGGGGGTAATGCCGCGCGCGCAGCTGGCCAAGTAGGCAGCGCGCGCGTGGCCTAACGGTTATCGCGCTTGCCTTACACGCAGAAGGCCAGGGTTCGATACCTGGCCGCGGCTACACATTTTTGTTGACACTGTAATGTGATGTTCTGGTGAATTCGAGAACCGTCTTGCTGATTCGAGGTTAGAATGTTCTACGCGCCGAACCTTCTACGCCGAACGATCCAGAAACCCACGAGGGTACATAAGGGATTCCGCAAAACGAGCGGAATCAGTTTCGCCCGTGCGTTCGACTCTGCTGTTACGCCGACTTCGACGCCCGCGACAAGGTATATGCACATGGGTAGCAAAGCTTCGGCCCAAAAGCGGTTCAAAACAAATCGCCAGGGACATCGGCCTGGAGGGTCACGTGAAGGATGCGATTGAAGCGCGACTAGGAGAGGTGGGGACAAACATTATCAAAATTAATTAGTTTGTGACTAGAAGTACAATCATTTGTATGTTTAAACAAGCTAAATATAATTATTAGATATTATCAGTCATATTTGGCGCGCTACAAAATTCAAAACTGTCTTAGTTTTCGCTAATAATATGCATGCTTCTTATTAGCGTCCTCTGTACTCCACTAGCAAAAAGGCCGGCGAGCAATAGCGATATTCGCAGTTCTTTGTAGACATTGTGGCGTGCGGAAAGACAGGCTGCTGACGTCCGTCTGCTTGCTTGTGTTTGGGCCTCCATGTGCTCTTCGCTTTTATTTGTTTTAGCGGCAGTTAACACCGTTTGGGAAGTTTTGTTGTTTGCTCGGGCGTGATTAGCCCAGTTACTTGCGCGGGAACTTGGCACTCGTGCGCTTGGATCTTGGACACTACTGCGCCCAAGGGGCTCAACGTGCGACGATGAGCACAGCGCGATACGCAAAGAAACGGTGCTCCGTGGAAGTGTGTGAAAGCGACACCCGCACGGCTAGCATCTTGCTGCATCGGGTTCCCCTCGACTCTCGAAGGTGAGACTTAGCTGCTGTCAGTAACATGCCTGCTGTATGATGTCATGCCCCCTTGTTCGGTCTTCTCTTAACTCTTGTTAGTTTTACTTAAAACTATTATGGTTGTCTGGATGTGCACAAGAAACTACACCTGAAGGCGTAATATGTTATAGTATGAATGTTGACTTCGCAGCGCTGTGTGCCGTCATTATAAAATTGCACACGATATTCAAATTTACCTGTACCGGCCTGACTCTGAGGAGCCTAGAGTCGTGATCATCGGCGTGGTTATCAGTGGTACAACACAGATGTATAGTACGGCATCTGTGCGTAAGACTCGTGTTTTTACTCTTCATGATGTACACGGAGCGTTGATGTCATGCATTTGTTAATATCCTTGCTCTGATTTGCTTCGGTTTTTGGACATTTTGGCTACATTTTCTTTTCGTAAGGGTATTCACGGCACCCACATAGCACCATGCCTTATCTGCAGGCGCGATGCCTGGGTTCGGTTCTGCAACAACCGAAGTTTACAGGGGAAGACTCTATGGCAGCTACGAGACAGGGTAGTTTGCTCCTTACATTTTGAGGAGTTAGCTTTCCTGTGGCCTAGACACCTCCGTCACAATGCGTTGCCAAGTGTGCTTCCCACAAAAGCTAAGCAGACCAATAAACCTTCCGTGCACTTTGTGACTAAGCATGGTTAACCCGTTTCTAGAAAAATAGTTACCACATGGGGCTGAACCATTGCTTCTGTGGGCTCATAACATTTTTATATTATTTGCAGAGACAACACATGGCGAAATTTCCAGCAAAAGCTCTCCAGGTTGAACAGTTGTGCATGGTGAGCTTTTTTATTGTAACTAACATAAAGTGGCAGCAACTGCCATCACCACTGCATTACCTCATGGACTTCATGACCTGAGACTTTTGCAATAGAACTAGGTGAGATTAGCTGGAAAAAGCTGATAGAACTTGGTCAGAGGTACTGCTAGAAGTTAATTTCAGACCCGTTTATAATGACGTTTTATTTGAGGTGACATAATCAACGTCAATATCGGTCCACAGAGCATCTTTTGCCATGCCGACACCCAGTCTTCCAAAATAAAGGTGCCCATAAAAGGAAGTGATTTACATTTTGTGTTAAAATAGGCGAATTCATCATATATGTGCAAAGGTGAGTTCGCCACCCTCACTGAGCTAGACATACTCCGGCCGCTCAGACTCGTGGAGTTCCTGTGGTCATACTGACCACCGGTCTTCTGAAATAAACCTGTCATGAAACGAAGGTGAATTTCCTTTTTATGCTTTCCAATAGGGGAATAAGGGAGGACTGCAACCTCTTCTCCTTCGCTAAGTTCACATTAAATTTGCCGAGCGGATTTCTGCGGCTTCATTGGACCACACATACTCGTGCACCTTATTAAGTAAGAGTCCACTAGGGGCTCATAATAAGTGGTAAACCGAATATTGTTTGTGCTATCCTTTTTTTCCAACTTTTTTTTGTGAGCTTGCTTTTTTACCTGGTAGAAAGAGCGCAACTTGAGGAAGGACAAGAAACGAGGAGTATACAGACAGGCGCTGTAAAAGTACACAGAGAGGCATAGTTTCTGCCAGCTAATATGAAAAACCAACTCGCCCGAATTTCCACTTTGTTGAACTTGCTTTCTTACTTACAGTTTTTGTAAAAACCTTTCTTTATTTTTTTTTTGCAGTTGATCACAGTTACGCTTTACGTCAAGGTGCTGCTCCTGCTCACGAGTCCAGCGGGGACGTGGCTGACATGGAGATTTCGGTTTCTTCACCGTCGCCTAGAGACTATCTCTCTGGCTGTGCTGCTGGGCCTTCTCACAAATGTGAGTGGTTTCTATGATGCAAACTTTTTTCTTTTGCAGTTTTTTTTTAAATTATAAAAGGTCAGACCGTAAAAGTAAATTGCCAAGGCTCGAAAAACACCTGCAGATACTAAACTTTATCTTGAGAGCTTATGGCGCAAGGGGTCACATAACACAAGACTGGGTAGCTGGCAGCTACAAATCGAAGTTTGTTCAAAGTTTACCACATTTTTGTGTTTCACGGCATATTGTCATTGTCAAGCACACAAAAATACAAAAAACATGTTCCACACGCAGATGTTAACACCATCAAATCAAAACAGCTCAACCGGTTTCACTGAATCATAATTCTTCCCGCAAAACCTCACGTAAGACGGTTTATTATAGGCATCGAAAAGCTGCCTTGGTTATATGTTTGTTGGTTATATGCCGAGCCTGTCATGGTCCCTTGTTCTATCTGCAAAACATTAGTTGCCTGTTTTTGTGCAAGCGCTTCACTGTTACAGTGCCATCGGCATAAGTAAGGTATGGTCAAGCTTTGAAAAATGCATTTCACAGTTTGGGTGCCTATTCTGACTTGAATGTTTCTGTGTGCGCCCTTGTCTTTTTGGACTATCAGGTCTGGCCAACATACAGCGCCTAGCAGGACATAAAGATGTACTGCTGCTCTCCTTATCTTGCATTGCATATGTGTAGTCTGTCACACTTGCTGTTCTTGTTTAAAGACCATTCAAATCATCGAGGAGTATTTTCGAGTGTGAATAGATTACACATTTAATAAATTGGTGGCGAATGAAAGTTTTTCTTGGAGACCTGATCTGCTTTATTTGTCAAATTGCAGCACCCGGCAAAAGCGGCGGCATCGACAAGAAGAAGGTGAACGCCCTGAGAGCCAATGTGCGACAGCTTCAAGAGCGCAACAAGAGGCTGCAAAGAGGGCTGCAACGACAACGTCAGATGAGGACTGTTGCCGAAGTCGTTGAGAGTGTCCGCGTTCATGTGTCTCCTGCTGTCGCTTCACTCGTTGAAGCCCAGCTTACCGCCGAATTCAGAAACCTCACTCAAACTACACTCAAACTGAAGGGC
Source organism: Ixodes scapularis (assembly GCF_016920785.2). NCBI lineage: Eukaryota > Metazoa > Arthropoda > Arachnida > Ixodida > Ixodidae > Ixodes > Ixodes scapularis. The sequence goes on from NW_024609837.1 coordinate 52,859,811, forward strand.
CCCTCCACTTCCTCGAGGAAGGCGCGAGGGCCGGCGCTGGCCAATCGCGACGGCGGATCCGTCCTCGCGATTGGCCAGCGCCGGCCCTCGCGCCTTCCTCGAGGAAGTGGAGGGGCCCTTCAGTTTGAGTGTAGTTTGAGGGAGGTTTCTGAATTCGGCGGTTAGAATGAGCAATGTGAGCCGGTTTGGCCGGAGTTGAATACAGCAGAAAAGTGTAGCTAAGCAGCAAGTGCACATGCTACGCACGTGAGACCACCCAGAGTACTTTTTAAAGCAGTGTAGGCATGTTCTATTCGAACCTTTGATTTTCTTCGGTTTCTTGAAGAGTAATGTAGTCTTCTAACTGATTACCATATATTGCGTTTAAAGCTGTGAAGCAACACTGGCTTATGAAGTGCAGCATGCCACAGGGCTCCAAGATGGTTTACTCCACTTGGCTTCCTTGACCTGCACCAAACGATCGTTTCGTTGCAGTGCAGCAGCACCAGCAGATGCAAGTTAAAATATTTTCAGCATTATGGTACAGTGCCCAAGAACTGCGTAGACAAGTGCAATTTTTTTCTGTGTATTACTGTGGTGACTAAAGTTGTCCTCGGAACACTGTGAAACCTGTGAGTTATTAGTAGCTGCCTGTAAACTGTCAATGCCCTCACAACATCCAGCCGATTGTACATTGTCTTATTATGTTAGAATGTGCCTTATGTACCGATCTACTATTTTTCTTCCACCATCACACTTTCAAAATAGTGAATAACGATTGTATGATTCTAGTGAGTAATCTGATTGAATGATTGTAAGTGAATAGAACAAATAAAACGCGACTGTTAATGCGATGTTGGACTTGTATTACAGTTACTGTAGTGTATTTCGTACGCAACACACTCCAGCAATTTGATTCGCTCTTTTTTTGTGAAATTACATCATTCGCTTTAAGGTTTCCCACACATTTCCGAGGAATCCTGAAGGAACATAGAGCAAAACACTGTGGCTTGAGTTTAACCGCAGTGCGAAGACACGATGGTGTGATGAAATGAAACTACTCTCATAGCAGGTCGGCTAACAAAGTTTGCGGCAGAAAAAAACATTTCGAACAAAATATACGAACAAGGGCAAATAAGGGCGTAAACGATCCAGTATAGATTTAACATCCCAAGAAAAACCCGAGATTGCAGGTAAAAAGAACGACACACACACTAAAAAGTATCAAACAAAGCTCATACACAGCTATGTTTGAGACTTTTTAGTGTATATGTTGGTCATTTTACCTGTAGTCTCTGGAATTCTTTTTGTTTAATTTTCGCGCCAAACCGCACGCACGCATGACGTCACGGTTTTTTTCCGGAAGTGTCGTCATTTCCAGTTTATTTTTTGTTCCACCGGAAGTGTCCCCGCGACTCATAGATGGCGCTAAAGCAGCCCCATGGGCCGCCATTTTTTCGACATGTGGGCTTCTATGGAAGCTTCGCTACCCATGTACATGTACCTTGCCCGCGACGCTCTGTTATTATCTTTTGTACCCTTTTATTTTTGGCACAAGTTCGCCACATTAAACGTTTATTTCTTTCTGTTTATTTTCTGTTTTTTTTTTTGGTCACCACCCGTGACAATATACCTGATATGGCCCAAATGTGGGAGCCGCAGTATCCTTTAAAGGGACCATGGAATGATTTTAAAATCGAGTTTCATCCACCGCACGTCGTAAAAGGTGTGAAAAGAAACACAAAAACACAAAAATAGGGAGCCAAAAAAAATTATTTGCTATAGAACTTTTAAAAGAAAACTGGACTCTTTTGCGCCTTCCTTCCTTCGCCTGTTCACTACGATGCATCCGCGGAAATGGAGCACGTCAGCCAAATCCAGGTCGCCGATTGGGTAAGAGCCTACCTCACCAGCACCGCGATCGTAAACAATAAATAGCCGGCGAATGTTTCCTAAAAGTTTTGTTAAATAATATTCAGATCCACATTTTGTAGCATAATTAGAGATGTGTGGCGAAAATTGCCAAATTTGATAATGCTGAGAGCCAAGCGCCATCTATCGTGTGGTAAACGAAGCAACTACTGCGCGTGCGCAGTAGGGCAGGGCCGACAGTTACTTGCGTGGCGGCGACCGACGAAGATTTATTTTCTTTGTTTTCCTTCCTCTCAAAACTCTGACTGACTGAACGTTTATTTTTCTACGTGTTCTTCCCGCGCGTGCCGACTTCAAGCAGCAAGAAAACAGTACTTAAAACAGACCACGACGAACAAGAACGCTGGATCCACCGACTCCGACGAAGAGAGCTGCTCAGATTATAGGCCTAGCAGGCATTCCGACTCGGCGCTGCGTTGCTTCGTCGCAAGACCGTCTGCCTACGACCGGCTGGCGTGCTAAATGGAATATGCCCGCGCGACCCTTGTGGACCCTTCCCGTATTATTGTTTGATCACTGACCTCAATTCTAGATTAAGAGGTGAGGTAAATCTCTCCCCCTTGTTTTCCGAGGCAGTGTTGACGAACACTCGTCGAAAAGGGACTCTCGTCGATTCTATCTTCTTGTTCTGTGTGATATAGAGCTGAAATAAACGCCGTATGGATTACCTTCGTAACACGGTATGTACACTTTGTTATTGGTATGCCATTTTTATTCTGACAGACTGCACGTCACTGTCGAGCTATAACAGTTCGTGGGAGGTATACGCAGTATACGTACAACCCCGGTCCAACCTTTCTTTGCCGAGTGTCGCGTCAGTATCGAGTTGCAATCGTAAAAGAACGGTCCCGAAGCGCTTACAAACAGCGCGAATACAGCACTTCCATCAAGCGCGCGCGTCCGCTCCGAGTGTCAACAGGTATTTACGTGGCTCTTGCTGACACTCGTAGTTCAAACGTATCTTTTTTAACGTCGGCTCGCTCCTGCATCTCCGAGGCCGCGAAAAACGCCATCTACGTCGCTTTGCAAACGACTGACACGGGCCGGCCCTTGACTCGCTGCACTTCCCAACAGGCATACCGGCGTATGGGACTAGTCCCATGCTGTCGCTGTAGCGCAACATATCTTATTGAATTTCGCTCAGCGGCGATGAGAGGCGCCGATTCAGGAAATACGTCGGTGACATCAGCGCAGTAAAACCTACCGGCGCACCCCAACTCGTTGCCGCTAACACTCCCATTCTACTGCCGAGAGAACTTCCGGTTCCGGAAACGGCCTACGTCACGGCGTGTTTTGCGGTCAGTTGGAGAGAATGAAAAAGTCGATATTTCAATAATTTTTTGTGTAGAAGTTAATAAACCGAGACGAAAACGGATGCCTGTTCGGCATTCAGTGAACATTGACGGTTTAATGTAAAAGTTATCTGGAAAAAGTAAAAAGGTCATTTCATGGTCCCTTTAAATGAATATGTTTACATATCACAAACCGAGAACGTAGCAACACGTACGCTTCACTCGTTTAAATATATGACGGGGTAACAAGTGCAGTTTCACTGAATTTAATCATAACGCTCACAGTGTAGCTAATGATACAAGGCCGTGACGTCCTAGAAGGCGGCTTGATGGGTCGAAAACCAGATTACACAGCGCGAGCACAATCTCTGACATATATTTCTCATAATTATCATATTTTGATTAGATTGCACGAAATAAAAAGGAACGATTGATTATTCTTATGAGAAAAGGCAGTACATGTGCGCAACGAGTTTTTCACTTGTAGTTTTTTTTATGACGTGGTATATTGTGATTATGCTGCATGTGTTTTTTCTACAGTAGTATTTGCGTTAGGTAAGCATTTAGTTTGAGCTGGACTATTGCTCACGTATTAAATACGGCATCTCAACACGTCAAGAAGTAGTTTCTTCTTTCGAGGTTCGGCTGCTTCTAGGAGTCTTGCTTCTTAGCAACTTTCTCAAGATCATATAATATATACGAATCAGAAGTTAATTTTTTTTTTCAAATATTTTCAATATACAAAATTTACGGCATCACTGTTTCTGATGAGATTCAGTGGGCAGCGGAAGGCTCAACTTTGCCATCTATTTCTATAGTCGGTTGCAAGCTAAGAAAAAACCGGAAATGCCTCTCAGAGGAAAATGTAATCCTACGCCGAGAAATGCCAGCCAATCGTTTTCATGACGTCACGATTCCGTGGACCAATCGCGATCCCTTTAAAAAAAAAAAAAAAAAGCTCAACATGACTGCTGGCCTTAGCAACGCGACGCTAGTTTCTCGTGACAATTATTATGCTTTTTTGCACCGTGTTTTACGTGCCCGAGGTTACGCCACGAAATCTTAATGGTATCGACTTGCGTTTGCAGCAGTTTTTGCGCGACAACGTGAGAATCCAGCGACGCTATCGCCAACGAAAATTTCGAAGCGGGCGCGAGGCTTAGCACTGCTGAGAGGTATGTTAGACGGTATGTTAGACAGTATCTTGGACAGAAAATGAATTGGGAAGACGGTACATTGGACATGACTTTCTTTCTTTACTAAACAGCTATTTCGTTGACAAAAACGTATTCTAACTTATTTAAATGTCCTGAATGAATTAAATAAATATTGTAGTAGTTTAAGAGACGTTTCCTGGAGGAAGAAAAAGCAACGTTGCTAGCGAACTGCTTTCCCGACGGCGGAGGCACTTCAGATGGGCGCAATGCACTTGTCGGTGGAGCTAAAAGATTGTTCTCGGGTTGCATCCGACTATAGTAGAAAACTGTCGTCGCCAAAAGCTCATATCATGTGATTGAATTGCACTTTTTTATATTTTCACGACAATACACCCCATATGGAAAACATTAACACTGCTCTCTTTCTCTATGACAGGGTTGTATACTTCTAGGTCAGCTTGGGCCCTGTTAAGCGCAACGTATATTGGTTTGCTTTTTTCTCACTTACATCTGGGTCAATCGCCTGATACTAAGTAGCGTTCCTCTGTATTTTTTTTTTGATTGAATTGCTTTTTTATGCTATAGACTGGAGAGTTCTGAAGCGTCGGTTACGTTGAGCATGATTTCGGTTCACTACGCCCTTCCTTCTTTATGACATGTCACTAAGAAGTAATATTGCTTCCTTGAGATTTCATGCCCGTCGAGAGAGAGCTTTCCTCCACGTTTCTTAGCCTTAGGTTTAACTTTTTAAAACTTTTTTGAGCAACTGCAGGGCCAACGAAAGGGCGACACGTGGTACTGCAGTCGAGCAAATAGAACGGAAAAAAGATTGCCTGGCGCGGGTGCCATCTTTGTAGTACGCGGGAAGGTCGACAGACATCAACTGTTGTCGAAGCTCCTTTCCAAAGCACCACGGCACTTCCTCAAGCCGTAGTCCCACTTTGCATCCATCATGTAAAAGACATGGCGTTCGCTGCAGGGACACCCGTCAAGCATGTTCGAAACATGTTTTCTTTACACGTATGCATGCTTGGAACACTTCTGCACACAGTTTGTGACCAGTGAGACCGCATGCTTCCGGATTTTGTCAGCCATGCTGAGGATATGGGGTCTTCTTTAACTTGCTTGTAGAGAGGAATATCTTTTTTCTGCACTGTTTTACTGCCATTGGTGGTTTTCAAAGCGCCGAACTGACAAGGTCCATAGATGAGTGTATTGACCTAGTAATTGTTTCTGTGCATATAATTACAGTCTTTCGAAGCCTTCCCAGGATTGAAAGGTGAAAACGGTTTGACCACTCTCGCTCTCGGCGTATTCGAGAAAACGCAGAACCTTGTGTGGCAATTTCACAGTTCCGCCTATTGATCGCTTGTGCTAACTCCTCCTTATGCAGACTTATCTTACTGTGAAGTCCCTGGTAAGGCATGTGTAAGGTTTGTGAATATCGCGTCATTTTGAAAACTTCAAGCGCAGATGCACGGATTTTGATATGCAAGTTATTGTGTAATGCTATGCTGGATAAAGAGACTAACGCAGTCTAATTGCAATGTTACCTGCTTGCGAATAAAAAAAAGAAAATGGAAAAAAACTGTGTCAGAGTGGCCGGTCGCTCCGGCGAAAAGTAAATTCAGCTACTGTAGCTGTTTTACTATACGAATTTCGTACTGGTGTGGGTTTTTAGCGACAATGAGTGGAAGTCTGGAATAATAAATAAAAACCTGCTCTCCTGGCGCAGTATACGCAATGGTTGAGTTGCCGGCTGACTCAACTTTTATTGAAGAACAGGAGCAAAGATACCCTAGTTGATCATTTACTGAAATAAAAGAACAGAGCGCTAAAGGCTAATTTTGGAGTAGCCATAGATATTCTAAGAATGCGAACCACTTCACAACGGCAGCCACGAGCGAGAGTTCGATGTTCGGTACAGCCCGGCGGTACAGCCAAAAGATGGAGAACGGCAACCTCCCAGTTGGTCGTCTGCTGGCAAAGTCGGGCGCGTGCCCTCTCTCTCGTTTTACCCCGCCGAACCTGCTGAACTTCGTGGTTGTGGGTAGAGGGCGCTGCGGTTTAACAAAATGGCGCCGCCCTGAGAGCGCTAAATGGAATGGTCTACAAGGCGTTGATTGTGATATTATTAAAAAAAGGAATTGTTCAGCTTGGAAATTGTACTCCTTATGTTGACGTCATGTTTCGTTCAAGTTAAAGAATACCAAAAAACCACGTTTTCAATGCGTTAAAAATATCAAAAGCACGGTGACAGCGGATTTTTTCAGGACTATATACCAACACGTTCAAAGAAGTACTAGATAATTTGTGCCAGCGATATGTATCGATATACGAGCGTGGCTAACGAATAAAATAAAAAGTATACTAAACGTATATTAGGTGTATATTTCTCATATTTTATATAGATCCTGAGTTTTCAAAAAATAAATATACGATTAGTACATGTTTGGTTTCGCAGGATACAAAAATTAATATTTTCAAAATAATTTTTCTTTCGCTAAGCATTTTGCCCTGCAACGTCTTCTTGCCTCTAATTATAAAATACAAATTATTGCGCCACATTTTACAATACTTTATTTTCGACAAACTATTTTAATCTTATTCCGTACTATACCTCAAAGAAATGCTATGGCACTCCTTCTCTTACTAATGGGCTTGTTCTGAATTTCCGACAGCAAGCAGTAATCTTGACCAAAAGGTAAAACTTGCTTAAAATGTGCATATTTTTGAAAAAGAAAAACCTTTATACAACGAAAACAGCATTTGAAATCATACGTTTTTCTTTGTGGGAACCATGGGGTTCCCTCTATCCCTATCTAGGCCTAGCTTCAAGCAGGCCGTGGGAGTCGTCGTCACCAATGGCGTCGGCCTCCCGGATACAAGGAACCACGAGGCCGAATTCCCCGAAGGGGCCGGTTCTCCCTTGCCCTTTTGGGTGAACGCGCCATCGGCACACCCTTGGGAGTGATTATGGACGCGTCCCGTTTTCGAGTGACCTTCTACCGGCCTCCCCGGGCGCGTCTATTTCCCGCAGGCTACATAAGCCGGCCACCCACCTGTGGCCGGGGCTCTTGGTTAGGGGGGGCTACGATCGACGGAGCATTCATCGTTATTTTCCTGCTCCCCCTTTTCCATGATCCTGCCAGTTCCGGCAGCGCGGACCCTTCTCCTGGTGATCCTGTCAATTAAGGCAGCGCCAACCTCATTTCTCTTTTGTTCCGCCTACGGGCGCAAAGCGTGTGGCGTAAGCCTAATAAACACGTTTCTACGGTATCCCTGTGTTTGGTGTGGTCTCCCGTCCACCGGAGCCTAACGGCAACCAACGGACGGACCCGGCCGTAGCCGCCATAGCAGCGGACTGCGGAGTGGGTTTTGCCTCACAGCGATCAGCAAGGTAAGTCGAAACCCACCTTTTGCAACCGACGAGTGACGGAGTGGGTATTTGCCTCACTGAGGACGTTGGGGTAAACTAGAATCCCACATCTTTTAACAAAAAACTTTGACTCACCATTGTCTTAGCCTCTTGAGCTTACGTGAAATTTGGGCAAGCATTGTACACCAGTGCATATAAACCATAGCCATAGGCACGAACTCCAGCACAGTGGACTCATTGATAGCCTACTGCAGCTCCCAATCTTTCCGTTCGTCCAAAATTGGTTGTTATATAATATATATGAAAAGTTACCGACTTGTGCAGAGCTTTAGTGAAAGGTCGTGAGAACATACATATATGCCCATAAAAAGTATTGCGTTTGTGTTAAACTTGATTTAAAAGCCGCGCTTTAGAGGGATAAAAGTAAATAAAATATAACAAAGTAAATTTTATTCTGCAACGTTTTGCCACTCTTTACTTCCGCTTCTATTCAAGCCACAAGAAGTTGGTATTTTGTATCGCTTATTTTTTTTCTTCAAATATTTGACCTTTTCAACTAACTAAGTGCCCTATAACCATTTTCTAAGTCACATGTTAACCATTTTTACGGTTTGTGCTACACGTGAGGGATGCATGTGCCTTTCAGAATAGCAGCTACTGTACGGCAGGCTGCCACTTTTCCAGATGAATTTCGTCCGGTTCGATCTTCTGTCACTCATTTCAGCTCGAATTTAAATATCCCACTGAAATTAGGTACACGATTTAACGTAAATCAATATCAATTTGAAAACATGTGGAAAACGTACCGCATGACGCCCAGGGGACATCACTGCCATCTGTCAATGAACCCAGAGTGGTAAATACATCTGTGGTTCTTTTCATCCGCCAGCTGTTTCGGTTCCGCTTGAAAAGCAACGACAACAACGATTGGAATGAATTTACATTGAATTGGCTGTGATGACTCAGTGATGGCTCAAAGCCATCACAACCAATCAATGCCATTGCCGTGGAAGTATCACGCGCCTTTTGGGACGGGCGAAGCGACGGGAGGGGCAAGCAGTGCTTTGTCCTGTTGGTTACCTTTTACTTTGTCTTCGTCTTTGCGCTGTTTTGTTTTTAATTATATTTAGTCACGCGATCGATACGTTCACAGCGCTCGATTAGCCGGTATGGTTCGGATCGTCCGCCGCGGTCCATCGGACGATGAAACGGAGCATATATCCTGGTTCGAGGTTAGGTAATGACGCCAAGCACATCTGTCACTTTCTAAGAGCAGTAGGTCAGCTCGGGAGAAGATCAATTCTTTTCTGTTTGGTTAAAACCTCCGCCCCCAATCGACTGTAGTTACACATCGTCTGTAACCAGCGAAAATAGTCAATATTGGAACGAAGTAAATTGTAAAAAGATATTATTAACAAAGAAAACGTTTTTGCAACACATCAGCACCTGCTATATATATTTTGCCACGCGCGTCTTCAAGCAAGCGCGCCCGTGGCCGAATACTTATCGTCCTTGGCTTCTACGTAAAGGGCTCGAGGTTCGATGCCTGGGAGCGGACGCGTCTTTTCGTTATTTCGGTAAATGTCGCGTTCTGGTGAATTCGAGAACATTGTTGTTTACTCTAGGTCCGAATGTTCCACACGTCGAACCTTCTACGCCGATTATTCCAGAAGCCCACGCGTGTACATACAAAACCAACATAGACAGAAGGCCTCCGCACCGTCATCGCACCGTCATTTTAGTCAGATCAATCGAGGCCTGAGATTGGGCACGAGTGCTGCGTCAGTGTTCGTCTGGGGCTCTTGTCCAATCAGCGCGCCAAAGTTGGGCTCGGGCCCAATAACCGAGTTAGCGTCATCCGACCCCGATGACGTGTCACGAAGGAAGAGCGGAGTGTTCGGAGGCCTTTGTTATTCTAGATGGTGTTTGTATATAAGGGGCTTCGCGTGGCGAGCCAAAGTCAGTCTCGCCCCAGCGTTCGATCCTGTTGCTACGCCGACTTCGACGCCCGCGACGCGTTGTTGTTATCTTCTGTTTCCTTCTCGTTTTACGCACAAGTTCGCCCCATTAAATGTTTGTTTCCTCAGTTATTCCTTATTTCGTCACCTCGCCTTTCGTAACAATATATCTATAAAAATATCTATATATATATATATATATATATATATATAAATGTTTGACACCTTAAAATATTACTTTTGAATTGCATATTACTCGGCCCTGCTTCGTTCAAAACTTTACGCTACCTTGATTATGCTGACAAAGACCGCTGAATAAAGAATGTATTGAGATACCATACACACAAGCTGTATGAGTTGCGCATGCTGTCTATGTATAATGGGGAATGGGGCTGACATGTACGGGGCTACCGTAACCCCACACTTCATGGGTATGGTAGCATAAGAGATTCTGTGTCCTCCGGTGTGTCAGCGTGACCAAGCTAGTGTTAACTTTTGGCTATATAAGCCAACTGTAAGCTTTTGGTTACCTAGCTTTGTTGAATATTGAATGTGTGCCTTTGATGGCCGACGGCAATGAATAGGGTTGGTACGCTAGTTTGAGCGGCACGTGACCACGGAATAGAAATTGTGTGCGCTTCAAACCGGTCCATTCTCGCCCTAAGTTTTTGGACGGAAAATTACGAATTTCGAGCCGGAAATCGTGTTCTGGGCAGTTGGGCTCTTATAAGTCACGTTCAAATAAAAACCTCGGTGATCAGAAATACCCTACCGGTTCTTATCATGAGAAATAGTTTTGATATGTCGTCTAGGAACACTCCCTGCAAACATGGCGTTGATAAATATAATAGCCGTGTTAAAATGCTACATCTTGTATTTCAAATCAGTTTTTGATCTACACTCTTGCGAAATTCATCCACCCTTCCGGGTCGACAAATTTAAAGATAAGCATGACCTTATTGGCCAGAACCTTGGTATCTTAGTCATAAATTGCCAATCAAGTGCATAAGTTGACTTCTGATTGTTCGGTTTCCATGTGGCAACTTTGGACCTGAATTGTCAAGCAAGTTCCAGATTAATGCTTCACTGCAGTCTCTTTAGCTCAAGTCTGGCATTTGCCTCATGTTGCGCACGAGAAAACAGCCATCGAAACGCCAAAAAAAAAAAAAAGCACTTTGGCGCTAATGCTTTGTAGCAAATCCGTTTTAGGCCCAAGTTAGGCGTATAGGATTGCCGAGCTCGGGCCAAGTTGGGAATTCTTCTGCCGTGCTGCCTCGACTGCATTTGACCCCGAAGAAAACGAGAGAAATCTGACGGTTCTTCTCCAACTAGCGGAAGGTGTGCCTGCACTGGAACACGTAGGAATATATTATCCTTTGCTAAGACAGGCCAGGTGTCGGCGCACAATGCCTGAAAAGTTCGAAAACGAGCGAGCTAAAATGAACGAATGCTCGGGGCAAGAAGTTCTCTGAAGTCCGACAGCTCGCGTATTTGTCGCGCGAGAGAAAGAGTTCCAGCCATTACCGTGCCCGGTAAGGCACTTCGCGCGGAGGCACACTTGTTAACGCTTGGATTCAGTGAACGATAGCAGAGGCATGAATGATCTTGTAAACTAATATTTTATCGTGCGGCTTGCACGATAGGGACAAGAAAAAGAGTGGTCGTCGGGAGAGGGAGTCGGCAATGCCATGTTGGGTTTCTTGTCTACTACCCTTGGAATCTCGAATATTCGACCTGAAACCTTCGGAAGTGAGCTAGGACAAGACTTACTCGGCGAAGTGATGTTGCCCTCCTTATTTTTTACACTCGGGGTAAGAGTAAGCTCGAATCTTCTAGACGTACGGAGACGCGTTCCCTCTCGGTCATGCACGCTGCAATATTCTAGATCTTGTGCTAGTTACTCATACTGCGTAAACATTTTTAAAGGCGAATAGTGAAAAAACAATAGTGTAGATAAAAAATCATCCATTTTTAATTTTATTAAAAGTACGTGTCTATTATTTTCGCAAGATATATAATATGGTAAACATTGACGCCGAGCTAAGTGTAGTTCAACCTCCAAGTAGTGGTTTCGGAATCTCTCCTAACATAAAATGTGTCTTACAGGCTGTGTTCCAAATCTTACCCAAATTACTCCGGCGGGTCGTGTCACGTGACAACACAGATTGAAGAACGCTGGACGCGGGTAGGTTTCACAACGCCAAGGTACGAAACTCTTACCCTGGAGTAAGATCGAGTAAATTTTGAAACACGGCCGCAATGTTTATAGTGCGATAATTGTTTAAAACTACTTTTGTTAAAAAAAAACAAAAACGTGTCTTGATTTGGCACTGAAAAATCTTTTCAGAAGTTCAGTGCTCCTTTGAAAATGATAAAGTACAGCAAAACTTTTGTCAGAAAAACGATGACTTCCTCAAACTCTAGTCATGTGGAATGTGACGTTCAATGTTGTACGGGACGGCGTTCCAATGACCTACGTTCCTTTAATGGGTCCATATTATTAGGAACGGAGGAACGCCGCTGATCCATCTTGCATTGGTGGACCTCGGACGGGATCCGGTTGCCTTTTCGAAGAAAAAGCTAAAAAACGGCGTTCTTTTTTTTGTCAATTTATCTGCATTTTACACAAAGTTAGTATGCATCTGGGCTTTTTTTTATGGCGGACTGTTTAAAGAATGGATAAGTGCCCTACAGATATTCAATAACTAATAACTGGATTAAATATGATTGTGACCACTCGCCCCAAAGTTCGATGTGGATAATTTTACTCCCATTCTTAAATCTCCGGGTTATCCAGCACAGTCCCTATTGAACAATTTGGTTTCTATGAGAAAGTTTTGCATCCAATAAACACAGATGAATCATACAAGATATATAAGAACAATATAAAACCTATATAAGAACAATATACGATATGTAAGAACATATAAGAATCATATAAGAAACTTGTGAGAAATTTCTTATAAGTTTCTTATACGGTTCTTCCATGTTCTTATATATCTTATATAGTTCTTATATGGCTCTTATATGTTCTCATATATCTTGCATGATTCATATCTGTTTATTGGACACAATGTATTTCTCATACAAATGGGTTTTTCACTAGGGATATTTCTCTAAAATGCGGATATGCCACCTTACTCTAACGACACATTCCAGTCTTTATAAAAATTAACGTTCACGCGTTCCCTTCGAATCACTTGAACTTGTAACGGCAACTCGTACCAAAATTGCGAAGAAACGAGGAATGAGCTTTTGTTTCTTTTTTGAAGGAACGCGTAAAAAACTGGCCTCGTTGTTTCATGCAATGAGCGGATTTCCGCGTCTTTAAGTCGCCCCTTTTTGCCACTTGCCATACCCATAGCATCAAGGAGAATGTTTGGCGTTTTGAAAAAAGATCAAATGGGCGTCAGATATAAAGGTAAAGCATTCGCCATTGTAAAGGTTTAATACTGTAAAGTTTGTATTTTCGCCTCTTAAGGGCCACAAATGCGCGTTGCGTTTGCAAGTTTCTGTAATCATTTTTACCGAAAAAAATGCAGCTTGGCGACTTGCTTTTCACTGACCGATGTAGTATTTCTCGTCAATTACGCTGCTAGACGAACATGATTTAAACATTATATGAACCTTTACTGTGTATTTTATGTTTTATTTTATTTTTCTCAATGCGCATGCGACTTATTCATACGTGTTTTTTCGAACCGTATCTGTAATGCTGGGTGGGCGATGTATCAAAGAAATGAATTATATAACTATTCTATAGCATATTTTACAACTTCAACATGGTTTTCTTAGTTGACGTGAAAACTTTTATTCGGCAGTTTACGCTCCCTCAGCTTTTTTGTTAATGGGGTTTTGATTCCCAGCATAAGGTCACAAACAATCATGCATTATTTGTTTCTATTCTTCGCCTTTTCGAAACAATCTCGCAGTACTTCTGTTGCTGGTATTTTTCGGCGGGAAAAACGACCAGAAATGTTCTGGATGACAATTAAATCGCTTGATTTGAGTATAGATTAATTTCACAAACACTACCATCAAGCTCATACATATCTTGCGCATTTGTTCCAAAACAAGTATCTTCCGCACTCTAATAATATAATATAATATTCATTGGAGTAAATATCTTCTTTATGCTGTTGCTCATGCTTATACTTGCCTGGCTGAATATACTTGGGAGAAGAGCTAGTGTGAATATGAACGGCTTATACAATGAACTTGCCCAAGAAAAAGACGTGAAAAATACGTGAATATCTCCATACAAAAAGTTTAGTAATTTGTTGGTGATAGTTTTTCTGACCCGTCAAAAACATCTTTGTGTATTGTGATTCTGTTCGATAAGAACTTTCCAGAATACTAACCTTTTTAAAAAAAAAAAAAAAGTTTCATGTGTCAGTCGCGGTCATTCCACACGGAATCGTTTTTTGATATGCTTAACAATATCGCTAATAAACGACATCTTGAACTTAAAACAGTTTTGTACAAAATACCTCGTCAGCATATCGGCGTGTCATCATGTTAGCAAGACAAATTGCGTCTTTCCTGCGTTGAGCGGTGAGATATTATACTGAAATTTTTACTAGTTTTTTTATTGTGTTTAGTTTCGATTCAGTTTAAATAAATTTGTAAACACAAATAAAAATCAGTGTCGTGTTTGCTAATAATTATAAATATTTTTTACCAGAAGCTCGTGTTTCTAATATGGTTGCAATCAACAAGGTGCCCATTGAATTATGACCGGGTATGAAGTTAGATTCGACGATTAACGCCATCATATACTAAATTATTCCAACACTGAGACATGATAAGGACGCAATTATTTAACCCAATTTTGATATCAAAGGTACGACTACCCCCAAAACTGAAAAGATCGAGTAGCTATTTTATATAAAGATGAATTATTCGCTTTCCTGGTCGAAAAGTTAGGCGATATTTGGCTGGCTTGGATATTCTTTATTGTTTGCACCGGTATTGGTTTTGGTGTGAATTACTTTTTGGAGTGCTTTTTTTAACCTAATTTAGGAAATTGTGAGTGTTGTATTTAAAATAGGAAGTTAAAATATATTCCTGCTTAAAGGTATGGTGCAACGATTTTAATGTTAAAATAATTGGTAGTGTGCATTTTTTTATTCTTTATCCAAGCACAAGGGATAACAAACTCCCAGCTTCCACCGTGCTTTTTAAGCACACGGCGGAATTTGTCTGTCACACTTTGTGATAAGTACCGTCACGGGACTCATTGGCCAGGAACGCGAATCGAAATTCGTCGACGGATTGATTGCTTACAAGCCAATTCGTCCGAGTGACGCAGTTCTCGTGTCCATTGCGTGAGCTGGGTTCGGCTGACGTGCTCGGGTACTTGGATGTATCGCAGTAAAAAGGCGTTTCGCCTTTTTACCTGGCCTTTCGAAGTTTTTTTTTTCGAGGTTTTTACCGTGGCCTTTCGAAGGAAAAGGGGTACGAAATAGTTCGCTGTATTTTTAAACTTTCGTACCGAAAAGCAGGTGTTGAATTTCTACCCTCTTTCTCTTGGCCCACTAAACAATAGGGGATTGATAAAAAAACAATCTAAAACAATTTATCCGATC
This sequence comes from Ixodes scapularis, assembly GCF_016920785.2. Classification (NCBI taxonomy): domain Eukaryota; kingdom Metazoa; phylum Arthropoda; class Arachnida; order Ixodida; family Ixodidae; genus Ixodes; species Ixodes scapularis. The sequence goes on from NW_024609837.1 coordinate 52,875,096, forward strand.
TCCAAATTCATTTCAAGGTCCCTTTAATTTCACGACCCACCGGAAAAGTTTAGAAGCATTTTTTAAAACTAAAGAGCGTTTTGCTCAAATCAAAGTCTAAATTCGATCTATTTAGAGTTTTGATTAATTGAAAAGTTAGCTTTGTCGGCAATAGCTGCTTTCATAGCCGGCGTCTTTTGCTTTGGGTTTATAATCGGATGTGAACTCGGGCTCTGTTGATGTTGTGTCGAGTCTATTTCTATGTATCCATTCTAAAAGTCTGAATAAACTTTGACTGTCTTAAGCATATCGTTGTTGATCAAGAGTGACTGTGTACCTAAGTTTCTGGTATTGGTACAATATGAACAAAAATGAGCTTCACAAGCACACAGCCAACTGAACAAACAAAGTACAAGAACATCAGATAGCAATTGACTTTTCTAAGCAATTTTTTGTCGCACGAGCCAATAATAAATATATCCGCGTCGTGCATTATTAGTTCCGAGGAACCTGACATTGCCTTAGTATCGTTAATAATAAAAAATAATAGTTTATTGGTACCAGCAAAAAAAGTTAAGTATTGCGGACGCATCAAAGCCAACAGGAGGCTTGTGCGACGCCATCCTCCAATAAAAAACGATATGTAGCTCTGTAGCTACAGAAAATACAATGGTATAAAACAGACAAAAAGAGAAATGTAAACACAATTCTATGAGTTTAGTTATCCTAGATATAACGTGAAGATTTTAAGAGACAAAATATTATGCACACACTAAAACAGAAATCAAGAGTAACGTCAAAACAAAATGAAATACCAGAAGACTGAAAAATATGCGAAAAAAAATTCACGAAAGGAGTCTTCTGTTAAAATGTCCTACAAACAGCAGAATCCATATTAATGTTCCAGAAAGGCAGGCGTTTAAGAGTGGCATTCATTACCAAGCAAAATGCGTCTACAATATAAATAAACAGGATAGAGACTGAAACCAATAGTTCCCTATTAAAACGAAATACGTCTAAGCATCTTTTTAACTTTTCCCAAGGATGTTTGTCTTAGAAGTTGAGGTGATGAGTGAAAAAAAATATATTGTACATCGAACCAGGGTGTTGAATCGAACCCAAACCGTGAACCAAAAACCGCAAAAAAAAAAAAAAAAAAACCCGTTATTATCGCATGAACCGGAGTTGAACCGGAACGAAACAATTTTTTTTCGTTCCGGAGCGGAACCGCTATGTTCTCCACGCGACTTTCGGTCGTGCGCGAAGTCAAGTCACGTGAAAGGTGCGCGGCAAAAAACACAGTAACCTAAAAAAATATATATATATATGCAACCAAAAAAATTATTCTCGCGCAAACCGGGGTTGAATCCGACCGAAATAATTATTTGTTCTTTCCTGGGCAAAACTGGTAAATTATTTTCGCGGTGTTTCGTTCATGTGGGAAGTCAAAAAGTGAAAAAAAAAATGCGTAGCGGAAAGCTCTGAAACGTTCCATTATCAGGTTTTCACGTAACGGCCGTCTTCATAATTTATAATGTTTGTCTCGAGAGCTCAAACGTGATGAGCACAGTATAACTATAAATTCTCCGGGATTTCTGGTATTATGTGATTCTTTAACAAATGCCCACATTCGTTCCAACCTTTTCTTGAGGACCGGAAATGGTTCATCAAAAAAAAAAATTTATCACTAAAACAAACCCAATTCGTGCGGGGCCAATTATAAGCCTGTTTGGTGTTTCTTGTCTTTTATTTTGTAGGGTTGTGCGCAATTTATTCTGAACGCTTTGATTTCATTGTACGACTTATCAGATAAAAAAGTGATACAAACGTCGATGTATATTTTAGAACCTGCACTAGTTGCCATACTGTGGCGTATCTAATCTGCTTTTAAAATAACTCAGCGGATTTAATAATCTGACCGAAATTAAAGTCCAACACCGGGAAGGGGGGATTCAATCAACAGTTACAGCTACAGAAAACAGCAAAACACCTTCGATCTCTGGTAGCAGAAACAGCAAAGACCAATACGTTTTCTCCTCAGAAACGCAAACATCAAGAAGCACGGCTCTTCTGAGCATTGCTTCCTTTCCACCCTCCACGCGCGTTCTCGTGTTTTGCTTTTTAACTAACGGCGGGCGGCCGACGCGCCTCGCCAGTTGCCGCTCTTCTGTCCAGACTCTCAGGCGCGTTCAAAGACCCGACGACTCCCATTGCTTATGCTCAGCTTTAACCTAAGATGAACCGCGGCCATTCCTGCGAGCCATCCTCAAAATTCAGCGCTCTGAACGTACAAAGAGGTCGTTCCGCGAGTCGCTGCTCAGCCGGGAATATAGGCTCTTAGCACTGGATATGCTAGGCGAGCTCCTAGCGTTCGCTGCAATCCACCTTAGCGTGGAGCTCTGTACCAGTGTTCTTTCTTGCTCGCTCTTCTGCGAGGTCCTCGGCTCGGCAATTCGGCTGGTTCGGGTTGAAGCTAGGGTTGAAGAAACCAGTGCTTGACTGTCCAACGCGGTGCATGTCCACGCAGCATATGCTCACCAGGCCACTTGAACTAAGAGGCTTCGCTGGAGGGTTTTTCTCAAAATAAGAAAGCTCCGGGTTGACTGAAAGCGTAAGGTGGAAGTTGAAATGCTCGCAGTATCGCTTCGCCCGTCAAAAGTGGCGACGAAGACAATGCAGAAGGAACAACTCACTGTCGGAGATTTCTACGGAGCATGACTGAGATGTTCCATGGACACTTCCAAGATATCGTCACCGTTAGCAAGTGCCTTGGTCCAGTCAATGAAAAACAGTAAGCTACAACTTCTAGACAGGATGTCTTCTGTGCAGCAGTGTACATGAATCCCCGCTACCGCCCTTCGCCCGTCAGAACTGGCGACGAAGACATTGCAGAAGGAACAGCTCACTGTAAAGGAGATTTCTTCTGAGCATGGCTGAGATGTTCCATGGACACTTCCAAGATATCGTCGCCGTTAGCAAATGCCTTGGTCCAGTCAATGAAAAACAGGGAACTTCTTGACACGGATGTCTTCTATGCAGCAGTATACATGAATCTTTGCTACCGCCTTCTTCTCGCCCCTGAGCAAAAGTACCGGGCCACGTTGCATTTGACAAAGACTTGGAGGCAAATCACACCTCTGCAATGCGAGCAAGATTCTACCCTTCTGAACCAACGGCGGCTCCAGATGATCCGGAAGACGTCCTGCAAGCGCTCCTCAAGGAAAAGAGAGGTTGAGAGAAGGGAACGCCATCCAGAACTCTACCTATTGGCGCAAGTAGCCCTGGGAGTGCCTGCGACTCAGGTGAGCGTGGAGATAGCCTTTTATGCACTGAAGTTTATTTTATCGTCTCAGAGGTGCTGTCTTTAACCCGGATATGGTTCACGACGTCCTCCTTTTTCGGTAAGCTGCCTGACATTGGACTGCGCTTTCACCCACGTACCAAAGTACTCCAGCACTAGCTCGTTCCTTCCACACAGTAATGTGAGACTTGGCTTTTTATATATAACACGATTATAAAATATGCATAGTTTATCTTTTGCTGCCGTCAATTGTTTTTGTAGCATGTGAGTACGAACCGGTTCGAACCTTTCTTTTTTCACTCCGGAGTTGAACCGGAGCTGAACCGTTTTCCCTGAACCGGAACAAAAACCGTAACGAAAAACATTTCGGTTCGACACCCTACATAGAACGCACGCGTACTTTCGCCATAACGAGTGGGAGAAAGAGGTATTTGAAAAGGGTGCGAATGTCGAAGATCACGTGAGGGTGGGCTAAGATTTTGAAATCAGAATTCCAAAAGTGCCGCAATACCACTGAATAAACATAGAGGGTTTGGAAGTTAGGTAGTTGCAAATAATCGAAAAGTTTAGCGTTGTCAGGTATTTTAAGTTTATAAGAGACACTTTTCAGGATAGCTTTTAAGGTGCAGTCCATTTTTGTTTTCCAATAGTTAGAAGAATGGCCGAAAACGGCGATGGAGTAGCGAAGGACGCTATATGCAAGCGAATGGGCAATCATTCTTTGAACAGATAGAGGAAAAAATATTTTGTATTATATAATAGGCAACTAATTCTTCTCAGTTTTTTACAGATATATGTAAAATGAACAAAACTATTTCAGTACCTTAAGTACCTTATGAATAATAAAGGTTCTAGTAAGGATCCTAGAGGAACACCATGTCGTATTTAACTTTATTAGATGAATGATCACTACTCAATACATATTGATAACGATCTGTAAGATATGTGTCACTAGTCTTTTCGTGACCCGTCGTACAACATAGATTTTAAGCTTTTTTATAGAATGTAATGTCACAGGGTACCAAACATTTTTCTTGAGTCCAAAAATAAACCAAGAGTAACCAATTTCTTCTCAATATTTCCAATAATTTTATCCTTTATCTCAATTAGTGCTTGCTCCGCAGACTTATTATTTTTTTTGAAGACCACATAAAGCCTGCATCATTATTTGGTGCTTCTGGTAAAAATTGTTAGCCTATCATTGATAGTGCTCTAAAAAATCTTTGAGTATACCGGAAGAACCATACTCGGCCTAAAATTATTAATATTTGTCTCTGGCTATTTTTAACTCTTCGGGAAACTCACGCTACTTTATCATTATATTTAATATATGGAACAAGATGGGACTTATAATGCCCGCGGTCTGCATTATAGGTAAATATTTGATTCTATCATTCCCAGTGAAGACATCATTTAATGTTTTAAGTTTTTTTTTTAAATTTCATTTGGAGTTTTTGGGAGAAACATGGTGGACTGCAGCTGATTTGTCGAGGTCACACAGTTATCTGCGCTGACATTTTCCCCCATGTACGTGCCTATGCTAATAAAACTCCGACACATTTCGTCCTTTAGCTGTTTTCCAAAGACACTTGTAATATGCATTCAGATTTCCTTGACACTTCATTTATTTCAAACAAACATATAGGTTAATATAAATATCATAATTAATACATCTGTTCCCACATTGCTAACGGAACGCGAACCTCGGTGGAATGGCGCGTAGGCTAAAGAGAAAAATCACGAATGCGAAGGATCTTAGTTAGAGATTTTAGTTAAGCCAGTTGGAGCATATTAGTGAAGGGCCCCCATCTTGCACTTACAGAAACAAACGACGTAGGGACATACAGGACAAAACCATAGAGTTATTATAATGCACGCTAGAGGTTCAAGTGGCGCTAGTGTGCTGCTGCAAATTGGAGCAGACAGCAACCACTTGGAAATTGACTTCCGGTAATGCATTTCTATGGGGAAAAGCGAGTAAATTTTCTCGCTGCGCTCGATTACAAGAGCAAATATCACGTACGTACTAGGCACATTGGAACATTTCTCAATCACGCAGACAAAATAACTGGTCAGTTACGGCGTTTTTATTTGAAATTCGTGGCATGAAAAACGGTGCTAAAACCGCTTCGTACATGTATTTATGTGCACTGTCGGACACTGTTAGCGCGAACACGGCATCGGCGCTTTCCACCATGCGGGATATACGTGTCAAACGAACGAAGGACATGTGGAAAACGAAGAGGGACGGCAAGAACTACGCAGTAACACTGGATAAGAAACTCCTTGTGCACGCAGGTGATCAAAATAAGTTGAAAGCCACGTATTATAGTCCGATCTGCAATAAATAAGTACTGCTTTATTCTTTCTGCTCATGAATATGTGCTAAGATGCATGTTCTCGGTTCAAATCATCAACCGCACGCTCCAAATCTTTGCAAATAGGGACAAGTCAGAGAACAGGTGCCCGATAAGAACTGCCCGACATAGGAAATAATAAAAAGGCGCACCTTTCGTAGTCCACGTACTTTATTTCTTACATTCAAATGTTTTTTAAACGATCGTAAAGATGCACGACGGAGTCATTTTCATAGAATGACAGAACGGGCATATTAGCAATATATATAAGCGCCACCGCAATGCTAGCGAACCTTGAACACACTCTACATTTTTTTCGATCGTTAGTTTGCTTAAAATCGTCGCTCGTTTTTACATACCTGCCATGGAACATAGGTTTGGACCTGAAATATAGCGAAGCTTAACATCGCTCAGTGGTAAAGAAAAATGCTGTAATTAAAGCAATTATACTTTTACATTATTAATAAATGTGCATACTATCCGGTACAACCGAAATAATAAAAGTTATTCATGTTATTTTCCGACGAAGAGACAAATTTCACGCGCGTTTTCTCATAGGAATGCACGGGAGCGCCGCAAAAGTAGACTGGTTGCTGTCTGCTTTAATTTGCCTCCCGGAAGTCGCATAGACACTAGCGCCAGTTGAACCTCTAGCGTACATTATAATAACTCTATGGACAAAACTACTGACCAAATACTCTGTGTTTTACAAAGATCATCATTAACACACTCTTTCATTCCTCATTTACCCGATTGTTACTGTAATTCATTTTACCCGGTCCCACTATACTTCGATTGTTGGCGTTTTATAGGGATTCATTTTTATACAGCTCCCATGTCGTCAAGAGATAACTACACCACCGAGTTTATCGCTTAAAAAAAATAAAACATCTCTCTCAAGATATCACTTTCTTGTATTTCACCACAATAATTGTATGTTATAATAATTTTCCTGCGTTCTAAAGTGTGTTCTTTAAATCACTGGATGTTCGCAGCTCTCATGTTAGGTCAAAAAACATAAATAGAGCGACAACCCGCGTTTCTATGACGTCAAAGCTACGCGCGAAGCCTTCAGCTAAGCGCTATAGCGCGGCGCACGTCAGCCTGCAGCCGTGACGTCACTGAAGGCGGTTTCTGGCCTTCTCCTCTAGGTGGTGTTGCTCTAGGCCGCCGCTGTTCTTGCTGCTGCTATGCTTTCCCTTCCTCCGCCCCAGCTCGCGTACGTACTTTCGCTTCTTGCACCGCAGTCGCGGTCACGGGTGCCTCCGCTCTGAAAAATAGTTTCAGCTCCCCCCCTTCCCCCAATAAAAAAAGAAAAAAAACAAAAAAAACACGTCTTTGTGTTTTTGCAACACATTAAACACCTCGCAGAATCGTTCCACCAGAGCACACACCTCTTCACACACGTCTCCCACATCGATTCCATTAAAAGCAAAAACAAAAACAAACAAATCTCAAGGTACACCTAAGCATGTCTTATGAGTTGTGAATGAGAAAGCATGCACGCCGCTCGTCCGCTCCTTTTGTCGTCTGCTCGTCCACTCCCTTAGTCGTCTGCTACGTAATAGCACGCGCGCGCTTCGGGATATCGGAGGCCATGGCGCAGCGGCCAATGGAACCGAAAGCGCGCGGAAACTATCTGCCCTTTTCGCGCTTCCAACTGATGACGTCAGCTCGCTCCATGAGACAGTTAATGCTTTCGGATTAAAAAAAACTGAAAACATTGTACAGCACACTAGCTCAAGGCAAATCTTCGTCATGCCTTTCCACAACGTTGCAGCTACCGCTGTCAATCGAAGAACACTTTAAGTAATCGTTTGCAGATTTTTCCTTTACCGTTGCCACTGCCTTGGGGCGAGAGGGGAGCGAGGACCACGTCCAGCTGTTCAATCAGCTCGTTGCTTCTACTTCCACCCCATCCTCCCACCATTTTCATGTTTAAATGGGAAATCAATGAATTTGAATTTGATTCTAGCTAAACTAGATGCGACTACACGCTGAATGCGCTTCAGTTGAGAATCATAATGAGGGTGTGTCACCATCTGGAGGCCTCTGCTGGCGCAGTGTGGTTGATCCGTCAAATTTGACCGTCTCTAGGGGTGGCGTTATCAGAAATGTCACCTTCCTAAAAAAGAAACACATGAGCGTGTATGAATGATCTCTACTTTATGCCCAGCGGGAAATACAATGCACGGAAAGTTTTGCTTGGGAACATAGTTTTGATATTTTTTCTTGTATATGCAGTCGGGGGACTGTGATACCTCAATCTTCGTTCTCACACTGCGGGAATAAAAAAAAAAGTAATTAATTTGTCCTCAAAGTGTCATCTGTTGTAACATACAAGCAGGGCTGGGCAGAGATGCTAAAAGATTATTGCGGAATACAAATACTGGGATGCATGTCTTTTAAGGCCACATTAGTCTAGCAGGATGTACTACGCACGCTAACGCCTGTTTCTTCTGCGTTTGCAGCCCATCGTATCCACTGCGCTGCACTCTTAAAAAAAAGGGTACTGTAGTACCCTCCTTGAGGGGGGAAAATGACGAGCACACAGGGCAACCCCTTTTGGAGGTAACGTTACCGCCTGCAACGAGGGCGCAAACTTACCTCCTTGGTTAGGGTGCAACATTGCCTCCTTTTGGAGGTAACCTTAGTTCCTTTTGGTGTTAAAAGTGCATCCTTTCAGGGTCAGTCTTTACCTCCTTTAGGGGGTAATTTCAACCCTTTTGAGGTAAGACGACGTAATTGAGGGCGCTGCTTTTACCTCCTTTTGGAGGGAACTATGATCCACTTTGGGGTTAAATGTACACGACGAGGAAAACTGCTCAGAAAACGCGCACTACGAGGAACAAACACGACAGGACAGTGCTGTCCTGTCGTGTTTGTTCTTCGTAGTCCGCGATTTCCGAGCTGTTTTTCCCATCATGTATAACAGCAATCAACTGGTCCAGTTCACCCCCTAATACAGGTTAAATGTACACCTGATGGAATCACTTTTGCCCCCTAAAACAAGGTACTATGGCCCTTTGTGGGTGTGATAGTACATGTTTCAATAGTGGGCCTTACAATAGATGAAGACGGCCTAGTTCTGAAAGTAAATGACAATGTTTTATTGTGGCTGTCACAGACAAAATGGCATAAAAATCAATGGCATGACTATACATCTTATAAAAGTTCTAAGATGAAACCACTAAGCGCAATAAAGGCATCTGGAACAACACTTTCGGGGCTCTAGTTCGCGACAGTCAATAAAGTTATTACAAAAAGTACATAAACAATCGGTGTCTACCCGGAAAATAACAGTGAATGCTTGGAACACTGCTTGGAATAGCGAAGCTTCACTGGGGTGAACTCAAATGACTGAGTTTTGTACAAACCAGAATCAAAATGAACGCACTGTGATATAAAATAGATTCTTTATCACATATATTGCAAACAGCAATACAAACCAATACACGACTAGCAATGACTAGTACGTTGCAACTCAAGGAGAGCAGTACACTATGCCCGTCCAATCCACAGTAGTGGAATGAACGCTGGAGTAGAGGAAAGCAGACTCCGGGATTTGCACTTCCAAGGTGGAAAGAAGGAAGGGCTTGTATCTCCTGCTGCTAATGAGCTGTATTTAAACCTTGCAAGCACAAATCAGTGTGAACATGGAACCACAACCCTCGAATGCTTTGAGGCACCAAGTATGAAGTACACTGAAATAAATTAAGCATGCCAATGCTGCACAAAGCAAACAGCTGTGAGTTCGGAAATTACAAAAATGTGACTCTAAAGCAATATCATTGACCTTCTGTAACTCTCAGAATCAACCATCCTGCCTTATGTCAGACAAAAAAAAAAGCATTAAACAAGTGACATAAAAAATTCCTAAACCTGCATAAAAAGGCATTAAAAGAGAAACTACTTTTTGGCATTTCGTTTAGGTTCGAAAGCAAATGGTTGCACGTGACTCCACATTTGAGTGTTTCAGATCAATTAAGTACTCTAGTGCAATGAATCTGCGCCTGAACTGGTGATGATACGTGTAGTCAAAGATGAAGTAGAGGCAGAATGCAACCAGGACTGCCTCAGCAGGCGACGCGGCTTCGAGGTCTCCCTCCACTGCCACATCGCTGGGCGCCTCAGGATTACTTAGGCTTGAGCTGACAGCCACCGAGTAGATTGCACCGCCTGCCTGGAACCAAAAAAATGTGGAAAGCATGTGATATGAAGTTGAAACATATCATCCCCAAATTAAATAAACTGTGAAGAAATATTAGATTTTTCTAAGACGCATTTTGAGCATTTGATGGGCCACTGATTCTAGCATTATAAAGCATCAACCATACTTACCAGACGTGACTAGTTTAACTGTTGACTAACCACCACTGACAAAAATTATCACATGGCTGGTGGTAATCGTAGATTAGTAAGCACTTCGTATTCGCGGGTCATGTTTAAATTTGTCACCCCGATTTACTTAGAAGACTAACAAATCTTAGTCAAAGGGGTACAACTACTGTAGCAGGTTAGTATATACAAGTGCTGATTGTTGGGCGAGTTGGTATTGTACGTGAAAAAAGATTAGTGCGCTTTAAGACAAGGACAGAGGAAGAACGTACACCACAGAGCGCTACGCCATATTAGCTACTCAGCACCACAGCAGACCCACATGACCGCCAACCCTAACTGCCGAACTTCGGCAAATATGCAAATATTTTTGCCGAAGTGCTCTGCCAGATTAAAAGTAAATGTATGTTTTATTTAAACATGAGAAGAACAGTACACAAGGACGAAAACAAAGAAAAAGAACACACCCAAAAAGAACACACCGAAAAAGACACGCTCAAGCGCCTTGTGTGTCCTACTCTAATTTATTTACTCGAAGTATACCCTCAATTTTCTATGGAAAATGAACGAACACCACACACACACAAAGAAAATATTAAAATCAAGAACCTCATTTCAAGTGCCCAAATGCGAACAAGAACATCAAAATAATATATCTGACTACGCTTACCTGCAGTTGCGTCCAAGTTAGCAAGCATCCAGTACCCTCGACGAAATCGCCCTACAACGTTGACGCAGTAGGAAAGAAATATAGTCAATCAACATCAAATAATGCAAACTTGAGCCATCTGACTCGCCCACTGAATGATCAGCTTTTAAAAATGCCTGATCAGACGCAAAAAAGAAAAATGCCAAGACAACAATATACTTTCTAGTCTCTCTGCCGACAATAACTTAGTGACCTTATTCAGTAATATACTACTATTAATGTTTGGGAAGCGCACGAATAATTTCTAACTGCCGAATGTTGAACTTCGACAAATATGTAAATTTTGTTGCCGAAGAACTTTGCCAGATTAAAATTTAAAATTGAATGTATGTTTTATTTAGACATGAGAAGAACAGCACACAAGGACGAAAACACAAAAAAGAACACCGAAAAAGACGCACTCAAGCGCCTTGTGTGTCTTACGCTAATTTATTTACTCGAAGTATACCTTCAATTTTCTCTCAGAAATGAAAAGAACAGCACACACACAAAATAAACATAAAGATCAAGAGCCCCATTTCAAGTGCACAAATGGAAACAAGGAAATCAAAATAAAATATCGAACTACGCTTGCCTGCACTAAGCAGTATTAAGAACTGTCACGGGATTTGTCCAAGGTAGCAGGCATCCAGTAACCTCGACAAAATCACCCTGCACTTAACGTTGCCGCAGGACGAAAGAAATATATTCAATCAACTTCAAATAATGCAAACTTGAGCCATACCTAACGCGCCTACTGAAAAATTATTACTATAGACTTTTAAAATAGCCTAATTACACGCAAAAAAAAGTCATGACGACATTATAATTGCTAGTCTCTCTGCCGGCAACAACTTAATGACCTTATTCCGTAATATACTACTTGTAATGATTGCGGGGCGCACGAATAATTTCTAATTGCCGAATGTCGAACTTCGGCAAATATGTAAATATTTTTGCTGAAGTGATTTGCCTGATTAAAATTCAATGTATGTTTTATTTAGACATGAGAAGAACAGCGCACAAGGACGAAAACACAAAAAAAGAACACCGAAAGAGACGCACTGAAGCGCCTTGTGTGTCTTACCCTAATTTATTTACTCCAAATACCCTCAATTTTCTCTCGGAAATGAACAAACAGCACACACACAAAGTAAACATAAAGATCAAGAGCTCCATTTCAAGTGCACAAATGGGAACTAGAAAATCAGAATAAAATATCTGTAGTGTTTGTATTCCGATAGCAATCAGCTATGTCATCGCCACGTGTCTAAGCTAGGGCGCCGCCCCCCTTCCCTCTCGTCCTCTTTGCTGATATAAGCACAGCACGGCTTTTGACACAGGAGAGTGTTTTAGGACCAGCGGTATGCGCGGTCTTACGGCTGGCTGTCAATAAAACCAAGTTGTTGTTACTACTCGGCTGGTGTCCCACTTCCAAGACACAACAACTTCTTGGCGACGAAGATGGGATGACGCAGACTGATGAGCACTTCGACGGGGACCGTTAAGACGGAGAATCAACCAGGCGTCCAAGAAGGACCACACTCGGAAGCATCCAGGATGGCCACGATTGGGCAAGTAGAACCTTTCGATGAATCTCAGTCAGATTGGGAAACATACGAAGAAAGGATTAATGCATTCCTACGAGTAAATAAGATCTCGGACGCCAACAAAGTAGATGCCTTCCTGAGTATTGTGGGTCCGAAGACATACAAGTTATTGAAAAGTTTGACCGCCCCGAGCACGCCGGCTAGTCAGCCGTTGTCGGATCTGCAGAGAGCATTACGAGAGCATCTTTCGCCCAGACCATCAGTTATCGCGGAAAGAGCAAAGTTTCACCGAAAAACACAACAAGAAACGGAGAGTATTGCGGAGTTCGTGGCGGGCCTAAAGCAATCGGCAGAAACATGCAACTTCGGAGCGAACCTCGAAGAAACTCTGAGAGACAGATTTGTATGTGGGCTGGCCAGGACTGACATTCAAAAGAGGCTTTTTGTTGAGGACGTGTCTCTGACTTTCAAAAAGGCGGTAGAGATCGCATTATCAGTAGAGGCAGCTACTAAGAACGTAGCAGAGTGCCGGCCTAGCAGGGCAGTCAAGGAGGATTTCCAGAAGTTTTCTGCGGAAGGAGGCCGGGCACGGGACGGTTCACCGTGCACGCGATGCGGCTTGCGTCATCGTAACCGTGCTTGCCGATTCCGAACAGCAACCTGTTTTAGATGCCACCAAGTTGGGCATATTCAGAAAGTGTGCCACTCACAACCGACGTCTAGTTTCCAACCTTCGAGAGCGCAAGGTCACGACACACAGCGAAAAGACGCCCGGAGACAAAACTTCGCCGTGTTCGAGACCGAGGAGGACGTCGAGCCACTGCTTCAGGCAACGCTCGAGAAACCCCGTCATGGACCCATATGCTTTACGATGTGTGTTCAGGGAGTGCCGCTTAAAATGGAACTGGACACGGGATCAGCAGTGTCTGTGATGTCGCATCAAGTTTTTCGGTCGTGTTTTCCGCAGATAAAGTTACGGCCGGCTACGGTGTTGCTGCGTACGTACACAGGAGAGTGCGTGCGCCCGAAGGGTGTGGCGACGGTAACCGTGGAGCACCAGCACCAGCCTTACCAGCTGCCTCTGCACGTTCTCTGCCAGGAGGGCCCTGCTCTCATAGGAAGAGACTGGATTCATCGGCTCCGGCTCAACTGGAGTAACCTTAGCCACGTGGATGCAAAAGACAACCAGGCCTTGAGACAAGTCTTGGACCGGCATCCCCAAGTGTTCAACGACGAACTCGGCGAGATTAGAGGTGAGCAAGCTCAGCTCTCTCTCAAGCCGGAAGTGCAGCCGAAGTTCTGTAAAGCTAGAAGCATTCCGTTCGCGCTGAAAGAAGCAGTGGAGAAAGAACTGGAAAAGCTGGTTGGTCTTGGAGTAATTGAACCAATTTCGAACAGTCGTTTTGCCTCCCCAATTGTACCAGTGGTAAAGAAAGATGGCAGCGTACGCATATGTGGGGATTATAAAGCATCGTTGAACCCGTGCTTGAACATTGACAACTATCCCTTACCCAAGATTGAAGAAATCTTTGCCACTCTCGCGGGAGGACAAGTGTTCTCCAAGATCGACCTGAGTAGAGCATACCAGCAAGTGGTAATGGACAAGGTTTCCCGCGAGTACCTCACACTCAATACGCACAAGGGACTGTTCGCAGTAAATCGCCTAGCATTCGGAGTTGCGTCTGCGCCCGCGATTTTTCAAAAGATTATGGACAACATGTTGAAGGGACTGAAGGGGGTAATATGTTATCTAGATGACATTCTGATAATGGGGGACAGGACGGAACAACACCTTCAAAACCTAGATGCGCTACTAACCCGGTTGCACGAAAGGGGAGTGCGGATTAAGGCAGAGAAGTGTGAATTTTTGAAACCGGAATTGCAGTTTCTGGGTCACGTTATCAGTAAACATGGAATATCAGCAACGCCGGAGAAGGTAAAGGCCGTGCTAGAAGCCCCCGTTCCAATCGATAAAAAGCAGCTGAGAACGTTTACGGGCATGGTAACATACTACGGAAAGTTTCTGCCGGAGTTATCGACGGTAATATTCTCGCTGAATCAGCTGCTTTGCAAAAATGCGCCGTGGGTCTGGAGTGAACAGTGTGATCTGGCGTTTAAGAAAGTGAAAAGATTGCTTGTAAAAGCGCCGGTGTTGGCACATTATGATCCGGAAGCCCAGCTTGAGGTAATGTGTGATGCTTCATCATACGGGTTGGGCGCTGTTCTAGCGAAAGTGGAAAAAGATGGGTCCAGACGGCCGATCGTGTTTGCATCGCGCACGTTATCACCGAGTGAGCGGAACTACAGTCAGCTAGAGCGAGAAGCGCTAGCCTTAGTTTTCGGAATTACGAAGTTCCATTACTACATTTATGGCAGACAGTTCGGCTTGGTAACTGATCACAAGCCTCTACAGACGATTTTCGGCCCGAAGACCGGGATACCAAGCATTGCCGCAGCCCGTTTGCAGAGGTGGGCCATTAAGCTGTCGGCCTATCGTTACGACCTGATCTACCGTTCGGGCGCAAGCAACGTAGAAGCAGACTGCTTGTCGCGTCTACCACTTCCCCGGAGCGGCGAAAAGGAAGACGACGACGAAGTAACCGCCTGTTACGCACTTCGGTGGGAAACTTTCCCTATAACAAACTCCGACGTCGCGAGGGAAACTTCACGAGACCCGACCCTACGTCAGGTACTTCACGCGGTTACAGGACAATGGCCCGAGCGCGTTACGGATGAAGGGATGAGGCCGTTCGTTTCGAAAAATCTGGAGCTGTCGGTGGACCGAGGATGTTTGTTGTGGGGAATGCGCATTGTGGTTCCCCCATCTTTACAGAAGACAATCCTGGACGAGCTGCACGAAGGACATCCCGGCGTGGTGCGGATGAAGGAAGTGGCCCGCAGCTACGTGTGGTGGCCAGGAATTGACGCCGACCTGGAGAACACCGTGCAAACGTGTGCGGCCTGCCAGCAGCAACGGGCGCTGCCTACCCAAGCTCCCCTTCATCCGTGGGCTTGGCCTACAAGGCCATGGGCCCGGCTCCACCTGGACTTTGCTGGCCCGTTTCTTCAACGCAATTTTTTGGTGGCGGTAGACGCCCATTCAAAGTGGCCCGAGGTGTTCCTGATGCCCTCGACCTCGGCAGAAGCCGCCATTGGTAAGCTGCGTGACCTCTTCAGCCGTTTTGGATTGCCAGAGGTAGTCGTGTCAGATAACGGGCCGCAGTTCTGCAGTAAAGAATTTCAGTCATTCCTCAAAATGAACGGGGTAAAACATGTGCGATCCGCTCCTTATCACCCATCAAGCAACGGGTTGGCTGAGAGATTCGTCAGAACAGTGAAAGAAGCCCTTCGCAAGGACGTCAAAGGCCGATCAATTGAAGAGAGACTGGCCAGTTTTCTTCTAGCTTACCGGAATACGCCACATGCAACTACCCAGCACTCTCCGGCTTCACTTTTGATGGGGCGACCCCTTAGAACCCGTCTGGATTTACTGAAGCCCAGTGCTCGTTCAGTGGTAGAACAAAAACAGTTCCAACAGACACGCGGTCGAAAAGAACTTCGGAGATTCTTCGCCATTGGTGACAGAGTGTTTGTGAAAAACTCTAGAGGAGGTCCAAGGTGGCTGGAGGCGATGGTGACATCACGCACGGGACCAGTCTCTTACGTGTTACAGGTGACTACACCACGTGGGGTCATGGAATGGAAGAGGCATCAAGACCACATACGTCCAAGGGAGGCGGACCGAGAGACAACGTCTGCCAACCACAATCACTGCGACCGTAGTGAGGCTCCCTGGCAACCGTCGGAATCGGCGACCGGTACTGAACCGTGCGCCGGGCAACTCCATGATCAAGCACCGGCCATAGCTGCTGACGACACAAGAGAGTTTTCCACAAGAGGCGACCCAGAACCACCCGGTTCTGAGGACCCAGATCACGACGCAGGGCCTTCGCCAGGTGACAGGAGCAGCGGAACCTCCACGCGATCTCGGTACCCAACAAGGGAAAGACGTCCCCCAGATCGGTACACACCAACGCAGTGACTGTGCCTACGCACCTTGTGGTTTTGTGTCCTGGACTGTTAACTTTTCCAATTATCTCTGTTAAAAAGCAAAACCGTTCTAGTTCTAAGTGTTAACTTGTGTATTTAAAGCATCATCTAGGGAAGGGGGAATGTAGTGTTTGTATTCCGATAGCAATCAGCTATGTCATCGCCACGTGTCTAAGCTAGGGCGCCGCCCCCCTTCCCTCTCGTCCTCTTTGCTGATATAAGCACAGCACGGCTTTTGACACAGGAGAGTGTTTTTGGACCAGCGGTATGCGCGGTCTTACGGCTGGCTGTCAATAAAACCAAGTTGTTGTTACTACTCGGCTGGTGTCCCACTTCCAAGACACAACAATATCGAACTACGCTTACCTGCAGTTAACGGTGTTAAGAACTGTCACGAGATGAGTCCAAGGTAGCAGGCATCCAGTACCCTCGGCGAAATCACCCTACAACGTTGCCGCAGGACGAAAGAAATATATTCAATCAACTTCAAATAATGCAAACTTGAGTTATATCTAACTCGCCTACTGAATGATGTTTTAGAAATGCCTGATCAAACGCAAAGAAAATGCCAAGACAATATAATTGCTAGTCTCGCTGCCGGTAACACCTTCATGGTTCATTCCGTAATATACTACTATTAATGTTTGTGAAGCGCACGAATAATTAGCTCAGACATTTATATTCGGTATTTCATAACGTGACATTTTGCCCAACTATTTATTAAACCTCGTTAAATTAAAAACAAACAAACAAAAACGTTGCTATTAAAAATCAGTGTTCAACACTGACTTTTACAAATATCAACGACGTTGAGAATTAATCGCGCCTGTTGGCCGGTGCCGCCAATGAATGCCTGATCGAGTACTGCTCTGCGAAAAAAAAAAAGACACCAACCACCTTATGAGATTTTCAAATATTTGATCAGATCCTCAATTTAACGTCCGACGCGACACACCAACGGCCCCAAAAAGAGAAAACCTCCTACCCCCTCACGCCTTAAACCTAGGCGACCCCCGATTCAAAAGGCGCCTTGTCGCCCGGCCGCCCGGCTCGCCGAACCGCCGCTCTCCCCTTCCTCCATTCGCACACACATACACCGGGAAAAACTGCTGGTTACGCCACTGGTTAGCGAATGTCAACCTTCTAAATATGCGCTAGTGCAAGCGACAGTCATTTCTGTTCTTGCTCTTTATGAATTTCGATGGTCTAAACCGTGTCTGCGTTCGCGCCACACACTAATTTTATCGAACGCTCGACGCCTTCAAACGTGCCAACATGTCCGCCAAACCTTTGTCTAAGGAAGACGGAGGTCGCCTTCCCGGGCGGTCATAACCGACGTCAACTGCCGCCCGCGCAGAATATTTCCTTACCTGCATACGGTGCACACAACTTGGATCTTCGACTGAAGTCAATGCAGTGCTCTCAGTGACCTCGTAAGAAGAGACTGAGCCGAACAGAACAATAAGGAACGTTCCTGCGCAGGGACGCCTCCGTCGAACGTTCGAGAAGAAAGACCGTTATGCGGTTATGACCGGGAGCGTCGACGGGGAAGGCGCCGACCTGTGGCGCCGACGCTCCCGGTCGGCCGGGCGAGAGCTCTCCCGCGCATGCGCGAAGTATGACGTGTCATACGAGGAGACCAATTAGCGAACTGGTTTGCGCCTTTCCACAGCCAATCGCAGCGCCCAGGCTTTGGCAGTGCTCGAACACGTGCACCCTCTGGGAGGTAATATTTACCTCTTTGGTGCCCCTTCGAGGCGAACTTCACCTTCTAGCACCGCATTCCTAGTGTCCGCTGCGCCTGAGGAGGTAACAAGCGGAGCGCTTCCCCCCTGGCCGGGAGGAGGGTGGTAAAGGTGGTCTGTTACCTCCTTTTGGTCCCCTTTTTTCTAAGAGCGTGGGGACCCGCGAGTCTGCAGACGTCATAGCTATTGCCGAGTGGCTAAGTCCTGTTTCTTCACCCGACAACGCAATTGAGACAAGATCAGCTGCCACTTGCCCAGCGAAGCCTGCACCGGTAGACCTGCGTGTTTGCAGGCGTCATTCTACCGTCCACGGCTAAGTACTGTATCTTTACCCGACAAGACGATACGACAAGATCAGCTGCCATCGGCGGGTGTGTGATTACGCTGTTCACTTCGACGTATCTTCAAAAGTGAACTTGATAACCTTCGAAAAACTGTCCGTCCACGACATTGGCGGATAAAATCACGTGGGTTCTATTTCGACACCGTGCGAGGCTTCATAAGGCGTCCTTTCCAGTTTGCGGGTTGCAGTCCAGCAGGGTGTACTACGCACGCTAACGCCTGTTTCTTCTGCGTTTGCAGGTAAAACACAGTCTCTTATTTTTTTTTTTTTAGCTTGTTTTACGCTCTGCTGGACTGGCCCTCGCTTTGGAGTTTACTATTGTTTTAGAATCGATATGGCCGACGGTGATGAGAAACGAGAATGTATTGCATGCGTTAAAACGTTTTCACCAGACGCTCAAGGGATAAGGTGTTCTGACTATGCCCATTGGTACTATCTCGGAAAATGTGCCGGGGTTACCAAGACTAAATTGAAAGAATTCTTGGGCGAACAGATAAAAGCGTGGCAATGTGCTCCATGTAAAACGCATTTCACCAGACAAGCTTCAGCTGATAAAGATTCGAATGAATCTAGCCAGCCAAAGAAGAACGGCGATCAATCAGAGCTCGCGAAACTGATGACGCAGCTTACGAGTATGAGTACAATACTCACCGAGGTACTTAACAGAATGAATGCGATGGAAAAGTCTATTTCCGTGCAGTCTGTTAAACACGACGCAGTGGTAGAAAAACTGACTCAGGAGGAAAAGACTGTGGGAGGTATTGAGGCGTCTATGGCAATGATGAGCTCCCAGTATGATGAAGTACTTAAGAATATGAAAACTCAGGAAGATGCTATCGGAGAAATCGCCAAAAATATGCAAAAAATGGAATCTGTAATCTTGAAACAAGACCTAGAAATTCGGGAACTGAAGGCAACCGTGGACAGCATCGAGCAATATTCCGGAAGGAATAATGTCGAAATCCATGGTGTCCAACAAAAATAAAAGGAAAACCTGCTTAATGTGATTCAGTGGCTTGCCACTAAGTTACAACTGCCAGTGCCAACTGCCGATGACATCGAAGCCGTCCATAGACTGGGCCTTCATGAAGGAAAGATCCCGCCTATCATCCTTAGGTTTAAGGACCGCGCTGTAAAAGACCTCTGGATTACTAAACGTGTGGTACTTCGGCAGGAACGCATTTTCGTTAACGAGAACCTGACCAAGTCTCTTAGACAACTGTTTTGGAGCGCTAAGCAGTGCGCAAAGGAGAAACATTATAAATATGTCTGGTGCACAAACGGAAAAATTGTTGTCCGTCATAGCGAGCAGAAGCCCGCTATTCGTATCAATAACGATCAAGATCTGTTGAAAATTCTTTAAAAATGTCTGCTATATTTCAATCGTTCCTCGAATGGGATGCCCATCTTAAAAATGAGCTAGATGTCTCTACTAAAGGTAAAATGAAACTTAATTTACTTCATATTAATATAAGAAGCATACAAAAAAATTGGGATCATTTACTTCTTTACCTAAACGATCGAGTTGATTGTATAGATGTTTTAATTTTAACTGAAATAAATGTTGTCAAACAAACTAGCACTTTGTTTACGTTAAAAGATTATCATTCTTTTTCATTGTGTAGAGAAGGGCGACGGGGTCGTGGAATACTTCTGTTTATTGAGTCTGGCTGGTTTTCCGAGAAAGTAATAACATCTTGTAGTCATGCTGAAGTGTTGGTGATTACAATCTCTAATCAGCTTACGTCTTTTACCGTCTGCTCTGTTTACAGGCCACCTAGTTCTAATCTTCCGTTATTTTTCGATGAAATGACGCAGCTTTTGAATGCGTTTGATAATAGGCGACTGATACTTGCGGGTGACTTTAATATTGATGTACTGGATACGTCCAAGTACGGAGTCGAGGATTACCTTAACTTGTTATCGGGTTTTGGACTAGAAAACGTGATATCAAACTTCATAAGAGAAGAGCGTCTCGGAAACCGAATTACGAGCACATGTATCGATCATATTATTGTGAGGCTAAACGAACTAAAATTCTTTTCCGGTGTAATTAAACAAGAAGTGGCCGACCACTATTTTGTAGCGCTTGTTGTGTATGGGGAGGTCCTGAAGAGCCAGTCTGATAGTCTCTGTAAGCTGATTATTGATAACAAAAAAGTAGACAAATTAATTAATGAATATGACTGGGATAGTTTGCTCACTTTAGATCATAATACAACCTACCAAAGAATGACCGAATGGTTTGCGAATATTTACAGTACATGTGAAAGGAAAATTAAGCTTAAACAAAGAAAATGTGAGAATGTATGGATCACTTCAGAAATAATAGAGCTGTGCAATGAAAAGGACAAACTGTGAGACAGATGTAAAACCAACCCTGGAAATATCGTATTGAAAGAAGAATTTAGAAGTCTCCGTAATAGGGTAACTGCAAAAATAAGATTAGCAAAGAAAAGACATTACGTTGCCCGTTTACAGACTCATCAGAGTAAATCCCAAAAAACTTGGGATGTTGTTCACGAATTAATGGGGGGTAAAGGCAAAGAAAATATTGATCAAACGGTGTTAAAAGCTTTTGGAGACTCCGATGTAGAGTCCTTGTGCAATAAGTTCAATGCCTCGTTCATACAAGGTGCAACAGATGTGCAATACCAGGGTCATGGCTCTTCTACCGTTTTCAACACATGCGAAGAAAGGTGTAAAAATTCCGCGTACTTGCCACAGATGTTAGAAGAAGACTTAAAAATAGTTATCAAAAGTATGTCGGTGGCCAAACCGCCGGGGCATGATAGAATTCGTTTAAGGGGCATTGTAGTTAATTTCGAAAAACTAAAACATCTCTTATTAAAAATAGTGAATTCATCTTTTTCTGAGGGAAAGATTTCGAATGGTCTTGAAATTGCTGTGGTGAGGCCTGTTTTTAAGAAAGGAAGTAGAAAAGAGATGTTAAACTATAGACCCATTTCTATTTTGCCCGTACTATCGTTAATTATGAAAAAGTTTGTATTTTGGTCCATGACCTCCTTTTTTGATAAGCATTCTTTACTATGTCACTCACAGTACGGGTTTCGACAAAATAGAGGGACAATTACATTGCTGGAAGAATTATCCGACCACATTCATGATAATATTGATAGAAACAATTTCGTCCTCTCTTTATTTCTAGATTTAAAAAAAGCGAAAAGCGTTCGATTCAATTGATCACAGGTTACTGATATACAAACTTGAGCACCTGGGCTTTAGAGGCCCATATATAAAGTTTTTAACCAGCTACCTTTCAGAACGGGGACAATTAGTAAAGATTGGTGATTTTAGAAGTAATTTACTGATAATTCCTTCTGGTGTCCCCCAAGGATCTATTTTGGGTCCTTTTCTTTTTAACATCTATGTGAATGAAATAGGTAAATTGAACTTTTTTTCACGCGCTTTTCAATACGCCGATGACACCGATCTTGTACTCGCGGGAAACAATGAATCGGAAGCTCTGTCGTCCCTTCAAGCCGATATCTACGAGTTAATGGCATGGTTCAGAAACAATCGTATCTGTGTTAACATAGATAAAACGAAACTAATGTGTTTCCGTAATCCTCATAAAACAGTAACATTTAATATACCGCTGGTTCTACATCGATCTAACTGCGAGAGATGTAATTGTATGGCGCTTGAATGTGTATGTTCGTTAAAATATCTGGGTGTTTTTTTTATGAACATCTTTCTTGGAATAGTCACATTGAGCATCTTGCGAAACGACTTCGCGCAGTATCTGCATTTTTATATCGTTTGCGAGTTGTAACCAACCTGACTTTGAGAATGAGGGTTGTTCAAGCTCTGGGAGAGTCAGTGCTTCGGTATGGTGTCACACTTTATGGTTCTTGTTCGAACTCTAGAAAAAGTAAATTAGATAATATTTTGCATATCATTTGTAGAAATTTAGCATATGGAATCAAATTGAATGAGTTAAGAACAGAGTCAAAAATGCGTTCGCTACAGCTTTTGTCAACTGAAAGATTATATATCTATGAAATGCTAGTTAAGAATTATTTTAATAATACTTCTAAGAAACCTGTAAAAAAACAAAAGGTTTTGAGAAAAATAGAACGGTTCGCCCTCCCTAGGGTGTACACAAATTACGGAAAGCGGGTTCGGTCTTTTTACGTTCCTCATTACTTTAATTTGTTGCCAAATGAACTTTTACACCTACAGTCGTTGAAAGTGATAAAAAAAGCTTAGAAATTGGTGTTGTAACTACGATTTTTAAATTGTTGTACGGGTCAAGAGTATTTCGTTTTTCTGCTTATTTTGTGCTTCGCATTATTTGATGTTAGTAGTTCTCTGCTGGTTGCCAGGTCACGCCTACAAGCACTCACGTGCTTTTGCGGACCTGTTTGTAATGATGTATATTTTCTTCGTGCAATAAAGACATTATTATTACAAATACTGAGATACATTTGTTGTTGATAAAACGGAATCTTTACGAAATACGTTTGGACAAACTGCCAGGAACTAACCCGGCATACAGATACAGATATACAGGAAAATATAGTTTTTTTCTGAATCGTTGTAAGTGCGGAAGAAGCAGTTCGTGGCATAATCAAATGATAATGCTCTGGTTTTAGTGACTGTTTGTAGTATATTGGGATTTCGTT
Source organism: Ixodes scapularis (assembly GCF_016920785.2). Lineage (NCBI taxonomy): Eukaryota > Metazoa > Arthropoda > Arachnida > Ixodida > Ixodidae > Ixodes > Ixodes scapularis. The sequence goes on from NW_024609837.1 coordinate 52,898,096, forward strand.
TCAGGTTGTTTTTTTTCCCCGTAGAGGGGTTAAGCGGGGGCTTCATATAAAGTTTGGGACACCTCGCGCCAAAAGGATTTTCAGAGCATCGTAAAAACCCGACAGTTAATTTTCAATAACAAATAAAACGAGATACTTGAGCCTGGCATATAATCGCGATGCAACCGATCGATTCCAAATGCATTTAACTACTAAAATACAACCATTTTTCAAATGTGTCTCGTTACAGGAATAAACATTTTCAAAATCATCTCGGACGTGCACTCTAAAACAATCTGTCCGTAAAAGAACTCTTATGGGTTCTTTGGCTTCTCCATATTTCGCACCCTAAAAAGTTTTTTTTTTTTTTATAAGCAACCTTTAAAAGGATTCTTTGTGAAAAGCCCATAAAGGGTTCTTTTAAGCTCCTTTTTTGATGCAAAAGAAGTCTTCATCGCCCAGTGTCTTTTCTAGCACGCCAGGGTGCGATGGTGCTGGAGGCGAAACCGTTCTTCATGAGCTGAAAGAGCTCTTGGGGCGTCGAAGAGCTTTCCAAAAACGGATCTTTTTTAGAAGGTAGTATTGCGATACACTTAAATGCCGGTACTGACCAGCCATGCAGACAAGTAACAAGAGCCGGCGCTGGTAGCGTTAATGCAGTTTAATGCGGATAAAACAGTGTATATTTCACTAACTTTTTTTTCTTTCAAAAACAGCGGTGGTCGCCAAAAAAGCAGAAAAAAAGGTAAAATTTATTTTCGCTCACCAGGATATGCATAACAAACCGACAGCTCACAATTGTTGCAATGAGGCACAAGCTAATTTTAATATGGACTGAAACACGATTTCTTACAAAAGTCATAATTCCTTCGGTGACAAATCTTCTTTTACAATATTTTAGCTGTAACGCCTACGCTGCTATAGCCCTACAAGCTAGTAAAACTTTAGCAAATCATATTTTCCGCTTATAATAAAATCATCATCATTTCATCATTTATTAAAAACCTTGAAGGCCATTGCTGGCATTACACAAGGTGGGTGTAACTGCTGAAGAAACATATAAAGGAACAAACAAAAAAGTGGGTTACATGCTGGAAAACATTGTTATATAAAGCAGCAAAAACAGAAGAAAAAAAAACAAAAAAAAAACACACACACTTAAAACATTTTTAGGGAAAAACAGCTGATGAAACAGAAAAATACCCAAATAAAACATTTCTATAAACACGAGTTGACTTTGCTATTAGTGTAAATGCAGATGGATGGTCAGTTGGGATATAAAAGTATTATAATCTGTCTGGGTCACGATACTGTTAGGCAGGCTATTCCAGTCCGTTATTGTGAATGGCAAGGTGGAGTAAAGAAACGAAACTGACGATGCGAAAATTGGACGAACTTTACAGACGTTATCAATGCGAGGAAATATACGAGTGGCTGGGGATAATAGTGAAGTTCTGATGTCATGGTTATGATAGTAAATCTTGTGAAAAAGAGACAGGCGTGATAATTTCCTTCTGGTTGAGAGGAGATCAAGGTTAGCTTTCATTCGTAAAGAAGTGATGCTGGTGTCTCGTGAATAATCTGAAAAAATGAATCTGATTGCGCGATTTTGAAGTGCCTCTATCTTTGTTATCAATGAATGTTGCCAAGGGGACCAGATGGATGACGCGTATTCAAGTTGCGATCTTACGAGTGTAGTGTAGGCTAGTTGTTTAACTGATGATGGTGCTAGTTTCAGATTCCGTCGAAGATACCCAAGAGAGCGGTTAGCATTAGACAGGACGTGTGTTATATGCGTGTTCCATGAGAGATCGTCAGATAAGTGAACACCCAGATATTTGTAAGATGGACACTTGGTAATTACCTGGCTGCACATGGTGTAAGTGAAAGAGAGAGGACTATGAGCACGCGTGAAGGAAACGAGATTTGTTTTAGAAAAGTTAATTGTCATTTTCCACTGTTTACACCAGTCGGCTATTAGGTTAAGGTCAGCTTGTAGGGTTATGTTATCGTTCAGGTTAGATACAGATCGGTAAATTACGCAGTCATCAGCAAAAAGTCGAATACAGGATGTTATGCGATCTGGTAGGTCATTTACAAATGTTAAAAAAAGCAGAGGTCCGAGAACACTCCCCTGGGGGACTCCGGATGACACAGGAGAATAAGCTGACGACTGGTTGTTAATAACAGTATGCTGAGTACGATTGGTTAAAAATTGTCCTATCCATGATGTTACGAGTGGATGAATGTGAAGTTGGTTTATCTTGAGCATGAGTAAACTGTGGGATACCTTATCGAATGCTTTAGAAAAATCAATGAATATGGCGTCTGTCTGTATGTTATTATCGATGTTACTGTGTATTTCATGAACAAGTTGTACAAGTTGCGTTTCGCAAGAATATGATTGTCTGAACCCGTGTTGGTTTGGAAAGAGGATGAGGTCATTTTCGAAATGCTTCATGACATTTGAATATATTATGTGCTCAAGTAGCTTGCAGGGGACACTGGTTAGAGATATAGGACGATAATTTGATGGTGAAGTTCGATCCCCCGATTTGTGTATGGGGACCACTCTGCCAATTTTCCAATCTGTAGGAAGCTCGCCGGAAGACAAAGATTGTTGGAAGATTATTAACAAAAAACGAGCTGAGTGTAGTTTAGTGTTTTTCAGTAATTTGGAATTAATTTTGTCGTCCCCAGAACTCGACGACAACTGTAACCTTTCTATAGAGCTTATGATACCTGCATACGTTATACCAATGGCAGCCATGGGAGTGTGATAGGCGTTGTTAAGATGAGGCATGCTACTGTGGTCATCTGTGGTGAAGACTGAGGTGAAATAGTCGTTAAGACAGTTGGCGCTTTCTTCATCCGATAATGGCAACCGATCATCGCTCATTAGTTGTACAGGTCTAGACGTTTTTGGATTAATTACCTCCCAGAACTTTTTAGGTTTATTGCGAAGAATGTTTACTAAGTCATTGTTAAAGAATTTTGCCTTCGCCTCTGTAATAGATTTCTTATAAATTTTAGCAATGTCATTGTACTGTTCCCAAGCGAGATCGGTAGTCAGTTGTTTGGCACGGCTAAATAGTCTTTTCTTTTTTCTGTTTAGTTGGTTAAGCGTTTTTGTGAACCAGGGATTTGATTTGTCACAAGTTAGGTTTATTGATGGTATGTAAGTGTCGGCAAGGTATGCAAGTTTATTTCTGAAGAGAATCCAGTTTTCATCAACTGTCCTGCTCATACAGCCATGCTGAAAACTATCGAAAAATATTTCAAGCTCATTGTTAATTGCGGAGTAATTAGCTTTATTATAGTCTTTAATGGTTTTAAAATATGGTGATTTCCGCTGAGTTTCAAATTCAATGTTGAAATGAATTACGTTGTGGTCACTAATGGGTGGGTGGTATGTTATATTTTTAACAAGTGTAGTGTCAGTAGTGAGGCATAGATCTAAAATATGACTTGTTCTTTGGGTTGATCTGGTAGGTTGAGTAATCAGCTGCGATAGATTAAATGTAAGACATGTGTCTACGAGTTCTCCTGAAATATGAGTCGAGAACGAAAGAGTATCCCAAATGATGTCAGGACAATTGAAGTCGCCTAAGAGAATGCATGATGCGTTTCGGGATTGGTTGAAGATGAAAGAGAGCGCGTCATGAAGCTTATCAAAAAAACCATTAACAAAGTCGGGCGGTCTATAGCACACCCCAAGGAAGATACACGCGGAGGGGGAATGCAGCCGTAGCCATACCATTTCAAGGCAAGTAGGAATTTGAACAAAAGAAACTACAATATGATTCCGTACAGCAATTAGTACTCCACCCCCACGTCGGAAGTCTCTATCACACCTATAAATATTGTAATTAAAATTCGTGGGAAACACTTCAGAGTCTTTTATGTCAGGTCTTAGCCATGTTTCCGTTAGGAAAACAAAGTCGGCAGCACAAGAGTCAGTTAATAAATGAAGGTCTTCACGCTTTGGCAGTATACTTCTTATGTTAGTGTAAAGTACAGAAAAAGAACTTTTTTTTTTAATCTGGGGGCACTGGGGTGAGTCTCGATCACACAGATGGTATGGATGCTTGTCTTCCACAACCCTCTTGCTTTCAGGGTCATAAACAAAAATCTGCGCTCCGATCGAAAGTTTGTTAAATTTTAGTTTAAACGGTTTATTTTGGGGCCTGGCAAACTGTAGGAGTTCTCGACGAGCTTCACGCACGGCAGGGGAAAAGTCTTCGCCTACAGAAAACGTGGTACCCTTGAACTTGTAAGCTTTCCCTAGTATTAGGTCCTTTTGCTTTGTTGAGCAAAACTTCACAATGATAGGGCGTTTTTTATTCGGGCCGAAACGACCAATCCTGTGGGCGCGTTCAATGATGCCAGGTTCTAATGGTAAACCAAGGTGCGCAGAGCAGATATCGAGAACAAGCTTTTCTGACTCAGCCCAGGTCTCCCCCTCTTTGTCTGATGATCCATAAAAAAGCAAGTTTGAGCGCCGCTGTCTGTTCTCGCTATCCTCGCAACGCGTCCCCAGAACAGTCAACTCACGCCTGACGTTTGACAGTGCTTGAGTAGCTGCGGTGATTTCTTCTTTTACATCCGGTATGACAGTCTGGTGCGTCTCAAGGGCTGCCACCCTAGCTGATAATGATGCAACAATAGCGTCACTTTTGTTTAGGTCTTCTCGAAGTTGTCTCAGAGTGACAAGCACTTCAGCCTGACCTTTTTCGAGGCCTTGAACACTGGACACTACAAGATTTAGTTGCTTTTCTTGTTCTTTTGACATTGGTCCAGGATTTTCCTCGATGTCACCGGAAAGGAGTAGCTGTAGAGCTCTAATCTTCTGAGTTACAAAGCAATGGACAGAAACAATGAATGTGTACGCTTGGGTCGGGCACGACACCGCAATCAAAAATGGGTTATCGTCTTTGTAACATTCAAGGTGTGATGGACCAACCTGAAGTAGAGGGAACCGTAAGGCCAGCATTCCAATGGCGGTGTCGTGCCTCGAATGACGGTTTGGTGGAAGCCAGTCAAGCGGTCCCGCGCCTCTTATCGATGACCATGGTTGCACGCTCAAAAGCGAGTGTACGTCCGTTCCCGGCGAAATGGTCGCCGCGAAGAAGGCTGGCTGGTAGGTGCTCGTCTTGTTCAGCGCTTCGGGCTCCAGACTGTATCCGTCGATGGTAGTCGTCGTTCCTCGTAGTGCCCTCGGCGCCGTTGACAGCATGGTGGACAGCAAGGTGGTCTGGAACACCTGAAGTAGAGGGAACCGTAAGGCCAGCATTCCAATGGCGGTGTCGTGCCTCGAATGACGGTTTGGTGGAAGCCAGTCAAGCGGTCCCGCGCCTCTTATCGATGACCATGGTTGCACGCTCAAAAGCGAGTGTACGTCCGTTCCCGGCGAAATGGTCGCCGCGAAGAAGGCTGGCTGGTAGGTGCTCGTCTTGTTCAGCGCTTCGGGCTCCAGACTGTATCCGTCGATGGTAGTCGTCGTTCCTCGTAGTGCCCTCGGCGCCGTTGACAGCATGGTGGACAGCAAGGTGGTCTGGAACACCTGAAGTAGAGGGAACCGTAAGGCCAGCATTCCAATGGCATCATTCCAAGGGACGGATTAGGCGCTAACTTTGAACCAGCTTTATTCGAGAAAGGGCAAACATTAATGAACTAAAGAAAACAGAAAGTACACAAAACCAAACATTTATTTACACTTGAACTGGTCATGTAATACACCAACCAGACCAGGAACATACTTAACTAGAAATTTACGTGATCTTGAACACTCTTAACATGATGTCGTAGTGAATGACGAGTAAGAAAAGCGGGGAATATCCGAAAAGCTAAACGTTTAATAAGAAAAACTTTGGTGTAAAAACAACAACAACAAAAACGTACCATAAAATGAATGGTGTCGCGAGTGTCGATGTCCGCAACAAGATCGAAAACCTAGCACCAAGCCACTCGTATTCTGCAAGCTACGACCTCTTTTATAAAAAAAACTCCGTTTTCAGGAACATTCTAGACAACACACAATCGGTTTGAAAGTGAACTGAAAAGTTAAGAGAAGCACGAAAGGGAAATGAAGAAAAAAAAAGTCAAGTGGTGTTGTTTAAACCACGTATGCCGTGCCGGCTAGACCACACTCACGCGTTATTTTTTGAAGATTTCTACACTGCGCGAAACTGTTGGCGCGAACATGATGTCGGCGATTCAGAATAAAGGCCGGTTTAAACAGCACTGCCTACTTACGATTGCGTTAGCTTACGTCTGGTTACGCCGGGAGTCACGGGGACATGCGTGATTCGTATCAGGCGGGGCTACCAGTTCAAGGAGTAGCCTTAACATACTTGCTACGGAGTGAGACCGAGAGAGACAAGACCGGTTTTTAAGCCTCTTGCGACGGCGTAGGAGTAGGACCTGCTCCGCAACAGCGCATCTGGTCCTACGCGGTCGGAAGAGGCTTAAAAACCGGTCCTGTCTCTCTCGGTCGTACTCGGTTGGAAGTTTGTAAACGAGCCTTTACACTCAATACTTGAAACACAAATTTTGCGTGACTTGTAACTAAGAAAACGTGAGCAAACTCTCCTGCTTGAATGCCCTAAGCCAGAAACTATTTGTAGAAACATCAGAAAAAAAGTAGGCAGCTCGAGTTTGCAACGAAAATATTTGATGAAAAAACAACTAAGCGCGAATGTATGAGCCCCGTGTTACCGAAACTCGTGCGATTAAAACGCACAAGGCTAGAGCGGGACTCAATATTAGCAATAGTCCGGGTTCAGGGTAGTTGTGGAAGTTGGCCCTTCTGTACTGGATGGCTCCTCTGGTGTTTCTGGTGACAGGGTAGTTGTGGAATTTGACCCTTCTGTACTGGATGGCTCCTTTGGTGTTTCTGGTGACAGGGTAGTTGTGGAATTTGACCCTTCTGTACTGGATGGCTCCTTTGGTGTTTCTGGTGACAGGGTAGTTGTGGAATTTGACCCCTCTGTACTGGATGGCTCCTTTGGTGTTTCTGGTGACAGGGTAGTTGTGGAATTTGACCCTTCTGTACTGGATGGCTCCTTTGGTGTTTCTGGTGACAGGGTAGTTGTGGAATTTGACCCTTCTGTACTGGATGGCTCCTTTGGTGTTACTGGTGACAGGGTAGTTGTGGAATTTGACCCTTCTGTACTGGATGGCTCCTTTGGTGTGTCTGGTGACAGGGTAGTTGTGGAATTTGACCCTTCTGTACTGGATGGCTCCTTTGGTGTTTCTGGTGACAGGGTAGTTGTGGAATTTGACCCATCTGTACTGGTTGGCTCCTTTGGTGTTTCTGGTGACAGGGTAGTTGTGGAATTTGACCCTTCTGTACTGGATGGCTCCTTTGGTGTTTCTGGTGACAGGGTAGTTGTGGAATTTGACCCTTCTGTACTGGATGGCTCCTTTGGTGTTTCTGGTGACAGGGTAGTTGTGGAATTTGACCCTTCTGCACTGGATGGCTCCTTTGGTGTTACTGGTGACAGGGTAGTTGTGGAATTCGACCATTCTGTACTGGATGGCTCCTTTGGTGTTTCTGGTGACAGGGTAGTTGTGGAATTTGACCCTTCTGTACTGGATGGCTCCTTTGGTGTTTCTGGTGACAGGGTAGTTGTGGAATTTGACCCTTCTGTACTGGATGGCTCCTTTGGTGTTACTGGTGACAGGGTAGTTGTGGAAGTTGGCCCTTCTGTACTGGATGGCTCCTCTGGTGTTTCTGGTGACAGGGTAGTTGTGGAATTTGACCCTTCTGTACTGGATGGCTCCTTTGGTGTTACTGGTGACAGGGTAGTTGTGGAATTTGACCCTTGTGTACTGGATGGCTCCTTTGGTGTTTCTGGTGACAGGGTAGTTGTGGAATTTGACCCTTCTGTACTGGATGGCTCCTTTGGTGTTTCTGGTGACAGGGTAGTTGTGGAATTTGACCCTTCTGTACTGGATGGCTCTTTTGGTGTTACTGGTGACAGGGTAGTTGTGGAAGTTGGCCCTTCTGTACTGGATGGCTCCTCTGGTGTTTCTGGTGACAGGGTAGTTGTGGAATATGACCCTTCTGTACTGGATGGATCCTTTGGTGTTACTGGTGACAGGGTAGTTGTGGAAGTTGGCCCTTCTGTACTGGATGGCTCCTCTGGTGTTTCTGGTGACAGGGTAGTTGTGGAATTTGGCCCTTCTGTACTGGATGGCTCCTTTGGTGTTTCTGGTGACAGGGTAGTTGTGGAATTTGACCCTTCTGTACTGGATGGCTCCTTTGGTGTTACTGGTGACAGGGTAGTTGTGGAAGTTGGCCCTTCTGTACTGGATGGCTCCTCTGGTGTTTCTGGTGACAGGGTAGTTGTGGAATTTGACCCTTCTGTACTGGATGGCTCCTCTGGTGTTTCTGGTGACAGGGTAGTTGTGGAATTTGACCCTTCTGTACTGGATGGCTCCTTTGGTGTTTCTGGTGACAGGGTAGTTGTGGAATTTGACCCTTCTGTACTGGATGGCTCCTTTGGTGTTTCTGGTGACAGGGTAGTTGTGGAATTTGACCCTTCTGTACTGGATGGCTCCTTTGGTGTTACTGGTGACAGGGTAGTTGTGGAAGTTGGCCCTTCTGTACTGGATGGCTCCTCTGGTGTTTCTGGTGACAGGGTAGTTGTGGAATTTGACCCTTCTGTACTGGATGGCTCCCTTGGTGTTTCTGGTGACAGGGTAGTTGTGGAATTTGACCCTTCTGTACTGGATGGCTCCTTTGGTGTTACTGGTGACAGGGTAGTTGTGGAAGTTGGCCCTTCTGTACTGGATGGCTCCTCTGGTGTTTCTGGTGACAGGGTAGTTGTGGAATTTGGCCCTTCTGTACTGGATGGCTCCTTTGGTGTTTCTGGTGACAGGGTAGTTGTGGAATTTGACCCTTCTGTACTGGATGGCTCCTTTGGTGTTACTGGTGACAGGGTAGTTGTGGAAGTTGGCCCTTCTGTACTGGATGGCTCCTCTGGTGTTTCTGGTGACAGGGTAGTTGTGGAATTTGGCCCTTCTGTACTGGATGGCTCCTCTGGTGTTTCTGGTGACAGGGTAGTTGTGGAATTTGACCCTTCTGTACTGGATGGATCCTTTGGTGTTTCTGGTGACAGGGTAGTTGTGGAATTTGACCCTTCTGTACTGGATGGCTCCTTTGGTGTTACTGGTGACAGGGTAGTTGTGGAATTTGACCCTTCTGTACTGGATGGCTCCTTTGGTGTTTCTGGTGACAGGGTAGTTGTGGAATTTGACCCTTCTGTACTGGATGGCTCCTTTGGTGTTTCTGGTGACAGGGTAGTTGTGGAATTTGACCCTTCTGTACTGGATGGCTCCTTTGGTGTTACTGGTGACAGGGTAGTTGTGGAATTTGACCCTTCTGTACTGGATGGCTCCTTTGGTGTTACTGGTGACAGGGTAGTTGTGGAAGTTGGCCCTTCTGTACTGGATGGCTCCTCTGGTGTTTCTGGTGACAGGGTAGTTGTGGAATTTGGCCCTTCTGTACTGGATGGCTCCTTTGGTGTTTCTGGTGACAGGGGAGTTGTGGAATTTGACCCTTCTGTACTAGATGGCTCCTTTGGTGTTACTGGTGACAGGGTAGTTGTGGAAGTTGGCCCTTCTGTACTGGATGGCTCCTCTGGTGTTTCTGGTGACAGGGTAGTTGTGGAATTTGACCCTTCTGTACTGGATGGCTCCTCTGGTGTTTCTGGTGACAGGGTAGTTGTGGAATTTGACCCTTCTGTACTGGATGGCTCCTTTGGTGTTTCTGGTGACAGGGTAGTTGTGGAATTTGACCCTTCTGTACTGGATGGCTCCTTTGGTGTTTCTGGTGACAGGGTAGTTGTGGAATTTGACCCTTCTGTACTGGATGGCTCCTTTGGTGTTACTGGTGACAGGGTAGTTGTGGAAGTTGGCCCTTCTGTACTGGATGGCTCCTCTGGTGTTTCTGGTGACAGGGTAGTTGTGGAATTTGACCCTTCTGTACTGGATGGCTCCCTTGGTGTTTCTGGTGACAGGGTAGTTGTGGAATTTGACCCTTCTGTACTGGATGGCTCCTTTGGTGTTACTGGTGACAGGGTAGTTGTGGAAGTTGGCCCTTCTGTACTGGATGGCTCCTCTGGTGTTTCTGGTGACAGGGTAGTTGTGGAATTTGGCCCTTCTGTACTGGATGGCTCCTTTGGTGTTTCTGGTGACAGGGTAGTTGTGGAATTTGACCCTTCTGTACTGGATGGCTCCTTTGGTGTTACTGGTGACAGGGTAGTTGTGGAAGTTGGCCCTTCTGTACTGGATGGCTCCTCTGGTGTTTCTGGTGACAGGGTAGTTGTGGAATTTGGCCCTTCTGTACTGGATGGCTCCTCTGGTGTTTCTGGTGACAGGGTAGTTGTGGAATTTGACCCTTCTGTACTGGATGGATCCTTTGGTGTTTCTGGTGACAGGGTAGTTGTGGAATTTGACCCTTCTGTACTGGATGGCTCCTTTGGTGTTACTGGTGACAGGGTAGTTGTGGAATTTGACCCTTCTGTACTGGATGGCTCCTTTGGTGTTTCTGGTGACAGGGTAGTTGTGGAATTTGACCCTTCTGTACTGGATGGCTCCTTTGGTGTTTCTGGTGACAGGGTAGCTGTGGAATTTGACCCTTCTGTACTGGATGGCTCCTTTGGTGTTACTGGTGACAGGGTAGTTGTGGAATTTGACCCTTCTGTACTGGATGGCTCCTTTGGTGTTTCTGGTGACAGGGTAGTTGTGGAATTTGACCCTTCTGTACTGGATGGCTCCTTTGGTGTTTCTGGTGACAGGGTAGTTGTGGAATTTGACCCTTCTGTACTGGATGGCTCCTTTGGTGTTACTGGTGACAGGGTAGTTGTGGAAGTTGGCCGTGCTGTACTGGATGGCTCCTCTGGTGTTTCTGGTGACAGGGCAGTTGTGGAATTTGGCCCATCTGTACTGGATGGCTCTTCTGGTGTTTCTGGTGACAGGGTAGTTGTGGAATTTGACCCTTCTGTACTGGATGGCTCCTTTGGTGTTTCTGGTGACAGCGTAGTTGTGGAATTTGACCCTTCTGTACTGGATGGCTCCTTTGGTGTTACTGGTGACAGGGTAGTTGTGGAAGTTGGCCCTTCTGTACTGGATGGCTCCTCTGGTGTTTCTGGTGACAGGGTAGTTGTGGAATTTGGCCCTTCTGTACTGGATGGCTCCTTTGGTGTTTCTGGTGACAGGGTAGTTGTGGAATTTGACCCTTCTGTACTGGATGGCTCCTTTGGTGTTACTGGTGACAGGGTAGTTGTGGAAGTTGGCCCTTCTGTACTGGATGGCTCCTCTGGTGTTTCTGGTGACAGGGTAGTTGTGGAATTTGACCCTTCTGTACTGGATGGCTCCTCTGGTGTTTCTGGTGACAGGGTAGTTGTGGAATTTGACCCTTCTGTACTGGATGGCTCCTTTGGTGTTTCTGGTGACAGGGTAGTTGTGGAATTTGACCCTTCTGTACTGGATGGCTCCTTTGGTGTTTCTGGTGACAGGGTAGTTGTGGAATTTGACCCTTCTGTACTGGATGGCTCCTTTGGTGTTACTGGTGACAGGGTAGTTGTGGAAGTTGGCCCTTCTGTACTGGATGGCTCCTCTGGTGTTTCTGGTGACAGGGTAGTTGTGGAATTTGACCCTTCTGTACTGGATGGCTCCTTTGGTGTTTCTGGTGACAGGGTAGTTGTGGAATTTACCCTTCTGTACTGGATGGCTCCTTTGGTGTTACTGGTGACAGGGTAGTTGTGGAAGTTGGCCCTTCTGTACTGGATGGCTCCTCTGGTGTTTCTGGTGACAGGGTAGTTGTGGAATTTGGCCCTTCTGTACTGGATGGCTCCTTTGCTGTTTCTGGTGACAGGGTAGTTGTGGAATTTGACCCTTCTGTACTGGATGGCTCCTTTGGTGTTACTGGTGACAGGGTAGTTGTGGAAGTTGGCCCTTCTGTACTGGATGGCTCCTCTGGTGTTTCTGGTGACAGGGTAGTTGTGGAATTTGGCCCTTCTGTACTGGATGGCTCCTCTGGTGTTTCTGGTGACAGGGTAGTTGTGGAATTTGACCCTTCTGTACTGGATGGATCCTTTGGTGTTTCTGGTGACAGGGTAGTTGTGGAATTTGACCCTTCTGTACTGGATGGCTCCTTTGGTGTTACTGGTGACAGTGTAGTTGTGGAATTTGACCCTTCTGTACTGGATGGCTCCTTTGGTGTTTCTGGTGACAGGGTAGTTGTGGAAGTTGGCCCTTCTGTACTGGATGGCTCCTCTGGTGTTTCTGGTGACAGGGTAGTTGTGGAATTTGACCCTTCTGTACTGGATGGCTCCTTTGGTGTTACTGGTGACAGGGTAGTTGTGGAATTTGACCCTTCTGTACTGGATGGCTCCTTTGGTGTTACTGGTGACAGGGTAGTTGTGGAAGTTGGCCCTTCTGTACTGGATGGCTCCTCTGGTGTTTCTGGTGACAGGGTAGTTGTGGAATTTGGCCCTTCTGTACTGGATGGCTCCTTTGGTGTTTCTGGTGACAGGGGAGTTGTGGAATTTGACCCTTCTGTACTAGATGGCTCCTTTGGTGTTACTGGTGACAGGGTAGTTGTGGAAGTTGGCCCTTCTGTACTGGATGGCTCCTCTGGTGTTTCTGGTGACAGGGTAGTTGTGGAATTTGACCCTTCTGTACTGGATGGCTCCTCTGGTGTTTCTGGTGACAGGGTAGTTGTGGAATTTGACCCTTCTGTACTGGATGGCTCCTTTGGTGTTTCTGGTGACAGGGTAGTTGTGGAATTTGACCCTTCTGTACTGGATGGCTCCTTTGGTGTTTCTGGTGACAGGGTAGTTGTGGAATTTGACCCTTCTGTACTGGATGGCTCCTTTGGTGTTACTGGTGACAGGGTAGTTGTGGAAGTTGGCCCTTCTGTACTGGATGGCTCCTCTGGTGTTTCTGGTGACAGGGTAGTTGTGGAATTTGACCCTTCTGTACTGGATGGCTCCCTTGGTGTTTCTGGTGACAGGGTAGTTGTGGAATTTGACCCTTCTGTACTGGATGGCTCCTTTGGTGTTACTGGTGACAGGGTAGTTGTGGAAGTTGGCCCTTCTGTACTGGATGGCTCCTCTGGTGTTTCTGGTGACAGGGTAGTTGTGGAATTTGGCCCTTCTGTACTGGATGGCTCCTTTGGTGTTTCTGGTGACAGGGTAGTTGTGGAATTTGACCCTTCTGTACTGGATGGCTCCTTTGGTGTTACTGGTGACAGGGTAGTTGTGGAAGTTGGCCCTTCTGTACTGGATGGCTCCTCTGGTGTTTCTGGTGACAGGGTAGTTGTGGAATTTGGCCCTTCTGTACTGGATGGCTCCTCTGGTGTTTCTGGTGACAGGGTAGTTGTGGAATTTGACCCTTCTGTACTGGATGGATCCTTTGGTGTTTCTGGTGACAGGGTAGTTGTGGAATTTGACCCTTCTGTACTGGATGGCTCCTTTGGTGTTACTGGTGACAGGGTAGTTGTGGAATTTGACCCTTCTGTACTGGATGGCTCCTTTGGTGTTTCTGGTGACAGGGTAGTTGTGGAATTTGACCCTTCTGTACTGGATGGCTCCTTTGGTGTTTCTGGTGACAGGGTAGCTGTGGAATTTGACCCTTCTGTACTGGATGGCTCCTTTGGTGTTACTGGTGACAGGGTAGTTGTGGAATTTGACCCTTCTGTACTGGATGGCTCCTTTGGTGTTTCTGGTGACAGGGTAGTTGTGGAATTTGACCCTTCTGTACTGGATGGCTCCTTTGGTGTTTCTGGTGACAGGGTAGTTGTGGAATTTGACCCTTCTGTACTGGATGGCTCCTTTGGTGTTACTGGTGACAGGGTAGTTGTGGAAGTTGGCCGTGCTGTACTGGATGGCTCCTCTGGTGTTTCTGGTGACAGGGCAGTTGTGGAATTTGGCCCTTCTGTACTGGATGGCTCTTCTGGTGTTTCTGGTGACAGGGTAGTTGTGGAATTTGACCCTTCTGTACTGGATGGCTCCTTTGGTGTTTCTGGTGACAGCGTAGTTGTGGAATTTGACCCTTCTGTACTGGATGGCTCCTTTGGTGTTACTGGTGACAGGGTAGTTGTGGAAGTTGGCCCTTCTGTACTGGATGGCTCCTCTGGTGTTTCTGGTGACAGGGTAGTTGTGGAATTTGGCCCTTCTGTACTGGATGGCTCCTTTGGTGTTTCTGGTGACAGGGTAGTTGTGGAATTTGACCCTTCTGTACTGGATGGCTCCTTTGGTGTTACTGGTGACAGGGTAGTTGTGGAAGTTGGCCCTTCTGTACTGGATGGCTCCTCTGGTGTTTCTGGTGACAGGGTAGTTGTGGAATTTGACCCTTCTGTACTGGATGGCTCCTCTGGTGTTTCTGGTGACAGGGTAGTTGTGGAATTTGACCCTTCTGTACTGGATGGCTCCTTTGGTGTTTCTGGTGACAGGGTAGTTGTGGAATTTGACCCTTCTGTACTGGATGGCTCCTTTGGTGTTTCTGGTGACAGGGTAGTTGTGGAATTTGACCCTTCTGTACTGGATGGCTCCTTTGGTGTTACTGGTGACAGGGTAGTTGTGGAAGTTGGCCCTTCTGTACTGGATGGCTCCTCTGGTGTTTCTGGTGACAGGGTAGTTGTGGAATTTGACCCTTCTGTACTGGATGGCTCCTTTGGTGTTTCTGGTGACAGGGTAGTTGTGGAATTTACCCTTCTGTACTGGATGGCTCCTTTGGTGTTACTGGTGACAGGGTAGTTGTGGAAGTTGGCCCTTCTGTACTGGATGGCTCCTCTGGTGTTTCTGGTGACAGGGTAGTTGTGGAATTTGGCCCTTCTGTACTGGATGGCTCCTTTGCTGTTTCTGGTGACAGGGTAGTTGTGGAATTTGACCCTTCTGTACTGGATGGCTCCTTTGGTGTTACTGGTGACAGGGTAGTTGTGGAAGTTGGCCCTTCTGTACTGGATGGCTCCTCTGGTGTTTCTGGTGACAGGGTAGTTGTGGAATTTGGCCCTTCTGTACTGGATGGCTCCTCTGGTGTTTCTGGTGACAGGGTAGTTGTGGAATTTGACCCTTCTGTACTGGATGGATCCTTTGGTGTTTCTGGTGACAGGGTAGTTGTGGAATTTGACCCTTCTGTACTGGATGGCTCCTTTGGTGTTACTGGTGACAGTGTAGTTGTGGAATTTGACCCTTCTGTACTGGATGGCTCCTTTGGTGTTTCTGGTGACAGGGTAGTTGTGGAAGTTGGCCCTTCTGTACTGGATGGCTCCTCTGGTGTTTCTGGTGACAGGGTAGTTGTGGAATTTGACCCTTCTGTACTGGATGGCTCCTTTGGTGTTACTGGTGACAGGGTAGTTGTGGAATTTGACCCTTCTGTACTGGATGGCTCCTTTGGTGTTTCTGGTGACAGGGTAGTTGTGGAATTTGACCCTTCTGTACTGGATGGCTCCTTTGGTGTTTCTGGTGACAGGGTAGTTGTGGAATTTGACCCTTCTGTACTGGATGGCTCCTTTGGTGTTACTGGTGACAGGGTAGTTGTGGAAGTTGGCCGTTCTGTACTGGATGGCTCTTCTGGTGTTTCTGGTGACAGGGCAGTTGTGGAATTTGGCCCTTCTGTACTGGATGGCTCTTCTGGTGTTTCTGGTGACAGGGTAGTTGTGGAATTTGACCCTTCTGTACTGGATGGCTCCTTTGGTGTTTCTGGTGACAGGGTAGTTGTGGAATTTGACCCTTCTGTACTGGATGGCTCCTTTGGTGTTTCTGGTGACAGGGTAGTTGTGGAATTTGACCCTTCTGTACTGGATGGCTCCTTTGGTGTTTCTGGTGACAGGGTAGTTGTGGAATTTGACCCTTCTGTACTGGATGGCTCCTTTGGTGGCACTGGTGGCTGTGGTGGATTTGGTTTCGGTAGTTCTGGTTCGGCCGTCGTGGTCACCTCGGGTGGTGGTTGCGGAGGTCCCGGTGGGGACGGTGGTGGTGGAGGTCCAGGGGGCAGCGGCGTTCCCGGAGTTCCTGGCGCTTCGGGTGCTGAAATAGTTAAATGTAAAAAAACACGCGATGAGCGTGTTGTGAAGAAGTGACCTTTTTGACATTGATGAAACAGCGGCGTAAAAGACACCTTACAATATTGTCGGATGTGAAGAGCGCAAACTGAAATTTTACTAGAACGAATGGGTGTGTTCAAGAAGGAAGAGTGTTAGTTGTGCTTACTATTAAGTTAGTTAGTAATTCAAAATGAACTATGATCAATAACAGCGCAGTTTCGTAGGGTGTGGGATATTATACGTTCACGGCTGTTGCTTTGTGAATCGTCCTTCGGTGTTCCTGTCGGTTAATCCCGCATTCTTAATGACTACGGTTAATCCCGCATTCTTAATGACTACGGAGGAGTAAGTAGGTGCTTAGGATTTGACACCTCCCGCGTTCCTCTCAAGGAACTCTGGAGCGCTTGCTTCCCGCAGAACACGTGGGCCGGCCAATCGCTGCGATCTGTGATTGAAGCTCGCGGCGAATCACAAGATCGGAAATATGTTTAGAGCTACGAGACCAGTTTGCGCAGTGACGCTGAGTGTGTCGTTTCACCATGCTCAAGTTCACAGCGTGAACTGTTTCTTTCTAGCGGTCTAGATATATTTTCAACCTCATGATTCGCGGCGCCTTTTCAATAGATTACAGGCTCTCCTAAGCGTTTTGCAGGAATTTAGATGCCTCAGATTTCTTCGAGTGTACAACGCATAATTTTAAAATTTTGAAACGGTCTTTTTGATCACGAAATATTTTGTTTTTTTATCCAAAAGGCTGTTCATGCAAGTCATAGAAACATTGCAATTTTTTATTTAAATCAATATCTTTGTCTCGTGTTCGTGCTATCTCTAATCGCGCTATTTCATGCTTGATAATATGGAAGTGCAGAGAATAATCTGTCTCTGGGCGAAATACCTTATCTAATCAGTTGAAGTTAAAGATACTGATGCCCAATTCGTACGTAGTGATGGAGATAAGAACAAAAATCCTTCGTGCCTATGCTTTACGTTCACAGTTAACATGACCCTACTTTTTATCTTCTGTTCTTGATTTTATATCATGAACCGCGTTCGTAGCGAAACGATTTAAAGCAGGAGAGACGACATGGTATAAAGTATTCTTTAGACGGATTTTTGAAAGTTAACATTTATAGATATATAAGAATATTCCTGGTTACTTTGCTTACTAATGCGCTTGATTAGTACCACAAGTATGATGTTCTCAGTAGAAGATCGCTTACGCAAGCGCTTCTTCACTCAGGTGCATTCTATCGTGTAACGAGCATAGGCCAGATTTGAAAGTAATTTCAGATTCGGTACTGAGAGTTGGGATGCTTCCTTACAAATAAAGATATTCTATTCTATTCTATCTTGTTCGATTTTACAGCCTAACCTTCACCACGTCACGTCTTGTTCGAAGTTCAGCTTTGGGCTTGTCGGTACCGTTCCAGAGGTTCATTATAGCTGTCGCGCCAATTTGTCTCAACGAAGTCGCATGCCACGTTTTCGCGAAAGCGTGCGTAGTTGCGGAATCAGTACTAAACGAGTAAAAGAAAAAAAAAACGAATTAATGTTTTTTTGCGATAAACTTAACTTTAATAAACATACAATGAAAATGTTACCTCCCATTGAGAGCAAATTTGAGCGGTTTCTGGGATGCATTTTGTACAAATGAACATGTGTACGAAACATTTTTTTATATTACTATTTTGGAATGCTTCGGTTGGAAACATTTCTTCCGCGTTGTATAAATATTGGTAAAAAAGGATTTTGATTTTCTTAATTGGGAGAACTTCGTGTTCTTACGTTGAACTGAATGATAGCGAACGTTTTACTCCTTCCTCGCCTCCCTTCTTTTATCGATGTCCCGGTTTATACCGTCAGGATTGTGGTCTTGCTATGCTGAGCCTCCTGTGGTCTTAACATCTGCGCGTCTTTTATGTGACCTCCCATATCTGTTTTGGTCGCATATTTTGTGCCGAAGACTACTGAGAATGACGAATTGTATCTTTGAGTGCGTCTCCGAATTTTCGGAAAATATTTTTTGACAAATCAATTGATTCATATACTTTTTTCTTAAAGGATGGAGTAACAACATACTCTCTAACATACAAAATATTTCAATTTATATAAAAAAATATGCACACAATATAGAGACCCTGTATCGATATTTGAGCCTGTGCCTCTGTAACGTTTTCTAACTTAATGGGTGTTCAAGCTACTCCGGGAACAAGGGGAGAATGTGCAAAACATTAGTGCATCATATTTTAATCGAGAAAAAGCCAAAAACACGTCGGTCTACGGGGGCGCTAAGCGGCGTTGAAACCGTGCAGCAAATGACAAAAAAAAAAAGTTGCGGTATGTCGGAGTTTTTAAGATGCATGTCTAAAATGCAAATAAAATGATAATTATGCGAATCATTCCTACTCTATATAAAAGTAGCTATTTTTAACGTATGTGGGTTAAAAAAAACACAACTTTTCAAAAGTATACAAAAAACAAACAAATCAAATTTGACATTAGTGTTTGGACAGCGAAAGGTCGGTCTAACTTTGAGCTATGGCGATACTGTTGGACGCTGTGGATGCAAAATTAATCAGTGAAGTACCACTGCTTGTTTGGGGTCTTTAACGTGCCTCAAACAGTAGTGATAGACGACCGCACGCGGGTACGATGCTCATTCAGATCGAAAGCAACTATCGACGGAACTCAAGAATGAAATCAGTGTGCTTTCCTTTGCAGACTTGCACATTCAAATACAAAAATAACACCCAGCTTCGCACTTCCTTTGAAACTTCATGGCAGGACCCTATTTAATCTAAAATGCGCATTCAGTCATACAACAAGCGTAACTATTTTGTTGGCCTATTTTATATGCATGCCTGTTAATTTTTACGAATGTTTCTTGTACTTTGTAGAACAAGAAGGGTAAACTCACTAGGTTTAGGTGGGACGTCAGGAGGCATCTCCTGTTCGAAAGATCCGTTGCACTGGCTGTGTGAAAAACGAAATATTTATATTATACACAATTTCAACGATCAGCGAAATAGACAACGCGCACCATAAGTCACACTGCAGCGCAGTACCAGGCGCCTTTAAACGCCCTAGCTATGCATACGTACAAAACTCGAAAACAGAAAAAAAAAGAAACACACCGTGAAATTCGTACAAAGTTATAACTTTACGTTTCTTTACGGCCTGGCAATTATACGCTTAACTATCAGAAGCCTAACTAGCAGCAACCAAATAAAACACTGGCTGTAGATTTTTGCCGTCCTCGGAAGCATTGCTAAGGGACTGCAGGGAGTAGTTTCGTGCCTCTAATATTTTTGTGGCATCCACTTTCCGGCCGGCAAATCAATGAATGACGATGCTAGTGTTGTACTATTGATTTTGTCAATGGTGACTGTTTCAAAATGATAACGCTACAGGCACACCTGTCCCATCAGAGAAGAGCCAAAGTACAGCTTGCAACCACAGGAGGCAATAATTAAAGAGAAAAACCTCCCTCTAAGACGTTGTCTGGCAGCGGCCCCGTGGTACCCTGCGTAATCGGCTAGCGAATCCCTTCGTACTGTTAATAATACTTCATGAATTAGTACATTGCAGGTGACGCATATTACTTATGATTCCACTAAAAATGAAAGACCTTTACAGCTCCCCTTAATGCCGAATCAGAACGCAGCTCTTGAGAAAAAGACGGGAGCGTACGTAAAGGAGGGTTAGGATATGCCCCTCCTCCTCCTTCGTTCCCTCCCCTCCTCCTCTATCTCCCCCTTCTCTTGCCTTATACCTACTCCATTTTCCTCCTTCCTCCTCCTCTCATTCTCCTGCCCTCCTCCTCCCCTCCTCATCCATCGTCACGTCACTCGTGACCCTTGTGACGTCACTTGTGACCCTAGCGTCCCTCGTGTCGTCACTCGTGGAGGCCTCATGAAGGTCGTAGCCTTCGTCGTGACCTTCACGAGTGACCTTCGTGACGTCAAACGTGACGTCCCATGTGACGTCATTGTGGTAAACGTCCCATAATGCGCCGCGCGGTTACGCCGACTGTTCGTTTTAGAGCTGCGCTCTAAGACGAATTGTGAAATAGGTTTGTATTGACAGTTTTATAATAAAAGTTGACATACATCCCATTTAAACATATTATAAAAAAAACCAAAAAAAAAAAACCTGACAGAATTATACTTATGATATCGGAAGAACAATATTTTGGTGCGAATATTTCTGAAGTAAAATTGTTTATTTTTTTAAATTTATATTAAAGGCATTGCAATTATTACGTTGAGAGGTGCACCTGTGGAGGTGCAAATGTAGAGTCTTAATTTTGGTAAATGGGAGAGCCTCTTTTGCCCCCGAAATCGTGCTGTGTAATGACATCTGCCTCGCAAGTAAAATACAGCTATTTATAATGCGTTGTCATCAGTCGTTTGACTGATGACACGTAAAATACAGCTATTTATAATACGTCGTCATCAGTCGTATGACCTAGCGTTTTACTTTCAATTTGTATCACGTTAAGTCAGAACGCAGCCTACGCTACAAGTGCATTCAGCTAATCATTTAGCAACTAAAGCACAACATACCAGCAATCGCCATCTTTATTATGGCTAAACCATAATCAAGACTTAATCAACATGCTTGACTGCATTTTTATCTATTCTAGATTTGATTACGCTCTAACTAATCGTGAAGGTGAGTCTACCCCAAGAGAAAGTCACTTCATGCCTATACGGGTAGAAATTGAGGGAGAGAAGGAAACAAGATCGTGCGGGGACATCGGAACACCGAGCTCTGGTTGGAGTGACTAGTGGGTAGACGCAACGCTTGTTGCCTTTGTCACCACTGAATCTTCGAACGCGTTCAAATGCCGAACCTTGGTGCCCGACGTTTGGCGTTTGCGTTCGAACGCGTCTGAGCAGAGAGTAAAGACAAAGGCTTTGCCCACTAATAATTCCCTAATCTGCACACTAATCACTCCACTATTCTTCCCACTAATCATTCCAACCAGTGCTCGGTGTTCCGACGTCGCCTCACTCTCTCAACTTCTCCTCCCCCTCAATTTTTGTGTGTATATATCGATGAACTAAGGACCTTCAGCGCGCACACTAACTCTTCAAACCCACATTCGATGGCCCGTAAAATAGGTTGCTCAAAGTATCACGCTGCGATTTACTAGAGACGTCCGGCTAAGTGACGGAAGCTTGCAGTCAAAAATATGTGCCGAAGAATTCCTAATTAAAAGAATAAAAAAGAAAAACCCGTGCCGGGCAATTTGCGGCAGCATTCGCAGACGACGTCATAACCGTGCTCCCCTAGTTGTATGTTCTGCCGACAGATGATGCAGAGGGAGACACGAGAGTATGCGACGCCTCGATCGATCATCTCCGTACCAAAAATGGGGAGCCACGAGAAATTTAAATGCGTGTTTTCCTATCAAGTTTATTTTTATGTTCATGAGTTAATTATCGCATTTTCAGTATCGTACATTAGAGGGACCCGCACCAGCATAATCAAAAACAGGGGGATAAAGACGGGAGAAGAATGCGGCAAATCCTGTTTTGTTGTTTGTTTGTTTGTTGTTTGCGAGTTTTATGGCGCAAGAGCTACGATGGCCATACTGCGCCAAACTAGGTAAACTAAAATTGACTAGAAACAATGTACTAAGAAAGTATTTCGGCTATAGTTTGTGTAAAATCGCTATATTTTCTAGAAAAGCTAAAAGACGGTCGATTGATATTAGAGGCTGTTCTCCTAGGAACAGAGTAGGATGGAAAGGAGTACAATACTTGAAAAGCTCAGGAAAAAAGAACTTGTGTTGTTGTAGAAGACCAGGGCAAAGAAAAACATGTAGAACAGACAAGGTGTCTCCACAGTGGTCGCACACTGGTGGTTCGTCACCAACAAGTAGGTAACGATGGGTTAGGAAGGTGTGGCCGATCCTTAGCCGGCACAGAAGAACCTCACGGAAACGGCTCCGGTTATAGGAGCTTTCCCAGGTACCGATGTTTGGCTTGATGATATGAAGTTT
Source organism: Ixodes scapularis (assembly GCF_016920785.2). NCBI lineage: Eukaryota > Metazoa > Arthropoda > Arachnida > Ixodida > Ixodidae > Ixodes > Ixodes scapularis. Next base: position 52,920,142 of record NW_024609837.1, read on the forward strand.
GTTGTTATCGGCCAAATCCCACTCGGACTGCCACAGTTTTAAAAGTGAAAGCCGTATGGGCCTTGTTAGGTCTTGGTATGGTATGCGTGCGCGTGATGGTAAGAGGTTACGCGACGAGGCGGCCAGCCTATCTGCAGCCTCGTTGCCTGTAATGCCCACATGGCTCGGAATCCAACAAAACCTAATATCCTTCCCATCTCCAAGGCCCAGTTGAACTTTAGCCCGTACAAGTTGAGTCAGCTTGTTCTTGGTTGAATTAAGTGAGCACGCTGCAGTAACAACGCTCCGAGAGTCCACAAAAAGAACTGCTTTCATTACTTTGCTCCGGATAATATAGTCAAGTGCTGACAGCACGCCATATAGCTCGGAAGTAAAAACGCTAGCAACATTATTTAGCCGTGTCACATGTGTAAACGAATTAGAGTGAACAGCAGAGCCTACATACGTTGAGGACTTGGTTCCGTCAGTGTAAAATTGATGATAATCCTTGTACTTTTCTTGCAGTGCAAGAAATTCCTGTTGTAAAATGAGTGAAGAGGTATTATGTTTATTAAATTTTGTGAAGTACCGATCACAAGTTATAGGTTTGATATCCCAAGGGGCAATATGACATGCACTTTCTATAAGGTAGACATTTTCACGAGGCAGGCCGAGAGAGAGACGAAGGTCCTCAAAACGAAGACTCAGGGGTCGAACAACAGTTGGCTTGTGGTCAAAGGTACGCCAAAATCTCGACTCTCGAATATAAGTGTGAGCTGGATGACTAGAATCCGATAAAACTTTGTAAACATAGACTAGACTAAGGAGCTGCCGCCTTTTCTCGAGTGACATTTCATTAGAGTCAACATACAAGCTTGGGATAGGGGATGTTCGAAAAGCGCCACTTGCTATACGCAACCCAAGATGGTGCACGGGATCAAGCATTTTCAATGCAGATGGCCGAGCAGATGCATACACAATAGCGCCATAATCAAGACGTGATCGTACGAGAGAGGAATAGAGACGAAGCAGACACCTTTTATCGGAGCCCCAATACTTGTGAGAAAGAACTTTTAGGATATTCATAGTCTGCATACATTTTTGCTTCAGCCACTTGAGGTGAGGTACAAAGCTAAGTTTACGGTCGAAAATGACTCCTAAGAACTTATGCTCTGGTCTTACTGCAATGCTATTTCCATTTAAATTGAGAATCGGATCTAACCGAAGCCCACGCCGCAGAGAAAAGGGGACACAGATTGTTTTTTCTGAAGAGAACTTAAAACCATTTTCATTTGCCCATTTAGTCATTTTATTTATGGTTAGCTGCAGCTGCCTTTCACAGCTAGACATATTACAAGATGCAACAGAAATCTGAATATCATCCACATACAGGGAGTGCGACACGGAAGAAGGTATGACCTGACAGAGAGAATTAATTTTTACGGCGAAGAGAGTGACACTCAGGACTCCGCCCTGAGGAACACCGTTTTCTTGAACATACGAATCAGATAATGTAGTGCCTAGCCGGACACGGAAAGTGCGTTCACACAGGAAGTTTTTTATGCAATGAAGCAATCGGCCACGTACTCCATACATAAATAGGTCACGCAGGATGCCATGTTTCCAAGTTGTATCATAAGCCTTTTCCAAGTCAAAAAAGACAGAAACACAATGCTGCTTATTTACGAATGCCTCACGTACAACTGCCTCCAGCCGAGCTAAATGGTCGGTCGTGGAACGTCCAGGTCGACAGCCGCACTGATTTATGTCCAAAATGTTGTGTTGTTCGAGGAAATAAACAAGCCGTTTATTAACTAACCTTTCAAAAGTTTTTCCCAAGCAACTCGTCAGTGCTATTGGCCTGTAGCTGGCAGGAAAGGAAGGGTCTTTTCCGGGCTTCAGCAGTGGAATAACCTCTGCCCGCTTCCATTCGGAAGGGAAATGTGAGTCTTTCCACAGACCATTGAAGTAAACGAGAAGGGCAGCGAGTGATTCCTTCGACAAGTGTCGGATCATCTCATAATGTATTCGGTCAGGACCAGGAGACGAGTTTTTCCGGACATTAAGTGCCATTTGGAGCTCGACCATCGTAAACGGTTGATTGTAGGGTGCAGAAGCTCCTCCTGCCAAGCTGACTTTCATTTTTTCTGCATCTGTCTTAAACTTCAAAAACGCTGAAGAGTAATGGGAGGAGTTGGAAATGGCTGCAAAATGTTCGCCCAACAGATTAGCCTGGTCATGCAACGAATCCACTGAAGGAAAAAGAGGAACTGTAAAGCAACGGTATCTGCCTTCGACCTTGTGAAGTCGTTCGCACACTTCCTTTGCTGGGACGTAGCTGCTGATAGAGGTCAGATAACCTTTCCAAGACTTCCTCTTTGCCTGCTTCCTGGTTGAACGAGCTTGAGCTCTATTTCTGTGAAACTCTAACAAATTCACAGATGTTGGATATCTCCGAAATATACTCCAAGCCTTATCTTGTTTTTTCTTAGTGGCGGAACATTCTTTACTCCACCATGGCTTACATTTTTTTGCAATGTTACATGAAGTCTGAGGGATGGAGCGAAAGGCAGCATTTATGATCTGATCTGTAATGTATGTGGTGGCTTCATCATGTGTTAATGGCAAGAACATGCAAGGTTTGAGTTCCGAGTTTAGGCTAAAAAGACCCCAGTCTGCCTTTTCCAGTTTCCAACGTGGATTGCGTTTCATGAGGCTTGGAATAGATACCTGACTTTCCAAAACGACTGGAAAGTGGTCGCTCCCAAAGGGGTTATTTAAAACTTTCCAAGTAAACATAGAAAACAGTGAGGGGGATGAAATTGAAAGGTCAATAGATGTAAATGAGTTGTGAGCAACGCTAAAAAAGGTTGGATCTTTCGTATTCATAAGGCACAGCCCAGAAGATAATAAAAGACGCTCAATTACCCCACCACGCGAGTCCTGACGGGCGCTACCCCACAGGGGGTGGTGAGCATTAAAATCTCCTAACAGTAAAAATGGATGAGGAAGCTGTGTAACCAGCCGTTGAAGATCATGAAGATGCAGTGAAGTGTTAGGTGGAATATAAATAGAAACGACAGTAATAAGGCGGTCCAAAAGAAGTCGTACAGCCACAGCCTCAAGAGGCGTAGCCAGAGGAACCTGAGAGCAGGCGACTCCATTCTGGACAACCACAGCTACTTCATCAGATGAATTAGATGCAAGGCGATCTTTTCTAAAAACTTGATGGCGGCGCAATATTGACTTATGATGATCATTGAGGTGTGTCTCTTGTAAAGAGAGAGCAATAGGACGTAAATTGTCCATAAAAAAATTAACATCGTCAATATTACGTAAAAGACCGCGGCAGTTCCACTGCATAAAATGAAATTTAGTCATGCCTCTAAAACAAAATAATAATAAAAAAAAAATTAAATTAAAACGCTAAAACGTTGTTGACCTTGTAATACTAGAAGGGAATACATAAAAACTTACAAATCTGCCGCTCATGGCAACAATAGACCAACATCATTACTTTGGTGGGATGACAGGTTTTTTGTTTTTCTGTTTACTCTTAGGAGTCTGCCAGTCCATGTCGTCTTGGTCAGACGCATGAATAGAGACTTCCGTGCCCTCATCCATTGCCTCTACTTCTTCAGGCGAGGCCTTTGCTGCTGGTTTGGGCAGGCTCGGAGGATGGGGCGCCATGCCCCGTCCACGACCAGCCCCAGTCAAATGGGCGGTGGAGGTGCTGGACGGGGAGTCGCCCAAGTGCACCCGTTCCTGCCCCTTAGGTGCTGCAGGAGCGGCACGAGAGCCATGCCGCTCCCTCGATGATGCTCTCTCCAGGGAGTGTGGGCGAGAGTGTCGACCATTCTCCCTGGAAGGAGATCGCAGAGGAGGGACGGTTGCCGCAGCCGCCGGCCCATCCTGAGCTTGGGAAGCAGCCTGCGTACCCTCTACGTGAGAGGGCTGAGGCTGTTTCCCCGCAGGAGCGCGAGTGTTTGCGCTCTGCCTGGAAGGGCCAGCAGACCCACCAGCCGAGATTGCACGCCCTGGAAGCTGAATCTTCAGCTGGGGCGTGGGGGACTGCCGTGGCTTCCCATAGTCCAGAAAGGACGTCTAGGTTCCCACTGCAACCTTCACTGGTGCAGGTCCCCGCTGCACCACCTGTGCATACCCGCCTTTGCGCAAGAACGCAAAGCGACGGCGCGCTTCCGGGTAGGAGAGGTTTTCTTTGACCTTCAAGGTAAGTACGTCTTTTTCTTCTTTCCATGTCTTGCAAGATCTAGAATACGCGGGGTGTGGGTCATTACAGTTTACACAATGGGCTTCATTAGAGCAAGTATCTGCAGCGTGGTCATTTTTCCCACACTTGGCACAAGTGGCCTTACCACGGCAGTTCTGAGAGCCGTGGCCAAACCGCTGGCAGTTGAAACATCTCCGAGGGTTTGGAATATAAGGCCGAACCCTGCAGTGCAGGTACCCAGCCTTCACCGCGTCAGGAAGTGTGGTGGATTGGAAAGTTAGAACTATGTGCTTGGTTTTACGTTCTTGGCCATCACGACGCAAAGAGATGCGCCTTGCAGCAATAACTCCTTGATCAGAAAGGCCCTCAACTATTTCGGTGTCACTGCTCTCAAGAAGGTCATCCTCGGAGATAACTCCTTGGATGGAGTTTAAGGTGCGGTGAGGTGTGACCGTTACTTCGTGATCAGCTACAGTTCTCAAGGCAAGGAGGGCAGCACTCTGCTCACTTGATTCGATTTCGACGAGTAGGTCACCCGATGGCATTTTCTTGGCTTTAAATTCCTTTCCGACAACACCTTCGAGTGTTTTTGCGACAAGGAATGGAGATAATTTAGACAGCTGTTACTCACTTTCAGAGTGAAGAACCAAGAACTTCGGGAATCTGGTAGGTGTAGGTGGTGTCGTCTTTGTGGCTTGGACTTCGGTGCGGACCCTTTTCAGGGGCCGATCGAGGGAGGTTTTAGCGCGAGAACCCATAACATGGGGAGGAAGTTTCAGTGCCCGGGTGCACCGCCCACCACGGAGCCCAACAAGGGGGTAGGTAATGTGCCATAGCAAGATGGGCTTGGCTGTCACAATTACTCTACCAGTGCTGCCCGGGCACTATACCCTAGTGTGGTTGCAGGGACAGGACCTGTTTCCACTCAAGGTTGGCCCTTGCCGCCTAAGAAGGTGAAAAAGGAAGGAAGAGAGTGTAGAAGAAAAGAGAAAGAGGTGGAAGGAAAAGTGAAAGAAGGAAGAAGAGGGTAGAGGAGGCGACTGACTGAATCATCCTGGTCGGGCCAAGCCAGGACACCCGTCTACGAGAAGCAGGGGTCGAAGTGGTGTATTGCCTTGCCCGGGGGGCCCCGAAGGGTCCAAACATACCCCGGGCTCAGCTCAACCACCAGGGTCCCCTTTTCCCCGGACACGGGTTAAGCCACGCACAGCCAGACGTGGGTGGGCGAACCCACATGGCTCGGGGTTCGTAGTGACGCCACTCACCAAGCACCTACTAAAGTAGGTGCCCCCTGCGTGCGGGTATGGTGGCCCACGTAGCTGGGGTCCGTGGTGACGCAACTCACCAAGCACCTAGCACCTAAGGTGCAGGGGCCCCCTGCGGGGCTCGGGGTCCGTGGAGACGCCACTCTCCAAACCCCTGCTTTCACAGGTGCCCCCTGCGGGGTCGGCAAATCCTAAGCGCTGACATCGGTGGTACTGAGCGAAACAACGAAAAAGAGAACGAGAGAAAAGCTGGGAAAGAGAGCAGGCGGAAAGGTTAGGCGTGTTCGTTTTGCCGCGACGAGTTGAAGCATGGTTTAAGTTGCTCGAGTGCTTATCAACTTAATTGTTTTTTATACAATGCGTGATGCCGGCGTTTTATTGCTAGGTAAGTTAGAAAAGTGTTACAGGCAATGTTTTGCTGCGCGCCGCCAGCGATATGGGTCCATCGAGACCGCCCACTCATATGACTCATGTCCGCCCACTCTGCGGTTGCCGCTCCCTTATTGGGTCATGTGTACCGTGACGTCAGGGAGAGGATTCCGCTTGGCGATATCGTATCCGGCTCCCTTCTCTGCCCCGTGTCCTGGTTTGCGATCATGCTGACCTATTGTTCAGTGCCGCAATGCGAATCCCGGAAACAAGCCGGTGTCAGCGTTCACCACCCAAAGACGTCGAGGTTTAAGAAAGCATGGACAATCAAGCTAAGAATGGGAAAGGCACCGTTAAGGTCGGCAGTTGTGTGCCGCAATCCCTTCTAGGAGCGGGACCTCGTTTACCCGGTGTACAAGACGCTGCGTATGGCTGTTCCCGACGTGCTTCCTTACGTTTTCTAAGCGTGTTCGTTACTTTTACATTTATAATTAGGTTGAAAGTATCAAAAGCAATCGACGGAGGCAATTCCGCCGATGAACCTCTCCGTCCATCCAAACGACACGAGGCGACCGTGTGAGGGGTTGGCGAAAAGGCGGCGTAAGTGTTTCAGACGCTAAAATTCTGTACCTTGCATGTTCACGAGCTAGGAGAGCTCCGCTTTGAGGGAATTTCAAATGTCATTTGTATAAAAGGCCTTTGGGCGGTCGGCAAATTAGCTCATGACCCTAACACTGCGGGTGCAACACTGCATCTGCTGGCCCGCACATCCTTTAAAGCCCTGGGTTTAAAGGCCCTTCAAATGGCCGTGCTTTTATCCAACACGCCAGACATTATCTCAAATAGGCACGTCATTCCTGACATCGGCGAATATGAAGCAGTCATGGCAGATGTTAACCTAGCAAATAAAAAAATGTTTGTCGGTCAAAATCACGGAAGGTGTTTTTATGCAACAAAGCAGAGTACAGCGGTGTACGATGTGCACTCTACTCGTATATATCAACCTCGGAAACATTGGCTGAAAAACTGAATATCGAGAATCTGTGGCGTGTTTTCAGGAATAAATAAGCGAAATAATAGCTTTTTCTCTTCTACGCTTACTCCCAAGCGTGCACGTAACAAACCTTGTGTACCTTGTCGGCTCCGTAGCCTTATTAAAAAAAAGCGAAAGGTGCTTCTAAAGTACCGTAGCAGTCAACTTGCAGCCGATCCTGCCAAGCTATGCGAACTAAGTGTTTACGTGAAAACCAGTATTCAAACAGCCAAACAACTATATTTTGAAGCATTTGACGAGAGGGTGCGAAATAGCCCAAAGGAATTTTGGAGATATGTGCGGAATACTGGCAAATGTGATCCGTCGCTTAAACAGGATGATGTGTTCCGCCGCTTAAACAGGATGACAGTGTTGTGCAAAGGGGTACTGATAAGGCTCAGCTATTGAATTAATTTTTTATTCTGTGTTTAGCCCCTCTGCACAGCGAGATGTTAATTTTTGATGCGGCCTTTGTGACTAATGAGGTGCCGTCGATTACGCTCGAAGTAAAGGGAATAAGGAAGCTTTTAAATGAACTGGATGCAGGCATAACAACAGGCCCCTATAGCATTCCTCTCTGTATTGTCATGCTCTGGTATATTATGTCTGTATTTTTATGTTCTTTATGAGAAATCTTTAAGTGCTGCATCATTACCGCTAGATTGGAAGCTTGGTCGAATGGTTCCAATACACATATGAGATTCAAGGAATGTAGTCACAAATTACCGTCAAACTTCAGTGACTAGTATCGCTTGTAAGCTAACTGAGCACATTTTATACACTGGTATAATCCATCGCGTAAATTCTTCGGGAATGCTGCATCCGTGCCAGCATGGCTTTAGCCAAAGTTACTCGCGTGTGACACAGTTAACAGAGTTTGTACATGAACCGGCTGATGCTGCTCATGGCTGTGATAGTGTTGAATGCATGTTGCTATTAACAATCCCACGATTTGTTAATAGCAAAACTTTGCGGTTACCAAATTGATAAAAAGGTGGTATATTGAATACGCGAATATTTGTTTCTCCGTAAACAATACGCTGTGCTAAAAAGTTGAAAGTCCGAATGCGCTGTTGGGACATCAGGAGTTCCCGCAAGGATCTGTTCTTGGGCCGCTGTTATTAATGTCGTATTGGAACGATATCGTCAATGTTGTGTCATCTTCAGTGCGCCTTTTTGCGGACGATTGTGTTGTCTATCAAAAATACAAGAGAGTGATGACATTGTCGTTTTACAGGCAGATGTAAATGCTATTACAGATCGGTCCAAACAGTGGGCAATGAGTATTATTCTTAAAAAAACTGGTCAGATTACTTTTACTAAACGTCTTGTCTCATACCTCGGTGCTTATATAAAATGACGAACCCCGTCTTCACCACCTACGAATACAAATATATTGTGGTATTCTTAACCACGATCTTAAGTTGGAATAAGCCCGTTGATTATATTGTTTTTAAAGCCTCAAGAATGCCTGACTTCCTCTCTCGTAATTTGAAGTTTCTGCCAGCTTCCCTAAAGGAAAAACTTTATTTCTCGCATCTTCTCTCGAATTTTAAGATATGCTTGCACCATATGGGAGCCTTGCACTTCTATTAAAAAAAAGACTAATCAATAAAATGTACTAAGCGGGCTGCTCGTTTTGTTTTAAACAATTATGACAGCCGACTTAGTCTGTCACGTGCGAAACAGACTGGGATGGAGGGATTTACGCGCCAGGACGATTAGCTTTCTACTCACATTGTTTAATGGCATATTTCATTGTACGACTGGGATTAACAGCGAAAAGTACCTTCACCCGCCACGTGATATATATCGCAACGAAAGGATCACATGTATAAGGTTAAGGTATTCCGCTGTAAAACGTTTTTTCAGCCTTGGGGGTTAACATTGTTCCTAACGATATGTTTTATTTACCACTAACGTCGTAGTGTTTCGTAAACCGCATTTTTAAGGAACCTGAGCTTTGTTGTGGGACTGAAATATATATGAAATGTTATTATTTTGTTAGCTTTTGTATAACTACTCATATTTTTCATTGTCAACTTTCCCCCTACTGTATTGCCCCATGGCACTGTAGGTATCTGCATAAATAAATAAATAAAAAATCATCTGTCGGCGGACTGACGAACGAAGTGAGCACGTTGATGACATCGTCTGCGAAAGCCACCGTAGATTGCTCGAAATAGTTCATTTTTTTTTTTAGGAAAGAGGTAAGTTTATTCTTCGACATTTTTACTTCAGGCTTACACCACCTAGCCTTACCTCCGTAGTAAATACATAGCAGCGCAATACGTTGAGTTTCCGAATTTCGCTGAACATCGAAAGTGGGTTCGCGTTAGTTTACATTTGGTATTGCTGAGGGCTTCACTTCCCTATATCTTTTATCTCTTTGATTCGTTTCTGTACTTATTTTTTAATGTATAAAAAGTTTATGAAAAGCGCATAATTGATGAGTAATGATATTGTTTGATGAAGGAATTCACGCTTCAAGAGCTTCAAGCCCTCCATTTCTGATTCGTAGTTTTGACCTGAATGCAGTTTTTTTACGTAAGCATGCCAGGCTTTAGTTCTTAAATGCAAGAGATGCAAGACGGAGAGAACGGTTGGTGACTCCACGAGAGGGTTCGAACTTTATTCTGTATGCTTTAACCTTGCCAATCTTAGACGCCAGGGGCGATGTTATTAACCTTCTCAGTGATGTTTCATAGGAAGCTAGTTTACCTATCTCATCGGTGTTACTTTTCAACCCTAGTTGCCGGTAAGTTAGTATAGAACACAACAATTCTTTACCGGTGCTTACACTTAATTACACAGTAGTGGGAAATCACCTTAACATTTTTCATTATGGAACATTGCTATTATATACATATTTGATTCCCCGCACAAGCGAGATAACTACGCCGGGACAATTACCGTATTTTCAGGACTATAGTCCGTGTACTACACAAATTTAAAAGTTGAAATTTTGCCCGGTTCAGACCGTCTACAGGCGCGGGCTCTAGAGTTTTTTTTTGTTTTTTTTTTTTGTTTTTTTCTCTATATTGTTCACTGTGACAAGACGGGAACAATTTTATGAATGAAAGAGTATATTAATGGTGATTTATATACGATACAAGCTTCTTTTTTTGTGAGCTGATAAAGTAGACATTTGTCAAGGCGTGATGTGTATGATAAGTTTTACGTTCGGATTAAGCACTAAGTTGGTAAGTGCGGACTATGCGCTGGGTGCGGATTATCTAAGCAAAATCTTTCATTTTTGACCCCAAGTTTGCCGCTGCGGACTACACACCGGATGGGGACTATAGTCCGGAAATGGCGGTAATCGATTAACCATTACCATTCATCGAATAATTTTTTAATCGGTAAATTTACCGATTACTGATTTACCGGCTAACGTTTAGCCAGTAAATTGGATGAGGCTTATGTTCAACATTTCTGAAGGAAATTAAAAATAATTGTTTTACTACTTAATGCATATTTATGCATTTAAGGAGGCATCATTGTTATATTCCGGGGCAAAACACTTTATGATACCTTATGATAGTAATCCAGAAGTATTACCAGACTTATATTCATTCTAAAAAATATTTTGTAATCGAAATAGCTGCCTAGTTTTTTAGGGAGTCAGTTCTTAAATGAGAATGCATATTCTACCATGGATGGCATATTAAGATATAATAAAAATAAACATTTGTTGTTTTGACACAGTTTACTTATTGTGCTCGGTGGTCAATGGAACCGGTCAATCAATTAATTAAGTAAAAAAACAGCGATTAATTAGAATAAACATTCAAGGGATGATATGCCCTTCAAGAGAATGTTTGTTTTAGTAAATATGCGATGATTTCAGCATTATGTACGCACCTTAAGTAGTCCTCCATCGATTGTGTCAAATTGTCCGGTTTTTGGTGCACATAGGGTACTTTAACCGGGTTTACACTGAAAGATGAACAGCGGTTAAGCATAAACTGTTCGCAGAGGTCTTTAAGCCACAACCACGTATATCCTGTCAACTGCTGACAGGACGTAGTGGCGTTATCTGGCCTACTTTATTTTTATTTCACATTATTAGTTAATGGCGAAGAAAAGACGGAGTTTGTTCATACTAAAAGTTAGGCCCGAAGATCAATGCATTTTAGATGCAAGTGGTATTTCTTATAAAACAAAATAAGTATAATATACACGTATTTGAAAAACCGGAGAAGACGGACGAAAAAGGGGACAAACACAAAACGTCTGAAACGCAGCAACTAAACTTTATTGACACAACCGCTTATATATCATTTGTCACACGTCCGTCTCCTGGAATTGGCACACGTCTTTGTGACCTTCAATCGCGGTAAAGACCTCCTCTCGCACAAAACAATGGTGCAGGCAACACCTCAAAACAAAACAACCTTGCCAAAGCGCTCCCTCATCTATTCGTTCCCAGGTCCCACACTGCCGCCTGATATGACAAACAGCAACCCATTACCAAAAGCTAAAAAATAACTATTACAACAACATAAAACATTTGGGTCACTCCATCTAGTGGTATTGACGGTTGGCTGACAATTCCCTACAGACACAATTCTGATTGTATCCTTGAGGATCCTTTTTGCATAATCTTTTTCTTTGCTTACCACCACAGTTCTTTTCTAATCAGGCAAGCAATTATTGCATTCCTGCACAGTTTAGGGATCTCAGAATTCGGAGATCTGTCCCACGAAAACTCACAGGTCATTGGGATATACACTACTGTAACCTGGCAATCAACGGTGGCTTCCCTATGCCGTTTTTGACAATCCTGTGCTCCACCCACTAACAATGTAAGCCTGTTTAATTTAGAGTCGAAAGAGATAATCACCCTCACCCGGAATCTCCCGGCTATCACCAGCAGTTTGTGTGAAAAATTAGGGGAAAATGGAATGCTCACGACCTTGTCTGGTTTCTTCCTTTTTTTCCGCACCATTTCTCCGATTCTCTCCAAGCACTTCCTTGCGACCCGCTCCACATTGTTACCCTTATCGGCCGTAGTTTCCGCTTTATTCAAATATGTATAACATCAACCAGCTTGCCTGTTCACTTACTCTTTCTTCGATATAATTAAGCTTCTCAATTAGTTATGAATTTTAATGTTTCTGCTGACATCTTAAAAGTCAGTTTTGTGTTCATAACACAAAAATGAATAATTCTAGTTTCTCAGAACAATTTTTTTAAATAAGCAAATGACGACTGATAAGTTCTTGTTGATAAGACTTTAGAGGGCCGTGTCATGTCGTCGCTGACATTGTTTTAACTTTACTAATATTGCTCTCTCTCTCTCTCTACATACAGGGTATTATTCCACGTAAATTGAGACAAGGTTTAAAAATATCTTGGTGTATTTTAGGAAGACAAAACGAAACGAATATAAGTGAGGCTATTTTTTTGTGTTTTACCTAGTAAAATAAGAATTAATATAATTAATAAACTAAAGTTTCAATGACAAAGTTGTAGAGCGTCTTCAGAAACATCCAATTCAGTGGTTATATCAAGAAACCTCTAAGACTGTTCGTTTTCCAGGGCTTCCAAAAGAGCTAGCAAATTATGAGAAGAAAAAAAAATGAGACAGAAGCGCGTATACTTTAAACGCGCCTTGTCAACTGTTTTCCATTCAGCGTCAGGGTCAAGTTTATTCAAGCCACGACTGAGGGCGCTCCATTACAAGGTGCACATGCGCAAAATCACACGTTTATTATTATTTTTTTTTTATGGTGCGCAAACTTTATATTTGTTAACGTGTCTTACGCTTTCGGGGACTGATTTTTAACTACTGGTTGATTTTTAATTTTATATTTACTACCTCATTTACAGTTTACTGATACGAAATTTAGGAATCCTTTCTCTGCATCTGAACTCTTAATTAGCTAACCGTAATGCGTGCCGCGCGTCTTTCTCTTCGCTGCGCTCTCGGCCAAGTCACTACGAGTACAAAGTACATCGTCTAAAATTTTCGTAAAACTTTGTAAGTATGCAATTTTGTCCACAAACGTGTGTAGACTATCTAATTTAAATGAAAAAGCCAAAAACGAGGAACATGCGTAGTCTACTATGGTTCATACGCACCTGTCCCTGATCATTTCGGCCAGCATATTGCTGATGTCGTAATGATGGTGTGCATCGTATGCTAAGATCATGGTTACGACACCGTCGCACAACGTCTTCTGCGAGGAATATCCTGAAATATACGCGTTATGTTATTTCCCGTTGCTTCTTTCAACAATCTACTCTTTCCCCATATATAACGTCATTTTGCAAAGGTTCCTTAAACTGACACTGTAATGAATAGAAACAAATTTAAAGGGCTTAGATGGGACAAGTAGTTTATGAAACATTTTTTGCGGAAAGAAATATTTAAATAAATTACCGTAATAGTTATGTTACTAGGCGATATTCAGGTCGAAGTTGCTCCGCTCTATCCTTCGTTCACTCCTAAGCTGAGACTGCGGGGGAAGGTACAAGCGCTTTGGACCTGCCATACGTCAATCCTTCGCCACGCGATCACGCTCTCGGTCAAATCCTCGCGCGAATGGATGTTTGTTGTAAAATTGTTTCTTCCTGACGGGGTAGTCCTTTACTAGACATATTTTTGTACGTTTCAGAAACAAACAATGTGCGTGAAGTCAATATTGGTTAGAAAGAAAATATCACGAGATCGCCTTTTGTAGCGTAAGCTACACCGGCGGTGGTTAAGCAGTAGCGTGGCTCGCATAATGAGCCGTGCTTTGTGCTGCGCATGCGCGAGGAGCGGTGAGGTCACACGGCGCAAAGCAAGCGCGCCGGAGCCGCCGCCGCCGCGCGCGCCTCGCCGGTCTGCGCATTCCAGAGGAGTGACGTCATAGCCGCGCAGACGCGCTGGCGCCGCCGCGTGCCCAGCTGTGCGCCTCCGTTGCGCAGTAGGCAAGTCTGACGCTGCACCGGAGTCGCTTGATAGCGCCTCTCATTTTGTGCGCCTAAGCTCACGCTACGTATATCCTGGCATAGCCGAGCTAAGCCACCGCAATTTTTTTCCTTCGGTTTCGGACGATAAGAAACATGGCTACCGGCGTTTGCGGCAGGGGGTTTATAAACCGCTAACATTGAGTAACTGGCTCAGTTAGTCTACTTTTATGAGTGAGTTGCTTTCCGTTCATCGAGATGTTCAGAGGAAGATCTCAAATCACGTAATTTGCAGCAAACTGTCAAGTATAGGACTTCGGAAGCGCTCTACGGGTGCTGGTTTTCGTAGCCGAATTGGCGTAAGCCTAGGATCACATGTCAACTGTTTTGCTTGATTTGTTCGTTTGCGCGTTTCTATGTTGAATAAACGTGTCGGTTCCCGTAAAAGCGGTCAGTTACTTTGAGAATTTCGCAGCCGTGGTGATGGCGACCATGATTTTAGTACGGATAGGTAACCCGAACAGGTAAGAATTGAGAGTAGGGCTGGGCAATTGATCGATTAACCTACCTATTAATCGATTAAGGCTTTAATCGCGATTAATTTTTTACCGGTTAACCGGTAATTAGTGTTTTAACGAACCAAAATAAAATAAAGAGTAAACGGTTTCACCACGCAGACGTGGACGAGAACACCTGTATGAGGGGTAAACTCTATGTCAAAATATAGTGTAAAGTAAACTCTAGGGGCAAGATTTGTAGATCCTGAGAAGTGCAGAAGGTTAAACGTGTAGTTTAGCGCAACAGAGACTAAAGTTTAAACAATTAAAGGAGGCTGCTCTTGCCGGATAATATCAACGAACCTCTTTACCTCATGCAGCTGAAGTAATAATATGTGAGTGTAAGTACCTTTGAACTGTTCTTAACCACACATCAAGGTTGATTCATAATAAAAATTGCATATTTCGTCTTTTATCTCATATTAAGAACATGCAAAAACAGAAAACACATATTAATTTTGACTTTTTTAAAAATATTATGCATAAAAATTAACATGACCGATTAATCGATTAATTAATCGATTAAAGGGTTGCGATTAATCGGGTTAAAACTTTTAATCGACGCCCAGCCCTAATTGAGAGTCATTTGGTTGGAAGCAATTGGCTGTTCGCCTCGCATCAAGTTTTTCCAGGTATTTGTTATTTAACGTTAAAGCGCACAGAAGAAAAAGAAAATCACTCATGGACACGGACACGCTAAAAATAATAGTTGCTCAGCGCTGAACTCACAACTCTCGGTTTGTACTGGTTATCTCTTCGCTGTATTTACACTGAACAACTCCTTTTCTGTGCACTACAAGCAAAATTACAAATTAAAAACTGAAATTTTTTACAATATTTATAAAATTCCCCGACAAATAAATACAAAACAAAAAGAACGCTGACAGGTGTCAGCAGCCCATCTATAACTCTTCCAAAAATTGAACTTGAATATTCGGCCAAAGGGTTTCTCATGCAGCAACGGTAAGAATCTTTTAACAATATTAATTTTAATTTTTCAATTTCACTTTTTCATTTTTTAACCCTAATTTGTGCTCTTATTTTTCATTTTTGTGATTTTTGTAAGGAATTTTTTTTTTCGATTGGAATCTCGTTCTTAGTGCGTCTGAAGATGAGTTGTTCATTGTAAGTAGTAGAAGAAGATAGCCAATACAAACTAAGGCGTTGGGCGACTGTGCTATACAGGGTGTCTTAAGTCACCAGGCTCGATCTAAAATGGGCCGTACAAATCGGCGCCTGCGCGTAGAAATCTAAACTTTTCGTCGAAGGTGTATTTCACAGGTCGTTGTTTTTTCAAGTAAAATTACAAAGCCTATCTCCCTTTCTGTAAAAACTAGGGTCGAGAAATTTGCCAGGGTCAACGGCGGGCGGCGACGCAAGCAAACAAGTCGAGTGGCGGGGCGCGTTTGGCTCACGTACTGATAGATGGCGTCGGTAACAGGGTCGGAAAGTGTAGCCGGCCAGCTATTGAAAGTAGACAACATGGAGACAAAATCCGTCGGCAGCAAAAGCGCCGTCGTTATGCAGCCGCATTTTTTTACTCCGGTTTGGTACATTACAAAAAGATTATGTTCATTTTAGTAGACCACGGTCGTCGCGAGCAGTCTCGATAAGGACGTGGCGCCATCTATCAATACGTGTGCCAAACGCGTCCCGCCACTCGACTTGGCTATCTGCGTCGCCGCCCGCCGTGGGTGCTGGCTAGTTTTTTGGCCCCAGTTTTTACAGAATGGAAGCTACGCTTTGCAATTCGTATGAAAAAAACGACCTATGAAATACACCATTGACAAAAAGTTTAGATTTCTACGGGCAGGCGCCGATTTTTACGGCCTATTTTAGATCGAGCCTGGTGGCTTCAGACGCCCCATATTGTAGTGTGCCTGCAACCATAAGTTTTTTTTGTTTGTTTTTGTTTTTGCATTTAACGTTAATTAACAGCAACCACCAACTCGCCCAGTCAGCTTCCCTAACACGTCCAGGTATGTTTCAGTCATTTTCCTCCTGAAGGCCAGCTGTCAAATTTTGAGCAGTGCACCTGGCTTTCGAAAGCGAACATCTTTAGGTCGTGTTACAATTGTGCGGCATCACGCTCACCCACCTTGACAGCGGATGCTATGCAGGAGAGCAGCAAGAACAGAAAAACTAAAAGGTCTACGTATTCATTTTCTTGACTTTTTTGTACTGTTTGATAGCCTTATACCGCACACCAGAAGACGCTGACAGACGATTAAATTGGACCGTTGATCGTGCATGATGGAACGCTAGAACGCCGCTTTCATGGTCGCGTCTTGCAAGCGTTGCAGACGGTTTTAGACGGAATAGTAGGCTAACGCAAGCAATGGCGGACGCCGATGTGTCGCTTCCATGGCCGGGTCTTATAAACGTTTCAGGTGGCAATAGATTGTGTTCTAATAGCCGACGATGTCGTAAGCTGCGACTCGTCTGCCCGCACGACTAGCAGACGGTGTCAGACTCCAGACTAGACTCGCCGGACGTCGCGACAGGAAGACATTAGGTTTGCAAACGTGTTCAGCCTAGCAGCCCAGCCAATCCAGCAGTAGTGGGTGGGGCCACCGTTTTGTGGCATAGAGTTAATATTAGGGCTATGCGTGGATCGAACATTTTAATCCAATTAATCGTCAAATTTTAATTGACTAATTAATCGATTAATCCGTTTAGCTTATTCCCACGCAGAATACTTTTTAAAGAGTCAAATCTAATTTTATTTTGCCTTTGATGAATAGGTGATAAACGGCACAATGTACAATTTCGGATTTTAAATAAACCTTGATATGTAGTTGAGGACATTGAAACTACACATACACTCACAAATTATTACTTTAGCCAAAGAGGTAAAGAGGTTCGTTGATATTCTCAGGCAATGCGCACTCCCTTGATAGTTCACAAGAGACTGCTGTCCTAAACGGAAACTCGCACGCCGTTGAAGTGGCCCGGACACGTATAACCTTCTCCACTTGTTCCGAGTCACAAATTTCGCCCCTACAGTTTACTTTAAGTCAAAATCTCACCAAACGTTAGCCTTCATACAGATGTACTCGTCCAGGTCTACGTGATAAAAGCGTTAAATTTATAGCTTTTTTGTTATTTGTGAAAATTTAACCCTTTAAAACAATTAATCGCTATTAAATAATTAATTAATTAATCGGTAGGTTAATCGATAAAATCCCCAGCCCTAGTTAATATAATAATTTAGAGGGAGAACCGCCATGCATTCTGGCCGCTTCGGACAGGCGGGGCGTAGAGGTGGACATTGGTGGTCCCAATGGGGGTCCCATTGGGCTCGTATTGCTGGCAACGCCTTAATATCCAAAAAGAGGCACCATAACATCACCTGTATTGTCTGTATCCAGCTGAATCCTAGCTTACTTTGCACAAAAACACCGCGTCGCGCATGGTATTAAAATAAATAAATTTGACAATCACTCGAGCAACTTATACTCGTCACAGGAAAACGAGATTCGCCAAACCAGTCGTCTTTATTTCAGTGCTTTCTGGTTCCTTTGTTTCTCGTTCTTTCTTGAAACCGATGTCAGCGCTCGGGACTTGTCGGGTTCATAACCCCCCCCCCCCCCCACACACACACACTTGTTTTGTGGGCGGGGTCCAAAGCGGGTGGCTAACGTCACCTAAATTCCTCCTAGCGTCAGGAATACTACGCAAAAAAATGTATTTTTTCATGATATTTTTTTGTTTCTTTTGTAAAATGCGTGTGTAGTGTAAGCCCTTTAAAGAAATATTTTCTTATATCTTTGTTTCTTAAATGAGTAAAAGTAAATAAATAAATAAATAAACAAATAAAAGTAGTCGGAATCTGATCACAAATGCTTTAATTGCAGTTCCGGAAAATTTAGTTAATATCTGCTATTTATGGAACACAAGCCTTTAGTTACACCTCTTGTTTCAACGAAGACTTTAAAAAACCATTAAAAATAGGGTTGCGGAGAAAAAAAAAGTATTGTTGAGAAGCAGTTTTTTTTTCATGGCGGACGTCAGAAATTACAGGAATTTACGAAATATGTGAAAAATTACCTTAAATTCACTAATTAATTTTTATTTAAAAAATAAACATGGTTCCAATTATA
This sequence comes from Ixodes scapularis, assembly GCF_016920785.2. Classification (NCBI taxonomy): domain Eukaryota; kingdom Metazoa; phylum Arthropoda; class Arachnida; order Ixodida; family Ixodidae; genus Ixodes; species Ixodes scapularis. The sequence continues at coordinate 52,938,579 of NW_024609837.1, forward strand.
ATCTTCATCACAAGCTTCGATAACCACAGAATACATACGTTTTAGAGGGATATAAGTCATATACAACATTTTACAACGTAAAAAAAAATAGCTTGGGACACGTTTCTAGGTTTCCGCAAGTCTTAGTTTCCTATCAGAGCGCAAGCTTGCACCAGCCGTCCTGCCTCCACGTCGCCGAGACTCGTAGCTTGCGTGCGTGCGATTAAAAACCGCACGCATTAAGATCGCCGAAGCACTCGCAATATTTGATTATTACATTGGGAGTCTTGACGATACCTAAAAATCGCGGGCTAAACTTTTCGCGGTGGACGTGAAACATATTCAACAAGCGAAAACAAGAAATATTTAAACATTAAGTTCGAAATAATGGCTCTTGTAATAACTGAAGACATATGCACTCACCGTAACCTTTCCTTACTTGATCTCCATTGTAGATTTCATAGCTAGAAAATCAGGAATGTTAGCTTCGGGATAGCGGTCGGTGTGGAATCTCTATGCTAGTTTATTCTTACCCTGTTACGAGGCAAATGATGTCAGGATGAATATTCTTCTCATTGAAATGAGAGTTTAGGTTATAAATTGTTCCGTCCAGGTATATATAGGGATAACGGTTATTATCTTTCATCAAAGTTTCCAGTTGACTGTCATTTTTCTAGATACAAACAATTGAAACACAGTTTTTTAATAAAAATGTATTTCTTATGAAATTGTATATTGTGCAGATAAAAACAGCCTCTTCCTTGAAAAGTGTTGTTAATAGACTTAAATTTACTGGAATACGGAATACGAAGGTTTAAAGCAAACGAACTGTTTTATTCACGTGCTGTGACCCTTGAGGCGTAAACTATGCAATTCCTAGCTTCAGAACAAACGTAACGAAGAGTTGATACTTTTATTAAATACATCGGGGAACCGGTTCTTTAATTTGTTCAAGACAAGTGAGGTATATTGTGACTAAGTGAGGGTTAAATCAACTATTATCTAGCTTATGATGTTGGAAATGCTGTTGTTGGATTTAGTTTGACTTTTAGAGGGCTCGCTGGAAAACCATAAATACGCTTACATAATGTTTAATATTATATTTAATTTGATAATAAATGGCATACCTCAAGAGCTCTGTATTTAAGAAGGGTGCTAATTCCTACAATGAGCCGCCATTATGATGTCCTTCAGCTAAGAATTTAACTTCTCTTGCTGCCAAGAGATCTCAGGAGAGTGTTTTTATAACGTGTGCTTGATTAACGCCATGGTAACAATGCAGTTTCTTACAATATATTTGGTCCTGCTGTCAAGAATGGTTTTGAGTTCAAAGAAATCCTTCAGAAATTGTTGTGCCTGTAAAAATGAATTACACCAAGTTAAGGTTAGATATTGATAAGATAGAAACAATTTGAGCGTACTATTTATGAGATATTATGAAGCATTTCTTGGAGGGACTGTTTTGATATTGAATGATAATGTTAAGCACGTTAATTAATATGTCACTAAACACTACATAATGAAACTATCTAGGTTTATCTGCTATACGTCAGTGCTATATAGTTTTCTAATAATAATAATAATAATAATAATTGATTTTCTGATAGTGTCCCAAAACAGGCATAACTAACCTTCTTATTGGAATTCTGAGAACAAAAAGAAAAAAAAAAGAGACCAAACTAAGCTACAGCTGCGCAATTCGCAAGCCGAGCAACACATGCGGTAGAGTTGATTGACTATGTTACTGTAGAAGAGTTATGGTGTTGTCTAATGATCATGTAGACGGTTATTATTACGCGCAATTAGCGGAATTAATATTTCCCCACACTTAAAATATAAATTTTCTAAGCTATAAAATTTAATGGAAAATAACTATAAATCCTGGCATGATTTAAACAAGTGCAAGTAATGAAAGCCAGAAAACTGCTAAATTGAATTTTGACCATATGTTATCAATACACTTTATTATGGAATTTATGACGCATCTGCAAAACGCACTACAATGATGCTTTGAGGAGTACACACCAATTTGCTACTATTAATCGGTAAATCAAATACTGAAGACGACGTTAAATATTATGCAGAATGTTAACCAGAATTATGCCGCATTGAGTGAATTGTATCTATTCGCTTCCACAGTCTTATATTTTGATTCTAACAAGGGGGCCTTGTCTAGTTCGCTGTGCGTGGGGGTTGAACTGCGCAATTGAAATTCGTTGATTTTTGGACGCTCTGAAAGTCCTTACCTATATATATATATATATATATATATATTCATCGTCCTACTGCAGCTCCCACTGAAACGTTTTTGTATGCGTCATATCTTGACGCGGAGAAAGCTTCTAAAATTGACCTCGCAGGTAAATTTTTTTGTTATCGTATTTCGCACTCTGACTAAAGGCTCTGTTACACAACGACGTCGAGCGAATCAAACGCGCCATAGCGAAGCGTGCACAGGTGCTGATTTGTGGAAGATATCGAGTTGCTGCTCGCCGGCCAATGAAAGGCGCACGTTCTGCGGTACGCTCCATCCGCTGCCCTCAATATGGGAGTATAACAGAGTCTTAAGAGCAGACTTGTTCCTATCTCAAATGCTTTACTCAATATACTGTATTTCAAATACTCTTTGAAGTATCTTGGTATCTTGCAGATAATTTCCATCGAGAGTGTTTGATACTCTATCTTAATTACATTTCTGAGTATCTTGTACTCATTATCTGAGATACATTTTTGACATTCCGCCATTTTCCAAGTTTTTCGGATGAAGTGGTGTGGGCGTGGCACGGGGAAACGTGGACATTCTTTCGAGCAACCAAATCCTGCTGCTAGCTCCGATTAGCTACGGTGCCTTAGATTGCGCTCGCGAAAAAATCACTTTTGTGCCGATTGTGACTCATATTTCATCCCAAAATTCGTACAATGAAGTTTTTCTCCTAGCCCCCTCAAAGGCTTCTTTTGTTCTTTAGAGTTTCCCCCGAAAAATCTTCAAACGCAAGGGGTGGTTTTAGGGAAGTAAAGATAGTCAAACTGAGGCGCAACGCAGACCGGGAGACGACCTACGAAACCTATGCAGACTTGAGTGCCAAGAAAATACAAAAAAAAAAGAGAATATGAAGTGGACAAAAATTTTCTTTGTTTTGCTTTTTGTATAGTTGTCCCAGCTACGGCAGAACGTCAAAGCATTTATTTTTCTTTTGTAGTTAAACGATGCTTCTAAAGTGCGCCGCAGGACGTGATATTCAGCGATGTCACTATTGGCGAGGCGCTCTGACCCGTTTGTTGCCCCCTAACCTCGGTGTTTACCCAATACAAGGCCTGTACACATGCCCACAAGCCTTGTGTGAATGTTTATGTCATCTTTAATAGAGCGCGGGGAACAGTGTAATGTAAAAATACTAACAATAAGCGAAGTGACGTCAAGTGCCGGATATCTCCCGAAAGCAGTCGTCAGAGGATGCGAGCTTGACCCCCTTGGGCTTTTGTGCTGAGCTGGCCACCTTGCATGCTACATTGTTCATGCAGGCCGGAGTGGTAACAAAAGAGACCCTCCTCCCCATCACCGAAGAACACGAACTCTAGCCGAACGCTAACCCCGTGTTCGGGTATGTCAGCCGAGCGCCGAGTCATTGTATTAGTTGTCTCGATCCGTGTAGCTCTAAAGTTGACCGCTTGCGACGCCACGGTCTGAATCCCCAATAGCTAAAGCAACTTCTTTCTTGTTGTCCCGGAAATGTTTTATAACTAGGATTCCGTGTTTTATGAGTTTATTGCTCGTGAAATTCGGAGGGTGTTTTTCGGAGTTTAATTTTCGCTGGGGATTCGGGGTTTATCGGAGTTTATTCTTGTCGGATACCCAATTCTTTAAAATTCTGATATTTTTTTTTTTTTTACTGCGTAGAGTTAAAATAATAATTAAAAAACAAAATAAATAAGGTCCGGGTACCATCACCGCTTGTCCCGAAGGAACCTCGACGTGTTTAAAGGCAAGCCCCTCTTGACAGTAGCTTTAGATTTCAAAGGAAACTGAAGTGAAATCTCTTCGGGATCACTGACCCTGTGCTTTGATAAAGTTTAGTTGTAAAACTCCGTCTTTTTTGCTGTTTATTTGGTCGCTATGACCTCAAAATTCTGAGCTTTTCGGATAAATCCCAATTGACGGATAATATACCGGCGAGTGTTTTTTCGAATTTTTTTTCGGATTTATCCGAAATCACGGAACCCTATTTAGAACATGTATCAGTGATTGCCACGCGCGTTGCCGAGCGAGCGCATGGCCAAAATGGTTACCGCGCTTGTCGCGCGGAGGCTCCGGGTTCCATACCAGGGAGCGAACTACTCTTTTATTTACTCTTTCAACATGACATTCTCGTAAGTTCGAGAACCTTGTCCTCTGATTGAGTTACGAGTGTTCTACGCGCCGAACGTTCTACGCCAAATGTTCCAGAATCCCACGGGGGTGCAAAAGGTGCTCCGAGTGGCGGTCCGGAGTCTCCCCCCAGCTCTCGATCCAGCTCTTTCGCCGACATCGACGCCTGCGACGCTAGCCTTTCTCTATTGTTTTGTGCACAAGTTCGCCCCCTTACACTTTTAGCTTCTTCGGTTATTCGCTGCCTTATCATTTCTCGTTCGTGACAATATCCTGCTTCTTATGCGTGCTAATAAACCATTCTGGTAAGCCAGATTTGCGCAGCTGTATAATTGTCTTTGTGACTGACGTCGATACAAATCACGCAATGCGGAAGTATTTTCAAAAGTAATTGAATTACAATTCTAAGTATTTGTACTCTACTCAAGATACTTTAAACTGCAAGTAACTTGAGTAGTATTTTAAATACCTTATTAAGCAGGTATTTAGTAACTTAACTTAAATACTTTTCTCCAGTATTTTGTCCAACACTGCTTAAGAGCCATGTGTTTCCGAAGAAATAGTGCTAATCATGCGTTGCGGCAGCATGGCTATGTTCAGAACAATATGCCGTGGAAACAGCTCATAAACTGGGCGCTTACAGTTTACAACAAAATATACCCATGTTAGTTAGGTTTTTGTTATTTATAATTGTAGAGGAGCTTTTTGCTTTGAATTCACAAGAAAAATGGCATCCGTCTGCTAACTGCACACCCTCTGACTAGCGCAACAACCGTCACATCAGTCGCGCCAAAACCAGGCAACGTTTTAAAATCCCAAATGGCGCGCGCTTTTTAGTGCTGTAACGGTAAGTGCATGATATCTTTGTTCCCAATAAAACACATTAAACAGACACAAAACAAATAAAACCTATGGTTCGCCGTGTAAGTTCAGCGACATGTCGTCCGCTTTTGGCGCCACGGGGCGGCAGCTGTGTTGCCGTAAGCCACTGTAGGGAAGGCTCCTTATGCTGTCGGGCTCGCGGCCAACATCGGTTCTTGTGTTAATCCTAGGGTACGTGGTTAGCAGAGGGGCTCCGTAGGCAAAAGAAAACCAGTTGCATAATTTTTTCTATTTTACTCAGGTAAGTTTGTGTTTTCAAATTTTGATGCGATGCTTGCACTACCTTCAGGCACCTCTGTGGTCAGTAGTAGCGAGATACGCTATCAGGTCGATTTATGCGGTCAACTAAATATTTTCACCCGAGTTCGGGGGCACGCTGTAGATTATAGTGACCTCGTTGACAACATGGTAACACAAAATAACCTAGATATTTTCAGCGCGAAGCGACTAGTTATTAACTTTGTTTCTGTTGTTAAGTGCATTGTATGACATGAATTCTTGAGTATGATTTCACCAATGCTGTGTATCTGTGTGAGGCTGAGGACCAGTCAAGTTGCTTGTATAGCTTTTTTCTTCAGCTCCCAACTTACTCGTATGATGATTAAAGTTACTATTATTATTATACAGGGTGTGCGAAAGCAAACAAGAACAATAATGGCCGAAGTTCAGGGGGGAGCATGTTACTGCCGATTGGCTATTGTTCTTGCTCTTTTCTAAGGGCCCTCAGGGAGCAGCGTATACTTAATAAAGTCTCATTGCCAAGGACCAAAATGCGGTACCTTCTAAAATTTACATCTACGGGATCCACATCCCTTTCTGTTCCCTTGAGTGAAAAGAAAGTGCACTTGTTCCTCAAGGAAACAACAAATCTGCCGAAGGTGTCGTGGGCGCAACTTCAGCACTACCTATTCGGCTCCCCGGTTTCATATACCTGAAAACGACTTAATACCTTGTAATCCCTTCCCTAAACGCGATCATCTACTTCGTGAACGGCAAGGCATCGGCGGTGGGCACCTACCTCGCCCAGGCGCTGAATATACGCGCGCAGCTTCCCTGCAGGGGTCGTTAAAACCGGCTCTTGGTTGTAGCAGACAATCCTCCGAAAGATTTTAACACCCTTCCTTTAGCGCGACTCGAGTCTCTGCAATGTACACTTTCTAGTGTTTTCACTTTCTTGCTTCGGTATTTAAGGTTTCTTTCCCAGATCACCGTGCACTGCATTTGTACGTGCCGTAATGGCCCATCGTTGTACGAAGATGGTCGGTCGAGGAGCCGTGGCCCCGACGCCGCATTTTTGCTTCTGTCGATTTGCGCCACCTGTCAGAAGTATATCGAAGTAGGCTAGCTTTGTCTGCCAGTGCCGTCGCCTGCGATCACCCAGGCTCGGTGGTACTGGTGGCGTCCCTTGTCTTGAGAAAATTAAAATAACTTCACTTGTGACATTTTTCTCGTGCGGTTACTCATCGGCAACTCTAAAGCACGACACCGGGACATTTCTAGGGTGTAGGTCTCACGAAATTTCTCTCTAGTTTAAGGAACCATGAAACGATTTTGATGTGGAATTTCATCCACTGCGCGTCGTAAAAGGTGTGAAAAGAAAATCAAAACACAAAATAGAGAGGCAAAAATAAATTTCGCTATAGAACTTTTAAAATAAAAGCGGACTTTTTTCTACCCTCTTCGGAAGCTCTTTGCCTTTTCACAGCCGTGCATCCGCGGTGGCACGGCACGTCACCCAAATCCTCTTCGCCTATTGCAGGGGTGGCCAGGCTGACCCGGCCTGTGAGCCGCAAACAAAACCACGAAACTTCCAAGAGCCGCAGGGGGGGGGGGGGGGGGGGGGGGGAAGGGAGGGGGGGGGGGGGTCAAACGTTTGTCCAGAGCAATAAACGAAACTCGGACTACTTTCAATCCATCCGAGTCAAAAGCGGTCAAACTGCACGTAAGATAGCTGTAGCACAAGACTACCAAACCGCAACCTGTCTTTCGAATTAAAACGCGTTCCATTTCCCCTTTTGGGGAAGTGCTCGTCTGACCAGGAGGAAGGCAGGGGAGTGTGTGTGTGGGAGCCTCGAGCCGCACTTTAACACGTGAAGATCCGCATGCGGCTCGCGAGCCGCAGCTTGGCCACCCCTGGACTATTGGATCAGGGCCTCTTACCAGCACTGCGATCATAAGCAATAAATCGCCGGCGAATATTTAATAAAAGTTTTGTTAAAGATTATTCTGATCCACATTTTGCAGAATAATTAGCGTTGTGAAGGAAATTGACGAATTTTATAATGCCCAGAGCTATGCGCCATCCGTCGTATGGTAAACGAAGCAAGAGAAGGACAAGACTGCGCTTACACTGTTTCGTGCTGTTTTGCCGAAAGACATGGTGTCGGTGGTGATCTTCGACGTGGTCGGCGTGGTGAAAGCTCATTGTTCCGCGTAAAGCACTATCCTTGACTGAATTCGCGTCGCGTGACGCGATGATACCCAGTGTGTCTTACAAAGAAAGATCCATCTACCCGTGCGGTGATGTTGTGGCGGCACCTTTAAGACAGCAGAAACGCTCGTGCCGCCATCTTTATTTTCTTCGACTACAGTGATGCTTTCTTAGCATTTGTCTTCTCGAACATCGCCCCTATTTCTTATTTTGCGCATTCCATGCGAGTGATCAAGCTCAAGATATTACTGGTGTGTACTGTATTTGAAGGTGTGTATGAAGGATGATAATTTTGACGCGGTTTTATCATCCGAGAAAAGTGACTAGTGTTAGCATTCCTTGAACGATCCAACGTCTTTGTCATCAAGAAATCATTTCGACGTTGCTATATCTCCGCTAAGATTACATTGTCTTTTGGAATCGCAGAAAAGGCGTGTGGCATGATTAGTACTACCAGTAAAGTCGTAATTCCAAGACGACATATTGCACATTTTTCCTTTCCTTTTTTTCATTAACTCTGCCCTGCGAGCCTATCCTGACGAAATAAGAGCTAACAAAGCTTGAGCCCATAGAAAACTCTGTGCATTTTCTGCTACTCCGGTGAATGATAGCGCGTCCCCTTCTTTTTAGAGATACCGTGAAAATGGCTGACGGCGGCGGAAAAGCAGCTGCCGTGCACGCTGCCGACCTGCTGCGCTTCGTACCGGCGTCTGGGAGCAGTCCTATGCAGTCGCTGTAGCGCAACATATCTAATTGAATTTCGCCCAGCTGTGATGTGTCCATGTCTATCGATGTGATGAGAGGCGCCGATTCAGAAAATATGTCGGTGACATCGGCGCCATCAGCGCAGTAAAACCCTGTGGTAAAACATATCCGCACTCCACCATCTCGCCGCTAACGCCCCCAGTCTCTTACTCCCGCGATAACTTTCAATTCCGGTGACAGAGCACATCACAACCGCCAAAATTACGCCGCGGCTAGTTTTGCGCTGAGTTTAAGAGGAAAAAAAATTCGACATTTCAATCATTTCTCGTATAGAAGTTAATAAACCGAAACGAAAATGGATACCTGTTCGGCGTTCAGTTATTTGGCAAAGCTAAAAAGGTTATTTCATGGTCCCTTTAAAAGCACGACACTGGGGCATTTCTAGAGCGTCACTCTAACAGAATTGCTCGCTAGCGAAGCAAGCATCCTCGCACACCCACCCAAACGTAAGGTAAACATAGGAGAACCGTCAGTATTTATTTCCGCTTGTCATGGCGGCTGGAAGTAGTTTGCACACCCTGTTTACTGTCATACTCCGTGCCCACCATTTTATTACCTATTTCGCCATTTTGCACCATGAAAGTCACAGGCGCAACATGTGCTGTACACATTCCCGTCCAGAGGTAAGTAAACACTGTTACTCGTTACTTCATCTAAAAGTAACCAAACACTTAGAGAAATTCCCAGCTAAAGAAACCCTACATGCTACAACCCCCCCCCCTCCAAAAAAAAAAAAAAAATGTATATACAGGGTGTCACAAAAGAAAATATATACGATGTTTTTTACCGCAAAAATAAACTAGGCATCACCGAACGCTCATTCTCCGCCCAAAGGTAGAGCTGGAGGTCACAACGAGATGCCAAAGTTTCAGCCCGATCCGATAACTTAATGAAAAGTTATAAGTGATTTTCTGAAAAGTTCAATGGGAAAATGGAGCCTATTTTTGCCCGTTTTCGGTTTCTGGTGCCATAGAGCCCCATGTGTTTGAAAACTCCGCCGGCCGCCATTTTCCCATTGAAATTTTCAGAAAATCAGATATAACTTTTGATTAAGTTATCGGATCGGGCTGAAACTTTGGCATCTGGTTGTGACCTCTAGCTCTACCTTTGGGCGGAGAATGAGCGTTCGGCGATGCCTAGTTTATTTTTGCGGTAAAAAAGACCGTGTAAATTTTCTTTCGTGACATTCTGTACACACGAAGAAAAAAGGAATATAGACGCGGCTAGGACTAACGACTGTTTTCTTTAGCCTCCTCTGCTACAACCCACAATGTGTGAAATGATTTCTTTTTTTTCGCCTTTCTTTATCTCTATTTTGTTTTCGTTCAGCTGGTTTATTCCCGCTCAGGTTTATTTCCGTTCAGCTGGCCATTTCCGGTATCATAATGAACCACCTAGCTTATCTTCAGCCCGTAACCAATTAAGTCGCTCGTTCTCTCACTTGAAACGCTTGTAACGTTGAAGGTGTTCATTAGTGGTCGCCCATGTCAGGTTAAAAAATCCAGTAACAGCGACCGCCCTTTTCTTGCACGCGCAATCTTTTTTTTTTTTTTTTCGCTTCCTTCTTCGCAGTTCGCACGCGCCGTTACTATGCGGAGAGCAAGTCGTCTGCTTCTTGCGCACGGGTTGTGGTGACGTCAGAAAGACGCCGAGCTCTGATTGGTTCTGAACGAACGATAGTGGGTAGACCTCAAAACAAGCTACCTCGAGGTCTACCCCACTATCGTTCGTTCAGAACCAATCAGAGCTCGGCGTCTTTCTGACGTCACCACAACTCTTGCGCAAGAAGCAGACGAACTTGCGCTCCGCATAGCGCGAAACACATGTACGTCGAAGCGGTCCGATCCGACGTGCGGACTGCCGGAATTACCTTCGGGGGCGAGGGTTTTCGTAGCACCGGAGAGCGTGGAAAACCCTCGCCTCCGACCGTCGTATTGACTGATCGGACGTCGGATCGGACTGTTTCGTCGTGCATGTGTTTCGCTCTTTAGTCGTTACTTCGTTACCGAAAAAATAACAATACAAGTAATTCGTTACCTGCAACGCGTTATAACAAGTCTGATCGACACCAAAAGCTGAAATTTTATGCACTAAAGAGTATAAAAATAGTGCTATTGGTTCCACACGCAATATTTGAGCAATGTTAAAAACACGAGACTTAAACTAAACGAGTGGGTGATCTGTAGCTTGAGCATTAATGTTGCTATTGAGTAAGAAGTATGCTCAGCAATGAACTTCAGCCGTCTGAATGCCTCTTTTTTTGCCGTTTTCAGAAGTTTGGAACATTCCGGCACATCCGGCACATCTGGCAAATCCGGCACATAAACGGGTTGTAAAAAAACAATATCCGCTAGTACGCACACAGCGCCCCTTCGCCAAGGGAGGATGCTAGCACGGAGGAGTTAACTTTGGAGTGCTACGCACCTTTCCTACACTTGTTGGGTACCAGTTTCATAAGCAATTAATAAAAATTAAGAAGCAAAAGATTATCACACCCAATACGCATTTTGGAAGGAAGCATGGTATGATTGTGCTGGGGTTACTTAAATTGAACAATACTAAGTTGTTAAACCTTAGTTTTTAAGCAATAAAACCACTACGAGGCAATCTGCATGTCTCTTGACGGTATGGATACAAGTTTTTTTTTTATAGGGTTAATACAAATAAACTTATTAAGACATTCGCGAATCAACCTGTTAGAACACATATCGCCGTCCTTGTTTTGTTTCATACTCCAACTGCGTTTCGCATTTGGAGGAGATACCGTGGAAGCATATCTTTCTAGTGCTAGCCATCTCAGAACAAGCTTTTGGACAAAATCAGGCGTATTAGAGATTTCTAAACACCCATTTCCATAATGTTGTCTCCCCGTCCGTGCATTTTCCCGACAAAGTTAGCGAGGAACTTGAAGTCACATAAATAACGTCGAGGTACTACCACGTCACACCACGACTTAAAACTGTGACGTCAAGTCACGTGTCTACGCCGCGTAACTTCAGGCACGGCCGCTGGATCTTCTTTCTGCGCGCTCCCTTCTCCGGCCTGCCGATGCGCCCTCCGGAGGAAGATACCGAGCTAGTTGCGTTATTCGCCGCGTTACTGGTGAGGGCGCTGGAGAGCGTGACGGGCGGAGGTACCGGGAGATCCTCCCGGCCGCTCGCGGCTATGTGCGCCCGCTTTTGGCCGACGGCTGCGTGCTTTGCGGGTTGAGTCGGCACGACACGTCAGTGCCCTTCCTAGTTCTTGGTTCGATTTCGGTAGACCCATTCCACGCGACATTTTTATGGGCCATTACTCTTCTATTCTTGTGTCACCCTGCAAAAAAAAGCAGCCTCGTCCTCTTTTTTTCAATGGCGCGGATTTTTCGCGCCTGTTCTACCCCCAGTGCCTTATCTGATCGTACTAGCGTGTCGTGCCTGGCCCCGTCTTTCGGAGCCACTTCAGCTCTCGTGTGCTCCGTGAGGATGCAGTTTGTGAGAAGAAAACAAATCAGAAATGAAAATATCTGTTTATTATGCGGAAAACTTTAACGTAATCACCGCAATAACGTTGCGAGAATTGTGTTCGTTGAAACACAACCTTACAACCGTAAGACCTTTCGTGAAAGTGGCTTGTGATAAAGCTTCATATATCTATCGAGGGAGTCATTGACGTTTCCAGTCCAGTTAGCCAAGAGTGGCCTGAGCAGCTTCCGCAGAAACAATTCACAAAGTTCCCTGCTATGTTCTTGGGAATCCCTTTCTTTGCACCACATCAGTGGGCACGACATCATGCAAGGAAGCAACGCGGCGAGTAACATCTTCGATATTTGACTGCTTCGCCTGACATCAGAGGACTGCAGCACGTCCTGCACAAACCTGCAGGTGATCTTGCACACCCAAAGAGCATCTAACGTCGGATACGTTAGTCCTCCACGATCGAGAATTCTAAGCAAGTTGAAGGGGCTGTCCGTTGTGCGAGGCTGATGAAGTAGTGTCTTGCAAGAAGGACAGGTGACCTAAGACAAATTAAAGAAACTTTAGAAAGCGCTCAAGTAAACACTTCGGCTCTTCACGTGAATAAAATATGTGGCCACTCAACATCTTCACTGAACTTTTTTTTTATCTTTTCTAATGGTGCTGACTATATTAACACGTGGCTCACCTTTTCATCACAAGCAAGCGCTATGTAGCCTGCCACGTAGGCTAGTGGAGCGAGTTCCAGGCTTTCTGACACTTGATCACAAACGTCCGGTGACCTCAGCTCCCTCATGAGCCTCCTCGCTGCCATCTCTATGACTGGTGGAAGGTTGTCGTCAGGACGTTGGGGAGCGGACGATCGCACTGAAGTCTGGGCATCGTAGCTTGTTGGCGCATTTCCAGATTTTGCTGCCTCGATGATTCCGACCTGACAAAAAAAAAGTGTTTTAATGATCTACTACTTGTTGATCATAGTCACGCTCAAATACCTTCAACAACCTCTCTGCAGTGAATACAGCGGTCCTTGCGTCCACCTTGTCGTTTCCACCGTTGAACTGCCGGAAACAGCTAAAAAGAGACTCCACGGGGTCGCTGTTCAAGCAGCGTGTTAGGACGTACCGGAAGCTGTGGAAAGAATATGAAAGGAATTGAGATTATGCATACGGTTACTAATATTGCTATAAATTTTATATGTGAATAATAGACTTACTTTATGTTGTCAAGAAGGTACTCGGCGAGGGCCACTGTGGACCTTGTCGTCATCATAGTCGCCTCATATGTTTCTTTTGTCATACAGCGATTGCGTGCACCATCGCCGGAAGTTCTTAGATGTTCCATGTACTCAACGAAGTCCACTTCGAGCCACGACAGTCTTTCATCATCTGTAGTTATGAAGGGCTGCTCCTGGTCATGTCGATCGGTCCACCCACCAATGTTGTGCAAAGCATACCACTTCCCTATGGCTCTCATGAAGCGGACGGTCGCGCCACAGCCTTCGAAAGTAGGCGCCCTTTCATGGCAGCTGGGGTTTTCTTTGAGGTACTCAAGAGTCCCAATAACCACTGGAGAAAATAGGAGTGTTGCTCTAGACACCTTCATTTTCTCGAGGTTGCTGGGGTCGACGTGTGCCCGTGTCAGAAACCTTACCGGCTTCACCAAAAGGCCACTCTGGATGTCGTATAGTTCTTTGAGGAAAAGACCCCCTTGGATCTCCTCATCTCCATCAAACATGCTTCTCTCCAGCAGATTAGTTCTCAAATTTTTTATGAGATGGTTGGGATCAAACGATAAGAATAAAGGGTCGTCTTCCCGAAAAGGATGTGCGATTACATGCTGCAGTGTCTTGTCTTCTGACATGCTCCTGAAGAGCGCGGCATTCGTCTTGTGGTTATCCGTGACAATCCTCGTGACGTGAAATCCAGCGCCCTCAATGGTCTGCATGACACTCAATGTCATTTTCTTCAGTTCGTCGTTCCTCAGGCATCTTGTGAAAAAATAACCGACAGGGATGATGTAGGCTGTCGAAAGCCCGCGAATTACAAAACATAACAGCCTGTTTGCTACTTGGGGCGTGCCTGAACTGGATGCTTCGGACGAGTCCATACCCATGTCAACTAGTCCGAAAATCTTGTCCACTTGACGGTCGTACACGACTTTCTGCTGTATCGCCATCTCATCAATAATGAGAGAGCAGTGCCTTTCTTGGTCAATTTTCAATGCCTGAAATTCGGCACGTAGACGGTCTTTGATTAGAGTTGTGACGCCCACTTCTCCGGTGGAACGCCCAACAAACTTTTGGAGGGTGCTACGGCATGGCAGCTTGAACAGTTTCCGAGCCTTGACGTGCTCATATCCCTTGCTTGAGCATGCCTTCCAAAGGACGCACTCACGGAGAACATGCTCCTCATAGCTGGGCCTTGTTTTTCCAAACGACATTATTTGGTGTCTCACAAAAGTGGCAGTTTTGTCCCCTCGGTCTGCTGCAGCGAAGATGTTCTTGAGAGCTTGTACCGCTTTATTCTGCTCAAACTCTTGAACTTTTCTGCTCAACTCATCGCACTTTTTTTGAAGTTTCTGCATCGAGCAATTTAGTCTGTTCACCTTCATCTGCAAGCGGTGCGTGTTCCTTTTGTTTTCTTCAAGCATTGCGGCAACGTTCAGCACGGTTTGGCTTTCTTGATCAGTTGTTGTCGTCTCTTCCGATGGTTCCGTCTCGGGATCAGTTTCAGCCGGGGGCTCATCCACTCGATCAGACCTGTCATCTGCATGTTGGCTGTCATTCTCATTGGCACGCTCCTGGTTGGAACGTCGATCTGATTGTGTTTCGTCGTTTTCTTGCCGACTTAGCTTTCTTCGTTTGGGACAGTCACCGCCCTGCAAGTAGGAGGGGTATTCCGGAAACACTGTGGGAATAGCGCTTGACCGGAGGAGCTTTCTCTTGCAGCCTTCTCGGTAGTCTTTATCAATAAAATGGCGCGAGCACACGACCGACCTCGAAGCAGGTTGCCACGGGCTACCTTTAGCGGTGCCTTGCCTTGATATTCGCTTCAGCCAAGCCGCTCGCCGCTCCACGTTGCTTGGTATTTCAAAATAGTGGTCGCCGGGGCTGTTTCGGTCAGTCGACGGGCAAAGGGGGACACAACAACTTTTAGGCATGATGTGCGCACATAAACCGAACAGGCTCTACAGTTCCTTCACGACATTGCAGATGTCAGTAAAAAAACGTGACTAACCTTGCACCAGAAGGCGCACAACACAACGATGATAGTAGCACGTTGATGCGACGACGGACGATCCTTCACGGCGTTGAAGATACAGTCACGTAAACAGGGCGTAATAGCAGCATAAATAACAACATCTGAACATTGAGTAAAAACAACGATGACAGCAGCCCGTGGGCGCGGGAGAAAAACAAGGAAAAGCGGCGCTGAGAAGTCAGCACGGCGGGAGAAGAGCTCGCCGATACGGAGGGGACACGGGACGCGGGGCGTCGCGCTTTGTGGCGCCGCCCGGGAAAAAAGCGGCCGAGTCGAGAAGCTTTGTCTTCACGGTCCTCCTATTGTATTCGAACCGGAGTGGGAGGCCGGAGAAGGGAGCGCGCAGAAAGAAGATCCAGCGGCCGTGCTTCAGGTAACGTGACGTCCTTGAATTTGCCCGAAGTTGGCGAATTTTCCTGAACTTCCCCGAATTTTGCGGACAAATAAATAACCCCCCCCCCCCCATATGCCCTTCTTCACTACATAAAACGGCTGTTCAATCTTTTCTAAGCACATTTAGACAGTCACCACTTAAATATGCTTCATCCCTTGCATTATACAAATTCGAAGATAAAGGCCGCTGCCAATGTCTGTCATGGCTTTTGCTGCTGTTCTGGAACGTTACGGTAGAGACTTTAATATTACTATAGTGCAAGCTATCTTGGTAAGAATAAAGCAAAAACGTTACCTGAGTATTGACGAGTCCTATAAATGTTTTTACACTTTCGTCAGTCGCATTGACGGTTGTATCTATCAGATATAATATTCTGAGTTTTGCCGACTCTGAAATATTTAAGACATAAGTCAGGTACTTTGAATGGCTTGAAATCTATAACTTACGAATTAAAAAAAATAAGAGTGGAAATTAGAAAAGAACACAATAGGCCTTGGTATAGGATCATGCAGCCAAATTTATGATCGCCGTTAAAGGGAAGCTCAAACGCTAGAAAGGAACAACAACAACCACCACCACAACAACAACACAAACAGAACATCGAGTTAGGAGCGGCATGTCATTGCTTTTTGCCTCCAAATTCGGTTGTTGCACTGAAATTGAGAAGGTTTCAGCGTAAACCACCTTTTCTTTTAGAGGCACGTGTACCACTTGTTGCAGGGCGCGCGGTGAACCCCTCTGCTGCCCGTTTTTCGTCAAAAAACAAACTGAAGGGTGAGCAAAAGCGACACCTCCTAGGCAATACGGACATAGCGCTCAATTTTCTACGCTATTATCCGGAGGCTTGCGCAGAGCACATAACGGGCACAAGTGCTGCCTCATCATTCGGCTGAGAGTCGTGTTATCACTGATGGAACACGTGTTCCATTCCCAGCCAAACGATGACGTAACGCGCATGACCAGTCTGTGCCAGGCGCTGGCCTTCGATAGGTGACGTGAAAAAGCCCAGTGCAAAGGCCTTGCTTTAAAAGAGCTGTTGCCTGACACTGCCGATGACGCCACTTTCACGCGTTTCTTTTCTTCCTCTCCTGTGCCCGGCGGACGCCTCCTTGATAACAAGACGTAGCGGGCACAAGGTAGTTTAGTCGAGGTAGTAAACTGCCACTCATAAAGCATTCACGCACAAGGCTTAATGCAAAGCGGCGCCGTTTCAACGCCGCGCTGGCGAACAAATGAGTAATATGGTGACTTAAGCACACGTTCAGTGACTCGACGGAGACGAAACTGCAGATGCGTGTAAAGTGGCAATTAAAACGATCTATTAAATTACTATCAATACCCTAGATCATTTTTCCTAAAATAAAGATAGTGTAAAAGTTGATTATTGGTAGCAGAATATCGACGTTTGATGGTTTACTATTAAATACTGATATTAGGTTATCTAATTTATTAGCACACAATCTATGTTTGACAGTTAAGCTGTGCGTTGACAGTCCACTTTTGATTGATTTTCTATATTTTTTTAACAGTTGCTTCTCGATTGATTATAAAGAGCATTATAGATGCCAGCTTTTAGAAAAATGTTGAGCGTTCAATTTGTAATTACTAGAAATTCATCCACACTTAGATAGCTAGAAAAGCTATTGAGCGTCAAGTATATAAGAACATATGGTTATTCAACAGTAAAACATTCAAAAACAGGATTTTATAGTATCTTGATATGTGCCCCTTATCTGCCTTAGGTTTAGCTCCTGCTTTCCTTTTTCTCACTCTTTTTTTTTAACTTGAGTAGCAGGGAAGTGCAAAAAGCATGTAGGAAAGTTAGACTTTGTGTTGTGTTCGTCTCCTTCTGTGTTTATGAGTCTCGGGATTTATTACCATGAAGTTAGTCTTTAATTGCTATATTTTTACTCTGCTCTGCCCAGGGGAAAGATGAAGTTGGTGGTTTACGTAAAAGTTTTAATTATTTTCGCTACTATTTTGATTGTTCTGGTATAAACGCTCAATAATTTCGAAAATATTTTTGGCAGAAATATATATTTTTATGGACTAGAGGTGTTTTTGTTCAATTGTTGGATATCAATAGGACTTCTGGTAATTAGCTTTTGCACAAAGTTGCAATATTGCAGAAATTAACATACGATACTGCTATAGTCGGTGACATGATAAAAAGAAAAACAAGTAGCCCAAAGTTGGATCTGAAAGGAGGGCCAACATGGGTCCCACCTCAGCTTTCAAGCCGGGCCAAAGTGGGGTCCACTTGGGCAGCCCTCATGAGCTTCCATCATGGAACCCAAAATGGGTTTATTTGAGCAGCCCGCAAGGACCCTCCTCATGCGGCCCACAGAGGGCCTTTTATGGGCCCACACACATGAACCTCCCCTTTCTCCGCCCCGGCCCAAAGTGGGCCTACGTGGGAGCCCACAAAGGTCTCCCCGGAAAACTCATCGTGTTCGGGGTTATTTGATAATTTCTCTACGATGTGGGATATTGCATGGCATCAGAAATGGAGCATACCTCACTTTTCCCGTGTGCCCAATGGGACATTTTTACCATTTTGATACATTTGATAAATATTAAAACGTCTAGACCTTTGGAAATGAGGAATTTTAAGTGGACGAAATGAAAGGAAAAACGGTGCAGAGGGATACATAACCAACTTGAGGCGGATACAGACACCGAGCTTTAGTGCAAATAACAACATTCCGACTATCGTGTTTGGAGTTTACCCTCGAATGTATCACCCTGCGTAAAATATTCCACCCCAAGTAAAAAAGCCTTTTCTACATACCCGCTGATTAGTAAGTCAATAAAAATAGTTTTGCAAACCTGAATTTTCCTTTTCAGATGTAAAATCACAATTATCGGTGATTTGGTACCAAAGTAAAACAATCTCCCATGTTGCGTTTCCAAAACGTGCATTAAGTGTTCTCAATATCAACGGAAAGTCCAATTTTGGGAGTTGCACAGGTTGTCTAAGTTGGGCATGCCAGCGCTTTGCCCCCTTGGAGTCCCTTATTTATTATAATCTGGCCCCTTCAACTCGATGCGGGACCCAAGGAAGCATTGCATGGGCATCTAAAGTTGGGCATGCCCACGCAGTGCCCCCGTGGAGTCCACCTATGCGCCAACTCTGCCAGGTATAGCCGAGGCAGTATCCATGGGGGCATTGTACATGCATCCCAACGTGGGCATGCGCCCGTGGAGGCCACCTTTGCTACCTCTGCCCCCGCACAACCTGGTTCTTAACCTGGTTGTGTTCTTACACAGCCAGGGCAAGGAACACACACACGCGCTCCATGGGTTTCTTCACAGCCTCCTATATACTAACAAAGCCTGGCAGATCGCCACGAGAACCTGCCTCCGAAAAGGAAAAGGTGGAGCGGCAGACAACGGATGAGAGGAGAGCCACGTGACTGGCTCCCCGCTGCGGCGAGACGCCGAAACACACTTCTCCCGAGCGAACATGTGTGTTTCGGGTCCTCACCGCTGCAGAAGTTGTGCGCTGACGTCAAGGTTCCCCGAGATATGGCTCTTTGATGCTCTGTGCTGCCGGGTCCTCGCGCTCCAAATCTGCGACTGGGCACTCTTTGGCTCCATCGTCCAACTGCCAGGCTTTGTGAATATAGAGGAGGCTATGGTTTATGCTTAATTGTCTGTGTTTCACATAACAGATACTTATGCCGAATTATTGTTACTTATCGTAGCGTGAATTAGGGGTCAAAGTAATTATTCCCTGATACGAATGGGCAAAGTATACCGCACATTTTAAATCTGCAACACGCAAGCATTTTAATATTTTACATTCTGCTTTACAAACCTATTCTTTAAGGACGACCTTCTTTTTTTCTTTCAAAATTGCTTTGTTCTTGGTTTTTCCATTATCACCTCTAGCCTTGGTTCGACAGTAAAACCTAAGACCTACAAAAACACACGCAGTTTTTCTAAATTGTTTGGCTTTTTATGTTTTGTGTTCTTCAAGGGTACGTATACTCGCATCGAATAATTCCCAAACGTATGAAACTCTATTGGAGTGACTAATTCAAGTGCAGTTGAGCGTGTTCGACGTAAATCCATTCGTGTACTGTTTGTTAGTTATTTTCAACCGCATAATTTATACAGTTACGAAATGTTTTGTGACCTCTTGAAATTGGACAATTTGCTCAACGAGAGAACGATCCGTGGATTGAGGTTTCTGTATAAGTTTGGAAATGGTACAGTTGATTCACCAGCTCTACTAACTCGTGCCTACTTGAGCGTTCCTCGTAGGTCTAGTTGACTTTACTCTTTGTTTTATCCTCCCGATCTATATAACGTAGTACCCATGATATGCCTTCAATTGACGTATAATCATTTAAAACATTATGGTGGGAATGTTATTCTATATATTTTTGACGAACGCTGTAAACTTAGAAAGTAGGTTGCTGCCATTGTTTTGTCTTAAGTTTTATTTTTTTATTGTGTCCGAGCAATAATACGGTCTGACATTGGTAAGTGCATCCCTGAGGAGGCGCCACGTTGTTTATGGGTAACTTTATATAGATAAAATAAATAAATGAATAAAGTTTTATTCCGATATGTTCATGGAAGAGGAGTGGTTATGTTCTAAAGCAGCAGCGAAAACAACATGTAACATAGCACTTATAAAAAAAAAAGAAAAGGAAACGGCATACCTTCGTCCTTTTCCTGTCTTGAACTTAGACGAACTTTGGGCCAACATTCCACACCAGCATACATCAAGCAGAGCCAGAGGCATATTGTCCCGCGTAGTGTATTCATCGAAAACCTGTTGTAGCTCAAAATTTAATCCTTCGTCAGGACGAAGGAGTTGGATATAAAAAAAGACTACGTGTTTTGCGCTTTCTTTTGAGAAATATTGGCGGGCGATAAATTATTTTGCTTATGAGGGGAAAATGGTCCCGCCTTTTTATTGCGCTTTATTTGTGACATTATGATGACATTTGGAAACTGCTTTGCAGGACAATGCATAGTGACGGCCACAAACATATAGTATCGCGAAAAGTTTCCATCCTCTTTAGTTCCGGCTACCATTGAATTCACGCGGATGTTGGAATTTTGTAAAGGTTATATTTTACGCTAAGCTTTTTTAACCTTTTTGCTAAACACGTGCAAGAAAAATGTTACTTTCTTTGACCAGCAATATATTGTACACTGTTTTCCTGGCAAACAAATATGTACATATGTATGTATTATGAGTATTACGAATCGCGTCAGTCTGTTTCCTCGACGTATTTAGCTAATCTGACGTCTTTCATGCTAACAAATGATCACGTGTGCTTTTGAAAACCGCTTTAAGGAGAACTGAACCCTAAAAAATTGAGATAGAAGTTATCTGCGACTTTGGTTTTATACAATTACAAATACATCACTGGAATTAGACGTAATTAGGTATACAGCAAATTTATTCTTAAAATACGCGTAGAAATTGTTGCAGGGCATGCGCAAAATCTCGCTGCCATCTGTTGTTTGTCACAAGAGTCATATCGTCATCACTGGTCTCTCGCAAGGAAGCTTTAACTTCTTTGGTACAGGAAACGTGTTTTATTTAAACGTGCCTTCTACCGGACAAAAAAGAAATCACAGAACCAAAGATAAATAACCAATTACATCAAACACTAATCCCGAGGTTGCAAAAATATGTGGACAGGATTTACAAACCTTAGCTCTTTATCACATCGGCGTCAGGTAAGGAACGATTGCCAGAACATAAGTGAGTTTCAAAAAGCAGTAATTGAACTCAGGTGCATATCCCTTAACCAGTGTATGTAGTTGAGGTTTTCATCGGTAGTGATAAGAAATGTTTCGGAGGATGGAAAAGTATTAAAAATGGGCGTAAATCAATTAATTTACGAACGTGTGATGACAGAAAAAAACTGGTCCCAACACTTCTAGACAATACATTTTTAGTACACAAAACTGCCTTGTTCGTCGGTGATACAATACACTGTCGCACATCGGGGGCAAACGGATTTGTTGAAAAACGATGTAGTCGACTTTTAAATATAAGGCAAGGGAGAGAGGTTACAAAACATACTAAAGTGACATGAGTCCCAAAACCGTTTGATGGTCAGAAATGTCATTGTACATGGAGGTTTTGGAGAACAACGACGTCGCGGCTTCTTTTTTTAACGCGCACCGCATTAAAAATTTGAATGCAACCCGTCACTTTGCGAAACAATGTTGGATTTGTTGACTTCGTAGTGATCGGTTTCGCAGCACTCGACCAAGGCGGTTATCTCAGACTCAATAAGGCAGAAGATTCTAGCCCGTCTGGGTTACATCTGACTGCATGGACGCGACCACAGAACAAGCGTTACCGAAAGGGCCGCTGCCTGCGTTTGTGGTGATCGAAACCATGCCGAGCTTTTTGATTGGTTGTTCTCGTTGCTGAAGACATTTCGACATAGGAATAGCCCACCCCATGGCTGTAATTGGCAAATCGCGAAAAAGGAACTTGCTTAAGTTATACTTGATCCAAGCACACTCTCTGAATACTGGCGACTTTCTGATTCCGAAATGCTCTTACGGTTGCCCAGATTCAGCGTAGTAATATTCAGTTCGATGCCAAAGTCGAAACTTCGTATTTTTCGGTTTTTCCGTTTTTTTTCTCCACCATATCAAAACGTGATGTCACCGGCGGTAAGCATGGCTCACGGCTGGCACTGAGGTATCGCTCGCGTCTTACAACCACAAAACAGGAGGTTCGTGCGATATTAAGTCAAAAATTTGTATTTGTACAGATTTTTACCTTCGCCAACGTATTGAACTATGAGAAGAAACAGAAGCAACTTGTTTTTGAGGAAACCGTTCGCGCAACTTGGTACATCCGGTCACAGCTGGCTAGTCCTGTAAAAATAGCTGTTCATATACATCTCCTCCCTGCACAAGCAAGCAATTACGCTGCAAAGAAAGGTCAAAAAGACTCGTAATACACGTTTCGTCAAATTACCTAGACATCAAGGAGAGTGCCTGGAATGTGGTACAATTGGTCACGCTCGCCCTACCTGAGTGCACGCGCCATTTGTTTTATATTTGGTTGAGAAATGGTAAAGTCGCAAACGCCAGCACATGTAATTATACTTGCAGCATGCTCCTTCGTGTCTGGATAATTTAGAAAAACGTCTACGTTCAATTCCAGAAAAGCGGTTCTGGTTCGTGCCATTTTCAGGGCTCGTGCATGTTGCGCGTGCTCTGCTCGACTTCTGAGGCGACGAAGATGCACGTGATGGGCTGTGAGCTGACAGCTGTGGGCTGAAATTTTCGTAGACATTGACATTATGTATACTGAACTCAGGCGCATATCCCTTCACCAATGTATTTAGTTGAATTTTTCGTCGGCTGTGAAAGCTAATTTTTCGGAGAAAGAAAAGGTATTAAAATACCTGTTTACACTGGGCGCCATATTTGAGGGCAATGTTTAGAGCGCATGCTCAGAAAGGGCTCAGATTAATAGCCTGCTAAGACCAGCAATCCTGATGGTGCGGAATGCATGTTGCAAAAAAACTGCGAAAGTTTGCCGTCAGCACACGCTCAGTAGCAGCGCACACAGCTAGGGCCTCTAATTAGTGCTGGACCATTGATAGATGAACCAACCAATTGATCGATTATTGGTTTAATCGCTATAAATTGTTTTAAACGGGTTAATCGGTAAATTTTTAACGAGCCAAAATAGTAAAAACAAAACTGTTTCACCGTGCAGATGTTGACGGGAACACCCGAATGATGGGCAAACTTTAAGTCAACATTTAGCCTAAAGTAAACTGTAGGGGCAAGATTTGTAACTCCCGAGAAATGCAGAAGGTTACACGTGTACTTCAACGCCGCTCGAGTGTCTGTTTATCACAGCAGAGACTAGTGTCAGCAATCAAAGGAGGTCGCTCTTACCAGATTATATAAACAAAGTTCTTTGCCTCGATGCAGCTGAAGTGTAATAATCTTTGTGTGGGAGTGCCTTTGAACTGTTCTTAACTACACATCAAGGTTAGTCCATAATAAAAATAGTACATTCCGCCCTTTAGGTTACCTTATGTTCAGCAAATGCATAAACAAAAAATATTAACTTTGACTTTAAAAAAATGTTATGCATGGAAATTAATGAGTCCAATTAATCGATTGATTAAAGGGTGTCGATTAATCAAGTTAAACTTTTTAATCGACGCCCAGCCCTACCTCCAATGAATACTCCTTATAGAGTGGGATGAACCAGATTTATCGAAGTCAGAATGTGGGCAGAGCTTCTTTTGATGAAGATTGTGCAGGTCTAAACATTAAAAGAACTCCGCAACTCCCAAGCCAAGCATAATCAAAATGCAAGGAAAATAAGTAAACACACTATCGAATGTTCTAACTAAGAATAATTTCTTAAAGATGCATTGCCCAAACTAGAAAATTAATTTATAAAGTGTTCGAATTCAATACACAAAAATTTCATCCAGAAAAAAAATTCGAGGCAATATTTGTTTTTAAAATTACTTATTTATGAGCGTAGAAATGAAAAGGAAGTATAATTCTGATATTTAGGTATAAAGGCTTTTTCGTTTTAATTAGTTCTGGTTTTGCACAATCTCCACAAGAGGTAAATTTACACGCCACTCTCAACAACCTATATATTTGTTAGTGTTTTGCTATATATTGAAGCCTGTTTAAGATTTCTCCGATAAGGAATAATATAAAGATATTTTAACCAACTTTCCGCGCGTAAACCATTTGACAAACATACGTATATTGAAGCAAATACAAAGATTCTTTAAAAATGAGAAATACCAGGCACAAACAGCAGTGTATTAAAAAAATACCTAAGATCATTTAAACGAACTTCGTTTAAACGATTCAATTCTCACCTCCGACAGACCGGCATTGCCACGTGATCGGAACGAACACCAGCCTTAGCTGGCTGCGGTGACCCCGCTGGCCGAAGCTTTGTGGATGACCACCTCTACAAAAGTGTTTGACATATAATGTGTGAACTGAAACCAACGTGAGGAAGAGATGTAACTGGAAATGTCAAAAAGTGGATGGATAAGGACTTTCCGCGATTTTATAAGTGCTCCTTTTTGGACGGGTATTTGTTACACAGTGGGCGCGATTCTGCGATTGCCACCCTTGAAACTGTTACAATTTCTAAGAGATACTTCCCAACTCGCGTATCTTCAGTAATCCTAGCACAGACGGTAATGTTTCTGGGGACGTTGGTCCTCTCGGCGCACGGCTCGCGCTAGAGCACTTTGACGTAGGTCACAGCCACTGCTATTGGAACGGGTCTCAAAGAAATGCTATCGTTTAAAAAACCGTGTTCAGTTATTATCATTAAAAATAGTTTAATATTTCGTCTTGGAACCCTCCTCAAACAATCGGCGTTATTTAAACTTAATAGCCGTGTTCACACACCACATCTTGTATTTCAAGTCAGTTCTCGAATTCATACATTTGTGATATTTACCCACACCAATAATCTCTCTTACGCAAATTGGCTTCGCATATTCTCCTTGATTTCTTTGATTGTTTTTGCTAATTTAAAAACATTTTCGGTTTTGTTTCAAGATGGATTTTACGAGAGATACTAACGTCATTTTCTACACAGTTTAAGAATACCCAGCTCTGTTCATAAAATATTTATTTGGTTGATTGTTTATTTGTATTGTAAAGGCCTTAAAGGGGTACTCCGGCATCTTTTCGTAGTTGTCAATTTGCCCGAAAATTTACTAATCACAGGAGAAAACATCGGGGAAATAGAAAACTAAATATTTGGTCAAAATAATTTTTTTTCGCGAAGTTATTGAATTTACAATTTTGGTTTTCACCGTGTTTCTCAAAGTGAAAGGCTCTACTGGCAACAATACAAAAATGACGTCATAGGGAAGGCAGGGGTTCACTCTTTTCAGCTGTAGACATTGTTACCCATTTATTACAAAAATATTATGGTGTCAACGGAGTGCTTGGAAGCTCGCTCCAGCTCCTTGGCAAGGAGCACGAAACAAATGCCCAACATAGTCCTTTTCTAGACTGCCCGGTCAAACCGCAAGCCTGCCTTTCCCTTACGTCACGCCATTTAAAAGCGCGGGGATATTCCAAAAGTGGTTTTGGCGTCATTTCGATATGCCGATTTCAAAATAACAGAGAGAAGAGTAAAATCACAGGCAAGCTGGTGAATTGCAGACATCACCAAACACGAGATACCTGAAAAAGGAAAAAGAAGGACACGAAAGAAAGGACGGCGCATACTACGAGACGTTGTTTGTGTGGTCCTCGTTTTCGTGTTCTTTTTTTGTCCTCCGGTGTTTAGGTGTTAAGCGTGTTTCACATGCAGCGATTTTGGCCCTAGAGCGGCGCGATTTCTGCCGTCGCGGCGCACGTGCCGCTCAACCGCTAGTGCTGGCCAGAGCGCCGCGACGGCAGAAATCGCGGCGCTCTAGGGCCAAAACCGTTGCATGTGAAACACGCTTTAGGGTTAGGTTCCGGCGTTTTAGGTTCACAATACCTATTTTGATTTTCGCGATACAAAACAGCATACTTGAAAGAGTAAGGAACGGCGATTTCGTAATATAGTTAGTTCCACTCTTAAATAGAAAGGTTGCAGTTGTTCTTTTCGGGTGTAACTTGCTTGTCCCTAAAGCTCATACAGAACTTTTGCAGTTTGTTTTTACGCGAAAACATGCTCTTTAAAACCGAGAAGTGCCAGCGTTCCGTCCAAGTCCGAATGAGAACGACAAAAGTGACGGGGAGGCTAACTTTACCTCCTAAAAACGCAATTCAAATAGGAAGCACTAGTATCTGTCTCCCTCGAGGAGGTAAAAGGAAGGCACTTCCTTCCTCACCAGGGTAGCTAAACTCGTCGAGCACAACTTTGTGTCCGAAAGTTGCGGAACGCGCTAATTGGACTCTCACGACGCTGACGTCAAGCCGAGCGAGGTGTCAATCATCCAAGCTCTCTCGGCCGGTGCTGAAATTCCAGCGAGAATGTAAAACACAAAGTCGTAGCGAGCTCCATCGAAGCGCGTGCGAGCAACACCGTGGTGCCAGCCGATAGAACGGCTGCACTGATGACGTCTCGCCCGGGTGTCCCTACATCCCTACGCCGCGTTAGAGTCAATGATGCGTAGATTGTACCTAGGCGGCCGGTAAATACTCTGAACTTTCTCGTCGCAAGATCGTCGTTTATGTAAGTTATTGGTGACGACAAAGTGACGTTTCACAACTTTGGGAAGGAGTTATTTGAGGCCAAAACCTTCGCTTCGAAATCGAGGCGAAGATTGAACTTTGTGATGTTGTGGAGCCGTGCGCGGTGTACGGGGGCGGCTTTAGAGAGCTCATCGTCCGCCACTGTCAACAACGCCACCGGGGTCACCCACAAGCGGTTTGTGTAGAGACGTCGGTAATAGGGAGTTTTAGTAGACCGTGTTTCCCCCTTCGCTAGCCGTCCGCTACGAAGAAACCGCCACTGCGCCTGCGCACCGGTGGCCTTGGCTGTAGAGTTCCGGGTAGCGGAGGGACTTAGCGGAGCGGGATACACTGTCTACTAAAACTCGCTATCGTCTGAGAGATGAGGGGAAACGGGGGATAACAAAAAAAAAGAAGAAAAAAAAAAGCTGAAGAAAGGGAAATAAAAAAAAATTAAAGACGTTTACAAATTTTTGTAATGCGAAATTAGAGGCTCAACTCTTGAGGAGGAATAAGGGAAGGTACGGAGAGGAGGGTATGCCCCTACTCCTCCCCTCTTCCTCTCCTCCCCTCCTCCTTCCATTCAGTTTCTCCGCTAAATTTAGCAGGGAAAAGGACATCACATGACAATCTAGCGGAGAAGTGAATTGGCGTTGAAGTCACGTAGCTGGGAATCAGTGTTGCGGAATGGGCACCCCCATTCCATTCCAATACCATTCCGGGGAATTAGAGTTTTCGATAATTCAATTCCTTTAAACTCCTAGGAATGGGACACTGGGCCCATTCCCACTCCTGGAATGGGTGAATCGTTCCATTCCATTCGTTTAATTCCTAAACGTAAAAATTGGCACTTGACAGCTACATTGTGTTGCCGGCATAAGCAGCATAAAGTTGACATTATCAAATGCAGAGACAATTGTAACAAAAAAATGCTAAATTCCTCAAAAAAGCACTGATTTTACTAAGCGGACCGCTGGTGGCATGCACAAAGTGTTTATTTACAATGTACTGCAAACATCGAGAAAGCCCCTTGATATGTTCATGCTTGTTTAAGACATCGGTCTCGAGAACACGTGGCTCGCAACAAGCAGCGAAACTTAAATCTACTAATTTTCTTTTCTTTTTTTAACTGTTTTGCATTTGACTTTTAGGACATACGCGGCCAGCATGTTTGATAAGACCATAAAAATATCCAGTTCGTGTGTGACGCAGGAATCAGCTATATTACTGTATTCTTCAAATACAGCAACACGGCTAGTACACTGCCGGAAGCGACTCCATGCACAGCGGCAAGAACACATCCTCTGACAAAATGCAACCTCTGCGGCACAGCACGAGGGACCGTATAGAGATAGACCATGTCACGAAACCTGTTTTAAAACGCATAAGTTCACGCTTGCTTTACGAATCTCAATATTTCTTATCATATTCAATTAAATTTTTGGCTGGTTCGCCTGCCATTTTCCACCCTTCGCATACTCATTTTCATGTTCCCTCTTCAGATGGCGAATAAAGTTCGATGATATACGCCGACTGCACCGTGTATGGTTTCATTGCATAACTTTCAGCGTGCAGCTTGTTCATTTTCGCGACTAATGTCGAAAAATGTCTTCCACGATGACATGACTCGATCTGTATTTATCTTGTCTTTTCGTACGAATTGTGATGTTCCTCTTCGCGCTGATCGAGTGTCGGTGTCAGGCAGCAGACAGTGCCAACCGATTCATTTTTCTACCTCGGTGTCGGTTGTTCGCGTTGTGGCGACGGATCGGGCAGTCAGCCTTCACAAAGCTCTTCACATCAAGATACAATTAATGGGGTAGTACCGCACCGTTCGAATTGACATTCCCCGTGTTTCCTGAACAACACCGTCCAACTGACTTCTCACCGCATCAAACAGGGTCCAGGCCAAGGACCACGAATGCAGACCGGACAGCCGAGACGCGCGGAAGCCAAAACATCAGTGGCAGCTATAGCACCCAGCTCTCCTTCTCAGTTGCCCTCACAGCAACGATCGCGCCTCGTCTGGCGCGGTGACAGTCTTTCTCCAGGTCTAGTTTGGTCACACCAAGAGCGGTGACGATAGTCTACTTCACCTTACGATGGACCTCAACAGACAGCACGAGAGTCATCGAAACCAATGCAGTGCCTTCTGAGTGTCGCGTGACCCTGCAGTCCCGCTTGCGGTGCTGGATTGCCTAGGGTGACTCGTAGCGTCCGCAGCAGTCCATCGCAAGGTGAAACAGAGTATGCAGAGACTAAAGTCAAAGGAAATGAGCAGGCATCCGCTAGCTTGCTTGTAAACCTAACCCACTAAAACATGTATCACAGAAAACAAGCATCGGAACAAATACCAAGTAAAAGGCGGACTTGCACTACAAACGCAGTATAAATAGAACAAGCCTCGGAGCAAAGCGTTTCGCACTTCAGAGGAGTGCGCACGAATGAACGTGGAAGGCAGCAGGGCTGGCTGCCTGCTAAACAACGCTCCTCGAGCTATAAGAAAGCAATACCTGATCATCTTTCGGCGACGCCCGAGTCAACGAGTTATTAAAGCTCTGCGAGTTATGAGTCGCTTCCGCTCCCAGATCTCAGTCTGTGCGCGTGCGTGCATTCTACTAACCGTCCCCCCCCCCAAAAAAAAATACATGACAAGATGTACAATGTGGAGTTGCGCATAGCGGTTTCTTTCTTTGCCACTCCCCTTTCTTTTGCTTGATGCTTGGTTTCTTGTTTCACTCTCGTGTAACTCCATCGAAGTCCGATGCCTGCGCGTCCGTGAAAGGCGCCACGTTACCCCCCTTTCCCCCTTTGCTCTTTGATTTGACGCTTGTTTTTTATATTGCATTTTTTTCGTATAAGTCTCCTGCTCATTTTATTTCTGAGCAACTGACTCGCTGACTGGCTCAGGTTAGCTGACCGTAAACACACACAAAAAAATAATAATAAAATTTAAAAAAAAAAAGAAGAACCGTGCCCATTCCATTCCCATTCCATTCCGGGCAAAAGGCACCTAATTCCATTCCCATTCCATTCCCCTGAACGTTGCCGCCATTCCATTCCCATTCCATTCCGGGGTCGTGAAAATGCGGAATGATTCCGGAATCATTCCAACTCCGGAGTGGCAACTCCGCAACACTGCTGGGAATTGAATTGGTGTCGAAGTCATGTGACGTCAATTTCGCGCTAAATTTAGCGGACCGGTTACGCCGACAGCGACACCCGCGCCGCGAAAAACGGAAACGGGCGCCGAAGAGCTGCGCTCTAAAGAAAGAATTAAGATACGACCAACACACGCACACGCACACGCACACACACACACACACACAAACAAATAGGAGTCTCAAGAAGGGCCGTAGAAATTGTTCGGGAGAGAGAGAGAGAGAGAGGAGGTGATGGGTGGTGAAGAAGGGGGATATTCCCTTCCCCTAATATTTTATTATAACTCTCTGAAATGCTATTGTGGTTCGGGGCTGGGGCGATACCCCCCCCCCCCCCCCCCCCTCTTCCACCATTATGCCCCTTGCCCCCTCTTTCGACGCAACTGGGGAAGGGGGGGACTAAATTCCTCCCCTCCCCATACTCCTTTTTCGACGACCCTGCTTAGAGGTGTTCCAATGAGCAATGACGAGGAACAGCACAGCCTGCAATTTTCGAAATAACGGTTCAAGAGATTCTGGAATTAAAACGGCTCGCGTTCCATGAGCTCAAGAGTGGCCATGACAGACTTTCATGCGAAAGACTCGTGCCAGGGCACGTAGATAGTGTGCGGGCGCGTTCAGTGACGTCATTTTATAGTTGATACCTTTGACGATGGAATCAGGATTATCAGTTGTGAACGACAAATTTGATGGTGCGTGTTCAAATCGATGATGTCAAGTTTAGTGTCCTTGCGTTCTTGAAGCATCACCGCCAATATTGGCAACCTGACATTACTTTTATTTCCTTATTTCCGTTGATAAACAACATACTTAATCCCAAACTGACTGATCTTCGAATGTATACCATAAAATGATTTTATCCCGCCGATGAAGGGACAACTGCCCGGAGGCGAAATTCGCCCGAAAGTGGACAACGGTAGTCGGCTGGTTGTGATCTAGCCACGTCGGGCTACACTTTGGTTCCGAGATAAATCAAAAGAACGGCAGGGACGCTTTTTAGTAAATTCTGCTTTATCGGCGGAAATAAGAACGATACCAGACTATCAACTTCGACGGTGTTGATTTTAAAATGCAATTCCCAAGCATCCATCGTGCTTTTTAGAGGCCATCAAACATGACAATCGCAGCTGATAATCTTTGTTGTGACGTCACACGTATGAGCCACGGTCGTCTCCGCGCGCTCTCTAGTGCTGCTCTTGTTCGGTGCCTAGGGAGGCATAGGGATTTTTCATCCCCTCAACGAGAAACGTCACGAAGACAGACGGATCTGCGGGTTTGTGAGAAAAGAAAACTTCGCAGCAATCTTTCGACTCCTCCCCCCACTATGTCATAACACAAAGAATATTTTTGTTGACGAGTTTAGCGACCCAGATTGAGAGTTTAAAATTTTGGTTGATCCACCCTTTTAGTACCTTTTTGGCAGCCTTTGTTTTAAGAGTGTGGGGAAGCTAAAAAAAAACAAATCGCCGTAGTACCCCTTTAAGACGGTGCACGTAAAAAGTACGGAGGTTATTAAAACATGTAAAGCAAACAAAATCAAGACTCATGAGATATAAAACATACACGCTACACAAATAACAAAAATGGAGGCATATATAACTTAGTAATACTACTAGCGTGCACATTCCAGATATTCGCTGTGTTGTGCTTTTAATATCTACGTGTATATTGGTAATTGCGACAACATTGTCGGCAGACAAGCAGACATGTGTATCTTAGTCTCCAAGAGTAATTAACCACATAGTTTAATCGTGTTCATTATTTGTTCTTGTTGGTATTTCGGCTATGATATTTGGTAACTGCTATTCTCCATTTCACAATACCTTGACGAACTGTGGAAATTACGCCTTCCGCGACCCAGTAAGAGCGTCGGAGCGAGGCGTCTGACAGCACGTCACGAGGGCGTTCGTGTTACCGCGCCCAATGCAAGGCCCGGAGGAATCGGCTGTCGTCTGCTGCGAAACCGACCAACATCGGATGAACTTTGACCACCGCAGCACTGCCGTCCACTAGAGTAGCGAGCTCTTCGGGAACAGTTCATGAGACAACCATACGCTCAATTTACCCGTGAATCTGTTGTGGGTACTATTGCGAGGGCAATCTTCTGAGCGGAAGCGGTCGATTGCATGGCTGCGATCGTTCAAACATCATTTAAAAGTCATGTTTTTCTCAGAACAGCGTTTAAAAGTAATATGCCTTCGTCTTTTTTCCATGTCGTGTAGTGCTGCAGTCAGAAGAGTCTGACCGCCACACTACTGAAAGAAAAAGAACCCTAACTATTTTTTGACGCGGACGGCGCTGTTGGTTCGGCGGTAACGAGGCCTGCGTGGATTCGACCATGGAGTGGTGTCACGTGCTTTGCTCCGACGATCTTATTGGGTCACGGGGGCCACAGCCTCCACAGTTCGCCAAACTACCGTGTAACGGAATATAGTACAGTTTTTTTTTTTTTTTTTTGGAGACGGAGAGGTAATGGCTGGAGAGAACGTATTGTTTAGCTTGATTGTTTAGTGGCTTTACAGCATGGAGGTCCAATTTTGGTCACCGTGAGAGCCAGAACGAAGTCTAATTTGCCGCACGAAACGAGACCAGACATCGTTCGTAGACTGTTCGTCCGCTGCAAAGCGCCGTTGACCGACAAAAAAAAAATCAAGCATACAAACAAAACAAGGTCGTATGTTAACTGAAAGGAAAAAAAGCTGATCGTATGCTACGAACTGAGCGTCGCTGACCAG
The DNA here is from genome assembly GCF_016920785.2 of Ixodes scapularis. Lineage (NCBI taxonomy): Eukaryota > Metazoa > Arthropoda > Arachnida > Ixodida > Ixodidae > Ixodes > Ixodes scapularis. The sequence continues at coordinate 52,971,185 of NW_024609837.1, forward strand.
CGAGATCGAAAGCAGACTGAAATTGTGATGGCCTGCAAGCTTACTTTGAAAGCCATTGACAACGCACGCTTCGTTCGCTGGTCTCAGCGTGATCTGTGACTGTACACTAGCTGACATTGACCTGTAGATTAAAGTGCGCTAATGACGAGCACAACAAGGGCCACGACACCTCTCTCGCAATTTTAGGTTGGTGAGACGTTATCACCAATTATTGCCCGATTGTGAGCTCGTTAACAGGTGAAAAATGCCTTATTGGTTCATTTCGCACAATGGGTGGTGCCAAGTGCAATTATCAGCAGATAACGCTCTCGATCTCATCTTGAGCGATGTTGGGCCACAGGGTGTCGAACCGAATTTTTATTTGTTCGGATAGGCTCTCAGGCTAATGGACTTCAGTTCAGATGTTTAAGCTCTGGTGAGGGGAAAGAGTTGTTCAACTCGATTAAAAAAACTGAAGTGTGAACCTTTATTTCGTGCTAAAGAAAACGTGCTTACTTAATAGAATGTTTATGTTTCACAGAAATCAAAACATTTTTTTAAATAAAACGGCTGACACAAGGGCGAGCTTCAGATATAGTTTTAGTCGTGGACGCAGGAAGGTTCTGGACACTCCATAATTCCACCGGAGGGTGAAGCCGGGAGAGACTAGCAGTTTGGAGGGGCAAGCCCCCCAACGATGAACAAGGACAAAACCAAAAGACGCTATTGCACGGAAAGGAGAGCTGATTTGGCGCCAACAGATTTGTTGGTCACCTTTGGGGGCGTTCACACAGACTGCGCCCTCTACTTGCTTCACTTGGGGTTTGCTCGCTTCACTAACTTGAGAAGGTACTTTGCCTCCTCTTCTTCCTACTTCGATTATTTTAGTTTTAGTGGGGACCAGATCCGAAGTGTAAAGCAAGCGTCATAATATTAAGTGTTCAAATAAGGTTTCGTTGGTGAAATAAAATGTGTTATATCGTATATTAAGTGGTGGTATGCCAGATTTTTGGCCATTACTATGGCGATATAGCGTTTGCAAAACGCGGATCTTCCTAAATGTCGCGGAAAGATTACGCGGTGTTCTTTCGATCCAGCTGTTTTAAACATTTCCTTGCCGTTAACAAAGCGTATTATCCTGTCAATGATTCTGTACACGCGATGATCAAGTTGTTGTTTACTTGCACTGTGCAACGATGGGAGTGAACATGAATTTCAAGAGCGATGGTATTTGCTCGAAGATGTTTACTCTAGTATGCAAGCTCGTAGAAAGGTCGAAAGTGACCGGAACTGCGTACATCTAAGATAATATTAAATAAAAGTGTGTGTTTATGGGCTGGATTTTGTACGGAAAGTGTGAAGCTGGAGTTTAACGAAAAACGCAGACCAAAGAAACATAAGACATGTAGAGCATCTAGAGCATACGAAAGACATACGTAGTCACAATAATTTATCACCAAATATAACTAATCACAATTAATAGCAACCAGCGAGATTCACCAAGGGGCTCAGCGAGAATCGAACCCCTGAATCATGAGAAGCATGGTCCTTTTTTTTTTGTTTTTTGCTCAGCGCCACAAGGAGATATTTTTTCTTTTATTGCAATAATGGAGCCGTAATCAGTGAAAACACATCAAAACAACCCTCCAAGTTTTTTTTTTTTTGCAAAGCACATTAAAAGTCTCCTATATAAACGCCGAGCAGAGCTACCCGAACTACTCCATCGTCGCAAACTTTCACGCCTACCCCTTTTCCATAAACTTTACCACCACGCGTCACTTCACGGTGATTTCTTCGAGCCACCTGCCGTTATTTTTCCACGCCGCGATCACCCCTACAAAGTTAAACGCGTAACCTGTAAGTCATCTGCTTTTTTCCGGTCATTCATTCCACGTACCACAATCGATTGGAATAAACTACCATCGCACATTGCCTCAGAAAAAAGACACCACGAAGTTTCAAGAACAAATTCAAAATACTGATGCCATCTAACTTTCGCTGTTTTACATTGTTGTTTCCTCTTTTCCGGAACGTGCAGAGCAAATGTGTACTATTTTGTTTTTACCTTTACTCAGCTTTATTGCAGTGTGATGAGTGAGTGTATGTTTTTTATTCGTTTTTGAGTGTATCCTTTATTTTCTTTTTATTATTAAGTGCATTGATTGTTTTCTAGTATTCTCATATGTTGTTCAATGTGCACTAGTTCCTATTGGAACGATTTATGTACCCCCCCCCCCTATGTAATACCCTCTCACGAGGGCCTTTAGGGGTAATATGAATAAATAAATAAATAAATAAATAAATATTTAAGTGGTTTGCAAAAGTTGAGCCAATTGGGTTTGTAATTCCGGTTAAAAAAAAATACGTTCCACCTGTTTAACGAGGCTGAAAAAAAAAATGCCGTACTTCCTTCGGATTAGGGCCAGCATGACCAACAGCCATGCCCGGCTTCCAGATGCTACACAAGCTCAATAACATAAACGTGTCGTACAGAACACCGTCATTATTACTTATATGTAAAAACGGCTTGCCGGATTGGTTAAACCGCATGCCCGATTGGATAATGCACAACTCTTTCATTAGAATGCCCTAAAGCATACCCCCCAGAATAATGTAATCCAGCAAAATATAAATACATGTTAAACAGTCTAGATTTTCATGGCACATAAATACTCTTGGTTTAAAGCCACACTTTAACAAGGAACGTACTCTAATTCAATTAAAAGAAAAAAAAATCTTACTCCATGGGGTATACACATACTTTTTATTCGCTTGAGTACGTCCTCGACATCGCTAGAAGCTACACTTTTATACATGGAAGGGAATATTGGAAATAAACTAATCACGCAACAAATCGCATTTAAGCGTTTCTTGCTGAGAACATACTATATTCAAAAGAAAAATGGGCAGACAAAAACAAAACTACGTCAACCGCATCCTTACGATGTCCTACTAATATATTTGTTTTCGTTTGCCGCCATGGGACGAAATCTTAAAAGGACATGCTTGAAGTGAGGCGCCAAAACAACGAGGACACAAGGAGAGAAGCAGACAGGAGGAGGCTCCTTGTGTCCTCGTTGTTTTGGCGCCTCACTTCAAGCATGTACAACCTACTAGCCCAACTCGCCGTTCTTAAAAGGACGTTGGCTGATGAAGTGTCACTGCTGCTCTATTGAAAGGATGCTCTTGGTCTCGCAGAAAAAAAAAGAGATGTGAAACCGGCCGCTTTTTAAACAAATGCGAGAGACGAAATACACGCTGGAGGGAGAAGATAACATTTACTCGCGTACAATGTATGACCTGCGGCACGTACGAAAGCTTCGCAAACACAAAAATGTTACGGAATATCACTCTAGCGATAATTCACCGTTCACGCAGATTCCTGTGGGAAGCTGCCTACGTTGGCGGCGATTCCCGACCAATCTGGTTTGTTTACGCCCTACACTCTAAGAAAAAGTGAGCACCCACCCTAGTCATCGTGCGTTTTGACGGCTGTAACTACCCCACAGGCTTACCTAACTACCCACTGGGCTCGAGCCATTGAGAGTTAGCACCCTGTTGGAAGGTGACAAGCATGGGGTAGTCACGTTTTATAAACTCTTGAATTGAACATTCAAGTGCATGCAGTCGTTTAATAGTAAAAGTCACTTCAAAAATCTCAAAAAGTACTTAAAACTTGTTTTCTTTGTGCGTTGGTTATTATTCATTCAAATTTAAACCGCTCGAAACAAGCGTGTGGCTCATTTCGCCTAAACTGGCAGAAAACAAACAAGTACAGGCAACATTGGTACGCACCTACTAAAACCCGAGGCAGATAAAAAGTATCGCGGTTGTCCTTTTTGGTTCCGTCGCGGGTTTTACGATGTACAACAGTAAACAACAGCTGGCAGCTGGCGTCGTGCTCGAGGAATTTAACCAAATCTCTAGAAAAGCACAGAAAGCTACGCACAGGCGTGAGTTGACTTGAATGTTCGTCGGACGAGATACTATTGTCGTCTTTTATTGTGCGGTTCAGTAAAGAGCGTGCTCTCAATAAAGGTGTGATCGGTCAGTTCTGCGTGCAGTTCAGTTGCAAGTGGCCTCCTCGGTTCCGCCCGTTCCGCCGAACTTGCGCTCCTGTCGTACCCAATTTTTTTGCTTGCAAGTGCAGTGAAGTATGAAGCATTGCACACCACGACTCAGGCCGGACGGGACGAACCTACACAGATATCTGCGATCATGTTCGTGTATTTCACTATTTCTCTGTCTCGGGATACATGATTCGCCTTCACTGGCTCATTTGGCACATTTCATCGAGCATACTCGATAAAAAAAAAATGCTCAAACAAGTATGTGTCATCCAAGGCGGAGTACTTCGAAAGGGACTAGGATTTCAGGCCTTCCAGCACGCGTTCCTTCTATCTATATAAAAGATTCCAAGTAAATTTCCAAAAATAATGCATTGGCAAACATATACGTGCTATTTGTTTTAGATTTTTTTTTTTTTTTAGAAAAAGTACTGCTGGAGACGACAGCAGGTGCAGCGCAGAGAACTATGTTCTCGGCGTTCTTTGATGCTCAACAGCTCATTCACACTGGAAGCGGATCCGCATTCGCAAAGCGGTTGTGAGCGCGGTTGTATAAAGATCCAATCCAATTGCACGCGCACTTGATGTCATGGAGTGCGCGTGCAATCGTACTGAATATTTATACAACCGCGTTCGCAACCGCTTTGCAAACGCGGATCCGCTTCCAGTGTGAATGAGCGGAAAGGCCGGTTCAGACACTTGCGTTTGAATGAGTTTGACAGCTTTGCGTCGAGAACCGAAAGCGACTCACCGGCACGACTGTGCTTCGTATGAAGCGTGGAATCCAATTCAAGGAATCATCTTCGCACGCGATGTAAGCAGCAGGGATGCCCTGGTTTCTCGCTGCCGCAACGCGGTCAGACGCAGTCAAACGCCACTGTCTGAACCAGGCTTTACATACTTTAGCATACGTATTTCGCGTTCGTTGCAGGTGAAGGCACGGGCCCGAAAGCGGCAATTCTGCACTGTCCTCTTGGCGCGAGCGCGAGCGCATAGAACGCATATTTGAAAGACACACGCTTGAGCAGAAACAATTGTAGCGAAAAGAAGAAAACTGAAACAACGCTTCGGGGAGGACCGGCGGACGGGCTTCGCTAGAATCACCTGCGCGCGCTCAGTGTACTCAACATTTACTCAACCGCCGCTGAAGTCATTCGGATATGTAAAAAGAGAAAAGAAAATGCATCAGCGTGTTCAGAAAGTTGTGATTGCAGAAATTGTTTTCGATAATTAATACAATTAATTAAACAGGCTTCTGTATACTTAAAGTGTAGGCTAGCGAGAAAACGAAACTGATCAAAACGTGACGTGTAGCAACTATTCAAATTTATTCATAACCTGCAGTTCACTTTTGCAATGGATTACATTAGAGATACGAGCGCTTTCCTAAGGGCAGTAGAGGAAAATAATATATACGCGTAAACCTTGCACAGTCGTTTCGTATTTATGCAAAATATGACAGTGGTCACCATCCTAATCGGTCACGGAAAATACAGCAGTATATAAGGTGGTGGTGTCAACTAGACGTGTGTATAGGAATGTAGAGTGTCAATATATCATATAGTACCTTGTGCTGTGTCTGAACGCGTTCCTGTGTGAAATGCTATGGTGTCTGTATGTCGGGTATGTGTGTAGTAGAATATGTACATACGTGAATGTCTGGCGAAGCGCTGAACACAGACTGTTGGTTTCGTTTTTTTCTAGTTTGAGCCCTGTCCGTTAGGTGGCGCGTGGCGCCGCCCAATTCAAGGAGTCGCGCGTTTATGTGTCTACTTATTTGAGTGAAAAACATGGAGGCGTTCCATGGCTCTACGAAGCTGACGGAGCAGCCCCAAAGGGTTCGGTTCTCAGCCTCTCGTCCCAGTGGGATCAGTCTCATAGCCAGTTGAATGGGTGTTCCGTGCGGTGAATAGCGCGAAGTGCGTGCACAAACGCGGTGAGGATTACCAGGGACTTGGAAGTGGATAACGAATGCTAACAGGTGAGCAGGAGCATTGAACGATCGGAACCGACGCCGCTTAAATCGGTGATGCTTCGCCTCGCCGCTGTCAACCGAAACCGCCGGATCACTTGCGGCAAGCACAGCAAGGAGACGCTCTGTTCAATAAAGATATCATTCCATTTGTCGCTATACGATTCCTTTCTTGAATGTTTTCTGGTCGCGAAGTAAATGCAGCCGGCCGCGCGAAAGCAGTCGCGGACAACCCCCTCAAATGCCCCCCCCCCCCCCCCCCCCCTTCCTTTCACATCGTCGCCTCTACTCGTAATACGTGCGGTGTCCGTGGTTCGAGGCGCGTTTTGGATTGCTTCAGTGCGCACGGAAGGCCGCGAACGGGCGCACGCACTTGAGAATCGTATTTTAGCAAAAAGCAGTCCAGCTCGCTAGGCCTTACTCGTACTGCTCCACTGTCGCTTGCCAGCCGCCATGTTGCTTTTGGGGGTGCTCACTTTGGCAACCTGTTGATTGCGTGCCGTGTGATTACCCGTGGGGTTGTCAGTATAACGAAGGTGGGGTAGCGATATCTGTGACGGCTTCTGACTACCCCAAAGCTAGTACCCCACGACAACCCTTTTGTTGAGAGTGTAACAGCCTAGCAAAACATTGAGGTAAGTGCAGGGCGCTCGGTCCCAGCACGCTCCTTGAAAATTTGAAGGAGTTCTGGCACCCGCTCCGTGCCAAACAAATCCGAGGTCATAGCGGCAGCAGCTCGGCGCTCGGGTAATTCGCTGGTATTGTGACGTCGTTGTCATCTCTATGCCGCTTTCTAAGTACGATTGGGATCTGTTTTGGGGGTACACTGGAGGATGTCCCAATGGAATACAGCGTCCCAACATTCGATAAACTCGTGTTCTACAGTTTCGGCTCCTTTACATAATAAAAAATTTGTGGACCAAGGGACGAAAAGACTTTTTTTTCCTCCAGCCAAGTTTTCACCGGAAGAGAGCCACAATTGAAAGAAAAAGGTTTTTAACACTTGGCTTGACCGGCGTTCTTTTCACTCTTTTTAGTACGTCTAAACGACTGCCGCCACAGTATAATGATCAATACAATGGTATAGAAAACAAAATATTGATTAAATCTTTATACAATTTTTTCTTTGAAACTGTAGCCAAATATTCCATAGAAAAACGAACTTAGAACATGCGGAAAGACAATAAAACTTCTCTCATGTACCTGCGCCTATTACAACACCGGATGACACAACAAATTGAGGCAGAAAACTTTGCAGGCGAACTTAAATTACAGTGCGTAAAAAAAAGGTCGTTTTTATTGCCAAGAAACGTAAATCTAGAAGCAATTTGCCTTGTAAAGAAATGAGATAGCCCTGGTCCGCCACTTCGCCCTGGACGAAAAAAAATGTGTGCGGGCAGAGCGCTTGCAATTCGAGTTCCATATGAAAACAGTAACAACCCTGTGGAACGTCTGCACATTGGCACAAGACAAATAGAGCACCTGTAAGACAAACCAAACCTTCGATATAAAAAAAAAAAAAAACGTTACACACAGCGGAACACGCGAGAATAGACAAATTCTTTTCCCTCCACCCTACCGCCTTTGTTCTAACGTTCTCAGTCTCTTCATTCCAGTATGAAGTACTGTCGCGATAATGCACTAACGGCACACCTAGATACTTGGAGGGTAAACTCTCCCACCTAACGTTCATAAAAACATTTGGTTTACTATGCCAATCACCGTGCCAAAACCCTACCGTTTTGTCCCAATAATGACACTCCCGGTTTTCGCGCAAAAGGAAGAGGCAACATTGACAATTTCGCGAATACTGTCTTGATCCGCGCAAAAAACCACCAGATCGTCCGCATATGACGGGACTTTTATTTCACTCGTGTTTAGCTTAAAACCGCGTATGTTATCGTTCCGAAAAAGTCTCAAACAAAACGGTTCTAAAAAAAGAAATAGAAAAAAAGCAAAGGCGAAAGTGGGCAACCTTGCCTAACCGAACAACGTATCTCAATGCTTTCTGTAACACTCTTATTTGTAACTAAACTCGTAATGCAATTTTTATAAGCCAATATTAAAACCTTATAAAAGAATGGACCCTACATTGGCTTGTTCCAATATACGAAAAAGTACTCGGTGCGAAACACGATCGTACGTTTTCTCAAAGTCGAGTTCCAACATTGCAACTCGGCCTTGAAAGGCGTCGCAGCATTCTAAAAAGCTTTTAGCTACATGTATATTAGTGCAAATCGTACGGCCCTTTATGCCGCACGTCTGATGCGGTCCTACGACTTCTTTAATAACCCTTTGTAACTCTTTGCTAAAATCATGTAAATTTTATAATCAACGTTTGTTAAAGTAATCGGCCTGTAATATCCCACAGACAAGAGTTTCACCGAATCATTGTACTTAAGGATAAGCACTGTGTGCGTCCTAAGAAAAGATAGGGGAAACATCTGCTTCTCATAGGCCTCGGTCAGTCACTCATACAGGGCAGGCGCCACCTGATTCTTAGAAGATTTATAAAATCAGCACCAAGGCCGTCCGGTCCTGGCGCCTTTCCACTCGTCAGCTCATCGATAGCCGCTTCGACTTCCCGCACGGTGATAGGAAACTCTAGGCTATCGCACACCTGCTGTTCTAGCTGGGGCATCAGAAACCAAAATTCCTCCTTGAACCCATCATCTACTGACGCGATACGCCCAAACAGATTTCGATAATGGTCCACAAAAGCCCTTTCCATAACCGCCTCGTCACGCGTCACCGTAGTTGCGTAACAGATTTCCTTGATATCGTTACGTTGCGCATAACTTTTTTCGTCGCTTAGCGTGCGCTTCGTCGGAGCTTCACCCATCCACAGCTTGTCGCTTCGAGCCCTTACTATTGCTCCTCTGTCTTTCTCCACATCGATCAGCTCCAGTTTACTTTTACAATCTTTTTGGCGCATGAATTCACCGGGATTCACGCTTTCTAGGGTTAAAAACCATATAACTGACGCCTTGAAACATCTTCTTTCTTTTTCTGATAGCTAAGGGTGTTGCTTCTCTCGATTGCAGCCATTTTTACTTCTTCCTTAAAAAGATTCCAACGCACAGCCCACAGTGTATGATCGTTACCGTATAAAATGTCTGAAAGTTTGCTCACATTTGCTCTAAAAGGCTCATGATTAAGAATACTACTGTTGAGTTTCCATAGTGCCCAGTCCCCTTTTGGTGATTTTGCCTTATTACCAAGAGTAAACATGACTAACGCATGATCACTGAAAGACACGTGCTTAACAGAATAATCGCTACAAAGAGGTAAAAGATCAAGCGAGACATATAGCCTGGTGGGGATGTAGAAATCAGATTATCGTAAATACTTCAAAAACTCAAGTAATGTGCTTTAGAGATCCCCCAAAATACTATTTACTGAATTACCCATTAAAATGCACAATAAAAACTGCAATAACCGTTCATGCCTACCAATTGAGTATGTAAAAAATGTAAAATACCTTGGAATGTATATAGACCAACATCTTAAATGGGACTCACACATAGAGCAAGTTTGCAAAAAATTAAGGACACTGATGGCCTATATGCTTCACATTCAAGATATGGTCCCCCATTCTGTACTTAAAATGATTTATAACTCGTTAGGAAAATCTGTAGCTCAATATGGAATAACTGTTTATGGGAACTGTGCCAAATACCTACAAAGAAAAGTTGAAACTCTCCAAAAACGGATATTCAAAAGAATCGGTTGCCAAATCAAAAAGAGAAGCGATTTAATAGATGACATACCTAAAGAAATAGGCGTATCTTATTTTAGTGATCAATTGAAATATGACATAATCACAAAATTCTTTTTAATCAACAACCACAACAAGAGAAATTGTTAAAGAAATAACATTACGACCAAACAGGAAATAATAATAATAATAATAATAATAATAATAATAATATATTTATTTCACACAAATTGGAATTCATGTACTAGATACGGGCATATCAAAGCCTGCAGAGGGCTTGTATGATGACGCCCATAAAAAAATTCAAAAGACGATTATCATGATTCCACAATGTAAGACAGAAAGTCGAACTATAAAACACAAAAAAAAAGCATGAAGAAGAAGAAAAAAAAAAGCGAAAAGCGTTAAAAAAAAAGGAAAACACGGAAGAAGAAGAAAAAAGCACTTAGAAAAAAAAACGCGAATGTGTTAAGCGAAAACAAAGTAAAAGGAAAAAAAAAATAAACAAAAGGCGAAACTAAGTTAAAATTAACTTAGCTAATTACAGTTCAAGCTCGGAGCTTGCAGTCACAGCAAAGAGATGCTAGATGAAATCAAAGTTGGTGCACTTCAGTTCTTTCTTCAGTTGTTTCAGTGATGTAATGGCAATGAAAGTGTCAGGGAGGGCGTTGAACAAACACGGAACGTAGTAATCCCGAGTGCATTTACCGTACCTGGTCGAACAAACTGGCACTACAAAACGAGGAACGCGACGAAGTATTCGGGGAGACTGAAATGGTGTTTTAAATTCATTTTTCCAAAAGCTACGGAGCACTACCGTTTGTATAAAAAGAGAACGCAAATTAGGCAATTGAAGACTTCGAAAAATATCACTGTTGCTGGAAAAATTCGAATTGTATGCAACGCTTGTCAGGATTCCTTTCAATAAAGAATTAACTTCGGACTGCCAACGACCCGAACAGTTGCCAAATACCGTAACACCGTATCGAAGGATACTGTAAGCAAGAGCATGGACGATTATTATTCTGATACCGACTGGCATAAAGAATTTAGTATTATAAAGCATACAAGACACATTCCGTAATTTGCTACAAATATATGACATATTTGTGTTCCATGGCATATCAAAATCGAAATGTACACCCAAGTATTTTACGTGATCGACAGACTGGATTGAAACACAATTGCATTGAGCACAACTGGAAGGGTGAAGCAGAAACTTTACTTGAGCCTGGCGTCTTTTAAGAGGGTTTTGAAAACACACCAGCTTTGTTTTAGAGCGGTTTATGTCTAGGAGATTATCGCCGAACCAATCCATTATATGAGAGGCGTTTATTTCGAGTGTGCGGAGTGAGTCAGAGAAATTGATATGACGTGACACAAGGAGAGTGTCATCGGCATATTGGTAAATTTTACACCCGTTGATAACCTGGGCCATGTCGTTCAATAAATAATATTATTTATGTGCATACAAAAATCTGATCCTGAGTGGCGTGCACGGCTGTGTAGAAAGGTTAACACCCGTACGCGAGTGCGCCTGCCAGCCCGCCACCCAGGATCTGAAAAAAAAAACAAAAAAAAAAACACACGCACACGCACTTATATACCAAATTTGTACACAGGGCCGTAACCCAAAATGTTTTAAAAGAAAAATGAGGGTGAAATGTAGAGTGTAAGTTGACTCCCTCGTATACCTATGAGAACACACACACAAACACACATTAATGAAGACAAAGTATGGAGGGTCTACCAGAAAATATGTGCCTAAACTTTTTAACGAACTACCTGAGGAGCTGGTTGGGTGCAAAAATCCACAAGCAATGAAAAAAATGGCAAGAATATGAATCAATGAACAGAAAAATTAAACAAAGTGCGAATTAATAAAAAGTGCCAACATACGACTGTAACCACTGTATGAATTATATTGACTATTAAAACAATGCTTTGAGATATATTACTAGATAGCAATATGCGCCTAATAGGGGCCTGTTCCACCGGTTATAGTGCACGTGTATATATGAGCCGCTTCTTTTACTTATAATTTGTTTGGTTTGTTTAAACTCATAGAATGAGTTAAAACTGTAAAAATTATGGTTGTTAGTCACCTGCGCGTCCCACACACAAGCCTTCTTGACTTACGTGGGTACAGAGCGAAATGTATTCAAAATAGAAAAATAAATTGTATTGTATTGTATCCAGTCTCGCATGACTCCGGCCTTGAAAATGCGTAAACTGTACATTTCCCTGATTCATACAGGCCGCGACGTCCTCTAAGAAATGCCCCGAAACAAGGTTATTCAAATAAAAGGAACCTGAGTCTCAAACAGGAGCATGACGCGCTCGATCCTGTGGCCCACAAACGCAGTTAAAAGCACAAAAAAAAATGAATCGCTCGCAATTAAAATGCAACCTCAGACTATCAAAAAAAAAAAAAATAAATACGTTCACCTTCGCGATTCGGCGCGTAGACACAAAAAACGCTCCACTCAGCATTAGAGAAAGAAAAATCGACCGGAATCTAAAATGCACCTGCATATATTGCCGCGAGCGCAGCTGACCAAGAAGGCAGCGCGCTCGTGGTCTAACGGTTATCGCGCGTGCTTTCCACGCTGAAAGCCAGAGTTCGATTCCTGGCCGCGGAGGCGCATTTTTGTTGAGTCGGTAAAGTAATGTTCTGGTAAATTCAAAAACCATGTTGCTTGTTCGAGGTCAGAATGTTCTACACGCCGCACCTTCTACGCCGATTATTCCAGAAGCCCACAGGTGTACATAAGGGGCTCTGCTTGGCGATCTGCATTCAGTTTCGCCCCAGCGTTCGACTCTGCTGTCACGCTGACTCGACGCCCGCGAAGCTCTACTTTCTTCTGTTCCCTTCTTATTTTCGGGCACAAGTTCGCCCCATTAAATGTTTAGTTTCTTCAGTTATTATCGCCTCATCACCCGTCATTCGTGACAATATTTTAATTCTGAACATAAAGGGGAAAATTAGTAACGCTCCGCGTTGAGCCCCACTTTTGTTACCACGGTTCTTGAGCTGAAAAGGAGTATTGTCGCTAATTAGGAGAAATAATGCATCTGGACTGTCTCGTTAGTGTTACTGAATGGTTAAAAATAGGTTACTAACCTTTCATATCGGACATCAGAAAAAATACAGGAAGTTCGAGCTTGCAGTAAAAATGTATTTATTAAAAACAAGTTTAAAGCGTATCACGGGCGTACGAACCATGTGCAACATAGACTCGTGCCATTAAAATGCACCGGGTTATTATGAGGCTCGTTTCTAGCAGTAATCGGGAACTGGAGCCTCTGTAGTTGTTGTAGTTGTCGCCGGAGGTTCTGGTGGAGACGGAGGTCCAACTGGAGGTGGAGGTCCTGGTGGAGGCTGAGGTCCAGGTGTGGGCGGTGCTGGTGGGGGAACTTCTGGCTGTTCGGGGTCAGTGGGCGGTTCTGGTGGCGGGACTGGCACTTCAGGATAACTCGGGGTTGCGGGTGGTTGGGCTGAAATAGTTAAGCCTGATGAGAATATGAAGGAAAAAAAAAGACGTTCGGGAGGACTGCTCTTACTAGCACGGGCTAAACCGCGGCGTAAAAAAATTAACAGATACGTCTAACGTAGGGAGCAAACAATAAAAATTAGCTAAAACAACAAAATGGGCTCAAAAAACGGAAAGTTTTAATTTTGTTTATTGTTATGTTAATTACAAATTCAAAATAACCTCATAAAAAAAAAAAAAAACTCGGTGTGGCGATTATGTTTACGTTCCTTGCTTGGTGATTGGTTCTTCGGCGTTCTCATTGGTTAATGTCGGAATCTGATTGGCTGAACATCTGGAATAAATTTTTCTGGAGTTGCCAGGCCCTACATTTCTTAAGCTGTTCTCTCAGATAGGTTGTTAAAGGGGCGCGAAAACGAAATTTAAGCGCCTATTTATTTGCCTAAATAGGACCTATCGAATTCAAAGGTCTCGAAAACACCTGTTGTTGGCTGGAAAATACGGAAAAAGATATTGTTAAAGGAATTAAACGATTTACAAATTTCGCCTAACGAATAAACCAGAAGCTTGGTTGGAGTGCCCTGTCCTCATTGAGCCCTTGAGAGCAGCGCTGCGCCGCGGCAGTACGTCGTACTAGTGTATACGAATAAGGACGGTACACGGGCCCGAGATATTGACGGCTAAGGCCACTGTTGAGTAGGCGAAGCTGGGCTCCGTCGGCAAGCTTCGTAGAGCCGTTCCCGTGTTGACGAAGTTGATGGCCGGGCGGCCGTCCCCTTCGAAAAAAATTGTTTGCTTCGTTGGGCTGGTCAAATGATCACAATCATTCTGTGCGTTTACACTTCAAGGAACGTTTGCGCGTCTACTTTCCCGCGAAACGCTCGAAGAGCCACTCTCTGTGATCTACGAAATCAGCACAGCGAATGATGAAGCGGAACATCCGTTTATACCTCAAAATGAAGTCTGCGCTGTGGCATAACGCAGTGCAAAGCGTCATGCTTGCATAGCGTAATGCCACAGCGCAGACGTAATTTTGAGAGACCTCATCATTCGCTGAGCTGATTTCGTAGATTGCAGAGATTGGCTCTTCGAATGCTTTGAGTATAAGTAGACACGCAGGAATTTTTTAGAGTGTACAGTGAGACGGGGGCCGTGCACTTGTGCGGCAGATGGAAACACATACTTCAAAACCGTCCTTTTATTGAGATAGAAACACATATATACGATATACGTTCACAGAACCAAATACGTGTTTATTTCTGTTCTTCAGCTTGTCTCAGATCGCAATATTATTTTATCAGTTTCATGATGATGCTAAGTCAAAACTGACTCTTCAAGTCGGTACAATCCGACGCCTCAGTTACCCTCCTGAGGCTTTAGACTCGTCAAACATTACATTGGAATTGAAAGTTAGTGCAGCGCGCTGAATGGACTTCGGCGATGAAAGCACTGCGTGATCCTGACAGAATCCAATCAGCGTGCTCCGTAAACTTCGGCCCCAACTTTGTGTTTGACGACTCCAAGGCCCGTGTTCCTATTGAAAACGTATAGCGCCGGTTTCTCGCGTTGTGCGTTAGAAAGGGCGACGACTTGTGCAGAAAACAGGGAATAGAATACGTGTAACACTTTCAGAAACACACGGGAAACCACAAAATGATAATTGAAAGAAAGAGAAGTTATCATAACTCCAACATAAAAGGTACTTAAGCAAACGAAAATAAATCTTCCATAATTTGCGGAAGGTGCATTGTATCAACTAGACATAAATGGTGGCAAAGGTATCTTAAGTACAAGTACATATTTTAATGGACTCGTGAAGCATTATGTAAAGAATAAATGGTTCACTCACGTAAAGGGGGCTCCTGAGGATTATCGGGACCTGAAGAATCGTCACGTCTATCCTTGCATTTCCTAAATATAATTATATAAGGTACAACATTCAGTAAATTAACAGCTTGATCAAATTTATTCTCAGCTTTTCGAAAAAAAAAAAGTCGCTTCACTGGAAAAACGAAGAAAAATGCTGAGCGTGTGCTCTGTTCGTTTTTTTATTACATCAATTGTCATGTATTAAACCAAAAAAGATTGTACTGGTGGGCACCGCAGCTAAGATTATACAATATATTCTGCCCGCCTTTAGCCGCACCAGCCATTAACTCGCGCGACATCTGTAATATTTTGTGTGAACGACGTACGACAACTGAAGTACAATAAAAATATTTACGCATGGATACGGAACTTCTCGATAATGCGCTTACAGACTAACAAGATAAGCTGGACTTCACCGAGGTATGATAGCTATTCAGCCTGTGTTATTCATCTAAAGCATGTTATTAAGTTCTAGCACTTTTTAAAAATATTGTGAGAGCAGGTGCACGTAGAAAAGATTATATTGTTTATATTTTGACATCAGCACATTAACTAAAGTTGTTGCAGGAGTCACCTTCTTGGTTTCCCTCAATTGTGAATGGTAAGTATGTTGTTTCTGCACCTATCCACGTATCGTCACACAACAGTCAACGTACAAAGGGTCATGACGTAGTATACCCGAGAATGGGGTAAAATCTGGAAAACTAAGTCGAAGAAAAAGACATCTTTTACCGCAGTCTCTGGTATTCTACATCATGATCGACGTCCACCAGCTAGCTTGCGCACTCAATGTTGTTTCAGTACAAAGGGTGCTAAAGTCGTTTGGGAAAATATTAAGTTTTTCAGTGTTCAGAATCAGTGAAAACCAGTCCAATAAACGTCAGGGCGCCAACGAGCTCGCGTATAATAAACATGATTCAAAAACCCCCAGACTGGAGGTAACAGTCAAAGGTCTCAAACAAAGCTGAAATATTATTTGCCAGAACCTGGTTAAATAGGGAAAAAACGCACGAAAAGGGGAAAAAGAACCCAAGAACACCTCTTTCCACAAATGTACAATCCAACCAGTTAATCGGACAATGACGGCCTCCGCGACATCTTCCTCCTTTCTTATTTTTAAACAATGTCCCCCACACCCCCCCCCCCCCAAAAAAAAAAAGCTTCACCTTCCGTAAAGTTGTAGAAACTTCAAGGGCACAACTTTTCAAAGCCTAAGATATCTTCTGCCCACCGAGCTGTGTTTGAGACGTTCCCCTTCTCTTCCTTGTCGTCGTCTGTCAATACCTCAGTCTCGGGTTTTTTTACTAAAATGTTTGAAATACACCAGCTCACTTGCGCCCTTACGTTCTGCCAAGAAACCACCGAAGTTCCTGGTCCAAACCATACGAAGGCTTATTGGCAGCGTTTCCGTGACTTAGTATTGTGAGTGATTCCTTTATCAAACGTTTGTGGTCATCTTTCTCCCTTTCTTCTAGCGATGTCGAATTCCACAACAGCATACAATTGTTACATTCGGCCAGATGTTTTGAAACGTTAGGTTGCGGGTCCTTTTTCTTTATACAGTGCTTATGTTCCGTCAACCGTTCATTTCTACAACGCTTAGTTTGGCTGATATAGCAAAGGCCACACAAAAAGGGTATCTCATATATGACACCTGGCACATCATCCAGATCCTTTTCTTTGTGTGAAGCATCCAAGCATCCAGAACAGAACGTTCTGGATGCTTGATAAGCCTGTTGAGATAACTACTGAGTCTGGTCGTTTGTTGTTCAGGTCGCAATGATCAAAGCTTGGCAGTTTGAACTTGTTTGACGAAAGTGCAGGAAGGCCGGGGATCTGCGCGTCCTGTCGCCTCAGGTTCTAAAACGCGTTGACCTCACTGGTGGTGTGCCCTTTGGATTATTGTAGCATGCGACCATGCTGATGACGTGGCGCGCGTGAATCCGCCCTGGCTAGAATTCCGTGAGCTCTGGCCTAGCGGTATCTTCACACGAAAGCCTTTTTGCTTAAAAAAAAAATACCTCCGACTTGTATAACAATACCAACAATTTATAAGTAGACGTTTCTTCTCCTAAACGGGAGACATCATCAGTGCAGCCTGAGAACAACCCGACTAGCTTTTTTGCATATGCCTCGTCTTTCGAAGCCGTCCTTGTGCAATGTCGTGTCGTCGAATGACGTTTCATCGTAATATTAATTAGTCAACATGCGACGTTTGCAAGCATGTCACGGTGCGAGCATGCCGCCAAGTTCTTGGAGACGATTTAAAGGAGCAGTCAACGCCCAGTGATGAAACCGCGGCGCGGCGAAAGCGTGTCGCGAAGGCGTTGTTTTAGAATATAAGAAAGAAGTCATGAAACCAGCATATATATTCAAAATTCATTCGTGTCTCGCAAGCATCTCAGGCCCTTAAAACAGTTCTGACATATGAGCAGCAGACTGTTCATTCACAGATATAAACGAATAAAAATCAGTGCCTCTTCGATTAAAATGGATGGCGTTGTGATAATATTGGTGACAACTTTGATTAAATTAATTTGTGCTCGGGTTAAATAGATGACTACATAAATTAAATGGCAGTATAGCTGGTTAACTTCAGGGGCGCTCGGATGATAAAAGTTATTTGGATAATTTTGAGCAGGAAAAGCTAAAAACGAAATGACGTCCGCTGTCTATGCCGAAAGGTCGTGCTCCGAGATGCTCTTTAGCACGCTCTAGAGCAAAACAAAAAAAGACAACGAAACGTGGCGAGTAAAATGTTGCTTATTACAACATTCTTCTTGTTGTGCTTGCGCCTTGAAGCATGACTTAACGACAAGTTGACTTTTTGGGGCATTTATACTCTGACATGCAATGAAAATTAATGAAAGATTTCAGAGGAGTGGAAAAGCTAGAAAGGTATTGACTTTTAACCTTTTAGCAGAATAGTTACTCTTACCCTAGTATATGCAGTGCAAACGGGTTAGAATTAAATATAAGCTTGCGCTACAAATGCATTTTTTACTGCTCCAAAAGGAACTTCTGGTTTTGACTAAAGGTGCTTTAAAACGATTCAATCCAATCGTACCACTAAAAACTTTACCACAAAATATTGATCAAGGCCACCAGAAAGGGAAGATTTTAAGCTTGAAAAAATTATATCTTAAACATGATTACGCGGATTCGTGAGGTTGACTACAACTTCCACGAAAAACGTTACCGTAGTAAAAGCTCGAACCAGTTCAGTTTATGGTATGGACTCGGTCTGACTTAGAGTGGTGTTTGAGTTCTAAGGTATAGTGGTTACAATATATATTCTATGTCCCTACTCATTGGCATTAACCTACTTCAAGACGATTGACAATGGCCTACTTCAAAATCCGTGACCTGAACACGTTAGACCATGCGCCAATAAACCCGATCGATATTTTATATCCCGGCATAGTGAAAGCAATTGAAAAAAAAAATCTAGCGCTTGTGACGGGTTTGGTAAACTCAAAGATTTTGAAAATACAGAACATAGAGTAGCGCATTACTTGCCCAATTTCTTTAAACAATCATTAAATTCGGGAAGGCTACCGGACGACCGTTAAATAGAAAAAAATACGGCCCATTCAAGAAACAGGAGACCAAAACCAAATAGCAAACTATCGCCCTATATCAATCACCACTGTTCCTTACAAGCTTTTCGAGCATATCATATATTCAAACGTAATTTACTACTCGGAATATAATAACTTGCTATGCTCGAACCAGCATAAGTTCCGCGAAACGTTTCTTACTTTTTTTTGTGAAACCCAGTTGTTACATTTTACTCCTGACCTTTTTTCTAACCTAGATAACAAACTCCAAACTGACACCATATTCATCGAATTCTCAAAAGCATTTGATAAGGTACCTCATCAATGCCTTAATAAAAATCTACCTTCCCTTAAACTTTCTCCGTACATAACAGAGAGGATCTGAGAGTTCCTCAGGAATTGCACGGATTATACAGTCACCAATAGCAAAATATCACGCAGGTCCTTTGCCACCTCAGGTGTCGCACAGGGAACCGTACTAGGCCCATTAATATTCTTAACATAGATCAACGACTTAACAAAACTTCTGTCATCCTCTGTGCGTCTCTTCGTAGGCGACTACGTCATTTACAGAGCGATAAAAATACCAGATGACCATGAAACACTTCGAGATGACCTCGCTATATCTGAACCATGGTGTAACAATTGACAGATGAGCTTAAACATGGAAAAGTGTGAGTTACTAACATTCACGCGTCGTACCACCTTGTCTAATTTTTCTTACCAACGTTACAACAGTACCTAAATCTTACAACATTGGTCACTGCACAATATACAAGTACCTAGGACTTCGCCTCACCAGCAATCTTGCATGAACAACCACGTTAAGGAAGTTGTCTTAGAAGCTAACTGCACACTTTGATACTTTAAACGTAACCTCAGACTCTGTGCGCCGGAAATCTGAAGGCTAGCTTAGACAACCCTGGTTCAGTCCCAAGTAAAATGCGCATGATCGATTTGGTCACCATTTCTAAATTATTTCATTGACGAACTACAAAAAATTAAAAACAAAGCACCAAGAAACATTCACTCCGACTACTCTACATATACCAGAGTCAGTTCACTTCGTAATCGGGCTGGTATCTAAACACTTTCTTTTCGTCGAAGGATTTTCCGACTTGCCCTTCCTCATAAAATATATTATAACAATCCGCCGATAAAAATGGCCTTTCTCTGCTCCCCAGATCGAATTTCCGCTAGGGTTGACAATGTGTGTAAAATCAAATTCATCCACACTTCACCCTAGTTTTTCGCAAATTTAATGCTACCTTTTGCTTTTGACGGTTTGAATTCATTACCCAACGACATTGTACTAGAAATTAACACCTCTAAGTTTTGTGAACTTCTCAGCGTTTTGTTAGATCAAATAAACGAATTATAAAAAATTACAGTTATTTGTTAACTTGTTATCGCCATTTTACATGTGTACCATGTTTTTATTTCTTTTTCTTGTTATCTTGTGACTTTCACTTTTGTGTTTAAACAGTGTCGTCTAAACAGCGCAGAACCCGGCAACGGGTCATCAAGGAAAATAAATCGAATAAATAAAATGATATTAAAGAGATGCTGGAATTTTCGTGGTTTTTGATGTCGGGGGATTCACTGTCGGGGGACATCGGGGGATACAGGGGATTCATTATCAGAGAATGTAAGAGACTAATACAAAAAGAATATGTTTGCAATACTCGGACAAGTACGAAATAAATAAATAAAAAATAAGTAAAAATAAAAACTTTAGGTTTATTCAGATAAACGTCTTTAGCTAGTGTTCCACTGGATAATGACGAGAAAGTTAAGAGTTTATGCGCTTTTCAGTAACTAAACCCATCTTTAAGAACTTTTGAATTTTAAGAAGTGGCAGGAGAGTTTAGCACAATAGTTTGTTGCAACACAAGAAACGCGGGAAGAGCTCCTCTCGAAAGGCCTCCACTATTTCCAATTAACCGGAGCGAACTCTGGAGGGGAGACAAGTGGAAAGGGACATACTACTGATCATGGTGAGCAGAAAGCTTTGAGCCGCATTTATTAGCCTGTGAAAGAGTAGAATTTAGATTTTCGGTAATTTATCTATTCCACTTTTTTATCAACACTACTTATCCCCACAGCCAAGACGCCTTTTTTGTTCAATAATTATGACTGATTTTTTTCCCAGTCTATTTTCGAAGGTAAGCTGTAAGTTGATAACAAATCCTTCTATCTAGTCAGGTGGTACTGTTCATATTGGTACTACATGTGAAGAAGTTTGAGACAATAAGCAATTGGCTTGTCTTCAAAATGTGTTCACTGCCATGGTTTAATACAACCATGACCCAAGAATGTATATTTCACATTTCGTCTAGTATTTATAAGTTTAGAATAACATTTCCTCTTGGTATGTGCTCATATTCCAGGTAACCATCGAAGTTCCTTGCGAAAAAGATATGGCGTCCGCACCATGAGGAACTTAGGCTTCACCAGATATGTGTGCATATATGTGTGACACAGCAGAAGCATTCAAATGCCGTCATGAAATGGCACATTTGCAGAAGTGAACTTGCGAAATTTGTCCAATAATACAGCGAGTCCCATAAAAACCGTTACAATGTTTTTTTTCACTGCAAAAGCTAAAAAAATCTGCATTGGTAAACGCAGTCTTCAGTCAAATTTAGGGCTAGCAGTCGGGACAAAATGCCAATGTTCCAGAACTTCCCACTTTATTAGAATGCTATAACTTTCAACATTCTAATAAGATGTTAAGCTCTAACATGCTTTTCAGTTATAAAATCACTAATAACAATATTTTCATAAATAAAATCGCGTATAACTTATGAGTGATTTGCAAAATGTTTTAGGGGAGAAGTAAGGCCCGTTCCTTTAAGCTCATGCCATTTATCTCCCCGTATTGTTGGGCAGCCCTTTCTCTACAATAAAAACATTCCAAATATCACTTAAAAGGTTTGAAATGAAAAACGACAAACCCTGAAACATTTTCATTTGGTATAGACTGCTTGTGCTAAATTTGGGTGCAGATTGAGCGTGCGGCAATGCATAGTGTATTTTCGCAGTAACAAAAATCATATTTAAGGGGACACGTTGTACAAAATGGTGAGTGTGCAGTCGAATATAAAAATACATATGTATTTTCCTCGTTTCCAACAGAGTGCGTGGTGTTTTTGAACATAATGGCACACCTCTCTTAGCTAGCAGCAAACAGCACTTGTACTCTCATAGTGGTGTAAAGGACACAAGCATGCTGCCTTTGTTTCCACAACATGTCCCGTACTAAGGAATTATTGTTTGTAGGAAAAAGGGTTAGCTGGGATGGGTACGGTATTTAAACGATATTTTAACAGTACTGTGTCATGGAAATCGAAAGTGAAGGCATAGGCGCATTGTTGAGAGACTTCTCGATTATGT
Source organism: Ixodes scapularis (assembly GCF_016920785.2). Taxonomy (NCBI): domain Eukaryota; kingdom Metazoa; phylum Arthropoda; class Arachnida; order Ixodida; family Ixodidae; genus Ixodes; species Ixodes scapularis. The sequence goes on from NW_024609837.1 coordinate 52,993,240, forward strand.
AAGTTTCAGTAATTTGGTGTCCCAGCTGGCTACAGGTGAATTCGTTGCTCTACGTGACTTTTCTGTGTAATGATATCAGTAAATGTCGTTGATCTTTGAAAGAGTGCCGAATGTCCGTGTTAGTCCTGCTTAAATGCCTTACTCTTTCTTTGTGTATTTTCAACAACGCGCTCCGCGTATCTAGCTTCCAAACTTCACTTCTTTTTTCTCAATATCTACGTCTATGCGGAGAGAAAGCCGTCTGTTTGTAGCACAGTATTTGCAGTGGCATTAGAACGACGCCGAGGTTTGATTGGCTTTGATTGAAAGTATAGTGGGTAGACCTGAATGCTAGACGCCTTAAGGTCTATCCACCAAATTTTTCAATTAACAGCTCGGAGTTCTGACATCATCTCAACGCCTGCAAAATGCAGATGAACGTGCGCTCCGCATATTGGTACTTGTGACTACATTGACGACAAACAGGCAGGCACGTGTCTCTATATAATAATACGTAATATGTAATACGTAAGTATGTAATAATACGTTTGTGCAATCTCATAAATGCGACAATTCGATTTGAAGCGTTTTTTTATGTTCTTGTTGGTAATTTGCTCCATAATATTTGGTAACTGCTGGTACAGTTCTTAGTAAAGACGTGGAGGGATGGCTGGTTAGAACGTATGGTTTAGCTCGCCTGATTAGTTACTTTGCAGCCTGGGTTTCAATTTTGGTCACCACGAGAGTGAGAGCGAAATCTAATTTACTCGAACGGAGTGAACGCCAATAGCGTTTCTAGAAGGTTCGTCTGCTACTGAGTGACGTTCGCCGACAGAAATGAAACAAGAAAACGCCGTACATCGTCGGTTAACAGACCGGAAGTAAAAGTTGATAGTCTTCTACAAACCGACCGCGGCGGTAAGTGAGATCGGAACGAGCCTGAAATTGTAATCGTCTGCAAGTTGATATTAGAAGCCAATGACAACCCGCGCTATGTTTTATGATCTCAGTTGATCTGTTGATGTACACAAGCTGACGTCGACCGGTCAACGAAGAAGTACTGCAGACAACGACAGCGGAGGCCGCGCTACGTTTCTCGCAATCTGTGTGTTGGTGAAACGTTTTCTCCAAAATATTGTCCAATTGTGAACTCGTTAACATGAAAAAAAAAAAAAAAAAACTCGAATTGGTTGATTACGCGCAAGATGTGGCGCCAGGTCAAATCAGTTGCCGAGAACGTTCTCGCTTCCAGCTTGACTTAGATCAGACCCCAGGGCGTAGAACCGAATTTCCATTTGTTCGGATAGGGTTTCAGGCTGTTGGTTCAGCTCTGGTGAGAGACGATAGTGGCTCAAATAAATTAAAACAACTGAAGTTTAAATATTTTCTTCGTAGTGGATAACGGCATGTTTATTTAATTTAATTTGCATTTTTACACCAAGGAAGTAATTTATTAAAAAAACTGCTGCCAGAAGGCTGAATTTTAGATTTAGTTTTAGTGGTGATCAGAACTGTAACTGTGAAGAAAGCGTCATACTAACTGTTCAGATCAGGTTGCGTTTTTAATATAAAGTGCGTCATATGGTACATCAAGTGACGGAACGCCAGCTTCGTCGTCATCAGCATTAAGACATAACGTGTGCAAAATGCGTTTTTTTCTAGATGTAACCGAAAGTTTACGTGTGTCCTTTTGATTCAGTTATTTAAGCGACTATGTGACGATTAAAAAGCCGTTTACAACGCCCTGTAACGCCGAATTGGAGCGCAGCTCTTGAGGAGGAGGAGGGAAGGGTACTGAGGGGAGGGTAGACCCCTCCTCCTCCTCCTCCTACCCTCATTCTTTAATATGCTCCGGGGGGTCACCTGACCTCGGGGGGAGGGGGTCACGTGACCTCGGGGGAGGGGGTCACGTGACCGTGGGGGGTCACGTGGGGTCACCTTGGGGGTCACGTGACATTGAGGTGACTTTGGGAGGGGTCACGTGAACTTGGGGGTCACGTGACCTTGGGAGGGGCCACGTGATCTTGGGGGGGTCACATGACCTGGGGCGTCACGTGACCTTGGGTGACCTTGGGGTGACCTTGGTTACGCCGACGTCGACACCTACGCCGCTTAAGCCGGAAACGGGCGCCTAAGAGCTGCGCTTTAAAAAGCGTATTCTTCTATCAGTTATTGTATACGTGTGTGCAGCCTGATGCAAGCAAACAACAATTTGAAAAGCAGTGGCACTTGCTCGGGGATGTAAACCTTTGTTCGCAACTTTATAGAAAGGTCGAGGGCGACAAAAGCTGCGTACATGTGAGATAATATATTTTATTAAAGTAATCCCAGGCAGCAGACCAAAGTTGACTCAACGTTGGCACAATATTGAATTGATTGGATTATAATATTCAACCCAATATTGGAGCGCGATCCGCTTCAAATCTCGACCAACGATATTTTCGATATTGTGCCAATGACGATCCAGGGTTCCTTGCAATATTATTCCAATATTTTCATTTCGATATATCCAAATAAGTACCAAGATAAGTAACAATTATTACGCCAGGATTTTCCATATTGGTATTCAATATTATGCAACGGTTTCCAATATTATTCAACAATTTTTAATATTGGTATCCAATGGTGTGCCATTTTAGTGCAATAATATTAATCAAATATTTTCCAGCATTTCCAATAGTGTGAACAAATCACAAACCATATTCTCCCATGTAGCTATTGAGTTATCAGTTTTCTCCAATATCGGCAACATTGATAGACCATTTTATTGTGTCAAATATATTCATTTGTAATACATTCGATGTCAGGTAAAATAAAAGGAAAGTTATTTAATTATGTTTGCATTACCCTATCAGACAACAAACATGAAATATTTTAATGATTCTAATTTATTTCACCAGTGACATCTCAGAGCGGCAGATCAAATGAATGTTGGACTTTTTGTCAATTTCAAATCAGCCAAAAATAATAGGGACGACAAAGTAATGTCTTTTTGAAACATAATTTTCCAATTTAGCTACAAATGAACACTGATTTTTAGAAAGATTTCTGCCTTGGATATTTTCGTTCCCAAAACGTAAGGTGTTTTACCAGGATTCCCAGCTCAATGATGGCTTATAGGTAGCAAACTGGAAAAAGTTGAGAAAAATAATAAATATCTTAGCTTGTGTAATAATTTATAAAAAGGTGTTGTACGTTCAAAAAAAAAAAGATTAACAACATAACAGAAGGTGCGTCATGCTGCCACAACGCGCCGCTATCGCACGTGCCGCTGTCGTACGCCTCTGAAAACCTATATACGTGCGGCACTCGGAGAGTAAACACATTCCGTTCCCTGGCACTTGGCTGGCTGCATATTTCATAGCACTGCATTTGGCGACAAAGATGGAGGCAAACAGATAGCTGCCATCGACAGTGAAAGGTCGACAAAGCTACAAAGCTTCGGGGATATGTCGAAATTTTGGGAATTCAACACCTATGTGTAAGGCGGTGACGAGGACTCCAACTCGTATGTTGAGCGGTTCGAGCACTACAGGAAGGTTGACAGCAACGTAAAGAAATAAGTCCGCCTTTATCACCGCATCGGGAAACACCCTACAAAACCCTGAAATACCCGCTGCTGCCTGCGACCCCAGAGGACAAGTCGTTCGAGGACCTGGTACAAGTTTCGAAAGAACACCACGCTCCAAAAATCCAAGTAATAGCAGAAAGTTTCAAGTTTAACCGTTGGTACCAACTGGAAACCATGTTAGGTTCGACGTTTGCCGTGGGACTACGACACTTTGCAGCCAAGCGCGCATTCGGGATCTTCCTTGACGACACATTGTGCTACAGTTTTGTCGCGAGTCTCAGAAATCCGGCAATTCAAGCAGCGCTATCTAAGAAGAAAGAGCTCAACTTCGAAACCGCCAGCGAGTTTGCAAGAGCCAATGAATTCACCGAGAAAGAGTTCAAGGGCTTCAGACCGTCGGAAAGTGGACTCCAAGGAGAAGGGAGCGTACAAGCAGAAAAGTCCTGCCACCGCACAAGACTATGGTGAGCATACCTTCAAGTTTCTTGTGAAACGGTACCTGCTATAGATGCGGCGACTAGCATGACGCCAGCAACTGAAAGTATTGCAAAGCTGTTACTGCTGCAACAACGTCGGGCACTTAGCCAAATCATGCATGCAACAGATAGGGAAGCCGGTTAACGCGTTAGAGGCGGGTCGCGAGCATGGCCAGTTGCAAATCTTACACATTGGAGAAAGCAGGCAGTTGCAGTAGCCTTATGTAATGGAAGTAAAGACTGCTGGATAGCCTTTCAGCATGCACATTAATAGCGGAGCAGCCGTATCTATTATTAACGAAGAAGTCTACGCCGAACTGCCCCGACAACACCGGACGAGACAATGTACGCTAGAGTTACAAAACGGACGGCGGCACCCCTTGGGGCCAGCGGGTAGGTCACCGTCGTTGCACAGTACAAAATACAAAAAAGTTTGTGCCAGTAATTGTCGTGCCGGGAACACAACCATGTCTCTTGGGTCGGGGCCGGCTTACAGAGCTGAAGTTGGACATGAACTAAGTGCTCAGTGTAGAAGTGGAACTGAAAGTAATCGGTCTACCGCAAAAGTACAAGGACGTGTTGTTTTCAGAATAAATGCAAAAATGTTCCAAAAGCCGGGATTCATGATTAAAAACAAATACCTCCGACTGGCACAACAATACCAATTTATAAGACGTTTCGTCTACTATGCGGGAGACATCATCGGTGCAGCCTATACTTCGTTTCAGCTTTGGTCCGAGCGCGGCCGATGTTATGAGCCGAAGGGCCAATCAAACAGCGCAAAAAGCGCAGCGTCATGGCGTGCTCTCTGTGCCTGATAGGACTAGCCGGTGGAGGAGCGCGCACAGAGAGACGGCGAATACCGGCTAGTCCTATCAACTGCAGACAGCACGCGATAACGTTGTGCCTCTTTCGCTGTTTGATTGGCCCTTCGGCTCATAACATCGGCCGCGCTCGGACCGAAGCAGAAACGAAGTATAGGAACACCCAACTATAGCTACCAGAGAAGGAGGTAGCAAGCGTTGGATTTCTGGTAGATATAGTCGGGTGTTCCTAGGCTGCACTGATGATGTCTCCCGCATAGGAGACGAAACTTCTTATAAATTGTTGGTACTGTTATGCAAGTCGGAGGTATTTGTTTTTAATGTCTTCAGAAGTAGATTTGATAAAAGGGCAGCAAGCACAAGTCGTCTTAAAAGACAGAGCCAGTCCTGTGTTCTGCAAGGCTCGTCCAGTCCTCTAGGCCTTGAAAAACGCGGTCGGGTTAGAAATTTACAATCTGCAAGAACGAGGGATCTTTGAGCTGGTCCTGCAGAGAGGCTCTAAAGATCCAGTACAATTGCACGCGCACTGGATGTCATCGAGTGCGCGTGCAATTGTACTGGATCTATACAATTGCGTTCGCAACCGCTTTGCGAACGCGGATACGCTTCCAGTGTGAATGAGCGGTAACTGAAGCAATCTCAGCCGAGCAGCGGTCTCATCTTGCGTGAGCCACTTGCTCGAAACGAAATTGAGTCAGAACTTGAGACTGAAATCAAGCTCTGTCTCAGCTTGTGTCTCAAACTGTGAGACAGCCCGTAGCAAATTAGCTGGTGGCCAGTGGTCTGGGACCGAAACTGAGACTTAAACTGAGGCCCATACTGAGACCCATACTGAGACCCAAACTTGGACAGTCTCAGCCGAGCGGCTGTCTCAGAGGGTCACTTGTTCGAAACGAAACTGAGACTAGCCGTGAGACCAAAAACCAAGGTTCTACCTCAATTCGAGTCTAAAACCACGAGACAATCACGGAGAACGCTCACTGGCGGTCTCAGACCAAACAAGGTATCGGACGCGACTACGACAGGTCGAGTCCAAGACATCTTTGCCAGGTGGATGCGGTCGCGGGACCGCGTTTTCCGCGACCGCTTACGCCCTGTCGACGTTTTCGACGAAGAGGGTCTTCAACGTTGTTTTCGGTTTCGCCGCGATGGCATCATGTACATCGCTGACGTCTTGGCCAGCGACCTCACGCGACCAATGAGACGCAACCGCGCAAACCCCATCGTGCTCATATTCTTCGCTACCGGCACTTTTTTTTTTATCACGGCGGGGGACTAGCCGCAACTGCACGAGTCCACAACGTCACGGTGCGTGTGCGACGAACTCTAATGGTAGGACTTTTTTTTTTTCACCCCGTATAATGCGGCGCCGCACGCATCATATGGGGTGAAAAAAAAAAAGTCGTACCACTAGAGTTTCTTTTTGCCAGCGGGCCAGCTAGCTGCGAAGTAATTTTGGATTTTGGGGAAGAGACACTTGTTAAACTTGTTTTCCTGAAAAAAAAAATCCCGTTAAACTTGTCGGGTCGACTTTTTCGAACTTCGTGTGAAAAGTTTGACAAAGGTTCAACTCAGGTTCGACTGCTACGCGCATGTGCGACAGGCTGGTCAGTTGGCTTCGGATTGGATAGCGATGGCTAAGGCATGAATTAAGGGCAGCACTGATTGGTTATTTCAGTTAATACAGTACAAAAAAATTACGTTATTACCTTCTTTAGTGATTAGAATTAGTTTCTTCTAATTGCGAATGTTCATAAAATTAAAATAACCCTTTGGATAAAAAAACAAAACAAAAAACAACTGTTCTTTAAACCTAGATATGCTTGCATCAAGGTCTGGCCACACTGTCCACAAAGTTGAACCGGTCGAATCTGGTTACAAGATCAAAGGCTAGACAGGGTCGAAGCGGTTCGACCCAGTCGAACCCCGAAAGTTCGGCTTAAAAATCTGGCACGACAAACGTTCGCGACCCACGCGACAGCGCACCCGGGTTCGATCCCCAGTGTGGGACTGCTTTTTTTTTTTTCTCGAATATTTTGTTTTGATGAGACATTTGGCGATATTTAAATTTTCTAACTTCTTTTTACGATTATAAAAAAATGGTTTTGATAAAACTGTGCTCAACTAAATGGTATGGGACAACCTTTACGGAGGGCCATGGGGGACAGCGGGGCTTGGGCTGCCGGCTGAACGCCGCGAAGCGGCTTGTAAGGGGGGGGGGGGTATGCAAGTGGGTTAATAGTTTTGTAATTAGCAGCCACACACAGTCGTTGCGAAGCGGCGTGAGCGCAGGCGGGGGGGGGGGAGGGGGGCGGGGCGGGTGGCTTAACACGCCCCCCAGTAATACACGCTCTGTCTGGCATGAGCTCTCCGCGTCGAGCGTATAGCAGCTTCAGGCGGGAGCGTACGACGTCGTGCGTATGGAGTCCTCAGAGAAACCGCTTGCTTGCGAGATAAATATATATATATGTCATTTAACTGATCGGAAAAAAGTTGATCGTGTGCTACGAACTGAGCGCCGCTGAGGAGTGAGATCGAAAGAAGACTGAAATTGTGATGGCCTGCAAGTTTACTTTGAAAGCCATTGACAACGCGCGCTTCGCTCACAGATCTCAAGGTGATCTGTTGTACACAAGCTGACATCGACCTGTAAATGAAAGAGCGCTAAGGACGAGCACAAAAGCGGCTGTGACACCTCTCTTGTAATTTTTTATGTTGGTGAGACGTCTTCACCAATTACTGTCCGATTGTGAGCTTGTAAACAAGTAAAAAATGCCTCATTGGTTCATTTTGCACAAGCTGTGGTGCCACGCGCAATTAGCAGCAGAGAACGCTCTCGATCTCATTTTGACCGACGTCGGATCACAGGGTGTTGAACCAACTTCTTATTTGTTCGGATAGGCTCTCAGGCCAATGAACTTCAGTTCGGATGCTTAAGCCCTGGTGAGACAAAAGAGTGCTTCAACATAATTAAAAGAATTGAAGTGTGAACGTTTATTTCGTATTAAAAAAAGCGTACTTCTTTAATTGAACTTTTATGTTCCACACCAATCCAGAATTTTGTTTGAATAAAACGGCTGACACAAGGGCAAGTTTCATATATAGTTTTAGTCGTGGACGTAGGAAGCTTCTTAACGCTACATGATGTCACTAAAGGTGACGCCGGGAGAGACTTCCCGTTTTGAGGGGCACGCCCCCAACGGTGACCAAGAACGGAACTAGGAGACACTATTGGACGGAAAGGAGAGTGGATTTGGCGCCAACAGATTTTTTGGTCACCTCTGGGGGCGTTCCCACCAACTGCGCCCCCTACTTGGTTCACTTGGGGTCTGCTCGCTTGACTAACTTGAAAGGGTACGTTGCCTTCTCTTTTTCCTACCTCCATTATTTGTTTTAGTGGGAACCAGATCTGAAGTGTAAATAAAGCGTCATATTATTAAGTGTTCAAATAAGGTTTTGTTGGTGAAATAAAATTTGTTATAGGGTATATTAAGTGGCGGTGATTCCAGATTTTTGGCCATAACTATGGCCATATAGCGTTTGCAAAATACGGATCTTTCTAAATGTCGCGGAAAGATTACGGGGTGTCTTTCGATTCAGCTATTTTAAGCATTTCCTTGCATATAACAAAGCGTATTATTCTGTCAAAATTTCTGTACAAGCGATGTTCAAGTTTTTGTTTACTTGCATTGTGCAACGATGAAAGTGAACATGACTTTCAAGAACAATGGTTTTTGCTCGAAGATGTTGACTCTAGTCCGGAAACTCGTAGAAAGGTCGAAAATGACCGGAACTCCGTACATCTACGATAATATTAAATAAAAGTACGTGTTTATGGGCTGGATTTTGTACGAAGAATGTAAAGCTCGTGTTTAACGAAAAAGCGCTACACGCAGACCAAAGCAACAGCAACATAACACATGTAGAGCCCACAGCAGGCAATACACGAGCATCCAGAGCATATAAAAGACATACGCAGCCATAATAATTTATCACCAAATATAACTAATCACAATTAATAGCAGCCAGCGAGATTCACCAAGGGGCTCAGAGAGAATCGAACCCTGAATCTAAAGACCCGTGGTCCTTCTTTTTTCTTTTTTGCTCAGCGCCACAAGGTTTTTTTTTTTCTTTTATTGCAACAATAAAAGCGTAATCAGTGAAAACACATCAAAACACTCTCCAAGTCTTTTGCAGAGCACATTAAAAGCCTCCTATATAATTGAGTGCCGAAATCGAGCTATTCGGGTTTGTGATTCGGGTTACAGAAACACATTCCACCTGCTAAACGAAACTGAAAAAGTAACACTGTACTTCCTTCGGATTAGGGTCGGCATGAAAAACAGCCATGCGCGACTTCCAGATGCTACACAAGCTTAATAATTATTAATAATTATTAATCATTATGTCGTACAGAAGACCGTCATTTTTAGTCATATTCAAAAACTGCTTGGCGGATTGGTTAAACCACATGCCGGATTGGTTAATGCACAACTCTTTCTTTAGCATGCCCTGAAGCATACACCCAAAATGTCTCCCATTTCCTGGCGGGAAATGGGAGACAGACTTTCACGGCGCTACCGACGGAAAGGCGATGCGGAACGTCGGGGATTTGGAGAACGGGAACCTAGTGGTGTTGTCAGCGCTGGTGACGAGGGGCGACGCGTATTACTCGATGTCGCGAGGGCGGTCGTCGTACCTTGGGCGAGGGTCGTACTGCGAAAACTCTCGTAGGCCCCTTTGGCGGTATGGGCACCTCCGGTAGACGTTGTCAACCTCACCGCAGTGGTAGTACAGCGGTCGCCTCTGGGCCGTCCGCCGCAGGTCGGTGTTTCTTGCCGCAGCTTGTTCTGAGAGAACCTGCGTCCGATCTTCTTGGCGTCAAAAATACTGCGGCGCTGACGGTTCACGTCGGAGGGCGGGGGGGGGGGGGCATGTATGGACGCGGGGGCTAATGGTGCTTGTCGGACCATTGCGTCGTAGCTTAGAGCAGGCTCCTTTTGTGCTGCTACGGTGACTGGAGTCTCCAGGTTGGAAGGCTCGGTGCACCACGTCTCGGACGAGCTTGGCGAGTGAGATTGAGAATGGGTGATCTGCAGCAGGTACGATCTTGCGGAGGTCTTCCCGGACGACATCCCGGACGAGCTACCGAAGGCTGTCGACACTGCTGGTATTCAGGTCCAGCGGGGAAGCTGCGACGGTTGGAGCAGTAGGCGTGCCGGCGAGTCGCTGGCAGTGGCTTGCTCGGGCCGTCAGCGCACGCTCGATATTGATGGCTTCGGTTAGAAAACCATCGACAGTCGTCGAGGGATTGCGTACCAGGCCCCCGAAAATTTAACTTTTCACGCCAAGCATGAGGGCGAAAGTTTCTTCTCCTTGGAGACCGCCGAATCGGCTCGGGCACTTAGGTGCAGGACATCGACAAAGCTTGTCACGTTTTCGTTGGGTCCCTGCACCCTTGTTTCAAGAACCTCCTTCGCTCGCTGCCAACGGTGGTGGTTGACAAACATCCGCTTCAATTCGGCAGCGCATGACTCCCACGAAATAAAGGAGGCTTCGTGGTTCTCAAACCAGTGCCTCGTGGTGCCTTCATGCGAGATGTAGAGGTTTTGAAAGCGCTGCTGAGCCGTCCATCCCTTGCCTCGGGCAACACGTTCCTAATGCAGCAGTCAGTTCTCTACATCCTCGAGGGCCTCGCCGTGAAAGGGCGTTGGAGTGCAAAGTTGTGATAGGAAGGATTACGACGTGTAGGGTAGCCATCGGCGCGGTCTTCTCTTTGGCTTCTCAGGCAGGGGCCCGAATTCCAGGAGTTGGCCTTCCTTTAATACGGCGGCTTGTTCGGGCGTCGGCATTTTCTGGCAAGGGTAGCTCTCCGGGACTGAACATCTCACTTTGCCGGGATGTCTTCAGAGGGATACGCTTCGCGGACATAGAATGCGGTACCCAGCACTTTCATCAAAATATCACTAATGACAATTAATGCTAACGCCATTTCCTATCTTCTCGTTCTTCCTTCCGTCGTCCTTACGATATTATTGAGAGACAATTAATGAGGCGACGGATGACTGAAGGAAACTAAACGTTTGATGGGGCGAACTTGTGCCCGAAACAAAACAGTAGGAGGCTAGTCTCGCAGGCTTCGATGGCGACGTAAGAGCAGCCTGGAGCCTCGACTCAACAGCCAAGCACGGTAACCATTCGGCCACGCACGCGCGCGCTCGACAACGCGCGTAAAAATATGGCTTTTAATTTGCAAAGACAAAAACAGTAATGAAGCAGCGGTATGTGAAGTCAAGTCTTATTGTGAACTGGCAGTTAACTGGCAAAAGTGATGCGACTTTTATGATCGAACATGGGCCAGGAAACTAGACGTCTATCAAGATAAAACATTTTTGCCAACGCCCGACCAATTACCTTGGTGTTTTATTACAGTATTTTAAGAAATCGTATACTTACTTGCCGGTAGTTATTCAAAAAACGCGTGAAAAGCTCTAGTAAATATGGCGGATGGGAAATATCCATTTTCATGCGTGCCAACGGTTGAAATTTTTTTTTTATTTCACAAATTTAGTATGTACTTTATGTTTTGTCCTGTGCGAGAGTAAATATGCAAAAGCTGCACCGTGTATTTGCCGTGTTCATCTGGCGGTCTGGATGAGAAGGACTGTATCGCGACAATCTCTTTCGTTGCGTCAGCAAAGGAGGATTTCATTATCACATGTGTTTGGCAAGGAAGTTCTCTTACGTTTTACATTTTTATAAGATCAATTCCTTTTCTTCGGGATGCAAGCGAGAATTTCAGATGAAATCCCATTGTTTGATGTTTCTTCGCGTGGCCGTGAGCAAAGCTAAATCTGTAGTTTTCTTTGAGAAGTGACTGCTGCGTTCGTTTTCTATGTGTTCGTTTTTCTCTTTAACATTTGGCAAATTTCACTCGAAAGCGTTTTACGAAGTAAAACTAAATTGCGAAAAAAAATTGTTTTTGTTTTTTGAAGATTTGGAATACTCAGTCCTTCCTGAACAATGGTGAATGCGTGATTTACGCGTGCGCGATTTATCGACCTAAAAAATGATCTTTTCCGAAACCTAGATGGAAGCCGACCACACCCGTTTTACACATATTAATTAACTGTACCTGTCTTATAATGTAAAAAAACAGAAAAAAAACGCATGTTATTTATACGTTTAGAGGAACGCTTACTTCTCGGCCGGCAACAGCAGAAGCTGGTTAGCTTTTTCGTTTCTAGCCAAGTTAATCCTCAGACACTGCCGGTATCACTCGCGCGCCGCGAGTGATACCGGCATTCGTTTTCTTCTGCTTCGGCGTGCTTCGACGGCCAAGGTGGTTTATCGTTTTCTTTGAGACTGGATTTTGAATGTTAATCAGATGACGAAGATGAAGGAGTCATTTCAAAAGTTTCGTTTCCGGGGTAATCGGCATAAGTCGATTACTCATGCCGCCGAGTCCCCGCAACGCATTCCGATGCCGGACGCAGTGGCCACCACGTGTGCGTCTTCGCCGAAGCTCTCTCATACCCCTGTCAGACGGACCGCCTAAGCTCCTTTAGCAGAAAGAACCTTCTCCCAAAAGGAGACGGAGTTCATGCCACACGGCGCCGTGAAGGCCCTTTCCTCTAAAATGCCAATTTCGGGAAAGGGGCTCGCTAACGGCCTTTACCGACGTAAAGGACAACTCTCGACAGTAGGTGCCGTGGACGTAAACAAAATTGCAACTGTATTATTAATTAAAACGTGAGAATAGAAAGCGTGAAGACTCTTAATACGGAAACATGTCATTTTTTTTTGTTTTCGGAGTCTCCGCGAGCGAATAATAATTTGGCATACTCTCGCGGTTCAAGCCAAGTGATCGCGGGCGTTCTTCAAACCTGATACCCTATTTACCAAGATGGCTGACACGGACGCAAGCGACACGAAAACCGCAAAGTCCAAGGGCTCTAGGGTTCAATGGACCGAGGGGGAGACCCGCGCCCTAATCCTAGTGTGGGAAGATAATATCGGCGATCTCCGACGCCAGGAGCGTAACGCCGGCGTGTACGACACAATGGTGCTGCACCTTGCCCGCTTGGACATAATGAGGAGCCGCAAGCAGGTGGTAAAGAAGATAGAAAACCTGGTGCAAATGTTCAGGCAAGTGTTTTTTGCAGCCCCTTTTTCACAGCGTCTGGTTTGTTTTTCACTTGTGCGAGCGCGCCGCTCGAAACTGCCATCCCCCTTTTGTACATAGTGAGCAACGCTGCCGAGCGTCAGTCGTGAATGAGAACGCGTGGAAAATTTGCGCTAGATCAGGAGTCGGCAACCTTTTGTAGCGGCTGGCTGAGTCGTCACGAAGCTCACACGAAGAGGGCCGGACGCCGAGTCGCGAAAGAGGTGGAGCGCGACGGGGGGGGGGGGGGGGGGGGGGGAGGGGAGGGTTACTTTTTGGTGTTGTTCCTGGGGCTGCGGGTGGCCAACCCCTGCTCTAGATAAGAAGCCACGCGCTCGCGCAAGCAGCTCTCAGCGTCCTACTGTGTATGACACGATCGAATCGCACGCCCTGCCGAAGTGTTGGCACCAGTATATCACCACCCTTTCATGGAATACGGCCAACTTGTACACAGCCAATTTGTGGAAGGTCGACTCCTTTTGAAAACAAACGTTTCGACTAGGCCAGCTTGTCCTAGGTCCATTGTCAAAAAGGGCAACTCATCGAAATGGCATTGTCGAAAGGGGCAATTTGTCGGCGAGCAACTCGTCAAATGTTCCGAAATTCCTAGGTTGCCTTTTTATTGTTGTTTATTTGCTTTCCTTTCTTCTCATCGAAAGGGGCAATTTGTTGACGGGCAACTCGTCAAATGTTCCGAAAGTCCTAGGTTGCCTTTTTATTGTTATTTGCTTTCAATTTTTCGTCTGTATTGCGTTCTTTATGCTGACTGCATGCCAGCAGACACCACCACAATGAGACGCATTCTCGGAACACCAAGGCCAGACATTTCTGACCCCTAACAATCCAAAATATAGAAATTTCTGTCATCTCTAGGACGCTGATGAATGCAGATGGGAGCTCGTATTGAAGAAGTAATGCAACACATGTGCTGTGCTGCTCCCAAACTAATGGGCCACTTGTCAGGGTCGTCCATGCTACACCGCACCGTCTTTTTGTTCATATTCTTCATGCATGCACCGGCTCAAGCTAGCCTTTTCTTTTTTTACAGAGCACCTGCGTTGCTCAAGAAGCATTATTGAAGCAGTACCTAATAATAAAACAAATAATTCGACCCATACATCTATGATTCAACAAATATATAGAACAGAGCGCACCATGGTTATACAAATTGTGACCCAGATAAATTGGACATATAATATAGCCATGCTGAGATAGAGAAGCTAACTACAATGTTAAAAAAGTGGCGACCAGATCACCTTTTTGACGTACAGCACCTCGATCAGTCGCTTTATCACAAATAGCCAATTCGACAAGTTGTCCTTCAACAAGTCGGCCTTGACCCCCTATTATGTAGTTTCCTGTTGCCCATTGCACATATAACTATGCGCAGCCCATGTAAAAGTTGCTCTTAAATAATCCAACCTGTAAATAGTACTACTTTACAGATTGGTTACAAAAGCAGAATGTACAGACCTCTGCTGGTCCTCGTCACCTGTTCGTGCAAGTAACCTCTTAACTGCAGTGAACTTCTAACTCGTATATCTGTTGCTACTACATAGCCTGCAAAAAAACATGTCTGGTGCAAATAAATACTGTGTACAAGCCTTGTAGGAGCACACTCAAGTGCAACATGGAACATGTGGTTAAGCAGTAGGAAGAACCATCTAAGAAATGACATTGCTGAACTCCTTGAAATATGACTGAGCAGACCTTTAACTGCGAGATGGTCATTCGAACTGTGCTCTACACATTGTGCCAAGATGTGGCAATATAGGTGTGCGTATTCATTGTTCAAAATAATAAATATGCTGGTGTTCATTGTGTTTTCCAGATTTGTTTACTTTGCAACTGCAAAATGCAACAAGCTCTATATTTCTTTAGGAAGCTGCTGAAGAGGTCCACAACGGGATCCGAAGGCATGTCGTGGCCTTCGGATCTGGTTTGCCACGGGATCACGGGGCTCTGCCCGTGAACAATGCGAGCCTGGTGGAAGAGTGCGTGGACTCCTTCGATGCAGAAGAGGTATGGTATTCATTCAAAGCTGCAGTTCTTTTTACAGATTTTAATGAACTTACTTAAGCACAAGTTATCACTAAAGTCACTGGATATAGGAAAGTAGTGCCATTGCCTCCCCGCCTGCTAGACAGACACAAACAAATACCAACATACAGACGACCAAACCTCTCAAGGTGACAATCTGATCGGTCTCGGTCGCAAATGCGATCGGCATTTGGGACCTTTCAAATCTTTGAAGCTTCGAAAGGGTCGTTCCAACCGGTCGCACCAAGATCGCGCTATGGAGCATCACCATACTGAAAGCGTTCCTTCGCCAATAGAAGTATCTTTGGTACTGTGGATGCAATAAACTTATTACTCATGCCTGTCTCCCCAGATCTCTCACCATTATGTTGCTCCTCTTGCATATTTCAAAACAGAAAAAATATTTATCAATGCCTTCAAGCACGGACGTTTCATGTGATGGCAGTACGAATATGTACACCATCACATGCGTCGTCAGTGCTTCGAGGCATGGAGAAATACTTTTCCTGTCTTTAAATACGGAAGAATAGCAACATAACTGTAAGAGATCTGGGCAGATAAGCATGAATGATACGATTATTGTATACACAGTGCCAAAGACGATTGGCTGAGGGACGCTTTAAGTACAATGATGCTTCATAGCGATCTTTGTGCTACTGGTTGGAACTACCCTTTCTAAGCTTCGAGAATTGCAAGGCCGAAAATGGCGATCACCATGGCAACTGACACCGATTAGCCAATCACCCTGTTGTCTGTATGTTGGTATTTGTTTGTGTCTGGCTAGCAGGCATGAAGGCAACGGCGCTACTTTCCCAGATCAGTGACTTCAGTTACCAATTACCACAGATGAACGACACCATAGAGGTGATCTGCGTGGATGCTGGTGCCATGGACTCTGAAGACAGTCCAAGCCCGGGCCAGCTCGACTTGCCAAGCACTAGCGCATGGCCTTCCAGCGTCGGGGGCATGAAGGCGAAGGACAAGAGAAGCCCCAGTAATACAGGCCCTGAACAACCTATAAAAGAAGAAGTTGGCTGAGGAGCAATTAGAATTTATGAAGGGGTTGCTTGATGAGCAGCGTGCCCTCCGACTCTGCTGGGAGAGCTCCAGGAGTGCCGAGCTATCCCTCAGAAAGAGACAGCTCAGCCAGCTACAGCAGATGCATGACGATTTCATTCTTATGCAACAGAAGTCGAAAGAAAGGTAAATAACCAAAAGTGTACAAACTCGTTAAATAAACCATAAATGTAACAGAAGTGCAGGCTAAGCTGGATGTTCTTTCGAATGCCTATTTTAAATATACTGGGCACCTATACCTTGCAGCTCCGTCGATGCAAAGGATGATATCAGTGCAGCTGGGCAGTTATCGTGTGATAACCCAAAGTGTACCCAACGTCTTTAGATTCCTTTTCTACAAAAGAAGCTGTTTCACATTTCTTTCTGTGCTTATCTATTGGGCATGGGTCGCCTAGTCTGTTTGGGCACACTCTGCCTGAGCAATAAATTATCCTCTTTTCAAGCTATGCAAATAGGTTAGAAAGAACCAAGTGCGAAAAGAAATGCAAGTGATGTCTGCTTCCTGCCTGACTTCCCCTAATTGCAGTGCACTATGTCGGAGCTTGTATCAGTATTTGGATAACCACCTGCAATTTCAATCCTATTAAAGTACACTTCAAAATTAATTGCTACAGCTCTGGCCGAGGAAAGCCAAGTGTCTTGGAAGGGTTTAATTTTATCCAAACCTTGTCCTGATCGTTCTTGGAATTGAACGAGGCGCCGAGAGACGGCGCAACTTACTAGTGCAGTTGGCTGAGGGTTGAACAGGACTGAGAAGGATGCGCCCGTTGTTCCTCACATATTTCTCTCCCAGCTGCAGAACTTGCCCCATATTTGCAGCGTTACGATTTGGTGCACTTGTTTACACGGGGTTATGTGATTAAGTATCTTTAGATACGATTGAGTACTATGCATTGAATGTTCTGCATACCCTGCACTAAAAGACACACCTTCACATGCTTTCTAAACTCCTAGCAACCCCCAATGCCACTATGTGCACCCCTACATTCTTGGTGACGTGCACTAGAAAAATGTTCATACGGTCAACTATCATTGCTTTAAACTCCAGAGAGTCTGAGACTTTAGTTCAAATATCAGAGATCAACTATCATAAATTCATCAAAATATGATGTGAGGCAAAGTAGCGATTTGCTATAGGAATAGCTACACATACCAAGCAGATTTTTTACACTTTCCTCTACACAGGCCTATTTATAAGCAGGCACACATGAAACAATGGTGAAGTTCGAAGCGAATAGTGGTCTTGGCCAAATATTTTCTAATTACATATTGAATAGTTTCTTCAAGTCTTTTACTACTGTTATACTATGCTTAAACAAAACAAATTCAGCTAAACTCGTGAGGGTCGTTCACAACCTTCCTTTCGTCTACTTCTAAGCTCGGTTAGTTTTAACATACCACTATCTATGAACTGTGGCATAAGAAAGTCCAATGCATACATTGGCATGGTATGTAAACGAAAGATTTGACATAAAGTTAACCCTAAAGAGACGCCCAGCTATCCTAATCAAGAGAATTTATAAATCTGCTCGCTATATGCAAATAATCTTTTTTTTTATCTAGAGTTAACCGTCTAAGAAAAATGAAAAAAAGCATGAATAATGATTGCAGATTGTCAGGACAGTACTGCTTGCATAAACGCGATGGAGTAATCCCATCAAGTACGGTTCTAACGGAGCACCCGCGTACTGCGGGAAAGGAATGCCTGCGAGCTTCGCTTTTTACTCCTTTCTCGAAGTACACAGGTTCTCGGGGAGAAGCACTCTCTACGGGATAACCCACCGCAATGAAAGAATAGTATGAACTGAACGAAAACGCTGTTTGAATTAAGCAGTTTGTAAATGCATTGAAATCATAGCAGGACAACCCAAATATTTAAATATGTTTGGATGAACCGGAAGTATTAAATATATGAGCTTGAATTATTGCAAGTGCACTGTAGGTTCAGGAATTCCCAAGGGGATAACGGTGCAACCTTTTAAAGCTTTTTATATATATTTTAACATTTCTAATTTTAAACTACTTGATATCACACACTCTTTTCAAGTAGATCACGGTAGTGCCAAATGGCTCGGTTGACACACTGTACAAATTGAATCTCACAACAAGATACGCGTGTCAAAGAAAGGGATGTATGCTGTTCTGTCTGGTACATGTGTGTTTTGATAAAATAGCAGAGACTGATTGAAAAGGCATGTTTACATTGTCTAGTCTAGTTCATCAAATAAAGGGGACGTTACTAACGTGTAATTGGGAGCGAAACTTTTCTTAGTAGGGTTCACGAGGCAAGACAAGCATTACAGTCTACCTCCTGCAGTTTGTAGTCTTTACTAATTTTCTTTTTTTTTAGCAACTTGGTTGCTTACCGTGATGGGCGATCACCCATCACTGACGCAACCCGAGTTCTGGATGTGCGGCGAAGTAAACAACTAGAGCTGCACGCACAGCTGGGCCGCTCAGCTCCTCGACAGTTGTGGTATGGGCTGGCTGGTTGGGACGTGCCTCCTCTATCTCCTTAAGCGTGTCCTTCAGGCTTTGCGGGTTCACGGGGTCGTTCAACCGCTCACAGATGTTGTGCAGGATGCAGCAGGTACAGACGAGAGTGTTCACATTTTCTATCTTTGTTTCAGTTCTCTTCATGATACTACGAAATCTTGCCTTCAGTCGTCCGAAGGCATTCTCTACAACGCGCCTTGCCTTTCAGAGGCAGCAGTTAAAGTCCCCTTGAGCTGGTGTTAGAACCGTGCCATGAGGGAACGGCTTCATCGGGTTCGGAGTCAACGGGAACGCCTGATCGCACAGCACGATGGGGGGGACAGCAGTCCCATTCACGACCAGGGGTGTCTGTGCCTGGAGCCCGCTGAGAAGTGCTGGCAGCCTTGAATGTCGGTAAACATGGGCGTCGTGGCACCTCCCTGATGAGCCCACGTTCACATACCGAAAAACGTATCGGTGATCGACGATTGCCAGAAGGATTACACTATACCTACAAGGAAAAGACAAGAAGTAAGCAATGTGAGGCTACACCATACTTCCACTCAATCGGTATACAACTCCACTCAAAATTTTCTCATAAACAACTAGCAAGTGTTTACAGTCTTAATTAGAACACTTATTTAGCTCTTCAAAACGTTAACAGATAAACTTAATAAATACGCCATAATCATAGCTTTTAGTGGCCAACACGTGCCATAGAGCACTATCAGTAGTCGGATGACAGCAAGAGCCTTTTTAGTAGCTCATATTTGGAAAACTTGCGTGACCATCCTTTCCAGACTTGCACCCTTCCTTGTTTTCCCAAAGAACACATTCATGGAGACTATGCATGGAGTGACCCTAGATTCTTGTGCATATTTTATCGTGCCTGTGCTCTGTCACATCCTGGTGCTTGCACTTAAAAGACATTGCAAGGAGCTAGTATTGTCTAAGCGAAGGTTATAGCTTCTCGATGCTGTCCAATAATTCCTAACTTTGACGGATACAAGCAAGGGGCTCAATTCATGGTCACTACCTACAAGAAACTCTTTCGGCATAGAGCCCCGCGCATGTTCAGCATGACCCAAAAACCCTATTGTGTCCCAATGTTTGCGGCAGTTCAGTTCTGCTGATTTTGAGCATCATTTTTTGTTGGAAAACCTGAATGTAGCACTGACAGATCATTCCACCACATACTTTCTCTGTACGTCTCGAGGCTTCAATTTCAACTCTGAGCTTGTCCAACACATGAAGCACCAGCGCTATGTCACCAAAAAAGACTTGTACCACCTGTGCCTACCCGGGGGGTGGTCACCATGTTGAATGCCTTCTGTCCTCCCTCCCTGCATCAGACATCATTTATTATTTTTCTTAAAGGGGGGACCTTTAAAAAATAAATGATGCCTGATATATGCTGCATATTTTAAAGGCACGGGTAGTAAATCTCAAGCTTAACAACCCCCTCCACCTATTTCCCCGAAAACAATTCCTGGGTTAGGGTGACCGGACGTCCTGTTTCAGCCGGGACAGTCCGGTTTTAGAAATTTATTTCTACCATCCCATCATTTTGTCTGAAGATAACCAAATGTCCCGTTTTTATCGGAACTTGCTTACAAAATCAGCACCACGTGAGTGGAAGGAAAACAAAAAGTGATTAATTCTGAGAGTGTATCAGAATGAACAGTATGGAGATGGTAACTTCAATAGAGTACATTTTTTAGCTTTTTCTGCGACTCCACTTTTCAACAAGATTTCTTCGCACAGATGTGTACAGGTCGATTTTCTATATTATTACTATATTTGGCATGCTTAAGTTTTGCAGAATGCGTAAGAAAGGTACTTGTGTACTCAACTATTCAATGAAAAGCCCCAGAAGTGCTTTTCACGGTTAACTGAATTGAAGCAAAGCTTTTTTCATTCCTCGCTTCGCCCCCTTCCCTCTCCTTAATTGCCCTTTTTCTTGATGTCCCCTTTTCAATTCTTAAAGAGTACGGCTATCTTATCCTGGGTATACGCCTGCAAAACACCCAACTGTTTTGAGCTACTACTCCAGCAGCTACGCGTCGGCTACAGAAGTTATGATAAAAAAAAATACTTGAGCGATGCATGGATACATTATGGTTCAATGGTAACTTCCCACCATTTAATTGTAGTAGTCACAATCCTGGTTCTTGGGTGGTGAAACAGCCAGGTGGCAACTGACCAGGGCGCCGAGGGTGCTGGGAAAGCCGCACACCGCTTCAAACTCCAGCATGTGGTTGTGCAGCTCAGTCTGGCGCACCATAGTCACCGTGGACTGCTTTAAGTTGACGACGACTGTTGCGCAGAACTCGCGGTAAATTCCATTTACAGTGGAGCGACCGACTTCAAAAAGGTGTGCGATTGTTCTGTCCTCGGCAGTCTAACAGAGTTTATACAGCCCTATTGCAACACGTTTCTCAACGCTGATGGCTTTCCGCATGTTCGTCTCTTCTCTTGTCATCGCTGGACGACACACGTCAACCAGGTACCGAAAGGTACACGGCAACACCCGGAAGCAGGCTTTAAAGTTCTTGTCGCCAAGGTACGGCAAGGTGGTCTCGAACCAGCGGGTCCATATCACATGAGCGAATGACATTTTAGCGAACAGCGACATTTGAGCGAATCGACGTTTTAGCGAATAACGGGGGCGCGCGTTAACCCATCCGCCGCGCTGCGCTTTACGCCACTTCGCGGCGACAGTCTGCGGCGGCTCATTACAAAAATGTGAAGCCATTTGGCCCACCCGAAAACGCCGCTTCGCGGCGTCCGACTATTCGCTAAAGTGTCATTCGGTGAAACGTGGGCGTTCGCTAAAACATCATTCGATCAAGTGAGTGCCTCCCCGAACCACCTCTCTCCTCACTCGTAGCTCCAAAGCTCGCGCTCAATTCGCTCTACACCCTGCACGGCAAGAGCTGAAATTGTAAATGAATTTGCGAGGAGCGCCATCTCCAGAGTCTCGCTTTCGCTCCTCATTGAGTCTAGCTCCATCTCCATGACGAGGAACTGCCGCAAACGCGCCTGCATGAGGCAGATTGCCTCTCGGCAACAAACGTCCATAGTCGATTGTTCACTCAAAAGATATGAAAGACAACTAGGCACTAGCACAGGCAGAAACGGTTCTAAAAGAGTAACGAAGTTGAGCAACGAGGAGCAGCCGACAAAATACAAGAAAAAAACACCGACCCAGCAGCATAGAGATCATACATACTAACTCTAGAGGGAAAGGTCCGCCATTTTCCCATGCATTCTGGCTGCCTCAAGCGGCGGAGCCTGCAGGCCATGGAGAATAGAAGGGTAGAGAGGGCATGACGTCAGCCGTAGCCTCCCCAAGCCATGCTCCCTTGACGCCTCGCCTCTTTCTCATTTTCCTCCTTACCCTCCTCACTTATCGCCCAGCACGTGACCGTCGCGTGGTTCATGGTTGCGGGTAGCGTGGTGCCGGTGGTTTTTATTTACTGTCATCACAGCTGGAAACTGTTGCCCGAGCCCTGCCGACCAATTCTACGCCTGCTCCGCTTCGTAATGTACCCTCAACTATAAAGTAAATGCATTCTATTTTCTACAGACCATTCCAATACTGAAAACGATACTATTCAACGTGGAACGTCAACGCTGTAACGATCGCCTGTTGGCGTGTTTTGGGTACCGTACGGTGCATCTGCGTGCATCAGCGAGGAGTATTCTTTTGCGTATATACACCAGAGTTTGGACCAATACTTACCCATTTTTACGGCGATGATTTTCGCGCCCGTCTGCAAGTGATAGCTGCGCTCTCATCGCTTCTTTTCGTTGCGACCGCTATGCAGGTCGTCCACTGGGATGTTTTATTGCTGTTGTAACAAATTGAACCAGTTCAACTTGACTCGAGGTTGGGAGATGTTTTATTGGCTACTTATTGCAAACAAAATTGAAATTATATATGACACTATATATAAACGTACAGCACACAAGCAAACTATAGTATATAGTTCACGCTGTGAAAAAATGTACAGTCTCGGCAGTTTAACTCTTGCTGCATTCTCTTCACCGTGATGTTGATCGACACAAACATGCTTTAGATTGAGATATAATGTCACCCCAAATTTTCTCTGCCTTGTTTTTGTAACTGCTTGCTCCTGGCTCATAACCCTTGTTCAAACCCAAATATGTGCACTCACTGGCCTTGGAACTGTGTCGACTTTGTACGTCTTTGACGGCTTTTCTGCGGGTGGAGGCTTTGCGTAGAAGTTCGGCTTATGCTGTGCAGCCTGAAGTCAAGGTACTTCTGGGCGGTGCATCGCATAAGGTGAAATGCGTGGCTTTCCATTGGGTCGTTGTCAAGCATGTGTTCATTGAGGGTGCTGAACATGTCCTTTCCAATGATTTGAGAACATTGCTAAGTAGCTTTGCCAAGAAATTCTTTGACGATGTAGACAAGTGTGCCAGGATAGATCGAAGAGCTTTTTCACTTTCTTGACAAATCCTCACAACATCTCCAGATGGGTAGAGCAGCCCTCCCAAGGTTTTATGTCGTATAAGTGAGTAGATCGGATCTGTGGGAGCTGTGGTCGTGAGTGCATCAATGCAGTCTGCACAGTGCAACCTTTTTTGGAGGTGACGAGCCACGAACCCAGCAATATAAGCAATAATCCTTTCAGATAATTCTGACATAAATCTTGGATCCGGCAAGTAATCATGGTCGAGAGTAATATCGTCATCTCTATCAATGCTGGTGCCTTCCGATTCTTCCACGAGGCTTCTTCGAGCGCTTGACCAGTTGATGATATCTAGGGAGTATTGCTCCACTAAGCTGCTGACATGAAGGATTTTAATGTGCTCAAGTGGCAGGCAGTTTCCACATGCGACATCTCGCACTTCGTTTACCACAATCAACCTCCTCAAGGCTGCAGCAAACTGTCTCGCAGTTGGATTGTCATTGCATCCCCCATGTGATCTGATGGCCCCGAAGAAAAGTTCGAGGTGGTCTTGGCTAACTTTTATGGTCGGGAAGTACTTCAGTAGTGACTTTTCCTCAACTAGGTGCTTGTAAAGCTTGAGGACGCTGTTGATGCAGGTGAGAAATCCAATGAAGCCCACTTTCCGTTTGCTGCTGGTCATGAGCCTTCCAGTGCTTGATTCCTTTAGAGAAGAGAAGTACTTCGTTGCATCGTTTAGGATAAGACGAATATCCCGGATGTTCTCTTGACACATCGGTTTTTTCCATAGCCTTTGGTTTAAGTGTCTGGAGTTCAGATTGTCAAACACGTCATTGACCATCCTCAGAAAACGCACTGTTGGCTGTGCTCCATAGAATCCCGGAACCCTTAGATTTCGGCACTCTTCTATCGCACTCGCAACTGATCTGCTGAAGACTTACGCTGCAAGCGAAATCTTCATTGGTTGGCTTTTCCAGTGGACATGCGATTCCTTCAGTTTGTTTGCCAGATGTAGGCCTTCTTTTTTCTGCACCTCATGGAGGTCCTCGATGAGTCTCCATTGGATGGTGCCCCCATCTCCATCAACAAAAGATTTTTTGTCACAAAGACAGTTTCGCAACAATTTTAACATGTGACAGGGATCAAGGAAAACAAAGACGGGCTCTTGAGTTTCCGGGTGGGGAATGACCGTTTCGAGATTTTCGGTGTCAAAGCTGCAGCCCAGATTGCGCAGCATTGTGATGTTTGCGGCTTCCCCGTTGCACGTAAGTGACACGGCTTTGGCGTTGCACGCGTGAACTAACCTGAGGGCTTGCTTCACCAAGTTATCACGTTGCTCTCCCCCTAGGCCATCTACAAGGAAGTAGCCAAGGGGAAGTTTCCAGTGGCCGTTAATGCCAACAGCCATTACAACAAACGCATCTTTAGCAACGGGCAATGCATCATCATGAACCTGCCCGCCCATGTCAACATGGCCATGAAACTTCCGCCCATCCCATTCGGTGTGGCGTCTCACCGCCATCTCATCCACTAGCAGACTACACAATGTCGGGTACCCGGTTGTTGCATTCTGAGTTACTTTCATCTTCAGAGCAGCAAGCGCTTCTTTAGAAAACCCCGCAGATCCATCGATGGTCTGGTACCATTTGGTCAAGGTCCTTGCGTGTGGTAGGCATGTATCGAAGACTTTTCTTACATAGTTATAGGCCCTGGGCGAGTAAAAATGCAACGTTAGAGCAAACGCCCGCAGTTCTGGTGAATATGTGACCGGCTGAGGTCCCCCAGTCCTCTTTGCAACTTGACGTCTAAGCAGGTCCTTGTTGACTTTACCGAGGCTCTTAAGTATCGAAACATTCTCATCAGTCATGATGCGATTCTTCGTAAGATCATCAATGACATCCTGCATCTCGGCTAGCTTCTTGAGGCGTCGCTGAGACTGCTGAAGTGTTTTGATTCTTTTCTTGCTGACTGTCTGGAGGTTGCAGTAGCGTGTAACCTCCTTTCGCAAGAAGGCCTTCTCGGGAGTGTCGTCGGCAGGCTGAGCCTATAAGAATGCAGGTTTTCATCACAAATTCATTGTCAACATTCTAAATTTGTGTCACAGTTGGGCACTTCTCACTCCCCTAGCATATATATAGCCTTTCGTGACCATTGTAGATCCGGACTGGTGACAAATGCAAGCAGATTAGAGGGCGACTCCAATCATGTTTTTTTCTTATAATTATATAAGCTATAAGACAGCGACCCTGATTCATGCAATATCATTTGTTTTTCGGCAGTGTGTGTTGTTTTGTAGTAACTGGCCTGAAGGTTTCATTGGCAACATTACTGCTGCGTCAGTTTCGTGCCACCGCAGGGTCTGGACCAGTCTGGACTACTTATTAGTGTGCCGAGTGCCAGCATTTTCCACTTTTGCCGAGGAAACGAGTTGCAATGATGCTTATAGCTAGCACTCGTACTAACTACGAAGTGCAGCACGTGTTTGCCTTTCTGCATTGTGCCTTTGGTATGCAGCATTCGTCATCAATCTAGCTTTTTTCACTTTGCAGCAGTCCATTTATTGATTATCATGAGCCCAAATAGAGTGCTCATGCAAAGCTCGGGCCCAATCTATTAGCCGCATTCGCTCGGCGGTACTGCGACCACCCAGCTACGTCATCAAGTTTTGCAAAGGAGAGATTGAACGAACACGCTCGCTTTTGTCATTGAAAATGTACCGCGACAAAGGAGTTCCTTGGCGTTAAGGCGGGGGGAACACAAAGCCTATGGGAAGAAGGCCTACAGGGAACACGAAGTTGACGTCACTTTTTCTGCTGTTGCCTGACAAAAGGTGATCCCCTAAGTTCGTTAAAAAAGGTTACCTCGACCTGTGGAATTGGGTACCATTGTATTTTGTCGCACTAAACTTATGTCAATCATTTCTTTTCATTAGACCTTTGAGCGGAGTTGCCCTTTAAGGTATGTCTGCCTTCGCCCGTGTTCAGGCGCTACACATAATTACTGGCTACCATAATTCTGTGCCCAGAGTGTGGTCATCCTCATCAGTCAGAACTTAACAGGCTCCCTTGAAGAGAAGTTTAAGTCACATAGCTGCGATGTCTATGCAGCCAGTAATCTAGGGATGGAAACCGTAGATGTTTGTTGTGTTTTCTGTAGACGTATCCCAATTCAGAATAAAGGTCTTGTAGGTGCTTAGTAGTATTTACCAGCAACATATACGGAACATGCTTGTTGTCTTTGTTGAGGTGGATTTTCTTTTACAGCATCAGTATTTTTCTTTTGAAATGCAACTTGCAAGATTTTCATCCAAGTTGCTGTCATCACCCACCCTAATTTTGTCAAACAGAAACGACCGCAGCTGGTAACTACGTGGGTTTGGGCAGACCTACACCCTTTGCTTTCGAAATAATTATATGTGAAAAAAACATTTACACAGCATTTGAACCTTAATACACATATTACTGTAATATAGAATATAATGGAATTATGTATGTATTGCAGCCATTCTCAACATTGTGATACTGTTAGTCAGTTTCGAAGACACATGCTTTACAAAGTACAGAAAAAAGACCAAACACAAAAATTTCAGATTAAAAATATTTATTGATTCGTTAGAAAGGATTATGTTAGTAAAATCATCGTTCATTTTCAGCAGTTGCAGGTAGGAAAAGAATGAGGATAATAACAAAAAGTCAGTGTAGCATGCGTATACCATGTAAAGCTAAGAAAAACATGTGATCTAGGATGAAGCTTTTTGAATTGAACTTGTTTCATGAATTTAAAACTTTGCCCACCTCTGTCTTCGAGGATCCATTATCTGGAGCGTCTCTTAGTGGGCGTTGTGCTCCCAGGTCCTGCTTGGATGCAGAAAGTTTAACTTTAAGAGTTGTGTACTTTGATGTTTTAGCCAGTCAAGGCAGTAATAATGCAATGCCTATTTACCGAACTTGTTGATGGCTCAGAGGTGTCAATTTCTGATGCACTGGGCTCGGAGAACAGCTGGAGACAGAAAATGAAAACATTGTAGATAAACAAAAATGCACCTCCACACAGACATAAACCAGTATTTCTATTTCTTATTTAAGACAGAATAGTGTGGACATGGGATTAAATTATGTCCTTAATTTAGAATATAATTTCTTAGATTATAATTAAATGATATGTTAAGAAACATTAAGAGGAGCCTTTCTTCTAATATTTTCATACGTTTTCGACCTACTGGGTAGGGGGTGCAAACTTGAGGATTAACTGTTAACAAAAAACTTCCTCACAAGTGAAAAGAGATAGACAGGTGATCCATTCTCTTTTTCTGTCTCGAACATTCATGTGAGCAACAGATTAATGCTTTTGACCGGTTACATTTGAGCGAGCTGATGTCAGATCTGGCTTCTGAAAAGCGCTGTGCATTGCATCCGGCATTATTGTGCAAGAGCCATTTGTGGTAGCGGTGTGCTCAGCATCTCAGTTGCAGGGGCAAATCCAGAACTCCGTTTGAAGGGGGGGGAAGGAGGGAATTTGCAAGGATACTATTCTCCCATTCTTTCTTGTGCACCGGATCCACCCCTGCTTAGTTGGAGGTGGTCTTCGAGAGAAACTTGATCTCCTTGCTATGCAGCTGCTACATCCCATACTTACATTGCACTATGCTTACATCTATGAACCCACTGAGTTTACCAGAGTGGTGCGATTTCTCCCAGCATAAGTGATGACTGCATACAAAACCACATTTTTTGCAGCATAGTAAAGCTATGCTTGAGATATGTTAGCTATAAGAGATTTGTATGGGCATGAGATTTCGTCATATTCCTCAAGTCGACAAGACATGAAGAAAAAAAATTTTTCTCGTATTTGCTGGTATTATTTTATGACATATTTCTACAATGAATTGTTTATATTTTCACCCGTCTCATTGCTCTAAAAATTATCACATAACAGAAAAAAAGGATGATGCCAGCTTTGTACACCTCTCTTTGCCTCAAGGTGACTGCTGTGCATCTTATGAGGTAAAAAATGCTGTTTCTTCTCAGCTTAGATTGAGGGCATTGCCTTACCACGCTTGTTAATGGTGTTCGAGGCGGGGTTTAGGCCGCACGTCCGGAAGCTTCCTGGCTCGTGACGACGTCCATTCCCCGAAGTGAAGAACCCAGGGGTTCAGTGGAGGTGGGAGACTTGGTAACGTAACGAACGGTTTAATTACATGGTAGCGATACAGTCGTCAAATCCGAGAGAACAACGGAGCAGCCTCGCGCTCCGCCTTATATAGGGTCCGTTTCTCCCTCACTCTCCGCCAGGGCAGCCAGTGCGATGCAGGAACCCGCCGTCAAGTGCGACGCAGAAAAGTCCGCCGTCCAGTGCGACGTAGCCACAGTTCTCCGCAGTTAGGCCATGCCTCTCTCCCTTTCCCGAGCGCACCAACCACCACGCACACACACACGTCCCGCTAACGTCACGGGCGCGTTGAGACTTGTTGCCGCAGGCCCCGTCACGCAGGCGACGGTCCCGGACTCGTCGGGACTCGTTTCGCGCAGGTTCCGACAAGCGGGCGACGGTCCCGGACTCGTCTTGACTCGTTTCCGCAGCGTTGAAACTCGGAAGAAGGTCGCCGAAGGTTCCATTCTTAACAATGGCAATGACAGCTCCATGGTGGGTATACAGAAGCCCTATAAATAGGGTTTGGAGTTTTCGGTTTAAACCGATAAAAACCAATAAAAGTACGCCAAATCCATTTGCAGAAATTCAGTTTTAACCGAAAAAGGTCAGTCTTTAGGTTCGGCATTTTCAATTAAAACCGATAGAAGTTCGTCAAGTCCATTTTCTGAAATTCAGTTTTAACCGGAAAAGGTAACTTTGACCTTCCAGTCGTACAGCAGAGCCGTGGCAGAAAAGTGGAACGACAGTGTCTATCGAAACGTGTCCAAATGTATGAAATACACGGATGCCATCACGACGTTTGGTTTAATGTGCGCATCATTTATCGGAACTTGAAGTCCGAAATGCCCCATGGCTTCACCATGTAAAAGCGTGTTTTCAAACTCGTTGTAAAGAAGACTGACTTGATGCAAGCTCTGCATGTTGTGTTTTACTTTAAAAAGTCGCACCGTGTCTCTTTTGGCGGTCGCAATTGGCTGATCGGCCGATTTAGGCTCAGGCAGCGCTTCATCTCCTCAGCCTGCCAGTGTCTAGTCTCTAGTGTTAGCATTGAGAGGGCATTCTCGAAGCTCAGGGTCATATTAACAGGAAAGAAAGAGTGCAGATCAACGAGGAGAACCTGGGAAAGTACATCCGTGTGAACTATAATGAGATCACGTAATCCTGATGTACAGAAGGTGAAGTTCCATGTTTATTGGTCATAGGCTTCATATCTGACTTGTTTGTACTTTTATGTTGTTTTTTTCTTGTTTCTTTTACAGTTGCACACATTTGCCAAATGAAGTGTCCATTTCTTTTTCAATGTATCTGTGCCGTTATTCTTTGAGTGATCACAAATATCAGAGCTACGTACAAGGATCATCTGATCCGGTGTCTGTTGGTGTTTATTTTATATTCACCGAAAAAAGCAGCTAAACGTTTGTGGGCATAAATATACGCCGAAAAAAAAAATGAAAATTGAATTTTAAAATAAACACCGAAAAAAGTATGCCGAATTTTGAAAAAAATAGAAACCAAAAATGCGGAACCTTACCTATAAATAATGGGACCCAGTTAACTGAAGCTGTTTTTGGTGCTCTACTACTTGATAGATCATTATAACAACAAAAGTACTTCTTTAGAAATGCATGTACTCACAGCCAGGCCGGTCTCATCTTCAAGAATTTCCATTTCTTCCAGTCCACCGTAACTGGAGTCCGTTGGTTCAACCACAACCTGAGGTAAATACGTTGTAACACTGCAGTTGAGACATTACTCCCTAGGCACATGTGCCACAACACAACCATTTGTAGACTGGGTGAATGGAATGTGGTTTGTCTAATAAACTTTAGCTGTGTTTTGGAGATTCGTGTTGTACTGTCCCTTTTTTTTTCCTACTCTCCAGGGTTAAAGACGTCAGTTTTGAACCAGCTCGCCTGCATTCTCGCTTTAACTCTCTCTACATTTAAAATTCCTGCCCACCCACCTCTGTTGCCGAGGGTTCGCCCTCAGGAGCATCTCTCGGAGAGGTACACGCTCCCATGTCCTGCTAAGCACAGAACATTCAACCTTTAGAATTGCACTTTAAAACAATCAATGTACAATGTCTACTCACAGAACTTGTCGATGGCTTAAAAATGTCAGTGGTTGCTGCACCAGGCTTGGAGAAAAGCTGTAAGAACAGTGAAGAGTTAACTCGGCTATTTCAGTTCTGCTGGAAATGAAAACAGTGTGTACATACATTAGTCCAGTTTCATAATGCTCATAGAATAGGTTCTCAAGTCAATATATCTAGGTTACAACATGCACTTTTGACTAATGCAGGTTCTGTATGTCTTGACGGATCATTGCTAGTTTATGTGAGCATATGGGGAGCACAAGCCATGACATGACGAAAGAAGGTTAATTAGGCTGGTTTCTGATATCTACTGCTGATTGATAAATGATGATAGTGTAGCATTTTATTTCAAATATGTAACTCACAACCGAGGCAGTCTCATCTTCAAGAATTTCCATTTCTTCCACTTCATTGTAGCTGGTCTCTCTTGGCTCATCTGCAACCTGAGCGCAATAGAATTTGTTGCAACACAGTCACACACAGCGGCGTAGACTTTCCATTTTCCCGAGGGGGGCAGGCTGAGAAGTTCTCTGGGGGGAGGGGGGGGGGGGACGCTGCTGCTCCGCGTTACCTTTTCGCCAGAACTGAAGATTGAAGCTCACGAAAGCACGCTGGAATTCCATTTCCCATATATTTTGTCAGTAAAGGCAACGTGAGCGTTATTTTGTTTACATGCCACTACTAGAAACTCGTTAGATGGCACGTAAGCAGCGTCTCTGTAAGGATCATGGCCATGGCACAAGGGGGTAACTGTCCCCCGCCCCCTCCCGATCTTACCAGGAGGGGCACGAGCCCTGATGCCCCCCCCCCCCCCCCCCCGAAGTCTACGCCTATGGTCACACATATAACTTACTGGTCACCTGTCATCAATACAATACGACAGACACTACTGGCGAGTGTTAGTGACGGCTTCTTTTCTTTTTTTAATTCATGTAGATATCCTGAACCGATCGTGAGGACGATAGATGGAGTTCAGAATAAATTACATAAATGACATGGAACAAAAACTGCTTTCTCTTTGAAGCATTCACCTCGAGTGCTGACATGGGCACCACTAATAGCTGATACCTTACCACTTCCACTTCTGTAGCAACATCCATGCACGCGCCCAGCCCTGTAAAACACATCACGTACTCAGGAACAGTAGGGCGCCATGCCCTGGCTACTAACTACAAAAAAGCTAGCTGTGCGTGGAGCTGTTTCAAAACGACCTTAACACACTAGAAAATAAGAATAGTTTACTTTTCATGCCGCGTACAATATGTAAGGCTACATACGGTGGCAGTCATTTTCATCGTCGACGGTGACAGGCAGAGCCATGGATGGGACGGCATTACTTTTCAGGCGGAGACCTGAAACGCTCCAGTAGAAGTCCGCAGTTTTGAAGTGCATGGAGCACAGCACCCTGTCCTTGGATGGGGTCCAGTCACCGCCGCGACCAACGGCCGAAATTTATTGTCGCCGCAGTTCGGCGACCGTCGGAAATCTAAAAGAATTGTTGATCGATTCCTGTTACCCGTAAAACTATTTGTGTGTAACACGCCAAGGGCTTACCGGTAAAAGGTGACCCCCGCCGAGGAAGCCCCAGTTCGATTGCGGCAGCCGACCACGCTACAAACGCCCATCTCGTAGCCGGCGAAAATCAACGTGCCGGAGACGCCAGACCAGGCTTTCGTTTTCTGTACCAGCTGCTCAGCGGTGCGTCGTCTGCCCGTGACAAGGAGGTTGGCCCGTGATCAAACCCGTGATCCGCTTGCTTGCTTCATGTCAAGCCTTCGATCTGATAAAACCTACCGGACGGAGCTGCTTGCTTTACGTCTAGCCTTCAATCTCATAAAACCTACCGAACGGAGCGCGCACAAGCCTACAAGGAATCCTTCTACAATCAACCATCCAACTCACACGTGACTTGTCACGCGCACCAATCGCCAGAGAGATCTGCGGTCACGCTGGGCACAAAATCGTTTAAACTTTTTATGACTAGGCTTCACCAATATTGGGTCGTGCCCCCTCCTAGTACTTCTAACCTCCTTGCTGCAGTCAGACCCTCGGGGTCCCACACATGGCTACTAACCTGCCTACAATTTCACGGATATAATTTTATCATCAGAGCAGTGTCATGAACTTCAACAATCCACGAACTTACCGGTGAAAAGATATTCGCGTTCCTTTCGAAGCTTTCTTTTTGCATAGCGCGCACATGTACGGCCTCCCGTCAAAACTAAACTAAACCAGATAACCGACTTCGCGGGTGGCCGCGCCCCGGGAATACGAAACCGAGCAACCCTTAGATTTCCGAGATTTCAACAGAAGGAAAACTAATGCAGCGTAATGAGTATAGTGCTTTTTATAAGCGTTAGAATAGCTCAGAATTTAGTTTACGTTAAATGATCACTGTATATATTGATGAGAGTTTTCAGTCTTCGCGATTACCATTGCGACT
The DNA here is from genome assembly GCF_016920785.2 of Ixodes scapularis. NCBI lineage: Eukaryota > Metazoa > Arthropoda > Arachnida > Ixodida > Ixodidae > Ixodes > Ixodes scapularis. Next base: position 53,025,974 of record NW_024609837.1, read on the forward strand.
GCCATCCGTCAGCTGGCAACGTTGGTTTCTTGCTCTCGTGCTCTGTCGCTCTCTTTCGCGATCTTTCATTCGGGCCCCTGGATGCAGTCTTGGGTAGTAACGCGTTACTAGTAACGCGTTACTGTAATTTCGTTACTTTTTTGGTAACTTGTAACTGTAACGAGTTACTTTTTTAAAATGTAACTTGTAACTGTAGTTCTATTACTTTTTTCTGAGGTAACGATGAAAGTAACGACGTTACTTTTGTCGTTACTTTCCAGTGTTTTATGAATATTATATCACTGAACGAGTACAATCTGGATATTCCTTGAACTTCTCAAATCGTCTATTTTGACATTTCGAGTGCAGATTTGATGATAAAAACATCTAGTTATCTTTACGCACGCGCTTGTATTTGTGACTGAACACTTACATCTTAGTGTCTTGAAGCACTATCTATGTTGTGGTTTTTCTCCTTTTGTTTTGTGAAAACGCTTTTTAATCGGGTGAATCAACCCTGAAACAACAATACACGCGGAGGGCACTGCGCATGTTCCGTATTTTGATTAGCGCCAGTACTCCGCACTGCGCATGTTTCGTATTTTGATTTGCGCCACTACTCTGGCGTGGAAATTTTTAAACACTAATTTCGAGAAGCAACTTCTGCTAAGTTACAATATGAAGTAAAAAGCGTACTTTTTTTATTTAATGCAATAAAACTTGATGGGGGGCGTTTTCTAGTTTTTCCTATTTTTTGTGTTATAGGAAAGTAACTGAAAAGTAACGTCGTTACTTTTTAAAAGTAACTGTAACTGTAACGAGTTACTTTTTTGTTGCGGTAACTGTAACGGTAACTTAGCTACTTTTTTCTGAAAGTAACTGTAACTGTAACGAATTACTTTTTAAAAGTAACTTACCCAAGACTGCCTGGATGTCGGCGCACGGGATTTGCCACTCCTCCTCACCCACCTTTACCCCCCCTCCCCCCCTGCCCAAGGAGGTTAGAAATACTAGGGGAGGGCACGTTGCAATATTAGTGAAGCCTAGTCATAAAAGGTTTAAACGATGTTGTGGCCAACGTGTCCGTAGATCTCTCTGGCATTAATGCGCGTGACATGTCACGTGTGACATGGATGGTTGATTGTAGAAGGACTCCATGCAGGCTTGCGCGCGCTCCGTCCGGTAGGTTTTACCAGATCGAAGGCTAGCCTGTGGTGTATTCTAGTACCCCATAGCTAGACGAAGGCTAGCTACAGTCATGTGATGTTGTGACGTTGGCCTGGTAAGTGAGGAGAGTAAGGAGGAAAATGAGAAAGAGGCGAGGCGTCAAGGGAGCATAGCTTGTGGAGGCTACACGGCTGTCGTCATGCCTTCTCCCACGCTTCTATCCTCCCTGCCCCTGCCCAGCAGCGAGCGGCAGCGTGGTTGCAAGATGTACTTCATATTTCCGCCGAACACAATCGTAAATTCGGATTTGACAAGAAAACTCCTATATGAGGCTCACGTTTACATATTACGAATTTAATACTTGTCATAACAATTAAAAGTACCAAAAAGTAACGTTTACAAAAAGTAAAATAATATTGTAATAATATTTTTAGCTTCGTTTTTATCTGTTCGTAGTCAGCCCCAAAGTAGTAAACATCACTTGTAAATGTCAATTTGTCGGTCGTGTGGCAACACCTCCTTTGGGGAAAGGGCCTTTAATGAAAAGGACATTTACAGAAAAGGACCTTTAGGACGCCGTCTGACACGGGTATCACTCGGCAGCACGCATGGAGGAGCTCAAGGCAAGTGTTAGTGGCTGCGGCTATGCACTGATTGATATAGACCTTCTGTCCTGTGCCGTCGCCGAAACATGTGTGTGTGATGTGTGCGGTGGGAACTTGCAGCTGGTTGAAAACGCAACTCGTAGAGCTAGCGTCGCCTGCACCTACTCTTAGAACTGCGAAAAGTGCGTTTCGACACACCGATTCGAGGCGTCAAAACGGAGGACTTCGGGCCTCTATAAGGTCAGTGTCAGGATCCTGTACGCCTTACAGTGCATTGGGAAGGGAGAAGCTGCGGGGGGTACTTTATGTGCTATGCTCAACCTCCTGAAATCACCTACAAATTTTTCGTGGTACAGTGCACAACTACTCGCCCACGTAAGCGCCGCCACTGAAGAATCAATAAAACGTGCTGCAAAAGAAGCAGTGAAGCTGAATGACGCGGACATGACTTCTTGCACTTTTTCAATTTGGTACCTCATAAACACGGTACGTGAAAGTCAGTAAGATTAAGAATCCTTTAATAGTAAAATGTGAACCATAGTTCGTACTTATTTAAGTCTTCGGGTAAGTGCCTAGGCTGATTTCTGGTGCTTATCGATCATGTGCAAGATCAAAAAAAAAAAAAAAAAAAAAGGCGGCACTTTACACATCTTTTGATAAGCACGAGCCACGACGGCAAGAATAGATGTATGATTTTGTCCTTAAAACTCTTACAACCGGTCTCACAACAAGAACTAGGAAGTGAGTTTCCCAGCGGGTACGTATATTCAAAACTTCGGTTAGGAAGAATTCTAACCGCTCACGTAGGTGCGACTAGCCGGCCTTCTGGCTTGCCGGAAAACAGTCTTTGACGCCAAATTTACTTTCTGTTGCAACGAAGCTAGCGGTACGGTAATGCTTTACCCATCGTCTTTAGAGATAACACTAACCCCTTGGGCATTGCTTTCTCTCTAACAAAGAGTCCAGTTGCCAAAAGTTCACCGAGCAACATTGGCGGCCGCCATATTTTGGACATCATTTTCTGCGCAATACGGGTGGTTGGATTTGAGTTCACATCGAAAGCGCTGGAGCGAATATATCACCCGAATACGCGGTGAACGCTGGCACAGCACTCGTGTCCAATGCATCCTCGAAGTGTTTGCCCAATATATGACGGCCAAGGAGAATCGACGTAACACTTATACTGAACGGTGCGCGTTTTGAAAATGATCTATTTAGCGAGATTGCTCTAGAAAGTTATTGTAAATAAAAGCATTCTTAATAATCAGCGATGTTTGACTTTATATATATTAAGAGAGAACAATTTTAAAGGCAAAGCTAGGTATATTAGGCAATTATGAAATGAGGTATATCTGAATAAATATATTTACCTTCTGCGTAACGTATTATGTCCACGCTTAAACTTGCTTCTTCTATCAGTAATAAGCATATCATCAACAATATAATTCATAATAACGGTAACTACATCTGGAATATTTAAGATAGGTACGTTTTTTTTAAAAAGCTGTAATACCTTTTTTGATATACCTGCTATGGCCCACATGTGGGAGCCGCAGTATCCTTTAAATGAGTATGTTTACCTATCACAAACCGAGAACATAGCAACACGCTTCACTCGTTTAAATATATGATGGGGTCACAAGTGCACTTTAACTAAGTTTAATCATAACGCTCGCAGTGTAGATAATGATACAAGGCCATGACGTCCTAGAAGGCGGCCGTGATGGGTCGAAAACCAGATTAAACAGCGCGAGCGCAATCGCTGATTTGCTCATGTGCGTTGGATGACGGGTGGCCTTTACGTATCAGTACATATTTTTATCATAATTATCATATTTTGATGAGGCTGCACGTAATAAAACGAACGATTGATCATTCTTAGGAGAAAAAGCAGTAAAGGTGCGCGACGAGTTTTTCTTTTGAAGTTTTTTATGACGTAGTATATTGTGATTCTGCTGCATGAGTTTTTTCTACAGTAGTATTTGCGTTAGGTAAGCATTTCGTTTGAGCTGGACTAGTGCTCACGTATGAAATAAGACATCTTAACATGTCAAGAAGTAGTTTCTTCTTTCGAGATTCGACTCCTTCTAGGAGTCTTGCTCGTAGCAACTTCATTTAGATCAGATAATATATACTAATCAGAAGTTAATTTTCGTTTTTCAAATATTTTCAATATAAAAAATTTGCGGCATTACTGTTTCTGATGATATTCAGTGGGCAGCGGAAGGTTCAACTTTGCCATCTATTTTTAAGAGGAAAATGTGATTGAATTGCACTTTTTTTATATTTCCACATCAATATACCTATATGGAAAACATTAACACTGCTCTCTTTCTCTATAACAAGGTTGTATACTTGAAGGTCAGCTTGGGCCCTGTTAAGCGCAACGTATATTGGTTTGCTTTTTTTCTCACTTATATTTGGGTCAATCGCCTTATACCTAGTAGCGTTCCTCTGTGTTACTTTTGCCTGGAGAGATTGCTCTTTTTCTTCATTTTTGATTGACTTGTTTTTTTATGCTATAAACTGAAGGGTTCTGAAGCGTCGGTTACGTTGAGCATGATTTCGGCTCACTACGCCCTTCCTTCTTTATCACACGTCACTAATCAGTAATATTACTTCCCTGAGATTTCATGCCCGCCGAGAGAGAGCTTTCCTCTACGTTCCTTTGCCTTATGTGTAACTCTCTTGAAATGTGTGAAAATTATTAATACATATAACTTACAGATATATTGATATAGTTTGTGATAATTTTGAGTCGGCACCAAAAAAGATAAGAACAAAGGAGCGACTGCCGGGCCAACGAAAGGGCGACACGTGGCGACCATAGATGGCAGTCGAGCAAATATAGCGGAAAAAAGATTGCCTGGCGCGGGTGCCATCTTTGTAGTAGGCGGCAAGGTCGACAGACATCAACTGCTGTCGAAGCTCGTTTCCAAAACACCACTGCATGCACTTTCTCAGGCCGTAGCCCCACAGCGCATACATCATGTAAAAGACATGGCGTTCGCTCCAGACGTGATGACCGAATTATCTGCGGGCACCCGTCAAGCATGTTCGGAACATGTTTTCTTTACGCGTATGCATGCGTCGAACACTTCTGCACACAGTTTGTGACCACTGAGACCGCATGCTTCCGGATTTTGTCAGCCATGCTGAGGATAAGGGGTCTTCTTTTACTTACTCGTAGAGGGGAATATATTTTTTCTGTACTGTTTTACCGTCATTGGTGGTTTTTGAAGCGCCGAACTGACAAGGTCCATAGATGAGTGTATTGACCTAGTAATTGTTTCTGTGCATATAATTACAGCGTTTCGAAGCCTTCCCAGGATTGAAAGGTGGAAACGGTTTGACCAATCTCGCTCTCGGCGTATTCGAGAAAACGCAGTACGGAAATTTCACAGTTCCGCCTATCGATCGCTTGTGCTATAACTCCTCCTTATGCAGACTTAACTTACTGTAAGGTCCCTGGTGAAACATATGTAAGGTTTCTGAATATCGTGTCCTTTTGAAAACTTCAAGCGCATATGCGCGGATCTTGATATGCAAGTTATCGTGTAATACTATGCTCGATGAAGAGACTAACCGAGTATAATCGCAATGTTACTTGCGTGCGAATAAAAAAAAATGGAAAAACTGTGTCAGAGTGACCGGTCGCTCCGGCGAAACGTAAATCCGGTTGCTGTAGTTGTTTTACTCTACGATTTTCATACTGGTGTAGGTTTTTAGCGACAATGAGTAAAAGTCTGGAATAATAAATAAAAACCTGCTCTCCTGGCGCAATATACGCAATGGTTGAGCTGCCGGCTGACTCAACTGCTATTGAAGTAGCGGAGCAAAGATACCCTAGATGAACATTTACTGAAATAAAACAACACAGCGCTAAAAGCTAATTTTGGAGTAGCCATAGATATTCTAAGAATGCGAACCACATCACAACGGCAGCCACGAGCGAGAGTTCGATGTTCGGTACAGCCCGCCGGTACAGCCCAAAGATGGAGAACGGAACCTCCCGGTTTGTCGTCTGCTGCCAAAGTCGGGCCAACACCACCTAAATGGAAAGCCGCAGCGCTTCCCTCTCTCCCTTCAAGGAGCGTCGCCATGAGTAGGCTGAACTGGTAGTGCGCTTCTCCGCAAGGCTCCCCCTTGACAGTTGGCTTCTTTGCAGTGCACGTTCTCTTTTACTTTTTCTTTCCCTCTACGCTTGCACGCTTGACGCGGCGCAAACAAAAAAACAAAAAAGGCGCCACGGCGTCGCGTTTTTTTTTTCTTTTCTTTTTCTCCCCCAACGGTCGTCGTCGTCCGTCGCGTTCCTTTCTTCGACGGCTTTCTTAGCTCCTCCTGCGGGTTGGGTCACGTGACAATAAGGCTGGAGGAATCGACTAGAACAACTCTAGAAGCGTAAAGGTTTTTGGACGCCGAGAGTCGGAAGTTCAACTCTCGAGTGAGATCGAGCACATTTTGGAATACAACACAACTACACAACCGCGGCCTCGCGTGTGAACGTGAGCGTCGCTTGTCGATTTTCGGTGCTGTCATTCCGCACAGATGTTTCTTATCGGCGCTTTGGCAGAAAACTGGATGTGAAAGTGTCCATATTTGTGTTTCTGCAAGGGTGACTACGAAAGCGTGGACTATACAGTGAAGCGACGGGAAGATCTCGCTCCTTGACGGCATGGCAGGGTGAGAACTTTTAAATTTTTATGATCCTGGTTTCGTTTCTTGTTTTTACTTTTCGCTGAATGCATGCTTGGGAGTGATTTGGTTGTGGCCTGGAAGCAACACATTCAAATGCTGGCGCTACTTGCAGGTGCAGAACTAAATAAAAATGACTTGATTTATGAGTTAGATTGGAAAATTTTTTCGCAAGGTAGGCAAGTGATAGGTTATCGCGGTTGCAACCAACACATCAGTTTAAAAACAACAACAACAGAAGTACATTGTATCGTTTCTGCGTATCCTCGTCGGAGCGCAGAAAGGATCCGCTACAACTAGTAAGATCTACATTTTAGCGGGTCTCTGAGCTGTAGTTTGGAGTGCACGCAAGCCGGAATATGGTTCATTGACCAGTTTACTTATCCATACACCAGAGCCATATACTAACTATTTAGCTGAAGCTCCTTCAGGCTCCCCAAGGAGTCCCACCGCACACCAGGACGCTCTTTGGAGCATATTATTATTATTATTTTCTGTACCTGGTTTTGTGATCGTGCATCTAGCATTATTATTATTTTTATTATTATTATTATTATTATTATTATAGTGCATTCGGCACATCAAATTCAAGTATAATTTTGATGTTTGTGATTCAAAATAGCAGATCGAAACACTGCCAGTGTTTTCTCTCAAGTACAGAACCCTTCAGCTGCACTTTAAAGAAGAGCATTATTTTTTTCATGTTTTGTATTTTTATAACCATTTTTGATTACATTACCTTTTTTTGGAATTAATATGATTTCATCCTTTTTCGTTCTAGTTCCTGCAGAAGCGGTCAAATACACATCCTGGATACCGCTTTGATGAACTCGGGCTACTGTACGGCCTCCATGGGACAAGCTGAAAACTGACAACTTAGAAGAGTGCTTCGGAATGTACAGGCAACTGGCTTCTTCTAATATCACGTGTCTACAAGGCACATTTACGAAGGTGAAAACAAAATACTGCTGAGGAGCACGCTGTGAACGATCACTACAGCTAGCAAGGATGGAAACTAAAAAGATCTCCCCAAGCGAGCCTATACTTGACGCCCTACCTGCAACGTGGTATACCTGCAATATGCCAATATTGCAAAGCTGAAACTCTGCAATCAAAGATACTCGCTGCCAACCGTCACGGATGTCAAGAAGCGAACTCGGACCAAGGAAGAGTATGTCTGACGCCTGTGATAATGAACCCATTGTGAGTTCGAGCTGAAGCATGTGTTGGACTGAAGTGAAAACATTCAACTGAGAAACCTTTGTTGCAAGATGACAACAATATTATAAGTGCCAGGCAGCATCTAAGAGAAAAGAAAAAGCTAAGGGGTCAAGGCTAAACAAATTAGTTCCTGTCCGGCCAGCAACAAGCTTGCGCTTCATCCTCATGCAAAGGCAACTGCTCTCTGAAGTCGGTGAATCTGTGTGTGTGTTTATGTGCAGATAGTCGGTGTCCTTGTAGCAGTCTCTTGGGTATCTTGTGGTGCTACAGCGTAAATGCCAACATGCTGCACAGATATAGTGTGTCTCGGTGTCACGAAATCTACAGCATCGAAGATGCATGTGTATTAATGTTTTTCAAGACCAATATTTTCAGAACTTATGGATACCAGGAGGCTCGTTTCGCAGTGTTCAAAGGAGACCAATTTCTTATTTGTGACTCTCTTCTGTATCGTAAATGCAAGTAACTTTGAATATGAAGCTCCCATGCCCACTTCTGCTTGTGTACAAAACTTGTTTTTAGCCTCCCTAACTGTGTCGTTTCACACACTCGGTAATGTCGAAGTACATCAGCGTATGGGGCAACGCTCGGGCATTACGTACTTTTTCTTTTTGCAAATATAAAGTTTTTACATTATGACAGTGCCAAGAAATAGGTCACAGGTGTTTTTTCGATGTAGTAACCAGATAGGTTGCTTGCTGCAGAACAAGTACTATATTTGAACAGGCAGAGTGCATTGAATTGCTGAACCTATGCAGGTTTATCACAGGTCTAAGAAAAGTTTGTCAAAATATGTGCAGTACATTTTTCAAACTATGTGCAATACATTTTTCTAACCAGCACATCACAATTTTAGATTGTAATTACTTTTATACTTGTCTGGCAATTCGCGTCCCGTTGCTGTTGCATCAGGTGTCCCTAAGGGTAGTGTACTCGGGCCTTTATTGTGTCTAATATATATATCAATGACCTACCATCATCAATTAAATCGACAATTAGACTTTTCGCCGATGCTTGAGTTATTTACTGGAAAATTGATACACCTATAGTGATCACAATATTGTCCAAGACGATTTAGATACAATATCATGGTGTTCCCTATGGCGATGAAAATTAACACATGTAAATGCAAAGAAATGCCCGTAATTAAGTCCTCCACTAAAACACTAACCTAGTACTCGTTACTTTCCCAACCACTAGAACAATCATTGTCATACAAGTATTTGGGCATGTATTTTATGGACTCACTATCATGGATAGTGAGTCCAAATAAAAAATAGTGCACTAAAAACACTTCGTTTGGGAAAAGCCATTTGTATGAGAAAATTCTTGTGTTCAATAAACACATGAATCATACAAGATATATAATAACCATATAAAAACTATATGAGAACTATATAAAATAGATAAGAAACTTCTTACAAGTTTCTTACATGTTCTTATATAGTTCTTATGTTTCTTATAGGGCTCGTATATATCTTGTATGATTCATATGTGTATTGGACACAGAAATTCCTTATACAAATGAGATTTTTCAGTAGGGATCTAGCTCCCATCAAGACAAAACTACTCGCATACAAAACATCTATCCCTCCAAAATTAGAATATGCAAGCATCATTTGACATCCACACCTAAGTTACCTAATCTCGAGGCTCGAATCTTCAGAACAAAGCAGCCAGATTTATATGCAGTGATTATTCATCCGAAACTAGTGTCACCGCTTTAAAAGCTAGCATAAACCTTCCTAATCTAGAAAGAAGACGAAAAATAGCCCGATTGTGTTTTTTTCAAGATTTATATTACTCAGATTCTAATTTTCACTCTATTTAGTGCTGGGCTGCCAATTTTATATTAGATAATTCCTGCAAGATTGAACCATTTCAGTGCCATACTTACACTTTGCTCTTTTCTTCCTTAGTACTTTGCAACACTGACTGCAACAAACTATTTGACCATATTGTAACTGAGAGATATCCCATTTCATTGAAAAAGAAGTGCATCAATTTGTGTAACTGAACCTTGATTTGTAAAACTGCATCATAACAATAACCTGCTAATAAGCGTTTTTTTTTGTGTGTGTGACATTTTTTGTTGGTGTCTATTTATATGTTAATTACTTTTTTGTCTTTTATTTTTGAACCCCCCCCCCTGATGTAATCGTCTTTGGATGCCTTTGAGGTGAATACAATTAAATGACATGAATGCCTCTGCATCATTTATTCAATTGTGACTTTAGTTCATTTTATCTGGTCCTACTACCTCGATTATTGCCATTTCATAGGAATTCCTTTTTTATACAACTCCCATGTCGTTCAGAAATAATTACCCCACCCAGTTTATCGCTTAAAAAAGTAACAGCTGTTTCAAGATATCACTTTCTTGTATTTCACTACAATAATTGTAGGTTATAAGAATTTTCCTGCGTTCTAAAATTGGTTCTTTAAATCACTCGGCGTTCACAGCTCTCACGTTAGCTCAAAAAAAAATAAATTGTGCGAAAACCCGCGTTTCTACGACGTAAAAGCTACGCGCGAAGCCTTCAGCTCCGCTCTATAGCGCGGCGCTCGTCAGCCTGCTGCCGTGACGTCACTGGAGGCGTGTGCTGGCCTGCCGAACCTGCTGACCTTCGCGGATGTGGGGAGAGGGCGCTACGGTCTAACAAAATGGCGCCACCCTGAGAGTGCTAAATGGAATGGTCTACACGGCGTTGATTGTGATATTATTTAAAAAAAGGGGGATTGTTCAGCTTGGAAATTGTACTCCTTATGTTGACGTCATGTTTCGTTCAAGTTAAAGAATACCATAAAACCACGTTTTTAGTGCGTTAAAAATATCAAAAGCACGGTGCCAGCGGATCTTTCAGGACTCTATACCCACATGTTCGAAGAAGTATTCGGTAATTTGTGCCAGCGATATGTGGCGATATACGAACGCAGCTAACGAATAAAATAAGAAGTATACTAAACGTATATTAGGTCTATATTTCTCATATATTAAATAGATCCTGAGTTTAAAAAAAAAACTATTAGTGCATGTTTGGTTTCGCCGGATACAAAAATTAATATATTAAAAAAATATTTTTTCGCTAAGCATTTTGCCCAGTCAACGTCTTCTTGCCTCTAATTATAAAATACAAATTATTGCGCCACATTTTACAATTCTTTAGTTTCGACAAACTATTTTAATCTTATCCCGTACTATACCTCTAAGAAATGTTATGGCACTCCTGCTCTTACTAATTGGCTTGTTCTGAATTTCTGACAGCAAGCTGTAATCTTAACCAAAAAGTAAAAATTTCTTAAGATGGAGATATTTTTGAAAAAGAAAATCTTTTATACAATGAAAACAGCGTTTGAAATCGTACGTTTTTCTTTTAACAAAAACCTTTGACTTACCATCGTCTTAGTCTCTTGAGCTTACATGAAATTTGGGCAAGCATTGTACACCAGTGCATATGAACCATAGCCATAGGCACGAACTACAGTATAGTAGACTCATTGATAGCCTCCTGCAACTCCCAATCTTTCCGTTCGTCCGAAATTGGTTGTTATATATGAAAGGTTACCGACTTGCGCAAAGCTTTAGTGAAAGGTCGTGAGAACATACATATTTGCCCATAAAAAGTATCGCATGTGTGTTAAACTTGATTTAAAAGCCGCGCTTTAGACGGATAATAGCAAATAAAATATAATCAAGTAAATTTTATGCTGCAATGTTTCGCCACTCTTTACTTCCGCTTCTATTCAAGTCACAAGAGGTTAGTATTTTGTGTCGCTTTTTTTTTCTTTAAATATTTCACCTTTTCAGCTAACTAAGTGACTTGTAACCATTGTCTAAGTCACAAGTTAACCATTTTTACGGTTTGCGCTACACGTGAAGGATGCATGGGCCTTTCAGAATAGCAGGTACTGTAGGGAAGGCTGCCACTTTTCCAGATGAATTTTGTCCGGTGCGATCTTCTGTCACTCATTTCAGCTGGAATTGAAATATCCCACTGAAATTAGGCACATGATTTAACGTAAATCAATATCATTTCGAAAACATGCGGAAAAAGTACCGCATGACGCCCAGGGGACGTCACTGCCCCCTGTCGATCAGCTCAGAGTGGTAAATACATCTGTGGTTTTTCTCATCCGCCAGCTGTTTCGGTTCCGCTCTAAAAGCAACGACAACAACAATTGGGATGAATTGGCGTTGAATTGGCGTTGAATTGGCTGTGATGACTCTGTGATGGCTCAAAGCCATCGCAACCAGTCAATGCCATTGCCCTGGGGGTATCACGTGACTTTTGGGAAGGGCGAAGTGACGGGAGGGGCACGCAGCGCTTTGTCCTGTTGGTTACCTTTCACTTTGTCTTCGTCTTTGCGCTGTTTTGTTTTTATTTATATTTAGTCATGCGCTCGATACGTTCACAGGGCTCGATTAGCCGGTATGGCTCTGATCGTCCGCTGCGGCCCATCGTACGATGAAACGGAGCATATATCCTGGTTCGACGTTAGGTAACGACGCCAAGCACATCTGTCACTTTCCAAGAGCAGTGGTTGCACTCGGGAGCAGATCAATTCTTTTCTGCTTGGTTAAAACCTCCGCCCCAATCCAGTGTAGTTACACATCGTGTGTAACCAGCGAAAATATGCAATATTAGAACTAAGTAAATTATAAAAGAAATATTAACAAAGAAAGCGTTTTTGCAACACCATCAGAACCTGCTATATATATATTGCCACGCGCGTCTTCAAGCAAGCGCGCCCGTGGCCGAATAGTTATCGTCCTTGGCTTCTACCTAAAGAGCTCGAGGTTCGATGCCTGGGAGCGGACGCGTCTTTTCGTTATTTCTGTAAATGTCGCGTTCTGGTGAATTCGAGAATATTGTTGTTTATTCTAGGTCCGAATGTTGCACGCGTCGAAGCTTCTACGCCGATTATACCAGAAGCCTACGAGTGTACATTCAACAACACCTAGACAGAAGGCCTCCGCACCGTGATCGCACCGTCATTTCAGTCAGATCAATCGAAGCCTGAGATTGGGCACGAGGGCTGTGTCAGTGTTCGTCTGGGGCTCTTGTCCAATCAGCGCGTCGAAAATCGGGCTCAGGCTCAGTAACCGAGTTAGCGCTATCCGACCCCGATGACGTGTCATGAAGGAAGAGCGGAGTGTTCGGAGGCTTTTGTTATTCTAGATGGTGTTTGTACATAAGGGGCTTCGCGTGGCGAGCCAAAGTCAGTGTCGCCCCAGCGTTCTATCCTGTTGCTACGCCGACTTCGACGCCCGCGACGCGTTGTTGTTATCTTCTGTTTCCTTCTCATTTTAGGCACAAGTTCGCCCCATTAAATGTTTCAGTTTCCTCAGTTATTCCTTATTTCGTCACCTCGCCTTTCGTGTCAATATATCTATATATATATATATATATATATATATATATATATATATATATATATATATATATATATATATATAAATGTTTGACACCTTAAAACATTACTTTTGAATTGCATATTACTCGGCCCTGCTTCGTTTAAAACTTTACGCTACCTTGATTATGCTGACAAAGACCGTTGAATAAAGAATGTATTGAGATACCATACACACAAACTGTATGAGTTGCGCATGCTGTCTATGTATAATGGGGAATGGGGCTGACATGTACGGGGCTACCGTAACCCTACACTTCATGGGTATGGTAGCATAAGAGATTCTGTGTTTTCCGGTGTGTCAGCGTGACCAAGCTAGTGTAAACGTTTGGCTATATAAGCCAACTGTAAGCTTTTGGTTACCTAGCTTTGTTGAATATTGAATGTGTGCCTTTGATGGCCGACGGCAATGAATAGGGTTGGTACGCTAGTTTGAACGACACGTGACCACGGAATAGAAATTGAGTGCGCTTCAAACCAGTCCATTCTCGCCCTACGTTTTTGGACGGAAAATTACGAATTTCGAGCCGGAAATTGTGTTCTGGGCAGTTGGGCTCTTACAAGTCACGTTCAAATAAAAACCTCGGTGATCAGAAATACCCTACCGGTTCTTATCATCAGAAATAGTTTTGATATGTCGTTTAGGAACACTCCTTGCAAACATGGCGTTGATAAATGTAATAGCCGTGTTAAAATGCTACATCTTGTATTTCAAATCAGTTTTTGATCTACACTCTTGTGAAATTCATCCACCCTTCCGGGTCGACAAATTTAAAGATAAGCATGACCTTATTGGCCAGAACCTTGGTATCTTAGTCATAAATTGCCAATCAAGTGCATAAGTTGACTTCTGATTGTTCGGTTTCCATGTGGCAACTTTGGACCTGAATTGTCAAGCAAGTTCCAGATTAATGCTTCACTGCAGTCTCTTTAGCTCAAGTCTGGCATTTTCCTCATGTTTCGCACGAGAAAACAGCCATCGAAACGCCAAAAAAAAAAAAGCACTTTGGCGCTAATGCTTTGTAGCAAATCCGTTTTAGGCCCAAGTTAGGCGTATAGGATTGCCGAGCTCGGGCCAAGTTGGGAATTCTTCTGCCGTGCTGCCTCGACTGCATTTGACCCCGAAGAAAACGAGAGAAATCTGACGGTTCTTCTTCAACTAGCGGAAGGTGTGCCTGCACTGGAACACGTAGGAATAGATTATCCTTTGCTAAGACAGGCCAGGTGTCGGCGCACAATGCCTGAAAAGTCCGAAAACGAGCGAGCTAAAATGAACGAATGCTCGGGGCAAGAAGTTCTCTGAAGTCCGACAGCTCGCGTATTTGTCGCGCGAGAGAAAGAGTTCCAGCCATTACCGTGCCCGGTAAGGCACTTCGCGCGGAGGCACACTTGTTAACGCTTGGATTCAGTGAACGATAGCAGAGGCATGAATGATCTTGTAAACTAATATTTTATCGTGCGGCTTGCACGATAGGGACAAGCAAAAGAGTGGTCGTCGGGAGAGGGAGTCGGCAATGCCATGTTGGGTTTCTTGTCTACTACCCTTGGAATCTCGAATATTCGACCTGAAACCTTCGGAAGTGAGCTAGGACAAGACTTACTCGGCGAAGTGATGTTGCTCTCCTTATTTTTTACACTCGGGGTAAGAGTAAGCTCGAATCTTCTAGACGTACGGAGACGCGTTCCCTCTCGGTCATGCACGCTGCAATATTCTAGATCTTGTGCTAGTTACTCATACTGCGTAAACATTTTTAAAGGCGAATAGTGAAAAAACAATAGTGTAGATAAAAAATCATCCATTTTTAATTTTATTAAAAGTACGTGTCTATTATTTTCGCAAGATATATAATATGGTAAACATTGACGCCGAGCTAAGTGTAGTTCAACCTCCAAGTAGTGGTTTCGGAATCTCTCCTAACATAAAATGTGTCTTACAGGCTGTGTTCCAAATCTTACCCAAATTACTCCGGCGGGTCGTGTCACGTGACAACACAGATTGAAGAACGCTGGACGCGGGTAGGTTTCACAACGCCAAGGTACAAAACTCTTACCCTGGAGTAAGATCGAGTAAATTTTGAAACACGGCCGCAATGTTTATAGTGCGATAATTGTTTAAAACTACTTTTGTTAAAAAAAAAAAAAACGTGTCTTGATTTGGCACTGAAAAATCTTTTCAGAAGTTCAGTGCTCCTTTGAAAATGATAAAGTACAGCAAACCTTTGTCAGAAAAACGATGACTTCCTCAAACTCTAGTCATGTGGAATGTGACGTTCAATGTTGTACGGGACGGCGTTCCAATGACCTACGTTCCTTTAATGGGTCCATATTATTAGGAACGGAGGAACGCCGCTGATCCATCTTGCATTGGTGGACCTCGGACGGGATCCGGTTGCCTTTTCGAAGAAAAAGCTAAAAAACGGCGTTCTTTTTTTTGTCAATTTATCTGCATTTTACAAAAAGTTAGTATGCATCTGGGCTTTTTTTTTATGGCGGACTGTTTAAAGAATGGATAAGTGCCCTACAGATACTCAAGAACTAATAACTGGATTAAATATGATTGTGACCACTCGCCCCAAAGTTCGATGTGGATAATTTTACTCCCATTCTTAAATCTCCGGGTTATCCAGCACAGTCCCTATTGAAACATTTGGTTTCTATGAGAAAGTTTTGCATCCAATAAACACAGATGAATCATACAAGATATATAAGAACAATATAAAACCTATATAAGAACAATATACGATATATAAGAACATATAAGAATCATATAAGAAACTTGTGAGAAATTTCTTATAAGTTTCTTATACGATTCTTTCATGTTCTTATATATCTTATATAGTTCTTATATGGCTCTTATATGTTCTCATATATCTTGCATGATTCATATCTGTTTATTGGACACAATGTATTTCTCATACAAATGGGTTTTTCACTAGGGATATTTCTCTAAAATGCGGATATGCCACCTTACTCTAACGACACATTCCAGTCTTTATAAAAATTAACGTTCACGCGTTCCCTTCGAATCACTTGAACTTGTAACGGCAACTCGTACCAAAATTGCGAAGAAACGAGGAATGAGCTTTTGTTTCTTTTTTGAAGGAACGCGTAAAAAACTGGCCTCGTTGTTTCATGCAATGAGCGGATTTCCGCGCCTTTAAGTCGCCCCTTTTTGCCACTTGCCATACCCATAGCATCAAGAAGAATGTTTGGCGTTTTGAAAAAGATCAAATGGGCGTCAGATATAAAGGTAAAGCATTCGCCATTGTAAAGGTTTAATACTGTAAAGTTTGTATTTTCGCCTCTTAAGGGCCACAAATGCGCGTTGCGTTTGTAAGTTTCTGTAATCATTTTTACCTAAAAAATGCAGCTTGGCGACTTGCTTTTCACTGACCGATGTAGTATTTCTCGTCAATTACGCTGCTAGACGAACATGATTTAAACATTATATGAACCTTTACTGTGTATTTTATGTTTTATTTTATTTTTCTCAATGCGCATGCGACTTATTCATACGTGTTTTTTCGAACCGTATCTGTAATGCTGGGTGGGCGATGTATCAAAGAAATGAATTATATAACTATTCTGTAGCATATTTTACAACTTCAACATGGTTTTCTTAGTTGACGTGAAAACTTTTATTCGGCAGTTTACGCTCCCTCAGCTTTTTTGTTAATGGGGTTTTGATTCCCAGCATAAGGTCACAAACAATCATGCATTATTTGTTTCTATTCTTCGCCTTTTCGAAACAATCTCGCAGTACTTCCGTTGCTGGTATTTTTCGGCGGGGAAAACGACCAGAAATGTTCTGGATGACAATTAAATCGCTTGATTTGAGTATAGATTAATTTCACAAACACTACCATCAAGCTCATACATATCTTGTGCATTTGTTCCAAAACAAGTATCTTCCGCACTCTAATAATATAATATAATATTCATTGGAGTAAATATCTTCTTTATGCTGTTGCTCATGCTTATACTTGCCTGGCTGAATATACTTGGGAGAAGAGCTAGTGTGAATATGAACGGCTTATACAATGAACTTGCCCAAGAAAAAGACGTGAAAAATACGTGAATATCTCCATACAAAAAGTTTAGTAATTTGTTGGTGATAGTTTTTCTGACCCATCAAAAACATCTTTGTGTATTGTGATTCTGATCGATAAGAACTTTCCAGAATACTAACCTTTTTTAAAAAAAAAAAAACAAGTTTCATGTGTCAGTCGCGGTCATTCCACACGGAATCGTTTTTTGATATGCTTAACAATATCGCTAATAAACGACATCTTGAACTTAAAACAGTTTTGTACAAAATACCTCGTCAGCATATCGGCGTGTCATCATGTTAGCAAGACAAATTGCGTCTTTCCTGCGTTGAGCGGTGAGATATTATACTGAAATTTTTACTAGTTTTTTTATTGTGTTTAGTTTCGATTCAGTTTAAATAAATTTTTATACACAAATAAAAATCAGTGTCGTGTTTGCTAATAATTATAAATATTTTTTTACCAGAAGCTCGTGTTTCTAATATGGTTGCAATCAACAAGGTGCCCATTGAATTATGACCGGGTATGAAGTTAGATTCGACGATTAACGCCATCATATACTAAATTATTCCAACACTGAGACATGATAAGGACGCAATTATTTAACCCAATTTTGATATCAAAGGTACGACTACCCCCAAAACTGAAAAGATCGAGTAGCTATTTTATATAAAGATGAATTATTCGCTTTCCTGGTCGAAAAGTTAGGGGATATTTGGCTGGCTTGGATATTCTTTATTGTTTGCACCGGTATTGGTTTTGGTGTGAATTACTTTTTGGAGTGCTTTTTTTAACCTAATTTAGGAAATTGTGAGTGTTGTATTTAAAATAGGAAGTTAAAATATATTCCTGCTTAAAGGTATGGTGCAACGACTTTAATGTTAAAATAATTGGTAGTGTGCATTTTTTTATTCTTTATCCAAGCACAAGGGATAACAAACTCCGAGCTTCCACCGTGCTTTTTAAGCACACGGCGGAATTTGTCTGTCACACTTTGTGATAAGTACCGTCACGGGACTCATTGGCCAGGAACGCGAATCGAAATTCGTCGACGAATTGATTGCTTACAAGCCAATTCGTCCGAGTGACGCAGTTCTCGTGTCCATTGCGTGAGCTGGGTTCGGCTGACGTGCTCGGGTACTCGGATGTATCGCAGTAAAAAGGCGTTTCGCCTTTTTACCTGGCCTTTCGAAGTTTTTTTTTCGAGGTTTTTACCGTGGCCTTTCGAAGGAAAAGGGGTACGAAATAGTTCGCTGTATTTTTAAACTTTCGTACCGAAAAGCAGGTGTTGAATTTCTACCCTCTTTCTCTTGGCCCACTAAACAATAGGGGATTGATAAAAAACCAATCTAAAACAATTTATCCGATCTCCAAATTCATTTCAAGGTCCCTTTAATTTCACGACCCACCGGAAAAGTTTAGAAGCATTTTTTAAAACTAAAGAGCGTTTTGCTCAAATCAAAGTCTAAATTCGATCTATTTAGAGTTTTGATTAATTGAAAAGTTAGCTTTGTCGGCAATAGCTGCTTTCATAGCCGGCGTCTTTTGCTTTGGGTTTATAATCGGATGTGAACTCGGGCTCTGTTGATGTTGTGTCGAGTCTATTTCTATGTATCCATTCTAAAAGTCTGAATAAACTTTGACTGTCTTAAGCATATCGTTGTTGATCAAGAGTGACTGTGTACCTAAGTTTCTGGTATTGGTACAATATGAACAAAAATGAGCTTCACAAGCACACAGCCAACTGAACAAACAAAGTACAAGAACATCAGATAGCAATTGACTTTTCTAAGCAATTTTTTGTCGCACGAGCCAATAATAAATATATCCGCGTCGTGCATTATTAGTTCCGAGGAACCTGACATTGCCTTAGTATCGTTAATAATAAAAAATAATAGTTTATTGCTACCAGCAAAAAATGTTAAGTATTGCGGACGCATCAAAGCCAACAGGAGGATTGTGCGACGCCATCCTCCAATAAAAAAACGATATGTAACTCTGTAGCTACAGAAAATACAATGGTATAAAAAAGACAAAAAAGAGAAATGTAAACACAATTCTATGAGTTTAGTTATCCTAGATATAACGTGAAGATTTTAAGAGACAAAATATTATGCACACACTAAAACAGAAATCAAGAGTAACGTCAAAACAAAATGAAATACCAGAAGACTGAAAAATATGCGAAAAAAAAATTCACGAAAGGAGTCTTCTGTTAAAATGTCCTACAAACAGCAGAATCCATATTAATGTTCCAGAAAGGCAGGCGTTTAAGAGTGGCATTCATTACCAAGCAAAATGCGTCTACAATATAAATAAACAGGATAGAGACTGAAACCAATAGTTCCCTATTAAAACGAAATACGTCTAAGCATCTTTTTAACTTTTCCCAAGGATGTTTGTCTTAGAAGTTGAGGTGACAAGTGAAAAAAAAAATATATTGTACATCGAACCAGGGTGTTGAACCGAACCCAAACCGTGAACCAAAAACCGCAAAACAAAAAAAAAACAAAAAAAACCGTTATTATCGCATGAACCGGAGTTGAACCGGAACGAAACAATTTTTTTCGTTCCGGAGCGGAACCGCTATGTTTTCCACGCGACTTTCGGTCGTGCGCGAAGTCAAGTCACGTGAAAAGTGCGCGGCAAAAAACACAGTAACCTAAAAAAAATATATATATATGCAACCAAAAAAATTATTCTCGCGCAAACCGGGGTTGAATCCGACCGAAAAAATTATTTGTTCTTTCCTGGGCAAAACTGGTAAATTATTTTCGCGGTGTTTCGTTCATGTGGGAAGTCAAAAAGTGAAAAAAAAAAAATGCGTAGCGGAAAGCTCTGAAACGTTCCATTATCAGGTTTTCACGTAACGGCCGTCTTCATAATTTATAATGTTTGTCTCGAGAGCTCAAACGTGATGAGCACAGTATAACTATAAATTCTCCGGGATTTCTGGTATTATGTGATTCTTTAACAAATGCCCACATTCGTTCCAACCTTTTCTTGAGGACCGGAAATGGTTCATCAAAAAAAATTTATCACTAAAACAAACCCAATTCGTGCGGGGCCAATTATAAGCCTGTTTGGTGTTTCTTGTCTTTTATTTTGTAGGGTTGTGCGCAATTTATTCTGAACGCTTTGATTTCATTGTACGACTTATCAGATAAAAAAGTGATACAAAGGTCGATGTATATTTTAGAACCTGCACTAGTTGCCATACTGTGGCGTATCTAATCTGCTTTTAAAATAACTCAGCGGATTTAATAATCTGACCGAAATTAAAGTCCAACACCGGGAAGGGGGGATTCAATCAACAGTTACAGCTACAGAAAACAGCAAAACACCTTCGATCTCTGGTAGCAGAAACAGCAAGGACCAATACGTTTTCTCCTCAGAAACGCAAACATCAAGAAGCACGGCTCTTCTGAGCATTGCTTCCTTTCCACCCTCCACGCGCGTTCTCGTGTTTTGCTTTTTAACTAACGGCGGGCGGCCGACGCGCCTCGCCAGTTGCCGCTCTTCTGTCCAGACTATCAGGCGCGTTCAAAGACCCGACGACTCCCATTGCTTATGCTCAGCTTTAACCTAAGATGAACCGCGGCCATTCCTGCGAGCCATCCTCAAAATTCAGCGCTCTGAACGTACAAAGAGGTCGTTCCGCGAGTCGCTGCTCAGCCGGGAATATAGGCTCTTAGCACTGGATATGCTAGGCGAGCTCCTAGCGTTCGCTGCAATCCACCTTAGCGTGGAGCTCTGTACCAGTGTTCTTTCTTGCTCGCTCTTCTGCGAGGTCCTCGGCTCGGCAATTCGGCTGGTTCGGGTTGAAGCTAGGGTTGAAGAAACCAGTGCTTGATTGTCCAACGCGGTGCATGTCCACGCAGCATATGCTCACCAGGCCACTTGAACTAAGAGGCTTCGCTGGAGGGTTTTTCTCAAAATAAGAAAGCTCCGGGTTGACTGAAAGCGTAAGGTGGAAGTCGAAATGCTCGCAGTATCGCTTCGCCCGTCAAAAGTGGCGACGAAGACAATGCAGAAGGAACAACTCACTGTCGGAGATTTCTACGGAGCATGACTGAGATGTTCCATGGACACTTCCAAGATATCGTCACCGTTAGCAAGTGCCTTGGTCCAGTCAATGAAAAACAGGGAGCTACAACTTCTAGACAGGATGTCTTCTGTGCGGCAGTGTACATGAATCCCCGCTACCGCCCTTCGCCCGTCAGAACTGGCGACGAAGACATTGCAGAAGGAACAGCTCACTGTAAAGGAGATTTCTTCTGAGCATGGCTGAGATGTTCCATGGACACTTCCAAGATATCGTCGCCGTTAGCAAATGCCTTGGTCCAGTCAATGAAAAACAGGGAACTTCTTGACACGGATGTCTTCTATACAGCAGTATACATGAATCTTTGCTACCGCCTTCTTCTCGCCCCTGAGCAAAAGTACTGGGCCACGTTGCATTTGACAAAGACTTGGAGGCAAATCACACCTCTGCAATGCGAGCAAGATTCTACCCTTTCTTCTGAAACAACGGCGGCTCCAGATGATCCGGAAGACGTCCTGCAAGCGCTCCTCAAGGAAAAGAGGGGTTGAGAGAAGGGAACGCCATCCAGAACTCTACCTATTGGCGCAAGTAGCCCTGGGAGTGCCTGCGACTCAGGTGAGCGTGGAGATAGCCTTTTATGCACTGAAGTTCATTTTATCGTCTCAGAGGTGCTGTCGTTCCCCGGATATGGTTCACGACGTCCTGCTTTTTCGGTAAGCTGCCTGACATTGGACTGCGCTTTCACCCACGTCCCAAAGTACTCCAGCACTAGCTCGTTCCTTCCACACAGTAATGTGAGACTTGGCTTTTTATATATAACACGATTATAAAATATGCATAGTTTATCTTTTGCTGCCGTCAATTGTTTTTGTAGCATGTGAGTACCAACCGGTTCGAACCGGTTTGAACCTTTATTTTTTCACTCCGGAGTTGAACCGGAGCTGAACCGTTTTCCCTGAACCGGAACAAAAACCGTAACGAAAAACATTTCGGTTCGACACCCTACATAGAACGCACGCGTACTTTCGCCATAACGAGTGGGAGAAAGAGGTATTTGAAAAGGGTGCGAATGTCGAAGATCACGTGAGGGTGGGCTAAGATTTTGAAATCAGAATTCCAAAAGTGCCGCAATACCACTGAATAAACATAGAGGGTTTGGAAGTTAGGTAGTTGCAAATAATCGAAAAGTTTAGCGTTGTCAGGTATTTTAAGTTTATAAGAGACACTTTTCAAAATAGCTTTTAAGATGCAGTCCATTTTTGTTTTCCAATAGTTAGAAGAATGGCCGAAAACGGCGATGGAGTAGCGAAGGACGCTATATGCAAGCGAATGGGCAATCATTCTTTGAACAGATAGAGGAAAAAATATTTTGTATTATATAATAGGCAACTAATTCTTCTCAGTTTTTTACAGATATATGTAAAATGAACAAAACTATTTCAGTACCTTAAGTACCTTATGAATAATAAAGGTTCTAGTAAGGATCCTAGAGGAACACCATGTCGTATTTAACTTCATTAGATGAATGATCACTACTCAATACATATTGATAACGATCTGTAAGATATGTGTCACTAGTCTTTTCGTGACCCGTCGTACAACATAGATTTTAAGCTTTTTTATAGAATGTAATGTCACAGGGTACCAAACATTTTTCTTAAGTCCAAAAATAAACCAAGAGTAACCAATTTCTTCTCAATATTTCCAATAATTTTATCCTTTATCTCAATTAGTGCTTGCTCCGCAGACAACGGGTAGTTGTGGAATTTGACCCTTCTGTACTGGATGGCTCCTTTGGTGTTACTGGTGACAGGGTAGTTGTGGAATTTGACCCTTCTGTACTGGACGGCTCCTTTGGTGTTCCTGGTGACAGGGTAGTTGTGGAATTTGACCCTTCTGTACTGGATGGCTCCTTTGGTGTTAGTGGTGACAGGGTAGTTGTGGAATTTGACCCTTCTGTACTGGATGGCTCCTTTGGTGTTTCTGGTGACAGGGTAGTTGTGGAATTTGACCCTTCTGTACAGGATGGCTCCTTTGGTGTTTCTGGTGACAGGGTAGTTGTGGAATTTGACCCTTCTGTACTGGATGGCTCCTTTGGTGTTTCTGGTGACAGGGTAGTTGTGGAATTTGACCCTTCTGTACTGGATGGCTCCTTTGGTGTTTCTGGTGACAGGGTAGTTGTGGAATTTGACCCTTCTGTACTGGATGGCTCCTTTGGTGCTTCTGGTGACAGGGTAGTTGTGGAATTCGACCCTTCTGTACTGGATGGCTCCTTTGGTGTTACTGGTGACAGGGTAGTTGTGGAAGTTGGCCCTTCTGTACTGGATGGCTCCTCTGGTGTTTCTGGTGACAGGGTAGTTGTGGAATTTGACCCTTCTGTACTGGATGGCTCCTCTGGTGTTTCTGGTGACAGGGTAGTTGTGGAATTTGACCCTTCTGTACTGGATGGCTCCTTTGGTGTTTCTGGTGACAGGGTAGTTGTGGAATTTGACCCTTCTGTACTGGATGGCTCCTTTGGTGTTTCTGGTGACAGGGTAGTTGTGGAATTTGACCCTTCTGTACTGGATGGCTCCTTTGGTGTTTCTGGTGACAGGGTAGTTGTGGAATTTGACCCTTCTGTACTGGATGGCTCCTTTGGTGTTTCTGGTGACAGGGTAGTTGTGGAATTTGACCCTTCTGTACTGGATGGCTCCTTTGGTGTTACTGGTGACAGGGTAGTTGTGGAATTTGACCCTTCTGTACTGGATGGCTCCTTTGGTGTTTCTGGTGACAGGGTAGTTGTGGAATTTGACCCTTCTGTACTGGATGGCTCCTCTGGTGTTTCTGGTGACCGGGTAGTTGTGGAATTTGACCCTTCTGTACTGGATGGCCCCTTTGGTGTTACTGGTGACAGGGTAGTTGTGGAAGTTGGCCCTTCTGTACTGGATGGCTCCTCTGGTGTTTCTGGTGACAGGGTAGTTGTGGAAGTTGGCCCTTCTGTACTGGATGGCTCCTCTGGTGTTTCTGGTGACAGGGTACTTGTGGAATTTGACCCTTCTGTACTGGATGGCTCCTCTGGTGTTTCTGGTGACAGGGTAGTTGTGGAATTTGACCCTTCTGTACTGGATGGCTCCTTTGGTGTTTCTGGTGACAGGGTAGTTGTGGAATTTGACCCTTCTGTACTGGATGGCTCCTTTGGTGTTTCTGGCGACAGGGTAGTTGTGGAATTTGACCCTTCTGTACTGGATGGCTCCTTTGGTGTTTCTGGTGACAGGGTAGTTGTGGAATTTGACCCTTCTGTACTGGATGGCTCCTTTGGTGTTTCTGGTGACAGGGCAGTTGTGGAATTTGACCCTTCTGTACTGGATGGCTCCTTTGGTGTTACTGGTGACAGGGTAGTTGTGGAATTTGACCCTTCTGTACTGGATGGCTCCTTTGGTGTTAGTGGTGACAGGGTAGTTGTGGAATTTGACCCTTCTGTACTGGATGGCTCCTTTGGTGTTTCTGGTGACAGGGTAGTTGTGGAATTTGACCCTTCTGTACTGGATGGCTCCTTTGGTGTTTCTGGTGACAGGGTAGTTGTGGAATTTGACCCTTCTGTACTGGATGGCTCCTTTGGTGTTACTGGTGACAGGGTAGTTGTGGAAGTTGGCCCTTCTGTACTGGATGGCACCTCTGGTGTTTCTGGTGACAGGGTAGTTGTGGAATTTGACCCTTCTGTACTGGATGGCTCCTTTGGTGTTTCTGGTGACAGGGTAGTTGTGGAATTTGACCCTTCTGTACTGGATGGCTCCTTTGGTGTTTCTGGTAACAGGGTAGCTGTGGAATTTGACCCTTCTGTACTGGATGGCTCCTTTGGTGTTTCTGGTGACAGGGTAGTTGTGGAATTTGACCCTTCTGTACTGGATGGCCCCTTTGGTGTTACTGGTGACAGGGTAGTTGTGGAAGTTGGCCCTTCTGTACTGGATGGCTCCTCTGGTGTTTCTGGTGACAGGGTAGTTGTGGAAGTTGGCCCTTCTGTACTGGATGGCTCCTCTGATGTTTCTGGTGACAGGGTAGTTGTGGAATTTGACCCTTCTGTACTGGATGGCTCCTTTGGTGTTACTGGTGACAGGGTAGTTGTGGAATTTGACCCTTCTGTACTGGATGGCTCCTTTGGTGTTTCTGGTGACAGGGTAGTTGTGGAATTTGACCCTTCTGTACTGGATGGCTCCTCTGGTGTTTCTGGTGACCGGGTAGTTGTGGAATTTGACCCTTCTGTACTGGATGGCCCCTTTGGTGTTACTGGTGACAGGGTAGTTGTGGAAGTTGGCCCTTCTGTACTGGATGGCTCCTCTGGTGTTTCTGGTGACAGGGTAGTTGTGGAAGTTGGCCCTTCTGTACTGGATGGCTCCTCTGGTGTTTCTGGTGACAGGGTAGTTGTGGAATTTGACCCTTCTGTACTGGATGGCTCCTCTGGTGTTTCTGGTGACAGGGTAGTTGTGGAATTTGACCCTTCTGTACTGGATGGCTCCTTTGGTGTTTCTGGTGACAGGGTAGTTGTGGAATTTGACCCTTCTGTACTGGATGGCTCCTTTGGTGTTTCTGGCGACAGGGTAGTTGTGGAATTTGACCCTTCTGTACTGGATGGCTCCTTTGGTGTTTCTGGTGACAGGGTAGTTGTGGAATTTGACCCTTCTGTACTGGATGGCTCCTTTGGTGTTTCTGGTGACAGGGTAGTTGTGGTATTTGACCCTTCTGTACTGGACGGCTCCTTTGGTGTTTCTGGTGACAGGGTAGTTGTGGAATTTGACCCTTCTGTACTGGATGGCTCCTTTGGTGTTAGTGGTGACAGGGTAGTTGTGGAATTTGACCCTTCTGTACTGGATGGCTCCTTTGGTGTTTCTGGTGACAGGGTAGTTGTGGAATTTGACCCTTCTGTACTGGATGGCTCCTTTGGTGTTTCTGGTGACAGGGTAGTTGTGGAATTTGACCCTTCTGTACTGGATGGCTCCTTTGGTGTTACTGGTGACAGGGTAGTTGTGGAAGTTGGCCCTTCTGTACTGGATGGCTCCTCTGGTGCTTCTGGTGACAGGGTAGTTGTGGAATTTGACCCTTCTGTACTGGATGGCTCCTTTGGTGTTTCTGGTGACAGGGTAGTTGTGGAATTTGACCCTTCTGTACTGGATGGCTCCTTTGGTGTTTCTGGTGACAGGGTAGCTGTGGAATTTGACCCTTCTGTACTGGATGGCTCCTTTGGTGTTTCTGGTGACAGGGTAGTTGTGGAATTTGACCCTTCTGTACTGGATGGCCCCTTTGGTGTTACTGGTGACAGGGTAGTTGTGGAAGTTGGCCCTTCTGTACTGGATGGCTCCTCTGGTGTTTCTGGTGACAGGGTAGTTGTGGAAGTTGGCCCTTCTGTACTGGATGGCTCCTCTGGTGTTTCTGGTGACAGGGTAGTTGTGGAATTTGACCCTTCTGTACTGGATGGCTCCTCTGGTGTTTCTGGTGACAGGGTAGTTGTGGAATTTGACCCTTCTGTACTGGATGGCTCCTTTGGTGTTTCTGGTGACAGGGTAGTTGTGGAATTTGACCCTTCTGTACTGGATGGCTCCTTTGGTGTTTCTGGCGACAGGGTAGTTGTGGAATTTGACCCTTCTGTACTGGATGGCTCCTTTGGTGTTTCTGGTGACAGGGTAGTTGTGGAATTCGACCCTTCTGTACTGGATGGCTCCTTTGGTGTTTCTGGTGACAGGGTAGTTGTGGAATTTGACCCTTCTGTACTGGATGGCTCCTTTGGTGTTACTGGTGACAGGGTAGTTGTGGAATTTGACCCTTCTGTACTGGACGGCTCCTTTGGTGTTTCTGGTGACAGGGTAGTTGTGGAATTTGACCCGTCTGTACTGGATGGCTCCTTTGGTGTTAGTGGTGACAGGGTAGTTGTGGAATTTGACCCTTCTGTGCTGGATGGCTCCTTTGGTGTTTCTGGTGACAGGGTAGTTGTGGAATTTGACCCTTCTGTACTGGATGGCTCCTTTGGTGTTTCTGGTGACAGGGTAGTTGTGGAATTTGACCCTTTTGTACTGGACGGCTCCTTTGGTGTTACTGGTGACAGGGTAGTTGTGGAAGTTGGCCCTTCTGTACTGGATGGCTCCTCTGGTGTTTCTGGTGACAGGGTAGTTGTGGAATTTGACCCTTCTGTACTGGATGGCTCCTTTGGTGTTTCTGGTGACAGGGTAGTTGTGGAATTTGACCCTTCTGTACTGGATGGCTCCTTTGGTGTTTCTGGTGACAGGGTAATTGTGGAATTTGACCCTTCTGTACTGGATGGCTCCTTTGGTGTTACTGGTGACAGGGTAGTTGTGGAATTTGACCCTTCTGTACTGGATGGCTCCTTTGGTGTTTCTGGTGACAGGGTAGTTGTGGAATTTGACCCTTCTGTACTGGATGGCTCCTTTGGTGTTTCTGGTGACAGGGTAGTTGTGGAATTTGACCCTTCTGTACTGGATGGCTCCTTTGGTGTTACTGGTGACAGGGTAGTTGTGGAAGTTGGCCCTTCTGTACTGGATGGCTCCTCTGGTGTTTCTGGTGACAGGGTAGTTGTGGAATTTGACCCTTCTGTACTGGATGGCTCCTTTGGTGTTTCTGGTGACAGGGTAGTTGTGGAATTTGACCCTTCTGTACTGGATGGCTCCTTTCGTGTTTCTGGTGACAGGGTAGTTGTGGAATTTGACCCTTCCGTACTGGATGGCTCCTTTGGTGTTTCTGGTGACAGGGTAGTTGTGGAATTTGACCCTTCTGTACTGGATGGCTCCTTTGGTGTTTCTGGTGACAGGGTAGTTGTGGAATTTGACCCTTCTGTACTGGATGGCTCCTTTGGTGTTACTGGTGACAGGGTAGTTGTGGAAGTTGGCCCTTCTGTACTGGATGGCTCCTCTGGTGTTTCTGGTGACAGGGTAGTTGTGGAATTTGACCCTTCTGTACTGGATGGCTCCTCTGGTGTTTCTGGTGACAGGGTAGTTGTGGAATTTGACCCTTCTGTACTGGATGGCTCCTTTGGTGTTTCTGGTGACAGGGTAGTTGTGGAATTTGACCCTTCTGTACTGGATGGCTCCTTTGGTGTTTCTGGTGACAGGGTAGTTGTGGAATTTGACCCTTCTGTACTGGATGGCTCCTTTGGTGTTACTGGTGACAGGGTAGTTGTGGAATTTGACCCTTCTGTACTGGATGGCTCCTTTGGTGTTTCTGGTGACAGGGTAGTTGTGGAATTTGACCCTTCTGTACTGGATGGCTCCTTTGGTGTTTCTGGTGACCGGGTAGTTGTGGAATTTGACCCTTCTGTACTGGATGGCCCCTTTGGTGTTACTGGTGACAGGGTAGTTGTGGAAGTTGGCCCTTCTGTACTGGATGGCTCCTCTGGTGTTTCTGGTGACAGGGTAGTTGTGGAATTTGACCCTTCTGTACTGGATGGCTCCTCTGGTGTTTCTGGTGACAGGGTAGTTGTGGAATTTGACCCTTCTGTACTGGATGGCTCCTTTGGTGTTTCTGGTGACAGGGTAGTTGTGGAATTTGACCCTTCTGTACTGGATGGCTCCTTTGGTGTTTCTGGTGACAGGGTAGTTGTGGAATTTGACCCTTCTGTACTGGATGGCTCCTTTGGTGTTTCTGGTGACAGGGTAGTTGTGGAATTTGACCCTTCTGTACTGGATGGCTCCTTTGGTGTTTCTGGTGACAGGGAAGTTGTGGAATTTGACCCTTCTGTACTGGATGGCTCCTTTGGTGTTACTGGTGGCACTGGTGGCTGTGGTGGATTTGGTTTCGGTAGTTCTGGTTCGGCCGTCGTGGTCACCTCGGGTGGTGGTTGCGGAGGTCCCGGTGGGGACGGTGGTGGTGGAGGTCCAGGGGGCAGCGGCGTTCCCGGAGTTCCTGGCGCTTCGGGTGCTGAAATAGTTAAATATAAAAAAACACGCGATGAGCGTGTTGTGAAGAAGTGACCTTTTTGACATTGATGAAACAGCGGCGTAAAAGACACCTTACAATATTGTCGGATGTGAAAAGCGCAAACTGAAATTTTACTAGAACAAATGGGTGTGTTCAAGAAGGAAGAGTGTTAGTTGTGCTTACTATTAAGTTAGTTAGTAATTCAAAATAAACTATGATCAATAACAGCGCAGTTTCGTAGGGTGTGGGATATTATACGTTCACGGCTGTTGCTTTGTGAATCGTCCTTCGGTGTTCCTGTCGGTTAATCCCGCATTCTTAATGACTACGGAGGAGTAAGTAGGTGCTTAGGATTTGACACCTCCCGCGTTCCTCTCTAGGAACTCTGGAGCGCTTGCTTCCCGCAGAACACGTGGGCCGGCCAATCGCTGCGATCTGTGATTGAAGCTCGCGGCGAATCACAAGATCGGAAATATGTTTAGAGCTACGAGACCAGTTTGCGCAGTGACGCTGAGTGTGTCGTTTCACCATGCTCAAGTTCACAGCGTGAACTGTTTCTTTCTAGCGGTCTAGATATATTTTCAACCTCATGATTCGCGGCGCCTTTTCAATAGATTACAGGCTCTCCTAAGCGTTTCGCAGGAATTTAGATGCCTCAGATTTCTTCGAGTGTACAACGCATAATTTTAAAATTTGGAAACGGTCTTTTTGATCACGAAATATTTTGTTTTTTTATCCAAAAGTCTGTTCATGCAAGTCATGGAAACATTGCAATTTTTTATTTAAATCAATATCTTTGTCTCGTGTTCGTGCTATCTCTAATCACGCTATTTCATGCTTGATAATATGGAAGTGCAGAGAATAATCTGTCTCTGGGCGAAATACCTTATCTAATCAGTTGAAGTTAAAGATACTGATGCCCAATTCGTACGTAGTCATGGAGATAAGAACAAAAATCCTTCGTGCCTATGCTTTACGTTCACAGTTAACATGACCCTACTTTTTATCTTCTGTTCTTGATTTTATATCATGAACCGCGTTCGTAGCGAAACGATTTAAAGCAGGAGAGACGACATGGTATAAAGTATTCTTTAGACGTATTTTTGAAAGTTAACATTTATAGATATATAAGAATATTCCTGGTTACTTTCCTTACTAATGCGCTTGATTAGTACCACAAGTATGATGTTCTCAGTAGAAGATCGCTTACGCAAGCGCTTCTTCACTCAGGTGCATTCTATCGTGTAACGAGCATAGGCCAGATTTGAAAGTAATTTCAGATTCGGTACTGAGAGTTGGGATGCTTCCTTACAAATAAAGATATTCTATTCTATTCTATCTTGTTCGATTTTACAGCCTAACCTTCACCACGTTACGTCTTGTTCGAAGTTCAGCTTTGGGCTTGTCGGTACCGTTCCAGAGGTTCCTTATAGCTGTCGCGCCAATTTGTCTCAACGAAGTCGCATGCCACGTTTTCGCGAAAGCGTGCGTAGTTGCGGAATCAGTACTAAACGAGTAAAAGAAAAAAAAAAGAAACCGAATTAGAGTGTTTTTGCGATAAACTTAACTTTAATAAACGTACAATGAAAATGTTACCTCCCATTGAGAGCAAATTTGAGCGGTTTCTGGGATGCATTTTGTACATATGAACATGTGTACGAAACATTTTTTTATATTACTATTTTGGAATGCTTCGCTTGGAAACATTTCTTCCGCGTTGTATAAATATTGGTAAAAAAGGATTTTGATTTTCTTAATTGGGAGAACTTCGTGTTCTTACGTTGAACTGAATGATAGCGAAAGTTTTACTCCTTCCTCGCCTCCCTTCTTTTATCGATGTCCCGGTTTATACCGTCAGGATTGTGGTCTTGCTATGCTGAGCCTCCTGTGGTCTTAACATCTGCGCGTCTTTTATGTGACCTCCCATATCTGTTTTGGTCGCATAGTTTGTGCCGAAGACTACTGAGAATGACGAATTGTATCTTTGAGTGCGTCTCCGAATTTTCGGAAAATTTTTTTGACAAATCAATTGATTCATATACTTTTTTCTTAAAGGATGGAGTAACAACATACTCTCTAACATACAAAATATTTCAATTTATATAAAAAAAATATGCACACAATATAGAGACCCTGTATCGATATTTGAGCCTGTGCCTCTGTAACGTTTTCTAACTTAATGGGTGTTCAAGCTACTCCGGGAACAAGGGGAGAATGTGCAAAACATTAGTGCATCATATTTTAATCGAGAAAAAGCCAAAAACACGTCGATCTACGGGGGCGCTAAGCGGCGTTGAAACCGTGCAGCAAATGACAAAAAAAAAGTTGCGGTATGTCGGAGTTTTTCAGATGCATGTCTAAAATGCAAATAAAATGATAATTATGCGAATCATTCCTACTCTATATAAAAGTAGCTATTTTTAACGTATGTGGGTTAAAAAAAACACAACTTTTCAAAAGTATACAAAAAACAAACAAATCAAATTTGACATTAGTGTTTGGACAGCGAAAGGTCGCTCTAACTTTGAGCTATGGCGATACTGTTGGACGCTGTGGATGCAAAATTAATCAGTGAAGTACCACTGCTTGTTTGGGGTCTTTAACGTGCCTCACACAGTAGTGATAGACGACCGCACGCGGGTACGATGCTCATTCAGATCGAAAGCAACTATCGACGGAACTCAAGAGTGAAATCAGTGTGCTTTGCTTTGCAGACTTGCACATTCAAATACAAAAATAACATTCAGCTTCGCACTTCCTTTGAAACTTCATGGCAGGACCCTATTTAATCTAAAATGCGCATTCAGTCATACAACAAGCGTAACTATTTTGTTGGCCTATTTTATATGCATGCCTGTATATATTTACGAATGTTTCTTGTACTTTGTAGAACAAGAAGGGTAAACTCACTAGGTTTAGGTGGGACGTCAGGAGGCATCTCCTGTTCGAAAGATCCGTTGCACTGGCTGTGTGAAAAACGAAATATTTATATTATACACAATTTCAACGATCAGCGAAATAGACAACGCGCACCATAAGTCACACTGCAGCGCAGTACCAGGCGCCTTTAAACGCCCTAGCTATGCATACGTACAAAACTCGAAAACAGAAAAAAAAAAAAGAAACACACCGTGAAATTCGTACAAAGTTATAACTTTACGTTTCTTTACGGCCTGGCAATTATACGCTTAACTATCAGAAGCCTAACTAGCAGCAACCAAATAAAACACTGGCTGTAGATTTTTGCCGTCCTCGGAAGCATTGCTAAGGGACTGCAGGGAGTAGTTTCGTGCCTCTAATATTTTTGTGGCATCCACTTTCCGGCCGGCAAATCAATGAATGACGATGCTAGTGTTGTACCATTGATTTTGTCAATGGTGACTGTTTCAAAATGATAACGCTACAGGCACACCTGTCCCATCAGAAAAGAGCCAAAGTACAGCATGCAACCACAGGAAGCAATAATTAAAGAGAAAAACCTCCCTCTAAGACGTTGTCTGGCAGCGGCCCCGTGGTACCCTCCGTAATCGGCTAGCGAATCCCTTCGTACTGTTAATAATACTTCATGAATTAGTACATTTCAGGTGACGCATATTACTTATGATTCCACTAAAAATGAAAGACCTTTACAGCTCCCCTTAATGCCGAATCAGAACGCAGCTCTTGAGAAAAAGATGGGAGCGTACGTAAAGGAGGGTTAGGATATGCCCCTCCTCCTCCTTCGTTCCCTCCCCTCCTCCTCTATCTCCCCCTTCTCTTGCCTCATACCTTCTCCACTTTCCTCCTTCCTCCTCCTCTCATTCTCCTGCCCTCCTCCTCCCCTCCTCATCTATCGTCACGTCACTCGTGACCCTTGTGACGTCACTTGTGACCCTAGCGTCCCTCGTGTCGTTACTCGTGGAGGCCTCATGAAGGCCGTAGCCTTCGTCGTGACCTGCACGAGTGACCTTCGTGACGTCAAACGTGACGTCCCATGTGACGTCATTATGGTAAACGTCCCATAATGCGCCGCGCCGTTACGCCGACTGTTCGTTTTAGAGCTGCGCTCTAAAACAAATTGTGAAATAGGTTTGTATTGACAGTTTTATAATAAAAGTTGACATACATCCCATTTAAACATATTATAAAAAAAAAAAACACCTGACAGAATTATACTTATGATATCGGAAGAACAATATTTTGGTGCGAATATTTCTGAAGTAAAATTGTTTATTTTTTTTTAATTTATATTAAAGGCATTGCAATTATTACGTTGAGAGGTGCAATTGTGGAGGTGCAAATGTAGAGTCTTAATTTTGGTAAATGGGAGAGCCTCTTTTGCCCCCGAAATCGTGCTGTGTAATGACATCTGCCTCGCAAGTAAAATACAGCTATTTATAATGCGTTGTCATCAGTCGTTTGACTGATGACAAGTAAAATACAGCTATTTATAATACGTTGTCATCAGTCGTATGACCCAGCGTTTTACTTTCAATTTGTATCACGTTAAGTCAGAACGCAGCCTACGCTACAAGTGCATTCAGCTAATCATTTAGCAACTAAAGCACAACATCCCAGCAATCGCCATCTTTATTATGGCTAAACCATAATCAAGACTTAATCAACATGCTTGACTGCATTTTTATCTATTCTAGATTTGATTACGCTCTAACTAATCGTGAAGCTGAGTCTACCCCAAGAGAAAGTCACTTCATGCCTATACGGGTAGAAATTGAGGGAGAGAAGGAAACAAGATCGTGCGGGGACATCAGAACACCGAGCTCTGGTTGGAGTAACTAGTAGGTAGACAAAACGCTTGTTGCCTTTGTCACCACTGAATCTTCGAACGCGTTCGAATGCCGAATCTTGGTGCCCGACGTTTGGCGTTTGCGTTCGAACGCGTCTGAGCAGTGAGTAAAGACAAAGGCTTTGCCCACTAATAATTCCCTAATCTGCACACTAATCATTCCACCTTTGCCCACTAATAATTCCCTAATCTGCACACTAATCACTCCACTATTCTTCCCACTAATCATTCCAACCAGTGCTCGGTGTTCCGACGTCGCCTCACGCTCTCAACTTCTCCTCCCCCTCAATTTTTGCGTGTATATATCGATGAACTAAGGACCTTCAGCGCGCACACTAACTCTTCAAACCCACATTCGATTGCCCTTTAAGTAGGTTGCTCAAAGTATCACGCTGCGATTTACTAAAGACGTCCGGCTAAGTGACGGAAGTTTGCAGTGAAAATATGTGCCGAAGAATTCCTAATTTAAAGAATAAAAAAGAAAAACCCGTGCCGGGCAATCTACGGCAGCATTCGCAGACGACGTCATGACCGTGCTCCCCTAGTTGTATGTTCTGCCGACAGATGGTGCAGAGTGAGACACGAGAGTATGCGGCGCCCCGATCGATCATCTCCGTACCAAAAATGGGGAGCCACGAGAAATTTAAATGCGTGTTTTCCTATCAAGTTTATTTTTATGTTCATGAGTTAATTATCGCATTTTCAGTATCGTACATTAGAGGGACCCGCACCAGCATAATAAAAAACAGGGGGATAAAGACGGGAGAAGAACGCGGCAAATCCTAAGCGCTGACATCGGTGGTACTGAGCGAAAGAACGAAAAAGAGAACGAGAGAAAAGCTGAGAAAGAGAGCAGGCGGAAAGGTTAGGCGTGTTCGTTTTGCCGCGACGAGTTGAAGCATGGTTTAAGTTGCTCGAGTGCTTATCAACTTAATTGTTTTTTATACAATCCGTGATGCCGGCGTTTTATTGCTAGGTAAGTTAGAAAAGTGTTACAGGCAATGTTTTGCTGCGCGCCGCCAGCGATATGGGTCCATCGAGACCGCCCACTCATATGACTCATGTCCGCCCACTCTGCGGTTGCCGCTCCCTTATTCGGTCATGTGTACCGTGACGTCAGGGAAAGGATTCCGCTTGGCGGTATCGCATCCGGCTCCCTTCCCTGCCCCGTGTCCTGGTTTGCGATCATGCTGACCTACTGTTCAGTGCCGCAATGCGAATCCCGGAAAGAAGCCGGTGTCAGCGTTCACCACCCAAAGACGTCGAGGTTTAAGAAAGCATGGACAATCAAGCTAAGAATGGGAAAGGCACCGTCAAGGTCGGCAGTTGTGTGCCGCAATCCCTTCTAGAGCGGGACCTCGTTTACCCGGTGTACAAGGCGCTGGGTACGGCTGTTCCCGACGTGCTTCCTTACGTTTTCTAAGCGTGTTTGTTACTTTTACGTTTATAATTAGGTTGAAAGTATCAAAAGCCATCCACGGAGGCAATTCCGCCGATGAACCTCTCCGTGCGTCTAAACGACACGAGGCAACCGTGTGAGGGGTTGGCGAAGCGGCGGCGTAAGTGTTTCAGACGCTAAAATTCTGTTCCTTGCATGTTCATAAGCTAGGAGAACTCCGCTTTGCGGGAATTTCAGATGGCATTTCTATCAAAGGCCTTTGAGCGGTCGAAAAATTAGCTCACGACCCTAACACTGTGGGTGCCACTCTGCACGTGCTGGTTCGCACATCCTTTGAAGCCCAGGGTCTAAAGGCCCTTCAAATGGTCGTGCTTTTATCCAACACGCAGACATTATCTCAAATAGGCACGTCATTCCTGGCATCAACGACCATAAAGCAGTCGTGGCAGATGTTAACCTAGCAAATAAAAAAATGCTTGTCGGTCAAAATCACAGAAGGTGTTTTTATGCAACAAAGCAGACTACAACGGTATACGATGTGCGCTCTACTCGTACATATCAGCCTTGGAAACGTTGGCTGAAAAACTGAATATCGAGAAGCTGTGACGTGTTTTTATGAATAAAATAATCGAAATAATAGCTTTTTCCCTTCTACGCTTGCTCCCAAGCGTGCTCGTTACAAACCTTGTATACCTTGTCAGCTCCGTAGCCCGGTTAAAAATAAGCGAAAAGTGCTTCTAAAGTACCGTAGCACTCAACTTGCAGCCGATCTTGCCAAGCTATGCGAACTAAGTGTATACGTGAAAACTAGTATTCAAACAGCCAAACAACTATATTTTGAAACATTTGACAAGAGGGTGAAAATAACCCGAAGGAATTTTGGAGATATGTGCGAAATACTGGCAAAAGTGATATTTCTGTTCCGCCACTTAAACAGGATGAAAGTGTTGTGCAAAGTGGTACTGATAGGGCCCAGATTTTGAATTAACTTTTTATTCCGTGTTTAGCCCCTTTGCACATCGGGATGTTAATTTTGATGCAGCCTTTGTGACTAATGAGGTGCCGTCGATTACGCTCGAGGTAGAAGTAATAAGGAAGCTTTTAAGTGAACTGGATGTAGGCAAAACAACAGGCCCCGATAACATTTTTCTCTCTATTGTCATGCTATGGTATATTGCGTATGTATTTTTATGTCCTCCCTGAGAAATCTTTAAGTGCTGCATCATTACCGCTAAATTGGAAGCTTGGTCGGATGGTTCCAATACACATATGAGGTCCAAGGAATGTGGTCACAATTTACCGTCAGATTTCACTGACTAGTATCATTTGTAAGGTAATTGAGCACATTTTATACACTGGTACGATCCATCACGCAAATATTTCGGGAATACTGCATCCGTGCCAGCCTGGCTTTTGCCAAAGTTACTCGTGTGTGACACAGTTAACAGACTTTGTACATGAACCGGCCGATGCAGCTGATGGCCGTGATAGTGTTGAATGCATGTTGCTATTAACAATCCCACTATTTGTTAATAGCAAAACTTTGCGGTTACCAAATTGATACAAAGGTGGTATATTGGATACTCGAATATTTTGTTTCTCCGTAAACAATACGCTGTGCTAAAAAGTTGCCAGTCCGAACACGCTGTCGGGACACCGGGAGTTCCGCAAGCACCTGTTCTTGGGCCGCTGTTATTTATGTTGTATTAGAACGATATCGTCAATGTTGTGTCATCTTCAGTGCGCCTCTTTGAGGACGATTGTGTAGTTTATCGAAAAATACAAGAGAGTGATGACATCGTCGTTCTACAGGCAGATGCAAGTGCTATTACAGATCGGTCCAAAATGTGGGCAATGAGTATTAATCTTAAAAAAAAAAAAAACTGGTCAGATTACTTTCACTAAACGTCTTGTCCCATACCTCGGTGCTTATGTAAAATGACGAGCCCGTCATTATCGCCTACGAATAAAAATATCTTGAGGTATTCTTAACACCAATCTTAAGTTGAAATAAGCCCGTTGATTATATTGATTTTAAAGCCTCAAGAATGCCTGACTTCCTCTCTCGTAATCTTAAGTTTCTGCGACCTTCCCTGAAGGAAAAACTTTATTTCTCGCATGTTCTCTCGAATTTTAAAATATACTTGCACCATATCGAACCCTTGCACTTCTATTCAAAAATTAATCTATAAAATGTACAAAGAGCGCTGCCCGTTTTGTTTTAAACAACTATGAGAGGCGACGTAGTATGTCACGTGCGAAACAGACTGGGATGGAGGGAGTCATGCGCCAGGACGATGAGCCTTCTACTCAAATTGTTTAAAAATATATTTCATTATAGGACTGGAATTGACAGCGAAAACTACCTTCAACCTCCACATTATATACCACAACGAAAGGATCACACGTATAAGGTTAAGGTATTCCGCTGTAAAACGTTTTTCCAGCCTCGGTGGTTAACATTTTTCCTAACAATATGTTTTATTTCCCACTAACGTCGTAGTGTTTCGTAAACCGTATTTTAAGGAGCCTGAGCTTTGTTGTGGGACTGAAATATTCATGATATGTTATTATTATTTTGTTAGCTTTTGTATAACTACTTATATTTTTCATTGTCAACTTTCGCCCTACTGTATTGCCCCATGGCACTGTAGGTATCTGCATAAATGAATAAAAAAAGACCTGTCGGGCGGACCGACGAGCTAATTGAGCACGTTGATGACATCGTCTGCGAATGCCACCGTTGATTGCTCGAAATAGTTCTTTTTTTTTTTTTTTTTTTTTAGGAAAGAGATAAGTTTATTTTTCAACATTTTTACGTGAGGCTTCCACCACCTAGCCTTACCTCCGTAGTAAATACATAGCAGCGCAATACGTTGAGTTTCCGAATTTCGCGGAACATCGAAAGTGGGCTCGCGTTAGTTTACATTTGGTATTGCTGAGGGCTTCACTTCCCTATATCTTATATCTCTTTGATTCGTTTTTGTACTTATTTTTTCAATGTATAAAAAGTTTATAAAAAGCGCATAATTGGTGAGTAATGATATTGTTTGACGAAGGAATTCACGCTTCAAGAGCTTCAAGCCCTCCATTTCTGATTCGTTGTTTTGACCTGAATGCAGTTTATTTACGTAAGCATGCCAGGCTTTAGTTCTTAAATGCAAGAGATGCGAGACGGAGAGAACGGTTGGTGACTCCACGAGAGCGTTCGAACTATAATCTGTATGGTTTAACCTTGCCAATCTTAGACGCCAGGGGCGATGTTATTAACCTTCTCAGTGATGTTTCATAAAAAGCTAGTTTACCTATCTCATCGGTGTTACTTTTCAACCCTAGTTGCCGGTAAGTTAGTATAGAACTCAACAATTCTTTACCGGTGCTTACGCTTAATTACACAGTAGTGGGAAATCACCTTAACATTTTTCATTATGGAACATTGCTATTATATACATATTTGATTCCCCGCACAAGCGAGATAACTATGCCGGGACAATTACCGTATTCCCAGGACTAAAGTTCGTGGACTACACAAATTTAAAAGTTGAAATTTTGCCCGGTTCAGACCGTCTACGGGTGCGGACTCTAGAGTTTTTTTCTTCTTCTAGATCATTCACTGTGACAAGACGTGAACAATTTTATGGATGACAGAGTATATTAATGGTGATTTATATACGATAAAAGCTTCTCTTTTTGTGAGCCGATTAAGTAGACATTTGTCATAGTGTAATGTGTATGACAAGTTTTACGTTCGGATTAAGCACTAAGTTGGTAAGTGCGGACGCGCTGGGTGCGAATTATGAACTGGGTGCGGGTTATCTAAGCAAAAACTTTCATTTTTGACCTCAAGTTTGCCGCTGCGGACTACACACCAGATGGGGACTATAGTCCGGAAAATACGGTGATCGATTAACCATTACCATTAATTAAATAATGTTTTATCGGTAAATTTACCGATTACCGATTTACCGGCTAATGTTTAGCCGGTAAATCGGATGACGTTTATGTTAAACATTTCTGAAGTAAATTACAATGATTGCTTTACTACTTAATGCATTTTTACGCATTTAAGGAGACCACATTGTTGTATACCGGGTCAAAACACTTTATGATTCCTTATGATAGTAATCCAGAGGTATTTCCAGACTTATAATGATTCTAAAAATATTTTGTAATTGAAATGGTTGCCCAGTTTTTTAGGGAGTCAGTTCTTAAATGAGAATGCATATTCTACCATGGATGGCATATTAAGATATAGTAAAAATAAACATTTGTTGTTTTGACACAGTTTACTTATTGTGCTCGGTGGTCAATGGAACCGGTCAATCAATTAATTAAGTAAAAAAACAGCGATTAATTAGAATAAACATTCAAGGGATGATATGCCCTTCAAGAGAATGTTTGTTTTAGTAAATATGCAATGATTTCAGCATTATGTACGCACCTTAAGTAGTCCTCCATCGATTGTGTCAAATTGTCCGGTTTTTGGTGCACATAGGGTACTTTAACCGGGTTTACACTGAAAAATGAACAGCGGTTAAGCATAAACTGTTCGCAGAGGTCTTTAAGCCACAACCACGTATATCCTGTCAACTGCTGACAGGACGTAGTGGCGTTATCTGGCTTACTTTATTTTTATTTCACATTATTAGTTAATGGCGAAGAAAAGACGGAGTTTGTTCATACTAAAAGTTAGGCCCGAAGATCAATGCATTTTAGATGCAAGTGGTATTTCTTATAAAACAAAATAAGTATAATATACACGTATTTGAAAAACCGGAGAAGACGGACGAAAAAGGGGACAAGCACAAAACGTCTGAAACGCAGCAACTAAACTTTATTGACACAACCGCTTATATATCATTTGTCACACGTCCGTCTCCTGGAATTGGCACACGTCTTTGTGACCTTCAATCGCGGTAAAGACCTTCTCTCGCACAAAACAATGGTGCAGCAACACCTCAAAACAAAACAACCTTGCCAAAGCGCTCCCTCATCTATTCGTTCCCAGGTCCCACACTGCCGCCTGATATGACAAACAGCAACCCATTACCAAAAGCTAAAAAATAACTATTACAACAACAAAAGCATTTGGGTCACTCCATCTAGTGGTATTGACGGTTGGCTGACACAATTCCCTACAGACACAATTCTGATTGTATCCTTGAGGACCCTTTTTGCATAATCTTTTTCTTTGCTTAACACCACAGTTCTTTTCTAATCAGGCAAACAATTATTGCATTCCTGCACAGTTTAGGGATCTCAGAATTCGGAGATCTGTCCCACGAAAACTCACAGGTCATTGGGATATACACTACTGTAACCTGGCAATCAACGGTGGCTTCCCTATGCCGTTTTTGACAATCCTGTGCTCCACCCACTAACAATGTAAACCTGTTTAATTTAGAGTCGAAAGAGATAATCACCCTCACCCGGAATCTTCCGGCTATCACCAGCAGTTTGTGTGAAAAATTAGGGGAAAATGGAATGCTCAGGACCTTGTCTGGTTTCTTCCTTTTTTCCGCACCATTTCTCCGATTCTCTCCAAGCACTTCCTTGCGACCCGCTCCACATTGTTACCCTTATCGGCCGTAGTTTCCGCTTTATTCAAATATGTATAACATCAACCAGCTTGCCTGTTCACTTACTCTTTCTTCGATATAATTAAGCTTCTCAATTGGTTATGAATTTTAATGTTTCTGCTGACATCTTAAAAGTCAGTTTTGAGTTCATAACACAAAAATGAATAATTCTAGTTTCTCACAACAATTTTTTTAAATAGGCAAATGACGACCGATAAGTTCTTGTTGATAAGACTTTAGAGGGCCGTGTCATGTCGTCGCTGACATTGTTTTAACTTTACTAATATTGCTCTCTCTCTCTCTCTACATACAGGGTATTATTCCACGCAAATTGAGACAAGGTTTAAAAATATCTTGGTGTATTTTAGGAAGACGAAACGAAACGAATATAAGTGAGGCTATTTTTTGTGTTTTACCTAGTAAAATAAGAATTAATATAATTAATAAACTAAAGTTTCAATGACAAAGTTGTAGAGCGTCCTCAGAAACATCCAGTTCAGTGATTATATCAGGAAACCTCTAAGACTGTTCGTTTTCCAGGGCTTCCAAAAGAGCTAGCAAATTAT
Source organism: Ixodes scapularis (assembly GCF_016920785.2). Lineage (NCBI taxonomy): Eukaryota > Metazoa > Arthropoda > Arachnida > Ixodida > Ixodidae > Ixodes > Ixodes scapularis. The sequence continues at coordinate 53,067,376 of NW_024609837.1, forward strand.
GAGAAGAAAAAAAATGAGACAGAAGCGCGTATACTTTAAACGCGCCTTGTCAACTGTTTTCCATTCAGCGTGAGGGTCAAGTTATTCAAGCCACGACTGAGAGCGCTCCATTACAAGGTGCACATGCGCAAAATCACACGTTTATTTTTTTTTTTTATGATGCGCAAACTTTATATTTGTTAACGTGTCTTACGCTCTCAGGGACTGATTTTTAACTACTGGTTGATTTTTAACTTTATATTTACTACCTGATTTACAGTTTACTGATACGAAATTTAGGAATCCTTTCTCTGCATCTGAACTCTTAATTAGCTAACCGTAATGCGTGCCGCGCGTCTTTCTCTTCGCTGCGCTCTCGGCTAAGTCACTACGAGTACAAAGTACATCGTCTAAAATTTTCGTAAAACTTTGTAAGTATGCAATTTTTTCCACAAACGTGTGTAGACTATCTAATTTAAATGAAAAAGCCAAAAACGAGGAACATGCGTAGTCTACTATGGTTCATACGCACCTGTCCTTGATCATTTCGGCCAGCATCTTGCTGATGTCGTAATGATGGTGTGCATCGTATGCTAAGATCATGGTTACGACACCGTCGCACAACGTCTTCTGCGAGGAATATCCTGAAATATACGCGTTATGTTATTTCCCGTTGCTTCTTTCAACAATCTACTCTTTCCCCATATATAATGTCATTTTGCAAAGGTTCCTTAAACTGACACTGTAATGAATAGAAACAAATTTAAAGGGCTTAGATGGGACAAGTAGTTTATGAAACATTTTTTGCGGAAAGAAGTATTCAAATAAATTACCGTAATAGTTATGTACTAGACGACATTCAGGTCGAAGTTGCTCCGGTCTATCGTTCGTTCATTCCTAAGCTGAGACTGCGGGGGAAGGTACAAGCGCTTTGGACCTGCCATACGTCGATCCTTCGCCACGCGATCACGCTCTCGGTCAAATCCTCGCGCGAATGGATGTTTGTTGTAAAATTGTTTCTTCCTGACGGGGTAGTCCTTTACTAGACATATTTTTGTACGTTTCAGAAACAAACAATGTGCGTGAAGTCAATATTGGTTAGAAAGAAAATATCACGAGATCGCCTTTTGTAGCGTAAGCAACACCGGCGGTGGTTAAGCAGTAGCGTGGCTCGCATAATGAGCCGTGCTTTGTGCTGCGCATGCGCGAGGAGCGGTGAGGTCACACGGCGCACAGCTAGCGCGCCGGAGCCGCCGCCGCCGCGCCCGCCTCGCCGGTCTGCGCATTCCAGAGGAGTGACGTCATAGCCGCGGCAGACGCGCTGGCGCCGCCGCGTGCCCAGCTGTGCGTCTCCGTTGCGCAGTAGGCAAGTCTGACGCTGCACCGGAGTCGCTTGATAGCGCCTCTCATTTTGTGCGCCGAAGCTCACGCTACGTATATCCTGGCATAGCCGAGCTAAGCCACCGCAATTATTTTCCTTCGGTTTCGGACGATAAGAAACATGGCTGCCGGCGTTTGCGGTAAGCGGTTTATAAACCGCTAACATTGAGTAACTGGCTCAGTTAGTCTACTTTTATGAGTGAGTTGCTTTCCGTTCACCGAGATGTTCAGAGGAAGATCTCAAATCACATAATTTACAGCAAACTTTCAAGTATAGGACTTCGGAAGCGCTCTACGGGTGCTGGTTTTCGTAGCCGAATTGGCGTAAGCCTAGGGCACATGTCAACTATTTTGCTTGATTTTGCTTGATTTGTTCGTTTGCGCGTTTCTATGTTGAATAAATGTGTCGGTTCTCGTAAAAGCGGCCAGTTACTTTGAGAATTTTGCAGCCGTGGTGATGGCGACCATGATTTTAGTACTGATAGGTAACCCGTACAGGTAAGAATTGAGAGTCATTTGGTTGGAAGCAATTGGTTGTTCGTTCCGCATCAAGTTTTTCCAGGTATTTGTTATTTAAAGTTAAAGCGCACAGAAGAAAAAGAAAATCAATCACGGACACGGGCACACTAAAAATAATAGTTGCTCAGCGCTGAACTGTATTTACACTGAACACCTCCTTTTCTGTGCACTAAAAGCAAAATTACAATTTAAAAACTGAAAATTTTTAAATAATTCTAAAATTCCCTTACAAATAAATACAAAACAAAAAGAACGTTGACAGGTGTCAGCAGCCCATCTATAACTCTTCCAAAAATCCAAAAAATTAACTTGAATATTGGGCCAAAGGGTCTCTCATGCAGCAACAGTAAGAATTTTTTAGCAATTTTAATTTTAACATTTCAATTTTACTTTTTTTATTTTTTAACCTTAATTTTTTTTTTATTTTTATTATTTTTGTAAGGGATTTTTTTTTCGATTGGAATCTCGTTCTTAGTGCACCTGAAGATGAGTTGTTTATTGTAAGTAGTAGAAGAAGATAACCAATACAAACAAAGGCGTTGGGCGACTGTGCTATACAGGGTGTCTGAATCACCAGGCTCGATCTAAAATGGGCCGTAAAAATCGGTGCCTGCGCGAAGGAATCTAAAGCTCTCATCGAAGGTGTATTTCACAGGTCGTTTTTTTCATGTAAACTTACAAAGCGTAGCTCCCTTTCTGTAAAAACTAGGCCAAGAAATTTGCCAGGGTCAACGGCGGACGGCGACACAGGCAACCAGGTGGAGTGGCGGGGCGCGTTTGGCTCATGTATTGACAAATGGCGTCGGTAACAGTGTCAAAAGGTGTAGCCAGCCAACTATTGAAAGTAGACATCACGGAGACGAAATCCGTCGGCAGCAAAAGCGCCGTCGTTATGTAACCGCATTTTTTTACTCCGGTTTGGTACATAACAAAAATATTATGGTCATTTTAGCAGACCACGGTCGTCGCGAGCAATCTCGATAAGGAGGTGGCGCCATCTATCAATACCTGCGCCAAATGCGTCCCGCCACTCGACTTGGTTATCTGCGCCGCCGCCCGCCGTAGATCCTGGCTAGCTTTTTGGCCCCAGTTTTTACAGAAAGGGAGCTACGCTTTGCAATTCGTATGAAAAAAACGACCTATGAAATACACCATTGACAAAAAGTTTAGATTTCTACGGGCAGGCGCCGATTTTTACGGCCTATCTTAGATCGAGCCTGGTGGCTTCAGACGCCCCATGTTGTAGTGTGCCTGCAACCATAAGTTTTTTTTTGTTTGTTTTTGTTTTTGCTTTTAACGTTAATTAACAGCAACCACCAACTCGCCCAGTCAGCTTCCCTAACACGTCTAGGTATGTTTCAGTCATTTTCCTCCTGAAGGCCAGCTGTCAAATTTTGAGCAGTGCACCTGGCTTTCGAAAGCGAACATTTTTAGGTCGTGTTACAATTGTGCGGCATCACGCTCACCCACATTGACAGCGGATGCTATGCAGGAGAGCAGCAAGAACAGAAAAACTAAAAGGTCTACGTATTCATTTTCTTGACTTTTTTGTACTGTTTGATAGCCTTATACCGCACACCAGAAGACGCTGACAGACGATTAAATTGGACCGTTGATCGTGCATGATGGAACGCTAGAACGCCGCTTTCATGGTCGCGTCTTGCAAGCGTTGCAGACGGTTTTAGACGGAATAGTAGGCTAACGCAAGCAATGGCGGACGCCGATGTGTCGCTTCCATGGCCGGGTCTTATAAACGTTTCAGGTGGCAATAGATTGTGTTCTAATAGCCGACGATGTCGTAAGCTGCGACTCGTCTGCCCGCACGACTAGCAGACGGTGTCAGACTCCAGACTAGACTCGCCGGACGTCGCGACAGGAAGACATTAGGTTTGCAAACGTGTTCAGCCTAGCAGCCCAGCCAATCCAGCAGTAGTGGGTGGGGCCACCGTTTTGTGGCATAGAGTTAATATTAGGGCTATGCGTGGATCGAACATTTTAATCCAATTAATCGTCAAATTTTAATTGACTAATTAATCGATTAATCCGTTTAGCTTATTCCCACGCAGAATACTTTTTAAAGAGTCAAATCTAATTTTATTTTGCCTTTGATGAATAGGTGATAAACGGCACAATGTACAATTTCGGATTTTAAATAAACCTTGATATGTAGTTGAGGACATTGAAACTACACATACACTCACAAATTATTATTTTAGCCAAAGAGGTATAGGGGTTCGTTGATATTCTCAGGCAATGCGCACTCCCTTGATACTTCACAAGAGACTGCTGTCCTAAACGGAAACTCGCACGCCGTTGAAGTGGCCCGGACACGTATAACCTTCTCCACTTGTTCCGAGTCACAAATTTCGCCCCTACAGTTTACTTTAAGTCAAAATCTCACCAAAAGTTAGCCTTCATACAGATGTAATCGTCCAGGTCTACGTGATAAAAGCGTTAAATTTATAGCTTTTTTGTTATTTGTGAAAATTTAACCCGTTAAAACAATTAATCGCTATTAAATAATTAATTAATTAATCGGTAGGTTAATCGATAAAATCCCCAGCCCTAGTTAATATAATAATTTAGAGGGAGAACCGTCATGCATTCTGGCCGCTTCGGACAGGCGGGGCGTAGAGGTGGACATTGGTGGTCCCAATGGGGGTCCCAATGGGCTCGTATTGCTGGCAACGCCTTAATATCCAAAAAGAGGCACCATAACATCACCTGTATTGTCTGTATCCAGCTGAATCCTAGCTTACTTTGCACAAAAACACCGCGTCGCGCATGGTATTAAAATAAATAAATTTGACAATCACTCGAGCAACTTATACTCGTCACAGGAAAACGAGATTCGCCAAACCAGTCGTCTTTATTTCAGTGCTTTCTGGTTCCTCTGTTTCTCGTTCTTTCTTGAAACCGATGTCAGCGCTCGGGACTTGTCGGGTTCATAACCCCCCCCCCCCCCCCCCCACACACACACACACACACTTGTTTTGTGGGCGGGGTCCAAAGCGGGTGGCTAACGTCACCTAAATTCCTCCTAGCGTCAGGAATACTACGCAAAAAAATGTATTTTTTCATGATATTTTTTTGTTTCTTTTGTAAAATGCGTGTGTAGTGTAAGCCCTTTAAAGATATATTTTCTTATATCTTTGTTTCTTAAATGAGTAAAAGTAAATAAATAAATAAATAAACAAATAAATAAATAAATAAAAGTAGTCGGAATCTGATCACAAATGCTTTAATTGCAGTTCCGGAAAATTTAGTTAATATCTGCTATTTCTGGAACACAAACCTTTAGTTACACCTCTTGTTTCAACGAAGACTTTAAAAAACCATTAAAAATAGGGTTGCGGAGAAAAAAAAAGTATTGCTGAGAAGCAGTTTTTTTTTCATGGCGGACGTCAGAAATTACAGGAATTTACGAAATATGTGAAAAATGACCTGAAATTCACTAATTAATTTTTATTTAAAAAATAAACATGGTTCCAATTATAATCTTCATCACAAGCTTCGATAACCACAGAATACATACGTTTTAGAGGGATATAAGTCATATACAACATTTTACAACGTAAAAAAAAAATAGCTTGGGACACGTTTCTAGGTTTCCGCAAGTCTTAGTTTCCTATCAGAGCGCAAGCTTGCACCAGCCGTCCTGCCTCCACGTCGCCGAGACTCGTAGCTTGCGTGCGTGCGATTAAAAACCGCACGCATTAAGATCACCGAAGCACTCGCAATATTTGATTATTACATTGAGAGTCTTGACGATACCTAAAAATCGCGGGCTGAACTTTTCGCGGTGGACGTGAAACATATTCAACAAGCGAAAACAAGAAATATTTAAACATTAAGTTCGAAATAATGGCTCTTGTAATAACTGAAGACATATGCACTCACCGTAACCTTTCCTTAATTGATCTCCATCGTTGATTTCATAGCTAGAACATCAGGAATGTTAGCTTCGGGATAGCGGTCGGTGTGGAATCTCTATGCTAGTTTATTCTTACCCTGTTACGAGGCAAATGATGTCAGGATGAATATTCTTCTCATTGAAATGAGAGGTTAGGCTATAAATTGTTCCGTCCAGGTATATATAGGGATAACGGTTATTATCTTTCATCAAAGTTTCCAGATGACTGTCATTTTTCTAGATACAAACAATTGAAACACAGTTTTTTAATAAAAATGTATTTCTTATGAAATTGTATATTGTGCAGATAAAAACAGCCTCTTCCTTGAAAAGTGTTGTTAATAGACTTAAATTTACTGGAATACGGAATACGAAGGTTTAAAGCAAACGAACTGTTTTATTCACGTGCTGTGACCCTTGAGGCGTAAACTATGCAATTCCTAGCTTCAGAACAAACGTAACGAAGAGTTGATACTTTTATTGAATACATCGGGGAACCGGTTCTTTAATTTGTTCAAGACAAGTGAGGTATATTGTGACTAAGTGAGGGTTAAATCAACTATTATCTAGCTTATGATGTTGGAAATGCTATTGTTGGATTTAGTTTGACTTTTAGAGGGCTCGCTGGAAAACCATAAATAAGCTTACATAAGGTTTAATATTATATTTAATTTGATAGTAAATGGCATACCTCAAGAGCTCTGCATTTAAGAAGGATGCTAATTCCTACATTGAGCCGCCATTATGATGTCCTTCAGCTAAGAATTTAACTTCTCTTACTGCCAAGAGATCTCAGGAGAGTGTTTTTATAACGTGTGCTTGATTAACGCCATGGTAACAATGCAGTTTCTTACAATATATCTGGTCCTGCTGTCAAGAATGGTTTTGAGTTCAAAGAAATCCTTCAGAAATTGTTGTGCCTGTAAAAATGAATTACACCAAGTTAAGGTTAGATATTGATAAGATAGAAACAATTTGAGCGTACTATTTATGAGATATTATGAAGCATTTCTTGGAGGGACTGTTTTGATATTGAATGATAATGTTAAGCACGTTAATTAATATGTCATTAAACACTACATAATGAAACTATCTAGGTTTATCTGCTATACGTCAGTGCTATATATTTTTCTAATAATAATAATAATAATAATAATAATAATAATAATTGATTTTCTGATAGTGCCCCAAAACAGGCATAACTAACCTTCTTATTGGAATACTGAGAACAAAAAGAAAAAAAAAAGAGACCAAACTAAGCTACAGCTGCGCAATTCGCAAGCCGAGCAACACATGCGGTAGAGTTGATTGACTATGTTACTGTAGAAGAGTTCTGGTGTTTTCTAATGATCATGCAGACGGTTATTATTACGCGGAATTAGCGGAATTAATATTTCCCCACACTTAAAATATTAATTTCCTAAGCTATAAAATTTAATGGAAAATAACTATAAATCCTGGCATGATTTAAACAAGTGCGAGTAATGAAAGCCAGAAAACTGCTAAATTGAATTTTGACCATATGTTATCAATACACTTTATTATGGAATTTATGACGCATCTGCAAAACGCACTACAATGATGCTTTGAGGAGTACACACCAATTTGCTGCTATTAATCGGTAAATCAAATACTGAAGACGACGTTAAATATTATGCAGAATGTTAACCGGAATTATGCCGCATTGAGTGAATTGTATCTATTCGCTTCCACAGTCTTATATTTTGATTCTAACAAGGGGGCCTTGTCTAGTTCGCTGTGCGTGGGGGTTGAACTGCGCAATTGAAATTCGTTGATATTTGGACGCTCTGAAAGTCCTTACCTATATATATATATATATATATATATATATATATATATATATATATATATATATATATATATATATATATATATATATATATATATATATATATATTCATCGTGCTACTGCAGCTCCAACTGAAACGTTTTTGTATGCGTCATATCTTGACGCGGAGAAAGCTTCTAAAATTGACCTCGCAGGTAAATTTTTTTGTTATCGTATTTCGCACTCTGACTAAAGGCTCTGTTACACGACGACGTCGAGCGAATCAAACGCGCCATAGCGAAGCGTGCACAGGTGCTGATTTGTGGAAGATATCGAGTTGCTGCTCGCCGGCCAATGAAAGGCGCACGTTCTGCGCTACGCTCCATCCGCTGCCCTCAATATGGGAGTATAACAGAGTCTTAAGAGCAGACTTGTTCCTACCTCAAATGCTTTACTCAATATACTGTATTTCAAATACTCTTTGAAGTATCTTGGTATCTTGCAGATAATTTTCATCGAGAGTGTTTGATACTCTATCTTAATTACATTTCTGAGTATCTTGTACTCATTATGTGAAATACATTTTTGACATTCCGCCATTTTCCAAGTTTTTCGGATGGAGTGGTGTGGGCGTGGCACGAGGAAACGTGGACATTCTTTCGAGCAACCAAATCCTGCTGCTAGCTCCGATTAGCTACGGTGCCTTAGATTGCGCTCGCGAAAAAATCACTTTTGTGCCGATTGTGACTCATATTTCATCCCAAAATTCCTACAATGAAGTTTTTCTCCTTGCCTCTCCAAAGGCGTCTTTTGTTCTTTAGAGTTTCCCCCGAAAAATCTTCAAACGCAAGGGGTGGTTTTAGGGAAGTAAAGATAGCCAAACTGAGGCGCAACGCAGACCGGGAGACGACCTACGAAACCTATGCAGACTTGAGTGCCACGAAAATACCAAAAAAAAAAAAAGAAAATAAGAAGTGGACAAAAATTTTTTTTGTTTTGCTTTTTGTATAGTTGTCCCAGCTACGGCAGAACGTCAAAGCATTTATTTTCCTTTTGTAGTTAAACGATGCTTCTAAAGTGCGCCGCAGGACGTGATATTCAGCGATGTCACTATTGGCGAGGCGCTCTGACCGGTTTGTTGCCCCCTCACCTCGGTGTTTACCCAATACAAGGCCTGTACACATGCCCACAAGCCTTGTGTGAACGTTTATGTCATCTTTAATAGAGCGTGGGGAGCAGTGTAATGTAAACATACTAACAATAAGCGAAGTGACGTCAAGGGCCGGATCTCTACCGAAAGCAGTCGTCAGAGGATGCGAGCTTGACCCACTTGGGCTTTTGTGCTGAGCTGGCCACCTTGCATGCTACATTGTTCATGCAGGCCGGAATGGTAACAAAAGAGACCCTCCTCGCGCTCACCGGAGAACACGAACTCTAGCCGAACGCTGACCCCGCGTTCGGGTATGTCAGCCGAGCGCCGAGACATTGTATTCGTTGCCTCGATCCGTGTAGCTCTAAAGTTAACCGCTTGAGGCGCCACGGTCTGAATCCCCAATAGCTAAAGCAACTTCTTTCTTGTTGTCCCGGAAATTTTTTTATAACTAGGATTCCGTGCTTTATGAGTTTATTGCTCGTGAAATTCGGAGGGTGTTTTTTGTAGTTTAATTTTCGCTGGGGATTCGGAGTTTATTTTTGTCGGATACCCAATTCTTTGAAATTCCGTTTTTTTTCTTCTTTTTTTTTATTTTACTGCGTAGAGTTAAGGTAATAATTAAAAAACAAAACAAATAAGGTCCGGGTACCATCACTCCTTGTCCCGAAGGAACCTCGACGTGTTTAAAGGCAAACCCCTCTTGACAGTAGCTCTAGATTTCAAAGGAAACTGAAGTGAAATCTCCTCGGGACCACTGACCCTGTGTTTTTATAAAGTTTAGTTGTAAAACTCCGTCTTTTTTGCTGTTTATTTGGTCGCTATGCTAAGATTACATTGTCTTTTGCTAAATCTCTGCTAAGATTAATTGTTTTTTGGAATTGTACAAAAGGCGTGTGGCATGATTTGTACTAGCAGTGAAGTCGTGATTCCAAGACGGCTTATTGCATGTTTTTCTTTGCTTTTTTTCCTCCACTCTGCCCTGCGAGCCTGTCCTGACAAAATAAAAGTTAATAAAGCTTGAGCCCATAGAAACCTCCGTGCATTTTCTGCTACTCCAGTGAGTGACAGCGCGTCCCCCTTTTTTTAGAGGTACCGCGGAAACGGCTGACGGCGGCGGAGAAGCGGCTGTCGTGCTGACGACCTCCTGCGCTTCGTAACAACGTATGGTACCACTCCCATGTTATCGCTGTAGCGCATAGTATCTAATTGAATTTCGCCCAGCTGCGATGTGTCCATGGCTATGGCGGTGCTGAGAGGCGCCGATTCAGAAAATATGTCGGTGGCATCGGCGCCATCAGCGCGGTAAAACCCTGTGGTAAAACACACCCGCACTCCACCATCTCGCCGCTAAAGCCCTCAGTCTCCTATTGCCGAGATAACTTTCGGTTCGTGTGACAGAGCACGTCACAACCGTCAAAATTACGCCGCGGCTAGTTTTGCTCTGAGTTTAAGAGGAAGAAAAATTCGATATTTCAAGCATTTCTCGTATAGAAGTTAATAAACCGAAACGAAAACGGATACCTGTTCGGCGTTCAGTTATTTGGCAAAGCTAAAAAGGTTATTTCATGGTCCCTTTAAAAGCACGACACTGGGGCATTTCTAGAGCGTCACTCTAACAGAATTGCTCGCTAGCAAACCAAGCATCCTCGCACACCCACCCAAGCATAAGGTAAACATAGGAGAACCGTAAGTATTTATTTCCGCTTGTCATGGCGGCTGGAAGTAGTTTGCACACCCTGTTTACTGTCATACTCCATGCCCACCATTTTATTTTCTATTTCGCCATTTTGCACCACGAAAGTCACAGGCGCAACATGTGCTGTACACATTTCCGTCCAGAGGTAAGTAAGTACTGTTACTCGTTACTTCATCTAAAAGTAACCAAATGCTTAGAGAAATTTTAAGTTAAAAAAAAACCTACAAGCTACAAAAAAAAAAGAAAAAAAAAACTTAATGTACACACTAAGAAAAAGGAATATAGGCGCGGCTAGAGTAACGACTCTGTTTTCTTTCGCCTCCTCTGCTGCAACCCACAATGTGTGAAACGATTTCTTTTTTTTCCCCTTTCTTTATCTCTATTTTCTTTTCGTTCAGCTGGTTTATTCCCGCTCAAGTTTATTTCCGTTCAGTTGGCCATTTCCGATATCATAATGAACCAACTAGTTCATCTTCACCCCGTAACCAATTATGTCGCTCGTTCTTTCACTTGAAACGCTTGTAACGTTGAAGATGTTCATTGGTGGTGGCCCATGTCAGGTTAAACAATCCAGTAACAGCGACCGCCCTTTTCTTGCACGCGCAATCTTATTTTTTTTTTTTTCGCTTCGTTCTTTGCAGCACGCGCAATCTTTTTTTTTTTTTTCGCTTCGTTCTTCGCAGTTCGCACGCGCCGTTACTATGCGGAGAGCAAGTCGTCTGCTTCTTGCGCAAGAGTTGTGGTGACGTCAGAAAGACGCCAAGCTCTGATTGGCTCTGATTGAAGGATAGTGGGTAGACCTCAAAGCAAGCTGCCTCGAGGTCTACCCCACTATCGTTCGTTCAGAACCAATCAGAGCTCAACATCCTGACGTCACCACAACCCCTGGAAAGGAAGCAGACGAAATTGCGCTCCGCATTAAAGCGCGAAACACATGTACGTCGAAACCGTCCGATCCGACGTGCGGACTGCCGGAATGACCTTCGGGGGCGAGGGTTTTCGTAGCACCGGAGAGCGTTGAAAACCCTCGCCTCCGACCGTCGTATTGCCTGATCAGACGTCGGATCGGACGGTTTCGTCGTACATATGTTTCGCTCTTTAAGCGCGATCCAAACCAACGCTTCTTTTAGCGCCTGTAGGTCGTGCGGCTGCGGATGTGACACATTTCCTGACGTTTTTGCTGTTTCCGGGCGCGCTTTCTGAGTCAGAACCGTGCGCTTTGGTTTGGACGGGCCAGCTTCGGGCGAGCGCGCACGCGCGCAACATACTGGCCGGCCAGGCCAGTCTGTCGCAGCCAGAAGGCGGCGAGAGAGAGAGAGAGAGATCGCGTTGTTATGTTGGAAGAGAATAAAAGTGTGGGGAGGACGGGGCCAATCGTGGATGCGCACCGGGCGCTTTTGTCACTTGCTCTGAGAAGGCGGCGAAGAAACGCGGAGCCGGAACTAGCTTGCCCTCCACCGATTGGCCGGGACACAGGAGCGCCCTATACGTCACCGCGCGTTTTTGTGCGCGTTGAGAAAAAAGTTGAAATTATCCAACTTTTTTGTGCGCGCCCGGAAGGAGCGAAGAAGTGGCGCGACGTCACGAAAATACGTCACATCCGCAGCCGCTCGACCTACAGGCGCAAAAAGAAGCGTTGGTTTGGATCGCGCTTTAGTCGTTACTTCGTTACCGAAAAAGTAACTAGATACAAGTGATTCGCTACCTGCAACGCGTTATAACAAGTCTGATCGACACCAAAAGCTGAAATTGTATGCACTAAAGAGTATAAAAATACTTCTATTGGTTCCACATGCAATATTTGAGCAATGTTAAAAACACGAGACTTAAACTAAACGAGTGGGTGATCTGTAGCCTGAGCATCAATGTTGCTATTGAGTAAGAAGTATGCTCAGCAATGAACTTCAGCCGTCTGAATGCCTCTTTTTTGCCGTTTTTAGAAGTTTGGAACATTCCAGCACATCCGGCACATAAACGGGTTGTAAAAAAACAATATCCGCTAGTACGCACACAGCGCCCCTTCGCCATGGGAGGATGCTAGTACGGAGGAGTTAAGTTTGGAGTGCATCGCACCTTTCCTACACTTGCTGGGTACCAGTTTCATAAGCAATTTATATACATTAAAATACAAAAGAATACCGCACCCAATACGCGCCTTGGAAGAAAATATGGTATGATTGTGCTGGGGTTACTTAAATTGAGCATTACTGAGTTGTTAGACTCCTGGTTTTTAAGCAATAAAACCACTACGAGGCAATCTGCACATCCATAACGGTATGGATACAAGTTTTGTTTTATAGGGTTAATAAAAATAAACTTATTAAGACATTCGCGAATTAACCTGTTAGAGCACATATCGCCGTGCTTGTTTTGTTTCATATTCCAACTTTGTTTCGAATTTAGAGGAGATACCTTGGATGCATATCTTATTAGGGTTAGCCTTCTCAGAACAAGCTTTTGGACAAAATCAGGCGTACCAGAGATTTCTAAACACCCATTTCCCTAATGTTGTCTCCCCGTGCGTGCATTTTCCCGAGAAAGTTAGCGAGGAACTTGAAGTCACATAAATAACGTCGAGGTACTACAACGTCACACCACGACTTAAACCTGTGACCTCAAGTCACCTGTCTACGCCGCGTAACTTCAGGTCACGTGACGTCCTTGAATTTACCCGAAGTTGGCGAATTTCCCCGAACTTTCCCGAATTTCGCGGACAAATAAATAAACTATATGCCCTTCTCCACTACACGAAACGGCTGTTCAATCTTTTCTAAGCACATTTTGACACTCGCCACTTAAATATGCTTCATCCCTTGCATTATACAAATTCGAAGATAAAGGCCGCTGCCAATGTCTGTCATGGCTTTTGCTGCTGTTCTGGAACGTTACGGTAGAGACTTTAATATTACTATAGTGCAAGCTATCTTGGTAAGAATAAAGCAAAAACGTTACCTGAGTATTGACGAGTCCTATAAATGTTTTTACACTTTCGTCAGTCGCATTGACGGTGGTATCTATCAGATATAATATTCTGAGTTTTGCCGACTCTGAAATATTTAAGACATAAGTCAGGTACTTTGAATGGCTTGAAATCTATAACTTACGAATTAAAAAAAATAAGAGTGGAAATTAGAAAAGAACACAATAGGCCTTGGTATAGGATCATGCAGCCAAATTTATAATCGCCGTTAAAGGGAAGCTCAAACGCTAGAAAGGAACAACAACCACCACCACCACAACAACAACGCAAACAGAACATCGAGTTAGGAGCGGCATGTCGTTGCTTTTTGCCTCCGGAATTCGGTTGTTGCACTGAAATTGAGAAGGTTTCAGCGTAAACCACCTTTTCTTTTAGAGGCACGTGTACCACTTGTTGCAGGGCGCGCGGTGAACCCCTCTGCTGCCCGTTTTTCGTCAAAAAACAAACTGAAGGGTGAGCAAAAGCGACACCTCCTAGGCAATACGGACATAGCGCTAAATTTTCTACGCTATTATCCGGAGGCTTGCGCAGAGCACATAATGGGCACAAGCGCTGCGTCATCATTCGGCTGAGAGTCGTGTTATCACTGATGGAACACGTGTTCCATTCCCAGCCAAACGATGACGTAACGCGCAGTCTGTGCCAGGCGCTGGCTTCGATAGGTGACGTGAAAAAGCCCAGTGCAAAGGCCTTGCTTTAAAAGAGCTGTTGCCTGACACTGCCGATGACGCCACTTTCACGCGTTTCTTTTCTTCCTCTCCTGTGCCCGGCGAACGCCTCGTTGATAACAAGACGTTGCAGGCACAAGGTAGTTTAGTCGAGGTAGTCAGCTGCCACTCATAACGCTTTCACGCACAAGGCTTAATGCATGGCGGCGCCGTTTCAACGCCGCGCTGGCGAACTAATGAGTACCAGGTGACTTGAGCACCCGTTCAGTGACTCGACAGAGACGAAACTGCAGATGCATCTAAAGTGACAATTAAAACGATCTATTAAACTACTATCAATACCCTAGATCATTTTTCCTAAAATAAAGATAGTGTAAAAGTTGATTATTGGTAGCAGAATATCGACGTTTGATGGCTTACTATCAAATACTGATTTTAGGTTATCTAATATTATTAGCACACAATCTATGTTTGACAGTTAAGCTGGGCATTGACAGTCCATTTTTGATTGATTTTCTATATTTTTTTTGAAGAGTTGCTTCTCGATTGATTATGAAGAGCATTATAGATGCCAGCTTTTAATAAAATGTTGAGCGTTGAACTTGTAATTTGTAGAAATTCGTCCACACTTGGATAGCTAGAAAAGCTATTGAGCGTCAAGTATATAAGAACATATAGTTATTCAACAGTAAAACATTCAAAAACAGGATTTTATAGTATCTTGATATGTGCCTTTTATCTGCCTTAGGTTTAGCTCCTGCTTTCCTTTTTCTCACTCTTTTTTTTAACTTGAGTAGCAGGGAAGTGCAAAGAGAATGCAGGAAAGTTAGTCTTTGTGTTGTGTTCGTCTACTTCTGTGTTTATGAGTCTCGGGTTTTATTACCACGAAGTTAGTCTTTAATTGCTATATTTTTACTCTACTCTGCCCAGGGGGAAAGATGAAGTTGGTGGTTTACGTAAAGGTTTTAATTATTTTCGCTACTATTTTGATTGTTCTGGTATAAACGCTCAATAATTTCGAAAATATTTTTGGTAGAAATATATATTTTTATTGACTAGAGTTGTTTTTGTTCAATTGTTGGATATCAATAGGACTTCTGGTAATTAGCTTTTGCACAAAGTTGCAATATTGCAGAAATTAACATACGATACCGCTATAGTCGGTGACATGATAAAAAGCAAAACAAGTAGCCCAAAGTTGGATCTGAAAGGAGGGCAAACGTGGGTCCCACCTCAGTTTTCAAGCCGGGCCAAAGTGGGGTCCACTTGGGCAGCCCTCATGAGCTTCCATCATGGAACCCAAAATGGGTTTACTTGAGCAGCTCGCAAAGACCCTCCTCATGCGGCTCACAGAGGGCCTTTTATGGGCCCACACACATGCACCTCCCCTTTCTCCGTCCCGGCCCAAAGTGGGCCTACGTGGGAGCCCACAAAGGTCTCCCCGGAAAACTCATCGTGTTCGGGGTTATTTGATAATTTCTCTACGATGTGGGATATTGCATGGCATCACAAATGGAGCATACCTCACTTTTCCCTGTGCCCAGTGGGACATTTGTACCATTTTGATACATTTGATAAATATTAAAACGTCTAGACTTTTGGAAATAAGAAATTTTAAGTGGACGAAATGAAAAAAAAAAAAAAAAACGGTGCAGAGGGATACATAACCAACTTGAGGCGGATACAGACACCGAACTTTAGTGCAAATAACAACATTCCGATGATCGTGTTTGGAGTTTACCCTCGAATATATTACCCTGCGTAAAATATTCCACCCCACGTAAAAAAGCCATTTCTACATACCCGCTGAGTACTAAGTCAACAAAAAAAGTTTTGCAAACCTGAATTTTACTTTTCAGATGTAAAATCACAATTCTCGGTGATTTGGTACCAAAGTAAAACGATCTCCCATGTTGCATTTCCGAAACGTGCATCAAGTGTTCTCAATATCAACGGAAAGTCCAATTTTGGGAGTTGCACAGGTTGTCTAAGTTGGGCATGCCAACGCTTTGCCCTCTTGGAGTCCCTTATTTATTATAATCTGGCCCCTTAAATTCGAGGCGGGACCCAAGGAAGCATTGCATGGGCATCCAAAGTTGGGCATGCCCACGCAGTGTTTCCGTGGAGTCCACCTATGTGCCAACTCTGCCCCGTATAGCCGAGGCAGTATCCATGGGGGCATTGTACAGGCATCCCAACTTGGGCATGCGCACGTGGAGGCCACCTTTGCTACCTCTGCCCCCGCACAGCCTGGTTCTTAACCTGGCTGTGTTCTTACACAGACAGGGCAAGGAACACACACACGCGCTCCATGGGTTTATTCACAGCCTCCTATATACTGACAAAGCCTGGCAGATCGCCACGAGAAGCGGCCACCGAACATGAAAAAGTGGAGCGGCAGACAACGGATGAAAGGAGAGCCACGTGACTGGCTCCCCGCTGCGGCGAGACGCCGAAACACACTTCTCCCGAGCGAACAAGTGTGTTTCGGGTCCTCGCCGCTGCAGAAGCTGAGTGCTGACGTCCAGGTTCCCCGAGATATGTCTCTTTAATACTCTGTGCTGCCGGATCCTCGCGCTCCAAATCTGCGACTGGGCACTCTTTGGCTCCGTCGTCAAACTGCCAGGCTTTGTGAATATAGAGGAGGCTATGGTATATGCTTAATTGTCTGTATTTCACATAACAGATATTTATTACGAATTGTTGTTACTTATCGTAGCGTGAATTAGGGGTCAAAGTAATTATTTTCTGATATGAGTGGGCAAAGTATACAACACATTTTAAGTCTGCCACACGCAAGCATTTTAATATTTTACATTCTGCTTTAGAAACCTATACTTTAAGGACGACAATTTTTTTTCCGAATTACTTTGTTCTTGGTTTTTCCATTATCACCTCTAGCGTTGGTTCGACAGTAAAACCTAAGACCTACAGAAAAACACGCAGTTTTTCTAAACTATTTGTTTTTTATGTTTTGTTTTCTTCAAGGGTGCGTACAGTCGCGTCGAATAATTCTCAACTGTATGAAACTCTATTGGAGTGACTAATTCAGGTGCAGTTTAGCGTGTTCGACGTAAAGTAAACCCATTCGTGTACTGTTAGTTATTTTCAAACACATTATTTATACAGCTACGAAATGTTTTGTGACCTCGTGAAATTAGACAATTTGCTCAACAAGAGAACGATCCGTGGATTGAGGTTTCTGTATAAGTTTGGAAATGGTAGGATTGGATTCACCAGCTCTACTAACTCGCGTCCACCTGAGCGTTCCTCGTAGGTCTAGTTGACTTTACTCTTTGTTTTATCCTCCCGATCTATGTAACGTAGTACCCATGACATGCCTTCAATTGACGTATAGTCATTTAAAACACCATAGTGGGAATGTTATTCTATATATTTTTGACGAAGGCTGTAAACTTAGAAAGTATGTTGCTACCATCGTTTTGTCTTAACTTTTATTTTTTTATTGTGGCCGAGCAATAATACGGTCTGACATTGGTAAGGGCATCACTAAGGAGGCGCCACGTTGTTTATGGGTGACTTTATATAGATAAAATAAATAAATAAAGTTTTGTTGCGTTATGTTCAATGGAAGAGGAGTGGTTATGTTCTCAAGCAGCAGCGAAAACAACATGTTTCAATAGCACTTATAAAAAAAAAGAGAGAAAAAAGAAACGACATACCTTCGTCATTTTCCTGTCTTGAACTTAGACGAACTTTGGGCCAACATTCCACACCAGCATACATCAAGCAGAGCCAGAGGCATAATGTCCCGCGTAGTGTATTCATCGAAAACCTGTTGTAGCTCAAAATCTAATCCTTCGTCAGGACGAAGGAGTTGGATATAAAAAAAGACGACGTGTTTTGCGCGTTCTTTTGAGAAATATTGGCGGGCGATAAATTATCTTGCTTATGAGAGGAAAATGGTCACGCCTTTTTATCGCGCTTTATTTGTGACATCATGATGACATTTGGAAACTGGTTTGCAGGACAATGCATAGTGACTACCACAAACATATTGTATCGCGAAAAGTTTCCATCCTCTTTAGTTCCGGCTCCCATTCAATTCACGCGGATGTTGGAATTTTGTCAAGGTTATATTTTACGCTAAGCTTTTTTAACCTTTTTGCTAAACACGTGCAAGAAAAATGTTACTTTCTTTGACCAGCAATATATTGTACACTGTTTTCCTGGCAAACAAATATGTACATATGTATGTATTATGAGTATTACGAATCGCGTCAGTCTGTTTCCCCGACGTATTTAGCTAATCTGACGTCTTTCATGCTACCAAAGGATCACGTGTGCTTTTGAAAACCGCTTTAAGAAGAACTGAACCCTAAAAAATTGAGTTACAAGTTATCTGCGACTTTGGTTTTATACAATTGCAAATACATCACTGGAATTAGACGTAATTAGGTATACAGCAAATTTATTTTTAAAATACGCGTAGAAATTGTTGCAGGGCATGCGCAAAATCTCGCTGCCATCTGTTATTTGTCACAAGAGTCATATCGTAATCACTGGTCTCTCCAACGCAGCTTTAACTACTTTGGTACAGAAAACGTGTTATATTTAAACGTGCCTTCTACCGGCAAAAAAGAAATAACAGAACCAAAGATAAATAACAAATTAGATCACACACTAATCCCGAGGCTGCAAAAATATATGGACGGAATTTACAAACCTTGGGTCTTTATCACATCGGCGTTAGGTAAAGACACGATTGCCAGAACACGAGCGAGTTTCAAAAAGCAGTAATTGAACTCAGGTGCATAATCCTTCATCACTGTATGTAGTTGAAGTTTTCGTCGGTAGTGATAAAAAACGTTTCGGAGGATGGAAAAGTATTGAAAATGGGAGTAAATTGATTAATTTACGAACTTGTGATGACAGAAAAAAATTGTTCCCAACACTTCTAGACAATACGTTTTTAGTACACAAAATTGCCTTGTGCGTCGATGATTCAATAAATTGTCGCACATCGGTGGCGAACGGATTTGTTGAAAAGCGATGTAGTCGACTTTTAAATATAAGGCAAGGAAGAGAGGTTGCAAAACATACTAAAGTGACATATGAGTCCCAAAACCGTTTGATGGTCAGAAATGTAATTGTACATGGAGGTTTTGGAGAATATTTAACTCGTTTATAAATTATGTTATGGCAACGACGCGGCGGCTTTTTTTTTTTTTAATGCGCACCGCATTAAAAATTTGAATACGACCCGTCGCTTTGCGCTACAACGTTAGATCTGTTGACTTCGTAGTGATCGGTTTTGCAGCACTCGACCAAGGCGGTTATCTCAGACTCAGTAAGACAGAACATTCAAGCCCGTCAGGGTTAAATGTGACTGCATGGACGCGATCACAAAACAAGCGTTACCGAAAGGGCCGCTGCCTGCGTTTGTGGTGATTGAAACCATGCCGAGCATTCCGATTGGTTGTTCTCGTTGCTGAAGACATTTCGACATAGGAATAGCCCACCCCATGGCTGTAATTGGCAAATCGCGAAACAGGAACTTGCTTAAGTTATACTTGATCCAAGCACACTCTCTGAATGCTGGTGACTTTCTGATCCCGAAATGCTCTTACGGTTGCCCAGATTCAGCGTAGTAATATTCAGTTCGATGCCAAAGTCGAAACTTCATATTTTTGGGTTTTTCCTTTTTTTTTCTCCACCATATCAAAACGTGATGTCACCGGCGGTAAGCATGGCTCACGGCTGGCACTAAGGTATCGCTCGCGTCTTACAACCACAAAACAGGAGGTACGTGCGATATTAAGTCAAAAATTTGTATTTGTACAGATTTTTACCTTCGCCAACGTATTGAACTATGAGAAGAAACAGAAGCAACTTGTTTTTGAGGAAACCGTTCGCGCAACTTTGTACATCCGGTCACAGCTGGCTAGTCCTGTAAAAATAGCTGTTCATATACATCTCCTCCCTGCACAAGCAAGCAATTACGCTGCAAAGAAAGGTCAAAGAGACTCGTAATACACGTTTCGTCAAATTACCCAGACATCAAGGAGAGTGCCTGGAATGTGGTACAATTGGTCACGCTCGCCCTACCTGAGTGCACGCGCCATTTGTTTTATATTTGGTTGAGAAAAGGTAAAGTCGCAAACGCCAGCACATGTAATTATACTTGCAGCATGCTCCTTCGTGTCTGGATAATTTAGAAAAACGTCTACGGTCAATTCCAGAAAAGCGGTTCTGGTTCGTGCCATTTTCAGGGCTCGTGCATGTTGCGCGTGCTCTGCTCGACTTCTGAAGCGACGAACATGCACGTGGTGGGCTGTGAGCTGACAGCTGTGGGCTGTAATTTTCGTCGACATTGACATTATGTATACTGAACTCAGGCGCATATCCCTTCACCAATGTATTTAGTTGAATTTTTTGTCGGCTGTGAAAGCTAATTTTTCGGAGAAAGAAAAAGTATTAAAATACCTGTTTACACTGGGCGCCATATTTGAGGGCAATGTTTAAAGCGCATGCTCAGAAAGGGCTCAGATTAATAGGCTGCTAAGACCAGCATCCTGATGGTGCGGAATGCATGTTGCAAAAAAACTGCGAAAGTTTGCCGTCAGCACACGCTCAGCAGCAGCGCACACAGCTAGGGCCTCCAATTAGTGCAGGACCATTGATAGATTAACCAACCAATTAATCGATTATTGGATTAATCGCTATAAATTGTTTTAACTGGTTAATCGGTAAATTTTTAACGAACCAAAATAGTAAAAACAAAACGGTTTCACCGTGCAGATGTTGACGGGCACACCCGAATGATGGGCAAACTTTAAGTCAACATTTAGCCTAAAGTAAACTGTAGGGGCAAGATTTGTAACTCCCGAGAAATGCAGAAGGTTACACGTGTACTTCAACGCCGCTCGAGTGTCTGTTTATCACAGCAGAGACTAGTGTGAGCAATCAAAGGAGGTCGCTCTTGCCAGATTATACCAACAAAGTTCTTTGCCTTCGATGCAGCTGAAGTGTAATAATCTCTGTGTGGGAATGCCTTCGAACTGTTCTTAACTACACATCAAGGTTATTCCATAATAAAAATAGTACATTCCGCCCTTTAGGTTACCTTATGTTCAGCAAATGCATAAACAAAAATATTAACTTTGACTAAAAAAAATGTTATGCATGGAAATTAATGAGTCCGATTAATTGATTGATTGATTAAAGGGTGTCGATTAATCGAGTTAAACTTTTTAATCGACGCCCAGCCCTACCTCCAATGAATACTCCTTATAGAGTGGGATGAAACAGATTTATCGAAGTCAGAATGTGGGCAGAGCTTTTTTTGACGAAGATTGTGCAGGTCTAAACATTAAAAGAACTCCGCAACTCCCAAGCCAAGCATAATCAAAATGCAAGGAAAATAAGGAAACACACTATCGAATTTTTTAACTAAGAATAATTTCTTAAAGATGCATTGCCCAAACTATAAGATTAATCTATAAAGTGTTCGAATTCAATACACAAAAATTTCATCCAGAAAAAATTCGAGGCAATATTTTTTTTTTTAGAAATACTTATTTATGAGCGCAGAAATGAAAAGGAAGTATAATTCTGATATTTAGGTATACAAGCTTTTTCGTTTTAATTAGTTCTGGTTTTGCACAATCTCCACAAGAAAAAATTTACACGCCTCTCTCAACAACCTATATATTTCTTAGTGTTTTGCTATATATTGAAGCCTGTTTAACATTTCTCCGATAAAAAATAATATAAAGATATGTTAACTACCTTTCCGCGCGTAAACCGTTTGACAAACATAGGCATATTGAAGCAGATACAACGAATCCATAAGAATTAGCAATACCAGGCACAAACAGTAGTGTATTAAAGACATACCTAAGATCGTTTAAACGAACTTTGTTTAAACGATTCAATTCTCACCTCCGACAGACCGGCATTGCCACATGATCGGAACGAACACCAGCCTTAGCTGGCTGCGGCGACCCCGCTGGCCGAAGCTGTGTGGATGGCCACCCTACAAAAGAGTTTGACATATAATGTGTGCACTGAAGCCAACGTGAGGAAGAGATGTAACTGGAAATGTCAAAAAGTGGATGGATCAGGACTTTCCGCGATTTTATAAGTGCTCCTTTTTGGACGGGTGTTTGTTACATAGTGAGCACGATTCTGCGATAGCCACCCTTGAAACTGTTACAATTTCTAAAAGATACTTCCCAACTCGCGTATCTTCAGTAATCCTAGCACAGACGGTAATGTTTCTGGGGACGTTGGTCCTCTCGGCGCACGGCTCGCGCTAAAGCATTTTGACGTAGTTCACAGCCACTGCTACTGGAACGGGTCTGAAAAGATATGATATCGTTTAAAAAACCATGTTTGGTTATTATCATTAAAAAGAGTTTCATATTTCGTCTTGGGAACCCTCCTCAAACAATCGGTGTTATTTAAACTTAATTTCCGTGTTCACACACCACATCGTGTATTTGAAATCAGTTCTCGAATTTATACATTTGTAATATTCACCTACACCGATAATCTCTCTTACACAAATTGGCTTCGCATATTCTCGTTGATTTCTTTGATCGTTTTACTAATTTAAAAATATTTTCGGTTTTGTTTCAAGATGAATTTTACGAGAGATACTAACGTCATTTTCTACACAGTATAAGAATCCCCAGCTCTGTTGATGACATATTTATTTGGTTGATTGTCTATTTGTATTGTAAAGGCCTTAAAGGGGTACTCCGGAATTTTTTCATAGTTGTCGATTTGCCTGAAAATTTACTAAACACAGGAGCAAACATCGCGGAAATAGAAAACTAAATATTTGGCCAAAATAATCTTTTTTCGCGAAGTTGTCGAATTTACAATTTTGGTTCTCACCGTGTTTCTCAAAGTGAAAGGCTCTACTGGCAACAATACAAAAATGACGTCATAGGGTAGGCAGGGGTTCACTCTTTTGGACTGTAGACTTTGTTCCCCATTTATTACAAAATTTTCATGATGTCAACGGAGTGCTTGGAAGCTCGCTCCAGGTCCTTGGCAAGGAGCACGAAACAAATGCTCAACATAGTCCATTTTTAGACGGCCCGGTCGACCCGACCCGACCTGACGTCACGCCATTTAGAAGAGTGGGGATATTCCAATATTGGTTTTGGCGTCATTTCGATATGCTGATTTCAAAATAACAGAGAGAAGAGTAAAAGCACAGGCAAGCTGGTGAATTGCAGACATCACCAAACATGAGATACATAAAAAAGGAAAAAGAAGGACACGAAAAAAAGGACGGCGCACACTTTGAGACGTTGTTTGTGCCGTCCTCATTTTCGTGTTCTTTTTTCTTTTTCTTCCGGTGTTTCAGGTTTAGTTACGTTCACAATACCTATTTTGATTTTCGCGATACTAAACAGCATACCTGAAAGAGTAAGAGCCTGCGATTTCGTAATATAGTTAGTTGCACTTTTAAATAAAAAGGTTACAGTTGTTCTTTTAGGGTGTAACTTGCTTGTCCCTGGAGCTCATACAGAACTTTTTGCGTTTGTTTTTACGCGAAAACATGCTCTTTAAAACCGAGAATCGCCAGCGTTCCATCGAAATCTGAATGAGAACAACAAAAGTGACGGAGAGGCTAACTTTAACTAATAAAAACGCATTTCAAATAGGAAGCACTAGTATCTGTCTCCCTCGAGGAGGTAAAAGCAAGGCACAATTCCTTCCTCACCAGATTGAGGGTTTAAAATGTTGGTTGGTCCACCCTTTTAGTACCCTTTTGGCAGCCTTTGTTTTCAAAGTGTGGGGAAGCTGAAAACAAATCGCTGTAGTACCCCTTTAAGACGGTGCACGTAAAAAGTAGGGAGGTTATTAAAACATGCAAAGCAAACAAAATCAACACTCATGAGATACAAAACATACACTCTATACAAATAACAAAAATTGAGGCATGTATAACTTAGTAATACTACTAGCGTGCACACTACAAATATTCGCTGTGTTGTGCTTTTAATATCTACGTGTATATTGGTAATTGCGACCGTATTGTCGGCAGACAAGCAGACACGTGTATGCTAGTCTACAAGAGTAATTAACTACATAAAATAAATAGCGCGATCCCAGAATTAGAATATTATAGTTTAATCGTGTTCATTATTTGTTCTTGTTGGTATTTCGGCTATGATATTTGGTAACTGCTATTCTCCATTTCACAATACCTTCACGAACTGTGGAAATTAGGCTTTCCGCGACCCAGTAAGAGCGTCCGAGCGAGGCGTCTGACACCACGTCACGAGGGCGTTCGTGTTACCGCGCCCAATGCAAGGCCCGGACGAATCGGCTGTCGTCTGCTGCGAAACCAACCAACTTCGGATGAACGTTGACCACCGCAACACTGCCGTCCACTAGAGTAGCGAGCTCTTCGGGAACAGTTCATGAGAGAACCATACGCCCAATTTACCCTTGAATCTGTTGTGGGTACTAATGCGAGGGCGATCTTTTGAGCGGACGCGGTCAATTACATGGCTGCGATCGTTCAAACATCATTTAAAAGTCATGTTGTTCTTAGAACATCGTTTAGAAGTAATATGTCTTCGTCTTTTTTCCATGTCGTGTAGTGCTGCAGTGAGAAGAGTCTGACTGCCACACTACTAAAAGAAAAAGAACCCTAGAACTATTTTTTGACGCGGACGGCGCTGTTGCTTCGACGGTAACGAGGCCTCCGTGGATTCGACCATGGAGTGGTGTCACGTGCCTTGCTCCGACGATCTCATTGGGTCGCGGGGGTCACAGACTCCACAGTTCGCCAGCCAAACTACCGTAAAACGAAAGATAGTACTGTTTTTTTTGGAGACGGAGAGGTAATGGCTGGAGAGAACGTATTGTTTCGCTTGATTGTTTAGTAGCTTTACAGCATGGGGGTCCAATTTCGGTCACCGTGAGAGCAAGAACGGAATCTAATTTGCCTCTCACGAAGCGAGACCAGACACCGTTCGTAGACTGCTCGTCCGCTGCAAAGCGCCGTTAACCAACAAAAAAGAGAAACAAACAAACAAAGCAGGGTCGTACGTCGTCTGTTAACTGAAAGGAAAAAAATCTGATCGTATGCTACGAACCGAGCGTCGGTGAGCAGCGAGATTGAAAGCAGACTGAAATTGTGATGGCCAGCAAGTTTACTTTGAAAGCCATTAACAACGCGCGCTTCGTTCGGTGATCTCAGGGTGATCTTGACTACACACAAGCTGACATCGACCTGTAGATGAATGTGCGCTAATGACGAGCACAACAAGGGCCGCGACACCTCTCTCACAATTATAGGTTGGTGAGACGTTATCACCAATTATTGCCCGATTGTGAGCTTGTCAACAGGTAAAAAATGCCTCATTAGTTCATTTCGCACAATAGGCGGTGCTACGTGCACTTATCAGCAGAGAACGCTCTCGCTGTCATCTTGACCGATGTTGGGCCACAGGATGTTGAACCGAATTCTTGTTTGTTCGGAGAGGCTCTCAAGGCTACTGAACTTCAGTTCAGGTGTTTAAGCTCTGGTGAGGGGAAGGAGTTGTTCAACTCGATTAAAAGAATTGAAGTGTGAACATTTATTTCGTGCTAAAGAAAACGTGCTTACTTAATAGAATTTTTGTTTCACAGCAATCAGAACATTTTTTTTAATAAAACGGCTGACACAAGGGCGAGCTTCAGATATAGTTTTAGTCGTGGACGCAGGAAGGTTCTGGACGCTCCATAATTCCACCGGAGGGTGAAGCCGGCAGAGACTTGCAGTTTGGAGGGACAAGCCCCCAACGATGAACAACAACAAAACCAAAAGACGCTATTGGACGGAGAGGAGAGCTGATTTGGCGCCAACAGATTTTTCGGTCACATTTGGGAGCGGTCACATTTGGGAGCGTTCACACCGACTGCGCCTTCTACTTTCTTCACTTGGGGTATGCTCGCTTGACTAACTTGAGAAGGTACTTTGCCTCCTCTTTTTCCTACCTTCATTGTTTTAGTTTTAGTAGGGACCAGATCTGAAGTGTAAAGCAAGCGTCATAATATTAAGTGTTCAAATAAGGTTTCGTTTGTGAAATAAAATTTGTTATAACGTATATTAAGTGGTGGTATGCCAGATTTTTGGCCATAACTATGGCGATATAGCGTTTGCAAAATCCGGATCTTTCTAAATGTCGCGGAAAGATTACGTGGTGCCCTTTCGATCCAGCTGTTTTAGACATTTCCTTGCCGTTAACAAAGCGTATTATCCTGTCAATGACTCTGTACGCGCGATGTTCAAGTTGTTTACTTGCATTGTGCAACGATGAAAGTGAACATGAATTTCAAGAGCAATATGGTATTTGCTCGAAGATGTTTACTCTAGTATGCAAGCTCGTAGAAAGGTCGGAAGTGACCGGAACTGCGTACATCTAAGATAATGTTAAATACAATTATGTGTTTATGGGCTGGATTTTGTATGGAAAATGTAAAGCTCGAGTTTAACGAAAAACGCAGACCAAAGGAACATAAGACATGTAGAGCATCCATAGCATATAAGAGACATACGTAGTCACAATAATTTATCACCAAATATAACTAATCACAATTAATAGCAACCAGCGAGATTCACCAAGGGGCTCAGCGAGAATCGACCCCTGGATCATGAGATGCATGGTCCTTTTCTTTTTGGTCAGCGCCACAAGGAGATATTCTTTCTTTTATTGCAATAATAAAACCGTAATCAGTAAAAACACATCAAAACACTCTCGAAGTTTTTTGCAAAGCAAATTAAAAGTCTCCTATATAATTAAGTGGTTTACAAAAGTTGAGCCATTTGGGTTTGTAATTCGGGCTAAAGAAAAAACACTTTCCACCTGCTTAACGAGGCTGAAAAAAAAATAATAATGCTGTACTTCCTTCGGATTAGGGTCAGCATGACGAACAGCCATGCGCGGCTTCGAGATGCTACACAAGCTCAATAACATAAACGTGTCGTACAGAACACCGTCATTATTACTCATATGTAAAAACTGCTTGCCGGATTGGTTAAACCGCATGCCCGATTGGATAATGCACAGCTTTTTCTTTAGCATGCCCTAAAGCATACCCCCCAGAATAATGTATTCCAGCAAAATATAAATGCATGTTAAACAGTCTAGATTTTCATGGCACATCAATACCTTGGTTTAAAGCCACACTTTAACAAGGAACGCACTCTAATGCAATTAAAAGAAAAACAAAGATTTTACTTAATGGGGTATACACATGTAATAAAGTAGAAAGTTGGGCTAGTTGGTTTTGGTTATACATAATGACAAATACACAGCGCAAAAGGACAAAAAGGGAAGAGACACACCGGATATTTTATTCTATTAAAATATCTAGTTGCGAGTCAGCGCTCTGTTCTATCCGGTGTGTCTCTTCCCTTTTTGTTCTTTCGCGCTGTGTATTTGTCATTATGTATAAGGTATACACATACTTTTTACTCACCTGAGTACGTCCTCGCCATCCCTAAAAGCTACACTTTTATACATGGAAGGGAACATTGAAAATAAACTAATCAACAAATCGCATTTAAGCGTTTTTTGTGATAACATACTATATTAAAAAAAAAACGGGCAGACAAAAACAAAACTGCGTCAACCCCATCCTTATGATATCCTACTAATATTTTTTTCTGTTTGCCGCCATGGGACGAAATCTTAAAAGAACGTTGGTTGATGAGGTGTCACTGTTGTTCTATTAAAAAGATGCTCTTGCTCTCGCAGAAAAAAAAAGTGGAATTTACTGCTTTTTAAACAAATGCGAGAGACGAAATACACGCTGGAAGGGGAAGACAACATTTACTCGCGTATAATGTATGACCTGCGGCACGTACGAAAGCTTCGCAAACAAAAAAATGTTAAGGAATATCACTCTAGCGATAATTCACAGTTCACACAGCTTCCTGCAGGAAGCTGCGTACGTTGGCGGCGATTCCCGACCAATCTGGTTTGTTTACGCCGTTACAGCCTAGCAAAACATTGAGGTAAGTGCAGGGCGCTCGGTCCCCGTACGCCCCTTGAAAATTGGAAGGAGTTCTGGCACCCGCTCCGTGCCTAACAAATCCGAGGTCATTTACGCTGCCGCTTAACGCGTGCCACAGCGGCAGCAGCTCGGCGCTCGGGTAATTCGCTGGTATTGTGACGTCGTTGTCATTTCTATAGCCAACCGGCAACGGCCAGGCGGCGCCAGCAGCGTGAGAGCGCACGGTTATACCCTGTCTCGTTGCAACTTGGCAAAGGGTGAACGATAAGCCCCACATTGCCTGCCGAAGGCCTCGAAATGCGCGACGTGTACGAGCGTAACGCACACATATTTGAGCATGAAGCAGCCAAAAGCCAGATACTTGTCCGGAGTTGAGGCGCGCTCCGGTGATACGCAGTCACGTTCCGATTGGCCCGCCAGGGCCGTAGCTTTTGCTGTGCTGGCACGTTACGCGATCACGGCTTGCTGGCCTACCCAGTATTTCTTGCTTCAGACACTAGGCTAAGAGGCGCCACCAGAGTAAAAGCTCACGTTTGAACAATGCAGCCGCCACTCCCAGGTGTACCCAATATTTTTTGTTTCAGTCGCTAGATGGCGCCAAACCAAACAGCATTGCAGGTTGCCTATGCCGCCTTCTACGCACGATCAGGATAATTTTCACGGCATTTTCTCGATTCTGCTAAAAATAGTGGATTTACGGGCTAGTTGGTCGTTAACATGCATGGTAAAAGAGTAACGCCCTCCTCCCCCCCCCCCCCTCCCCCCCCCCCTTTTCCTCAGAGGGAAAAAAAAAAAAAAAGACGGAACGCAGAAGTAGAATACGAAACGTACATTCAAACAAAAGTGCTCCCGTGACTCATCCGCACTCTTTAGATAAACAGCCTCTTCCGCGCACCGTAACTGGCAGTCGCGTTATTCGTGCCGGCTACAGACTCCACGAGGTCTAGACTTTGTCTCATCTTACGGTGGGCTAAAGACCAAAGCCACGGGCCGCCAGGTCCAATCACGTTTCGCGCTAAACTGACATTTTTAACGTTGATTAGGGCTGGACGAATAATGCTCCGAATAAAAAAAGCGCTGCATCATTTCTATAGCTTCGACACTGCAAAGAGCCTGGATGTCGTGGCTTTGGCGATGTAAAATTGAAGAGTCACTAAGCGCTAATCAATTCGAACCACTCTCTGCCCATACCCATTAGTGATCCTAGACGCAGGCACCGACACGTGCATTGAAGCGAAATACCGCGCAATTTCTAAGTGGCTTGCGATTGGATCTGATGGTCCGTAGCTTTTGCCTTCAGTCCATTCTATGGTGGGACCAGGTATAGCCATACAGCGTGATCGTCGTCTGTTCGCATGGACGCGCGCATGTGCCGGCGCAGCGGGGTGTCGACTTAATACCACATAAAAGGCCTGCGCATGACGCCATGACGTGATTGTTAGTGAATCCCAGACCCGCCCACAGCGGCGACCACGCTGAAGCCCGACAACAGACGCCTCAAAGGGACAGACGGGCCCGTCTCGAAATCGCGGCGGCTAGCGCCGCACTCGTTGTGAGATGGTCCTCGACGTTCCGGCGGCGACGCGGACGCAAGCAAGGCGGCGCCGCGTGAATCAAATAGTGGACGAACAGTGACGTCATGTACAGGCCTTGTCTACAAGGTGGAATTGATCGACTACAACCAATACCACATAAAGGTCAAGGCCTGCGCATGACGTCATTGTTAGTGCATCCCCGCCACGCCCCAGGCGGTAAGCCCCAAGGCTTGGCGACATGCAAGAAGACGCTAGACACAACTAAGGCTTGGCGAGATGCTAGACGCAATTTAGGTGCAGTATGTGGAGATAGCAACCCGGCTAGGCCCCGCCTTCTGCTTATAAGGTGCTTTCATCTCTCAATGGCTGGAGAGATGATTGACGTGTCAAAAGTTGCTTTTAAATTTTTACCTCCATATCCGTAATAGTGTTTTAATCGACTATTCTTTATGTTTCCGAAACAAGTGTTCTAGATAAAGTCATTATTATTTTAAAAAGATATCCTGAGATCGCCTTTCCGCTTCGGTTTCGAACGATAACAAACATGGCTGCTGGCGTATGCGGAGCGCTGAACGAGCGTAACTCATTGAGCTCGTGAAATTTATGAGTGAGGGTCGTTTTGAGTCCACAGAGGTGTTTAGAGCAAGATGTCAACAACCGACTTATTTTGCAGCAAACAACAGCCGCAAGTACGCGCCTTTGGAAGCGCTGTATGGATGCTTGTTTTCGTAGCGGGACTGGCCTAAGCCTAGCCTCCCACATTAACTACCGGGTGTGTCAAGTAGCGGCCAGGCTCTTTCAATCAACCGCGAAATTCGGTTTCTTAACGTATCGCGCTACCATTTTCTGCAGCGTTTCCCACAGGTGGTGCATGCTCTCTATAAATTTTGCAAAGATCGACCTTACCTTAGTAAAAAGTAAAGAAAAAAAAAGGCTTCGCTCCTATGGAAACGCAATGAAGCCACCGGTTCTCAAACAATAGGGCGCTTTATTGATTGAAGAACGGTGACTTCGCTGGGTTTCCACAGGAGTTAAGACTTTTTCTTTCTTTACTTTTTCCTCGGGTAAGTTTGCTCTTTGTAAAATTTATAGAAAACATGCACCACCTTTGGACAACGCTGCACAAAATCGTAGCGCGATAGCCTAAGATGATGTAACGCTAGAACGCCGTCTTCTTGGTCGAGTCTTGCGAGCGAAGTAAACGTCTTTAGACGGGGGCGGAATAGCAGACGGGCGAAGACGAAAACGGACGCCGACGGGCAGAGTTTATGTCCGCTTTCTTCGGGTATGGTGCTTGCCTAAAAAAGTGGTCCCTAGATTTCCGCCTGATGATGTCATGGAAGTGTCCTGCTGTCGCCGGTTGCAACCCTGGCGGCGTCCCAACAGCTGTGATGGATATGGCAGACGCCCGTTTTGTTGCAGGTCTCTCTTCAGTGTGACAGTTCACGGTAGCTTCAGCAGCCAGAAGTTTGGACGCCGCAACAAGTGCAACACTCGCATTCGCTCGTGCCTTTCTCCAGCATTTCTACTGCCCACCGCCATGATCGCGACCTCCGACAATGAGATGCGCTCCAGGCGCCATACTTCAGGCATGGCAAACGACGATAGACGGTGGTGAAATATCAGACGATGCCGGAGGCTGCCGCGCGTCTGCTCGCACAACTTGCAGGTGTTGTCAGACGCCGTACTAGACGCGCAGGATTTCGGGAAGGAAAGACACTAGGCTTGTTAGCGTGTTCGGCCGAGCAGCCAAGCCAATCAATAGGAGTTTAGCCGGGCAACTGATTTGTGGGCAGGGCTTACAGCGGGCCGTGACTTCCAACTGAACTGAGTCTAACAGCATAAATATTTCGCGAAATTTCGAACGCGACAGCGTTAAGGAGCTCGGGCAGCAAAAATGCCAGCTCCCGTGGCGGGAAAATCTTGATGGTCGATACGGTCATGATGTCACAGCCGCATTACCTCGCGCTGGAATTTCTAAACAATCCACAATACTCACATGAAACGTGACGTCTTGCGTGGAATGAAAGTGGCTAAAACTTGACATGTAATGCGAATTAAAAGTGGACGCATGTCTCAAGTAGTTTCACTTTAAAAAGTAATTCGTTTGCTTCAAAAGAAAACAAATATATAGCATTTTAGGCTGAATTCCAACCCACGACCCTTCGGTTGCAAGCCAGACACGCTACTGACTAAGCCAATTGTTCTTTTTTTTTTTTCGTTATTGCCTGGTTAGACAAATTTTCACAATAAAAACAAAAAGGAAAGGCTAAAACACTTTAGCCACACATGGGCCGTGGCGGTTTGCTAAAATCTTTTTTAAAATGGCCCAATCATCCAACAGTGGTAACCAATCTGGAGGTTCGACGATGGCACGGTAAACTTCTCTTACATACACAATATTTTCAATAAATTTTTAACGCACAGTGCGGACATTTACGTCTGAGTGCCGTAAACTCATTCTCGTTTTCCACATACTGTGGAGACTCAATAGCATTATCATATCATACGAAATTTTGT
This sequence comes from Ixodes scapularis, assembly GCF_016920785.2. NCBI lineage: Eukaryota > Metazoa > Arthropoda > Arachnida > Ixodida > Ixodidae > Ixodes > Ixodes scapularis. The sequence continues at coordinate 53,099,500 of NW_024609837.1, forward strand.
CTTCATTTTTCACAGCCAAATAACGAATACCGCGTCGGTTGACAGGTAAATCTGTTTTGGGGGTACGCTGAAGGATGTCCCAATGGAACACAGCGTCCCAACATTCGATAAACCCGTGTTCTACGGTTTCGGCTCCTTTACATAATAAAAAATTTGTGGTCCAAGGGACGAAAAAAACTTTTTTTCCTCCAGCCAAGTTTTCACCGGAAGAAAGCCACAATTGAAAGAAAAAGGTTTTAACGCTTGGCTTGACCGGCGTTCTTTTCACTCTTTTTAGTACGTCTAAACGACTGCCGCCACAGTATAATGATCAATGCAATGGTATAGAAAACAAAATATTGATTAAATCTTTATACAACTTTTTCTTTGAAACTGTAGCCAAATATCCCATAGAAAAACGAACTTAGAACATGCGGAAAGACAATGAAACTTCTCTCATGTACCTGAGCCTATTACAACACCAGATGACACAACAAATTCAGGCAGAAAACTTTGGGGGCGAGCTTGAATTACAGTGCAGAAAAAAGGTCGTTTTGATCGCCAGTAAACATAAATCTAGAAACAATTTGCCTTGTAAATAAATGAGATAGCCCTAGTCCGCCACTTCGCCCTGAACGAAAAAAATGTGTGTGGGCACAGCGCTCGCAATTCGAGTTCCATATGAAAACAGCAAAAACTCTGAGGAATGTCTGCACATTGGCGCAAGACAAATAGAGCACCTGTAAGACAAACCAAACCTTCGATATAAAAAAAAAAACGTTACACACAGTGGAACACGCGAGAAAAGACAAATTATTTTCCCTCCACCCTTCCGCCTTTGTTCTAACGTGTCTCTCCATTCCAGTATGAAGTAGTGTCACGATAATGCGCTAACGGCATACCTAGATACTTGGTGGGTAAACTTTCCCACCTAACATTCATAAAAACATCTGGTTTACTATCCCAATCACCGTGCCAAAACCCTACCGTTTTGTCCCAATTAATGACACTCCCGGTTTTCACGGGAAAGCAAGAGCCAACATTGAAAATTTCGCGAGTACTTTCTTGATTCGCGCAAAAAACCGCCAGATCGTCCGCATATGACGGGACTTTTACTTCACTCGTGTTTAGCTTAAAACCACGTATGTTATCGTTCCGAAGAAGTCTCAAACAGAACGGTTCTAAAAAAAAATAGAAAAAAGCAAAGGCGAAAGTGGACAACCTTGCATAACTGAACAACGTATCTCAATGTTTTCTGTAACGGTCTTATTTAAAACCAAACTTGTAGTGCAATTTTTATAAGCCAATATTAAAACCTTATAAAAGAATGGACCCTACATTGGCTTGTTTCAATATACGAAAAAGTATTCGGTGCGAAACACGATCGTACGTTTTCTCAAAGTCGAGTTCCAACATTGCAACTCGGCCTTGAAAGACGTCGCAGCATTCTAAAAAAGCTTTTAGCTACATGTATATTCGTGCAAATCGTAGGGCCTTTTATGCCGGACGTCTGATGCGGTCCTACGAGTACTTTAATAACTCTTTGTAATCTCTTTGCTAAAATCTTCATGTAAATTTTATAATCAACGTTTGTTAAAGCAATCGGCCAGTAATATCCCACAGACTAGAGTTTCACCGAATCATCGTACTTAGGGATAAGCACAGTGTGCGTCCTAAGAAAAGATAAGGGCAACATCTGCTTCTCATATGCCTCGGTCAGTAACTCATACAGCACAGGCGCCACCTAATTCTTAGAAGATTTATAAAATCAGCACCAAGGCCGTCCGGTCCTGGCGTATTTCCACTCGTCAGCTCATCGATGGCCGCTTCGACTTCCCGCACGGTGATAGGCACCTCTAGGCTATCGCACACCTGCTGTTCTAGCTGGGGCATCAAAAACAGAAATTCCTCCTCGAACCCGTCGTCTACTGACGCGATACGCCCAAACAGATTTCGATAATGGTCCACAAAAGCCCTTTCAATAAGCGTCTTGTCACGAGTCACCGTAGTTCCGTAACAGATTTCCCTGATATCGTTACGTTGCGCATACCTATCTCGTCGCTTAGTGCGCGCTTCGTCGGAGCTTCACCCATCCACAGCTTGTCGCTTCGCGCCCTTACTATCGCTCCTCTGTATTTCTCGACATCGATCAGTTCTAGTTTGCTTTTACATTATTTTATTTCGCGCATGAATTCACTGGGATTCACGCTTTCTAGTGTTACAAAACAGTTTAACTAACGCCGTAAAACATCCTCTTCTGTCTTTTTCTGATAGTTAAGTGCGGTGCTTCTCTCGATTGCCAGCCGTCTTTACTTCTTCTTTAAAAAGATACAAACGCACAGCCCACAGTGTATGATCGTTAGTGTATAAATCTTTAAAACGTTTGCTCACACTTGCTCTAAAATGCTGATCTTTAAGAATACTACTGTTGAGCTTCCATAGTGCCCAGACTCATTTTGGTGATTTTGCCTTATTGCTAAGAGTAAACATGACTAACGCATGATCACTGAAAGACACGTGCTTAACAAAGTAATCGCTACAAAGAGGTAAAAGGTCGAGCGAGACGTATACCCTATCCAATCTCGCATGACTCCGGCCTTGAAAATGCGTAAACTGTACATTTCTCTGATTCATACAGGCCGCGACATACTCTAAGAAATGCCCCGAAACAAGGTCATCCAGAGAAAAGGAACTTGAGTCTCGAACAGGAGCATGACTCGGTCAATATTGGGAACTACAAACGCAGTTAAAATCAAAAAGAAAAATATGTACTCGCTCGCAATCGAGATACACTTTCAGACTTTCCAAAACAAATCTTAACGGTCACCTTCGCGGTTCGGCGCGTAGACACAGAAAACGCGCCAATCAGCGTTAGAAAAAAAAAGTCGAAATAAACAAATCGACCGGAATCTAAAATGCACCTACATGTATTTTTATTCTGAACATAAAGGGGGAAATTAGTAATGCTCGGCGTGTAGCCGCACTCTTGTTACTACGTGGTTTTTGAGCTGAAATGGAGTATTGTCGTTAATTAGGAGAAATAATGTATCTGGACTGGCTCGTTAGTGTTAGTGAATGATTAAAAATACATCAGTAACATTTCATCTCGAACATAAAAAAAAATGCAGGGAGTTCGAGCTTGCAGTAAAAACGTATTTATTAGAAATATTTAAAGAGTGTCACGGACGTAAGAACCCCGTGCAACCAAAACCCCTGCAATCGAAGTGCCCCGGGCTATTGTGAGACTCGTTTTTAGCAGTAATCGGGAACTGGAGCTTCGGTAGTTGTTGTAGTTGTCGCTGGAGGTTCTTCTGGAGACGGAGGTTCTTCTGGAGGCGGAGGTCCTGGTGGAAGCGGGGGTCCAGGCGGAGGCGGTGTTGGTGGGATCACTTCCGGAACGTCTGGCTCTCCGGGACGAGTGGGCGGTATTTCTGGCGGGACTGGCGGTTCGGGGCCACTCGGGGGTGCGGGTGGTTGAGCTGAAATAGTTCAGTCTTATGAGAATGAAATGAGAAGGCGTTCGGGAGGACTCCTCTTTCTGGCACGACTAAACCGCGGCGTAAAAATTAACTGGTACGTCTAACGTAGGGAGCGGAAGATGAAATTCATCTAAAACAACAAAATGGGCTCGAAAAACGGAAAGTCTTAATTTTGTTTATTATTATGGTAATTACAAATTTAAAATAATCTAAATTTTAACAGATTAAAAAAAAAAAATCTCAGTGTGTGTTCAATTGTGTTTACGTCTCATGCTGGTTGATTCGTTCTTCGGCATTCTCATTGGTTAATGTCGCTATCTGATTGCCTGAATAGCGATAATACGATTTTCTGAAGTCGCCACCCCCTACATTTATTAAGTTGTCTGTGACCACAAAAAGGGTAGTTTGAGGATTTAGTAACCGTCTTCTTCTTCATTAAAAAATAGTCTCCCAGATGGGTTGTTAAAGGGACGCGAAAACGAAATTGAAGCGCCTATTTATTTGCCTAAATATGACCTATTGAATTCAAAGACCTCGGAAACACCTGTCGTTAGTTGGAGAATTCGGAAAAAAAATATTTTAAAAGGAATAAAACGAGTTACAAATTGCACCTAACGGATGAACCTGAAGCTTGGTCGGAGTGCCCTGTCGTCAATGGACCCGTGACAGCAGCGCTGCGCCGCGGCAGTACGTCGTACTTTTGTATACGAATAAAGACGTTACACGGGCGCTAGAGATTGACGTATAAGGCTACTGTTGAGTAGGCCAAGCTGGATTACGTCGGCAAGCTTCGTAGAGCCGTTCCCGTGTTGACGAAGTGGATGGCCAAACGGCCGTCCCCTTCGAAAAAAAAAAAAAAAGTCTGCTTCGTTGAACTGGTTAAATGATCACAATCATTCTGTGCGTTTACCCTCTAAGGAATGACTCCGCGTCTTTTTACTCGCGAAACACTTAAAGAGCCAATCTCTGCGATCTAGGAAATCAGCTCAGAGAATTATGAGGCGGAACATGCGTTTAGACCTAAAATGAATTGCTTCGGATTGAGAAATCGGATTGAGAAATCCCGTGGTCGTGACGTGCTTGAGCACCAGATGCAATGGCCCCAAGCTTCCACCGTGCTTTTAAGCACACAATAAAACTTGTCATTCTCAAGTGATCATAAGTGCCGTCGTGACACTCATTGGGCACGAACGCGAATCCAAATAATAGTTGACGCATTGATTGTTGACGAGCGTATACGTCCGAGTGACGCAGGGCTCGCGTCAAATGCGTGAACTGGGTTCGGCTGACGTGTTTGGACAACGCGGATGCATTACAATGAAAAAGCGGAGAGCTTTCGAAAGAAAGAAGGCAGGCTTCTAACTTTCTACTCTCGTGTAACAGTTCTCTTTTGGGTCACTATCGGACATGCGATTAGAAAAACCCCAATTTAAATTTATTTATCACGCCCAAAATTAATTTTATGGTCCCTTTGAAGGGACCGGAGCCGAAGCGCCGATTTTCGACAATCTTCAATTTGGCTGGAAATTCGCAGATTGCACTAATAGCCCTTTCTCAACTGATATTTTTTTTTATAAAAATAGTTTGTTTTTCTGTGAGTTATTGATTTTTCAAATTACGCCGGCCACGAGAGTTCTGGAGGCGACATTCTACTGGCAAAAATGAAAAATCCTTACTTTCAATACCCGTATACGTCACCGGCGGGAAGGCGGAGAAGCGACCCGGGAAGGAAAGGACAGTCAGGAAAAAAAACGTCCAGAAGCAAAAGTGTACCACATCTTTTATGTCGAGTAAAGTCACTTCACCGCACATAAAAAGAAACTTTATTAAAGATGCTTTCGTAATTCGCATCGACAGCATCATATCGACTGATCACAAAAAAAATTAAGATAAATACCTTTCTCGAGCCCTGAAGAATGTGGGAACAATGCCCATTCTATTGTTAATGTTTATTTCAAACCGAAGCTTGTCGTTTAATTCGCCAATGACTATGTTTTGCGAAATCCCTTGGTGTAATTAGCATGCATGTAGGCGCTCCTTTGAGCTATATCATGCTTTCGAAATGCAGAAAGTTTTGAGGATGTGCTTCTGAGCTTCCGTTTTGAAGAAGTGCTTCTGTGTTTCCGTGAGAGGATCTTTTAATTTTATTTGGCTATTGCCACACTTGTGGGGCTGGCCTCGGCTCCGGCGAGACTTCGCAGATTCGTATTTGTTGACATGCAAATTTATGACTCTATTTTTGTTTTCTACTGACAAGATGTATATGGCAGTGTTCACGGTCGAAACTGGATCGAAAATCTAATAGCTTAAAACATGAGACAACTAATGTTTACTCGTCAGAATCCAGAATATAATAAGAACATAATTTGTTTTCGAAAGAACGTTTTTCAGTTTGCAGAGGGAAAGCAAAGGCAAACTTTGTTCATTCAAATGCACTTAAAAGTTTTTAGTTTGAGCTAAGTTTGAATTTATTGTTAATCTCAAGGTGATTAAAATACATTAAGTAAGCCGCATTTAGAAACTTGCCGAACTTTCCCAAAACATAAAAGGGACACAGTTGAACACTAAATTCACCTTAAAACTTTTTTTTGAACTTCGTTATGCACAATAATTTTTTGAGTGTCACAAAAGAATCCTGGTGCAGTATCTTGAAAAGTAACGATGTAACGAGTGTCAATAATGCGATTCCAGACAGGTGACAAAAAGGAAATCGTGTCCCTTTCATGATTTTTGGCAAAGTTTTGAAAGTTTTTAAGTGAAATATGGCTAAAATATTAGAATGTCCTTGACATCACCGGAAAGCTCAATCATCTTTTTTTAATACAAATTTATTATGATAGGTTCACAATATATTAAGCAAATAACTTGAAAAAAAAATCCCTCAAATTTGTCGTTTGCATTTCTTTTGTGTTTCAAGAATGCTCCCAAAAGATTATTTTTTGGTTAAAATTAAAAATTCGACTTCAAAACCGTGCTTGAATTGAGATAAAAACACACATATACGACAGATACATTCACAGGAACAAATACAGGTTTATTTTTTTTCTTTAGCTTGTCTCTGATCGCAATATTGTTTGACCTAGTATAATGATCATGGCAAGTCAAAATTGACTCGGTGCAATCTGACGTGTCAGTTACCCCCCTGGAGCTCTAGAAACGTCAAACTTCGCATTGGAGTAAAAGTTAGCACAGCGCCAATTGGGCTTTGGTGATAAAAGCTCTGCATCATCCTGCAAGCGTCCAATAGGTGCGCTCCGCAAACCTCGGCCCCAACTTCGTGTTTTAAGACTCCATGGGGCCTGTGGTCATATCGAAAAGGTGTAGCGACGGTTTTTTTTGCGTTGTGCATTAGAAAGTGCTATGACTTGTGTCGTGAAGGTAGATAGGTTATGATTACTCCAGCACAAAATATACTTAAACAAACGAAAATAAATCTTCCAAAATATGCTGAAGGGTGGATTATAATTTATATCAAATAGACAGAAATAAAGATATTTCGGTGGCCAAATGTTTAAGTTCAAATCTATACTACAATGATCTCATCAATTAAGCATCATGTGCAAAAATAAATGGTTGACTCACGTGGAATAGGGGGGTTTGGGTAGTCGTCATCAGTATTCTTGCACTTCCTAAATATAATTATATAAGAAACAATATTCAATACATATAGGTCTTAACAAAATGTATAACAGGCTTTTTGAAAAAAAAAAAGTCAAATTTTAAAAGAAAAGTTAAAAAAACTCTGAGCGAGTGTGTTCTGTTCGTTTTTTTATGACATCGTTTGTTCTTTATTAAATAAAAAAATTGTACTGGTGCGCACAAAAGCTATGTATATACAATATATCCCACCCGCCATTAACCCGCGACATATGTAACATTCTGTCTGAACGACGTACGACATCCCAAGAACGATGATAAAATTATTTACGCATGGATACGGAACGTTTAGATAATGCACTCCCAGTGTGTCCGGATAATTTGGACTTTACCGAGCTAAGGCAGCTATTCAGCTTGCTTTGATCACTTAAAGGGATACTTCGACAAAATTTGAAATATTCCTGTCGTGTTCAGAAATAGGCTGAATATGATCCATAATATCCTTAAATGAAAATCGCACGTTTCTATTTTGAGCCTGATGGCTGTACTTTTTGTTATAAACGGCCCACTCGGGCAAGCGGTCGGAGAACAGCCAGCGGAGAGCACATGACATCCGGCGCAATCGTGGCGTAGTTTGTCTCGAGATGAGCAAAGCTGCGGCGAGGCTGACGTTGTCAGGTTGCCCTAGCCCTTCCAGCCACCGAAGCGGACGAAGCACGCCAGCGCTCGGGCCACCACAACTAACCGCAAAGATGTTTTTGTGTGAATTTTGTGTGATGGGTTAATCTTCTATAACTTTGTAGAGAGAGAACGCACAAAAGAGAGCTCCGTTGAGTGGGGAGTTCCTCCCTTGCCTCTTCTCTAGTGCTGGGCATAGAGCTGACGGTCTGACGTACGGTTCAAAGCATGTATAGTTCTAGGCAAGACAGTTAACATCAGTACCTGTCAAGGTTCCTAGACGGGCATTACAAACGAGGCTTTAGCAACATTCACCAGGTGCTCCTTGCTAATTGTTCAATTTGTTTTAAAATTCCCTTGCGTGTCTTTATTATCAAGATATTGGTGTGTCCGATGTGGTACTGCTCCTTTGAACACATATAGACAAAAAAATAAGCGCCGAAATTTCGTTGTAGTATCCCTTTAAAGTACGTTGATACCTTCTAGAATTTTTTAAGTAATATTTATGAGATCAGGAGCACGTAGAAAAGGTTATACTGTTTACATTCTGACATCAGACATCAGAACATCGACTAAAGCTGTTGCAGGTGTCACCTTTTTGGCTTTACCCAATTGTGAATGGTTAAAGATGTTGCTGCACCTATGCACGTATCGTCACACAACAGTCAACGTACAGCTCGTGCTACAGTCATTTTGGAAAATAATCATAAATATACAGTGCTTTTCTTGGGCGTTAGATATTTGTTTTAAAAGAGCAGTGAAAGCTACACTAATCTGGTGTGTTCAGGTGAGTTATACGCCAAGGGGGACATAATCTAGGGAGGAATCGTCATGACAAGTGAAAAGATAAACTAAAAAGTGTTAATACATTTTTTATTTAGTGAAAATAAAAAGGTGATTCGAAGTAGAAACTTGTAGCGCCTCATAGAGCCTCTAAATTAGTTATTATAGAGATATTTGGATCACGTGTGTCCCATAAAGCGGCAGTGTTCAGATACAAAAGTCAAAGAAGGAGGGTTTACGAACGTAAACTGCCGACTTCGGAACCCGAAGTCGCGGCCTCGTGCTTATGAGTTCACACGCCACCCCCTCCCCCCTTCCACCATGTAACGCGTACCGTCAAACTGGTCTTATGACAGGTAGTGTGCCTGCAATCACGATTCTCACGTTGACAGGTTGGTAACTGTGTCTGTTTTGTGAATGCTCCGGTGGATGTTAAAAATTTGCAATGCCCCTGTCCTAGAGTGAAAGGGCAGACCCGCATGGCAATGACCCATGAGAAAGAGAAGTTTCCACGTTGGAAAAGTGGAAACATTTAGGAAAAGTGGAAGACTTTCTCGCCACCTTCGAAAAGTGATGACGCCGTGGGATGGGTCGCAGATACGAACCGCTTGAGGACACCTCATCATGCCTGTCGGAAGCTGCAGTGCTCGCGTCGAAATTGACGGCGAGACGTGCCCTGTGAAGTTCGTTGTTCTACAAGACTGTTCCATAGACATCCTTATGGGCATGTACTTTCCGTGTGAATACGGCGCCGTCATCGACATTGGAGGGAACAGATAGACTTTGCGGACACCTTTTCGGCCTCCAAAGAAACCCCAAACAACGTCAGTCGCAGTCCGAGTAGCTGCCGAGCCCGTAAACCTGCCGTCGCAATCACGTGTTGTTGTACCCGTCGTAACCGATGCAGCTACCTGCGGCGAAGGTTTTCTCTAAGGCAACATTCAATTGCTCCCGAGGAGACGTCGCAAGAGGAGTAGCTGAACTTCAGGATGGGCTTATACCATGGTCCTCGTGACGAACTTTCGAGAAGAAACGCACCACGTCATGAATGGTGCCTCTGTCAGCCACGTGAAGGAATTCCATAACTCCGCCGAAATCGCCGCGATTACTGAAGAGTCCCCGACACTTCAGCAAGACAGTACGTCACCAGCGCAGCTCGATATCGACCCCTAGCTTCCAGGCCCCAAAACAACCGCAGCTGATTAACCTCCTCGCAAAATACAGAGACTGCTTTGCGACGTAGTCGAAGGTGCGCCAAACCACCGTTGCGAAGCACCGCACAGTTACGGAGGGCGACACGCTCCCTGTGCATCCATCGCTGTACAAAGTTTCCGTAAGAGAAAGTTAGGTAATCCAGGAGCAAGTTCAAAGGATGCTGAACGACGATACAATCCAGCCTTCAAGCAGTGTGTGGGCCTTTCCAGTCGTACTGGTTAAAAAGAAGGATGGAACGCTTAGGTTCTGCGTGGACTACCAGCAGCTAGCTGCAGTGACAACGAAAGACGTGGATCCACTCTCTCGCATCGACGACACGCTAGACTAACTGCGCCACTCTAGATACTTTTGAAGATAGAGTAGGCAGGCGAGCTCGTTGATGTTACACATTTTTGAAAAAAAAAAAAAAAAAAAAAAACCGGAGACGACGGACGAAAAAGGGAACAACATACAAAACGTCTCAAACGCAGCTATTAATCTTTATTAGCACAGTCGTTTATGTGTTGTTCCTTTTTTCGTCCGTTGTCTCCGGCTTTTCAAAAATGTCAATACTTTTCATCGGTGTACCTGAAGAGCGGCTACTGGCAGATTGAAGTCGACGAACGCGACCGAGAGAAGACACCCTTCGTCACGCCCTAGCGTTGCGAAAACGCGGGTGATAATACCACCGCGACTATTGTTCACGTTTTCGCAGCGCCAGCGGTGGGCCTGTGTCACCAATGACAAGTTTAGGACACCACCGTATTTCTTGCGCGCTCAAAATCTTTTTAAAATTTACTGATTTAGTGTATTTCGATCACGCTCGATAAGTATCTTATTAAATAAATACGTTCATTTTTACAAGTTTAGTTAATTATAAAACATATCGTGACGATTCGCCCTCTTTATTACGTTCCCCTGGCCCTATAGCTCACCCGAAAATACCGCATTAGCGTAGCTTCACGGCTATTTGAAAAACTTTGTGCGAAGCATCCTGCATTTTATAAATTTAATTTTTTTTGTCACGGTTTTTCTCAAGTATTCAAACTGACGTACGCAGCGTATTTCCGCAGGTTCCTCTTCTCGTGCTTTTTTTAATACTTGTGAATTTCAGCCCCCAGACAAGCCTTGTTCAATACATTTTAATGTTCATCTCTCTCTCTCTCTCTCTTTAACAAGAATGTATCATGGAAAATATATTTTCATATTTTTTTTTAAAGATTACGAACTGACGATACTTTTATTTGGATAACACTAATTTCAAATATGATAAGTGATTTTCCTGAAATCACTGCCTAAATGGAATCGTGGCACTACTAAATCACTAGCCGAGAAAAGTAATGTATTACATTACTCATTGTAGCAAAAAGTAATGTAATCAGTAATTTCATTACAGTAGTGTCATTACTGCAACTTTTAATTTTTTTTTTTTGAACAGGGCTGCAGTGTAATGAAAAGCAACCTCAAAGGTAAGTTGAAAATTCGATAAGAAAGTGCTGCACCAGATCCCCAAAAGAGGACACCTGCCTTATCCTCCAAATGCCCAAAAATTGTGCCACACTTCTTTAAAATATTGATCGATTTGGTTAAAATAAATTAAATATGTACAGGTATATTTTTAGTTGTTTTCTTGTTTGATGCGAAAGGAAATCATATGCATAACTTACAAATCCACCACTATCATCGGATTTAGAATAGTACAGGGTGCCACAAAAGAAAATTCACAGGTTTTTTTTTTTTTTTTACCGAAAAATAAACTAGGCATCGCCGAACGCTCATTCTCCATCAAAAAGGTAGCGCTAGAGGTCACAACCAGCCAAAGTTGCAGCCCGATCCGACACCTTATTCAGAAGTTATAAGTGATTTTCTGAAAAGTTAAATGGGAAAATGGCGGCTGACGGAGTTTTTGAATACATGGGGCTCTATGGACGCCAAAAATCGAAAACGGGCGAAAATGGGCTCCATTTTCCCATTGAACTGTTCAGACAATCACTTATAACTTTTGAATAAGGTATCGGATCGGGCTGAAACTTTGGCATCTGGTTGTGACCTCTAGCGCTACCTTTGGGTGGAGAATGAGCGTTCGGCGGTGCCTAGTTTATTTTTGCGGTAAAAAAAAATATCTGTATTTTTTTTGTGACACCATGTATATCCAGAAATGACATAATATGGCGTAATATAGGTTGAGCTTCATGAACATGCCACACGTAACAAAAATGTCATGTCAGTGTATTAGCTACGTTGCACGTGGTAGATGATGAAAACCGTTAATATATCAATCGTTTTAATTTTAGTGATGATGATTTACGTACCTTAACTGTTCCTTCACTTCGTCATGCCTATCTGATGGAATGTTATACACATTGTCACCTAAACCTGAGCTTATGCTGAAATATGAACAGTGCATATCTGTATTATACAAAGAAAACACTACATTTCTTATAAAACTGAATAAGAAGTAAGAATGTATAGCACATAACTTTTTTACAATTGACTTAAAAGTCGTGGCTTAGGATTTGTCGCAAGAAACTACGGCAGCCACCAAAGTGCGTGAGTGAAACACGCGCGTCTGTCGTCGACGACACGAATTGCACCTTTGTGAAATTTTGTCGATCTTTGAAGAGGGCGAGTCTCCAACATTTTGCAAGATCTGCTTCGGAGAAGTGTATGAACAGTGGTAAAACGAAATAATAAAAAAAAGAGAGAGCAGGTGCACAATCGCGGGCGATATGGCAAAGCCCAAGCGAGCACGTGGCTTAAAAAGCCTGCCGCGCTGTGTACTAGAAGAAAGCTCGGTCATTATGGAGGCTTCAGTGGCTGTTCACTTTCTGTAAAAACACTCCCAGCTTGACCAGTCATTTGTGAGCTCATGCTAGTTTCGCCGAACATAGAGGCGATCCGCAACGAATGGTCAAATGAAGCATGGTTGAATCGACACGGTCGGCAGGTTGAGTGATACATTTTTGGCCGTTTGATAATTAAATCCCAAGATAAATGACAATAAAACGGTTTTTAATTTATTTCACCGAGCATTACAACTATTGATGTTGACTCAGCAATCGATTGCCGACCAAGTGGGGAATAACGCCAAAAGTCAAACAGCCGCTGGAATTCCACTCTTCCACACAATATACCCGTTTCGAAAGTCACGTGCCGATTATTAGAAAGTCGGAACCACTGCAAAATGGCGGAACAACTGCAAGTCAAGTCATTCCATGAGATTGTGAACGTCAGAGCGCGGCCAACGCTAGGGATTCGACGAGCAAGTCAAACAGTGTTGAAAGTGCAACGTCACTGCGCTCGTCACATTTCTCCGTGGGTGTGTTTTTGCCTTATAATCCAATCCAACGCACAAAGTGTGCCGTGACGTCGCTGGTTCAGTGCGACATTGTACAGGGATTTTACCGCTGCCAACAGGGGGCAGTCTTTCGAAAGTGGTCTATAGCCTCGATGATAGCTCAAATTTCTACGGTTGGATAACGCTGGTGGTCTTGGGAGCCACGCGCTCGCCTAAGCTTTTTCATATCTACCGTGCACTGTACAAATAAATCACATAATTCATAACTGGCGATACCAGTTATGAATAGCATTGTCTCGTTACCAATTCGTTCGCGCCTTCTGGTTGCTAAAGCGTAGGCACTCCCTGTCCTCTAATGCTGGCGACAGTGAACCTATAGTCTTTTCGTCGCAATCCGTTAAACAGTGAAAAACAAACACAAGAAATTCACGCACACTACAAATAAGCAATCGATCAACGTTAAAACGCCTTTTCTGCACAAATTTTAGTCTTCAGAATTCATATTTTGTCGTCCTGGTTAGAGGTTTGAGTAATCGAATCGTTTTCTATAGTATAGGCTCAATGGATCTAAGTCAGATGACACAAATAGTAAAAATGCCCTATGAATGCGACTCTAAGAATTTATTAAAACAAACTAGGCTACGTGTTGGAATAGGTTTTTCAAAGAAATAAAAGACTATTATTATTATAAAAAAAAAAACTAGATTTTTTTTCATAACATCTACACGTGACTATATTCTGGGTCGTGACTCGCGAGAAATAACGTAATTACAAGTTTTTGCAAGGCCAACTTGACACTCGAAAGGTTGGCACAGACAATTTGGAAAATCTCGAAAGGTTGGCACAGACAATTTGGAAAATGCTAGGACTGGCTAGATTTTACTCGTTCAATGATATATTATTCATAAAAAAATACGGAAAGTAACGACAAAAGTAACGTCGTTACTTTTATCGTTACCTGAGAAAAAGTAATAGAACTACAGTTACAAGTTACATTTTTAAAAATTAACTGGTTACAGTTACAAGTTACCAAAAAAAGTAACGAAACTACAGTAACGCGTTACTAGTAACGCATTACTACCCAAGACTGCTATCACCTGTGCACTTGCTCATCACTTTATGGTTAGATGCGGCGCCACAGGCGTCCAAAGTAGGGGCTACTTGCCTTTCTGCGGCGCCGCAGCACTATTATTACTACCACTGCTATTATTCAGACATTTTTAATATCTGAATGAAAATAATTTTGCTCTACATTTGTTCAAAAAGTTTGCTGGTGATAAGGATTGAAACAGTCGGTAGAAGTAGCACCTTTAATAATTTTGGCTAATGGGTTAAGCAAATTACGCAACGCACAGCGCAAAAACCAGGGAGGACATAAAAAAGAGTGAGCAAATAAATGGCGCTTGTTTTCTGTTTTTGTGCCTGTCTATTTCGCTATTTGTAATTTAATGTGCGGTATAACTTACATAAAACTAACGCGAGATAAGAAACGTGCATTTATTTATTATTTTATTTTATGTTCTAATATACAGCGAAGGTCTTAAAATGATGTACATAGGGTAAATTGCAATAGTGAAAGAAAACTTAAATTCTGCAAAGTATGAGTCATAAAATCCGCTACCCTGAGTTGTATACGGGTAACGGGACTAGTTTGAATAATTATATTCACAAAAAAAAAAAAGGTTAGATACTCGTATAACTCTCCGATAATACACACATAAGTAGATTGAAATTAGGGACAATGAATTAATCTATGAACTTATGTTTATCAGGTGTGAGACAGCGTATATGACATGATATCGGTTTGTACAGACACCATAAAGCATTGTGTTGCTCCTAATAAAAATATTACGTCCGATTAAAATATTTGGCCGCCTTTATGAGGTTTTGTAACGTGAAGCAGGAAAGGAGACGCTATGCCCAAGAGTTTAACCACGTGATATTGCCTCAACCCTTGAGACAGCATCTTGTATTTGTTTATTAGGCATTTGTTAATTGGGGATTTGTTTATAGCAAAAAAAAATACAAATAGGTCATCAAGTGCAATGTTCAAAATTTATTCAAACTGTCATTCAAATCTCAATATCATCATACAAGCTAGAAAGGCAATTTAAAATTATTATTATGAATGATTCTCACCTGTTCAGGATAAGACTGAGCAGTGTGTAAGATGCGTATCCCGATTGATCTGAAGCGTAAGCTAGCAATATTGCTAAGCTTTCCTTACAGAGAGTGTGGTCTCCGTGATAACCTGAAATATGGCGTTTAAGTCAATGCATGCTTTGGTAAGTTATTTTTAAAACGATAATTTAAATACAATTATGACTACGTCGCCATTAAGGTAGTCACTTACTATAATATAATTACTAGCCCACAAACACAAAATGTAATTTACTTACAAATGTAATTTTTTGTAAGAAATTGATACAATTACTCCGGCATGATGAAAAATAGCGCGCAAAAGAGGACCACAGGCGAAGAAACACCTAGAACACACAAGCGCGGACTCGCCACTGGTATTTATGAGCGGAAGAGGAAAACTGCGTTCATACTAAAAGAATAAGAGGGCGAATTGCAATACATTCACGATTCACCCCATGAATATTGACATGAATGTGCGTTGTTTTTCATCATGTCGTCTCAATACCAACTGGCTCAACTCACTCCATTGGCACAATTATTTTACATCTAAGTATTGAACAGCTAGCCGTATTCAATGAGGTTAATATTATAGCATTTTCGCGCTGAAAGGCACTTCTATATTTTTTTCTAAAAAATTTTCACAAAACATTTTGCATTTGTCACACTATATTGTTTTATTGCACCAATTTGTTTTTATTATAATATGGGATCCGAGTTCTCGGTACAATACAAATGAATTATTTGAATATTGTGCGACCGCTGCAGCGCCACCAGCAATTGTCAGCGTTATTTT
The DNA here is from genome assembly GCF_016920785.2 of Ixodes scapularis. NCBI lineage: Eukaryota > Metazoa > Arthropoda > Arachnida > Ixodida > Ixodidae > Ixodes > Ixodes scapularis. Next base: position 53,115,443 of record NW_024609837.1, read on the forward strand.
TATCATGACGTTCAAAGTAAAAGTAATATATCAGGTGAGCATATAGCTACTAAAATAACTTATGGGAGGCTTAAATTTTTGATTATGCTAAAATGACCGAGAGGATTGACAAGATGCATTGTGCCCATCGTAATCAAAATATTATGGTTCTTTCTTTAACTCCTCACAGTGGAAACCCCTCCTGCTTTATCTGGGGCATCTTTTGTACTCCTTTCAAGTGCAGAGGCTTTGAAAGTTTGCTCAAACGTCCGTCCAAAGTCGGCGCCCTAGAGCAGTATTGACACGTTCGAAGTAACTTAATTTTGCAGAAGGGCAATAAGACAGACAGTACATTTTTGCCTGCCGGTAAGTCTAGAGAAGAATCCTCCAGCGTGACCAAATCACAAAACAAGCTATGGTAATTGTTATTCAAAATTTGCAGTGACTAGGCTAAAAGTAGACTATTTGCAACTACAAATTATATTTACCAAAAGCAATAAATTACAATTAGATATTAGTATAGCGTAATTGAATTACTGTGATATATTTACTACTCAAATAAGAGTTAATGAAAGAGATATTTCATCACATAGCCTCTAAGTAAAGTTTTAAAATACTTTGTTAAGAAACCTTATAGTCCAGGATATCATGTCACACCTAAGTTGGTCGTTTACACTACGTTCGAAGGAAGACCCGCACAAACCAAATATTTGTTATTGTCTTCCAAAAAGCTGCGGTCGTTATGCCAAGAAAAGCTACTCAATTCCTTGCAATGAAAATAAAACGTATTGTTTTAAATGTTTGTACTGACCTGAAGACACTCTTATTTATCTGGTCAATTTGTGATTTTCAGGTATTTTTGAACATATATAGCCCCTTAGTTTTATTGCGGTCTAAACCAAATAAATGAATAATACCCTGCGTAATGATATTGGCTTTCACTAGCTTAGGTTTCCATAATTTTACAGGCGCGTTTTTATGTTGTGCGCTAACTTAAAGGAAAACACACACACATACACACATTTTGTTCACATTGCCACGCGCGTCTCCGAGCAAGCGCGCCCGAAGCCGAATGATTATCGTGCTTGGCCCCCACGCGAAGGGACGAGGTTTGATGCCTAGGAGCGGACGCACCATTTGTTATTTCTGTAAATGTCGCGTTCTGGTGAATTCGAGAACCCTGTTGCTTATTCAATGTCCGAGCGTTCTACGCACCGAACCTTCTACGCCGATTGTTCCAGAAGCCCATGCGTGTACAAGGAATTCGGCGTGGCGAGCCGAAGTCAGTCTCGCCCCAGCGCTCGATCCTGCTGTTCCGCCGACATCGACGACTGCGACGTTAATTTTCTATTTTTGTTAGGGGCACAAGTTCGTCCCCAAAAAGTATTTAATTTCTCAAATTATCTGCCGCCTCATCATTATCACTTGTGACATTTTGGTGGAGGTGCGGTGTAACGCATGTTCGTGCAGCGTACCCTTCCGAAGGCCCACAGTGCAACTTCGACCCCAAGATCATGAAGACCCAACGAAGAGAAAACCGAGACCCGATCAAGTCGCCATACTCAAGGCCAGGGTGTAAGATAGACAGGTGGGGAAACGGCCCATAGAAGCCTACCGCAGCGCCGTGACCGGATTGTGTACTCGTCTGCTTGCGGGTACCCCCGATTTGCGACAGATGGCGCTGCGGCGAGAAGAAAAAAATCGGAATCGGATTTGCATGGAATTTTATGGGAGAGTGCGCAAAATAAACCGAGAACACTACAGTTCTTCATTGAAAATCCACGAGAAACCATCTCCGTCAGTTTAGCCGGTCGCCACCGGTCGCCCACCCGGAGTGAGAGTTCGCGGCGCTCCACATAGTTGGCGCCACAGAAAAAGAGAAACCCGAGGGGGACACAATCCGGTCGCTCATTTGGCTCTCGTTTCGCCACCTGTCTATCTTACACCCTGCTCAAGGCCTACCCCGGAATTCGACCTTTTGCCACCGAAGACCAAGCAGCCAATGAGGCCGACGATGGACAACCAGTCGTCGCAGACCCCTGCCTCCGCCACCGTCGTATATCTACCCGTCGCACCCTGGACTCAGACACCTTTCCACCGGGATGGCCACGGGGACATAGAGGATGGGCGGCAACACTATGAACGTGTAGCCCGCCACAATAATTGACGACTGAGCAGTGCCTCCGGAACCTCGACTTTTTGCTTGAAGGCACTGAAACGCACTGGTTTGTAAACCACGAAGCCTCCTTCACTGTAAAAGAACTTGTTGTTGAGCTAGTTGGTGTTGACTGTATTGAACCATGGTTAAAAGCGCTAAAAAAGACGTACACAAGATAGAAGAGAAGTACTTCCATCTTCCTTTCTCAATACAGTTGTGAGTAGCGCCCGTGTTTTTCTTCTATCTTGTGTACGTCTTTCTTTAGCGCTTTTAACCATGGTTCAATACAGACTCCTTCACTGCATGGGAGTCCTGCGCCGCCGAATTGAATCGGACGTTCATTAACCACCACCGTCGGCAGCGAGCGGAGGATCTTCTTCAAAAAAAACGGTGCAAAGCCCCAACGAAAGCGTCAGCACCTTTGTTGAAACTGTTTTGCGCCTGAGGGCCCGAGCCGATCCGGATGTTAACGAGAAGAAAAAAAAAAAAAAAACTTCGCAGCTTTCACGCGAGGCGTGAAGAGCGAAATTTTCGGAATTCTAGTACGCAATCACCTCGGCGATTGTCAATGGTTTTGCAAGTAAAGTCATCAATATCGAGCGAGCACTGACGGTTCGTGCAAGCCATTATCACCGACTCCCAGGCGCGCCAGATACTCTAACCATCGCATCTTCCCGACTGGACCTGACCACCGCCGGTGTCAAGAGGCTTTGGGAAATCGGCTGCCATATCGTCCGGGAAAAACTCCACAAGATCCAACCCGCCCCTGATCGCCCGTCCTCACTGTCACCCGCCGAGGTCATCCGAGAGGAGGTTAACCGAACCTTCTAGTCTGACGCTCCTCTCATATCGTCCGGGAAAAACTCCTCAAGATCCAAACCGCCCCTAATCGCCCGTCCTCACTGTCACCCGCCGAGGTCGTCCGAGAGGAGGTTCACCGAGTCTTCTAGTCTGACGCTCCTCTCACAGTCCCAGCAGCGGAGGAGCCCGCTCTTCGCTACGCCGCAATGGCCCGACAGCCACCACCAACGCAATGGTCCATGCATAGTGGCCGCCGCCCGACTTGAACATCTAGCGCCACAGTATTCCCGACGCCAGGAAGAACGCGCGCACGTCCGGCCGGAACAAGCTGCGCCAAGAAAAAATGAGGTGTGAAGGACGGCCGATCCTCGCCCGTTGTGCTTTCGCTGCAGGGAAGCCGACCATATTTACCGCCGTTGCCCCAACAGTCAAATAGGGCTGCGTGGCTTCCACCCAAAAGACCTACGCCCACGCTACGGTGAACGACCGCGAGAGATCGAAGAGTACCTTCGATGACCTCAGCCTCCCCCACCTGCACCTCGCCGCGGGTCTCAGTCGCCGTCACCGCAACGTCCAGCTTTGCCGCTGCGCCGATACCGTCGTGAGAAACTGTCGCCCTTTTCGCGACAGGAAAACTAAACGCGGCAACCCTTGTAAATGGTGTTGCTGTTGACCGACGACGTAAAGAACCACCGAAAACGCTGGAGATCTCCCTCTCACCCGACGCCATGCATCGGAGCGACACTTTTGCAAAGGTGCTTGACAGCCTCAACGTGATCACGGACGGCCATGACATGTCGCGGCACTCGTGGACACCGTTGCAGGCTACTCCGTCTTGAGTGGGAGTCCTTTACGCTGTCTTCGGAAAGTGACGACGCCGCGGGATGGCCCGCAAATACGAACAACCGGAGGCCATCTAACAACGCCGACTGGGATGTGCACTGCACGAGTTGAGATCCATAGTGAGACGTGCCCCGTGAAGTTCCTTATTGTGCAAGACTGTGCGCGGTATATTATCCTCGAAATGGGCTTTCTATACGAGTTCGGCGCAGTGATCCATTTTGGTGCAACCCGGTTGACGCTAAGAAACTTGCAAAACCACCGGAGGAACCCAACGCGATGTCATCCACTGTCCAGGGTCCTCGCAAACCACGTGAACTTACCGCTGCCGTTAAGCCTTCTCGTACCCGTAGGGACCAGTGAACCTACCTGCGGCGAAGTTCTTCTCAAAGGAAGCCTCCAGTTGTTTCTAGAAAAAGAAACTAATGTCTAAGGAACTTCCAGACGGGTATGTCATGGTCCTGGTTACAAATTTTCATCAAGAGCCGCAACACCTTACGAAAGGTACCACCATGGGCAACATCGACTAACCCTGGAACTCAGCCGCAATCCCTGCACGTTTGAAAGAGCCGACCTCATCACAGCACGAAAAACGCCGCCCCCGCAACTTGACATTGAGCCCAAGCTTCCTGCCAATAAACAAAGACAGCTGCTTAAGCCTCTCGGCGAACTCAGCGAGTGCTTCGCCACATCCTCAGGGGTTCGACAAACGACGGTAGCGCAGCACCGCATTGTCACCGAAGACGACACCCCCCCCCCCCCCCCCAACCTGTTCACTATAGTCGTCCTAGCGAGTCTATTTGAAAAAGAGAGGTTATTGAACAACAAGTTCAGGAAATGCTCGACGACGACATCATCCAAACTTCAAGCAGTCCAACTGCGCCTCTTCCGTTGAGCTCGTAAATAAGAGGATGGAACTCTTTAGGTTCTGGGTGGACTACCGTCGACTGCACGCCGGGACCAAAAAAAAAACGTGTATCCGCTTCCCCGCATCGAGGATACATTGGACCGGCTGTGCCACTCCCCATATTTTACGTCGATGGACCAGGACTGTGGCAACTGGCAGATTGAAGTCGACGAACGCGACCGCGAGAAAACTGCCTTCATCTCGCCCGACGGATTGTACCAATTCAAAATGATGCCTTTCGGAGTTTTTAGAGCAACAGCCATCTTCCAGCGTGTTATGGACACCACACTAGCAGGTCTGTAAAGGCAGAGCCGCCTCATCTACTTCGATGATGTCTTCGTATTTTCACGGCATTTCCACGATCATCTGAGACGCCTTCGTGCCGTGCTTTACGCCATCAAAACCGCGGGACTGACGCTCAAGCCATTAAAGCGTCGTTTCGCCTACGGCGAACTCAAGTTCCTGGGTCACGTTGTGAGCAACGAAGGTATTCGCTCCGACCCCGAGAAGACGCCCGCCGAGGCAGCATTTTCGCCGCCGTCCGACAAGAATGCCGTGCGAAGATTTCTCGGACTTTGTGCATACTATAGGAGCTTTGTTAGAGATTTCGCAAAAGCTTTCCGTGTCACTGGCACATCACACGAAAGACGCTGTAAAGTTCAAGTTGACTAAAGGAGCGACCCTTCAACGAGCTGAAGCGAAGACTCCAGACGCCTTCCACCCTCGGATATTTCGAGCAATTCGCAGAGACCGAAATACACACGGACGCAAGTAATACGGGACTCGGAGCGGAGCGGTGCTGGACCAACTGCAGGAGGGCAGAGAACGAGTAATCACCTACGCCAGTCGGACACTTTCAAAAGCCGTGAGCAGATGCTCGACGACCGAGAATGAATGCATTGCCGTTGCCCGGGCGATAACCAAGTTCCACCCGTACCTGTACGAGAGCCCGTTTCGAGTGGTCACGGAGCACCATTCGCTCTGTTGGCTCGCCAACATTAAAGATCCATCAGGACGCCTCGCTCGCTGGAGTCTCCTATTGCAAGAATTTGACATGGCGGTCGTGTATAAGTCCTGCCCCAAGCGCAGTGACGCCGACTGTCTCTCAAGAACCCCGGCCAGTCAACTCCCGGTAGCACTGCCGATGACGACGACGATGTTTTCATCGTTGCTGTCAACATGATTGACATGGCAGTACTCCAGGGGGGGGGGGGGGGGGGGGGGGACCCTCAACTCCGCGTGCTGATCGAGCACTTGGATGATCGAGGGGGCGCAGTCTCCAGTATCTTTTTCAGAATCCTGCCAACCTTTGCGCTTGCACAGGGAGTAATCTACAAAGACAACTTCGGCACCAGGAATTCAGCGCGGCTATTGGTGATTCCCAGTTGCCTTCGTGAAGACGTTATTCTAGGCTGCTATGATGATTCTACAGCTGGACGCCTTAGATACAGCAGGACACCCGCCAGGATTTGCGAGAAGTACTACTCGCCCAAGCTATTGAATAGTGCACATTTTTACGTCCAATCGTGGTATGAGTGTCTACGGCGTAAGAAGCCGCCGACAAAGCTGGCGGGACTTCTGCATTCAGTTGCGGTTCCGACCACACCATCCCAGGAGATCGGAATAGATTTGCTTGAACCATTCCCCATGTTGACGCTAGGCAACCGGTTTATAATTGTGGCAACCGATTACCTCACTCGATACGCCGAGACGACAACCCCTTTTGTCGGGAACTGCCATGGGAGTCGCCGAATTCTTCGTCGAGTACATCGTCCTTCGGCACGGTGCCCCCGAGGTCTTGACCACTAACCAGGAACCATCGTTCATGACACAAAGAGAGAAATGTTTTGCGCGTTTATGGCGCAAAAGCTCTGAGGCCATCTGCGCCAAACTAACTGAAAGAAAGCCTTGTACTATGAGAAGGGTATCCCGAAAGTATAACCAGAAAGCTAAAATTGGTGTAAAATGTCAATATCACCAAGAAAGTGTATTACTTGTTCAAAATGTACTGAGTTCATAGCACAGCTGACCCAAAAAATCATTCGGCTCAATCACACCAGTTACTATCGCGCCACTATAGCTCTGTACCACCCGCACCAACGGGCTGACGAAGCAACTCAACAAGACAATCGCCGGCATGATCTCTATATACGTCGACGTAGAGCACAAGACGTGGGACGAATTGTTGTCCAACGTCACGTTCGCATACAACAGGGCGGCTCAAGTGTCCACTAGATTTACATCTTTCCAGCTGGTACATGGTCGGAAGGTAAAGACCATTCTCGACGCGTTGCTGCCCACGATCCAGCTGACGATGGCAGCGACGACGCCCAGGTGGTTGCTGAATGGGCCGAAAAAGTCCGCCAGCCCTCCTGTTTCCGGATCCAAGACCAGCAACGCGTCGACAGTGGCTGCTACTACATTCGTCAAAGGGACGTCCACTTCTAGGTCGGAGACATGGTGTGGGTGTGGACGCCCATCCGTCGCCGCGGTCTCAGTGACAAACTGTTAAAACGGCACTTTTGACCATAAAAGATACTTCGTCGCCTCAGGGTGCTCAACTACGAGGTGATGCTCGACGGAACAATAACATCATCACGCCGCCTACAACGACTCTAAGTCGTGAACGCCATGCGTTTTAAGCCGTACTACGCACAATTAGACTGAGCTGTGATTCCGTGCTACGCTTGATAGGACTCCCCGCCACCTTGGCTGACGTTACGGCGGCTGCCAAGTCGTCGTAATGCCAAGTCGTGCGTCTTGCCAAAGCCCCAGTCGCCGTAATTGTAATATGTTTGAAAAACTTCGAAGGTGCTAATAGTTCCACAAATATGTAAATCAAAGTAAAACAATTTTTAATGGTACAATTATAAAGAATGCACACATAATTAGGCATCACTGCGCCAGCTGTTGGGTGTTATGAATCCTGCCCGCTGGGCCGCGATAGAGCCTAGTAGTATCGACTATTTACGTTTATTACATTACTCTGTACAGCCCCTAAGGTATGTTCACGCGTGGGCTTCTGGAAATATCGGCGTGGAAGATTCGGCGCGTGGTTCTCGAATTTACCAGAACTCAACATTTACAGAAGTAACAAAAAGGCGCGTCCGTTCCCAGGAATCGAACCCTGGCGCTTTGCGTGAAAGCCAAGCACGATAATAATTCGGTCACAGGCGCGCTTGTTCAGAGACGCGCGTGGCGGATGCGACGTGTTGTTGTCATCGTGTGGAGTTCTGGACGTTATTTCTTTACGGCGAAGGTGAGACGGTTAAAGCGCAACCACATGGACAGTGTTTCCAGCGTCTCTTGAACGTCAGCAGCGTCGCCGAAAAGCTCTTCTGTTACCCATAAATTCAAATGAGCTGACGCTACAAACTCGAATGTGTTGTCTCGAACAACGCTTTCGCTTCACGAGCGTGCGTACATTGCAGGTTCGTTTGAAGCATCGACCTCGTTCGTTTGAAGCGTCGACATTTTTGCTCACTCTTACGGTGAAAAGGAGTACACATTTTTACGAACGCCTGAACGACATTTATCTTTGTAACGGTTGTATTTGCGGTGAATAAATATCTGTGTATTAATCAATTCTCTTGTACGATTATCGCCTCCATTCCTCTGTTGAGTGAAGCGGTTTTAATTTTATATTGCATATTATGCATGGCCTGCTCTGGAATTTAGATTTCACGCGTACATCTAAACAATTGATTCCTAAGTAAATTGAAAATTCTAGTTAGTCACGGCAGACTATGGGCGCAAGCTACCGCCTAATACGAACGGAATCAAATATATTGTTTATCCATCCATTCAGACAGCAGCCATCTATGTGTCTAGTAATATAGTGAACGGAAGCACATAAACAGAAAGCCGAGACCAACTTCACAACAGCCACTTGGTGCGCTGCCCTACGGAAAAAAGGAAAAAAGTAATTTGGCTCCTACATGAGAGTAGACGGGTTCATACTGGTAACAGTTTAGCAATACCGCTAACACGTTTGTCAAACGGGTCACCCGTTTGCGTCGTACTGGTCGCCCGTTTTAGCCCTACCTGTCACCCATTTAGGCAAATGGGTCACTGGTTTGGGCAAACCGGTTACTCGTTCCAGCAAGCGAGTCGCCCGTTTGTTCAAACAAGTGACCATTTCGCACAAGCGGGTGACCGGGGACCGTCAAACTGCACCGGTTTAATAAAACGAATCCCCCGTTACGCGGTGAACTCATTTGATACTGAAGTGCAGAGCGGCGGCTCGGGCACGGTGTTTGATCCGCATTTAGTCTCGAAAGAGCTGTTTTGAATATGAATGCACATGGCGTCCGTGTAGTAAGAGCAACCACGTAGCAATCGCGACGTGACAGCCGACTGCGGCTTGGTGTGCCCGACCGCGCTCACTCAGCTGAAAAGTGAGCACTTTTAGCTTGCTGAAGATACAAGACGCTGCTTTCTTGTCGCAAATCCTTTTCCCTCCGAACGCCTGCGAAGTCATTCCAGCGCTCGGCGTACCCTACGCAGCGCCGTTCCGCTACAACTCGTGCAGCATCGCCAACCTTCCGTCTATGAGCTTGCGGGCTTCTAACTTTGATTCCTTCAGACCCCGTCCCCGAATGAATATGACACGGCAATACTTCGCTCTCGGCAAGAGGGTGTATTCACTAACTTATTGCCTCGGGGGTTTCGGGATCGGGGAACGGTCATCAGCGCGGCCTGGGGGAAGTCCGCTGCTACCGCAGCTGCTCCTAGTCCCAGTGGTGGTCGGTTACACCGCGTCATGGGGACGTCGTTGTCCAGAGTCGCTGTCTCGTCCGTCCGTCGAGTACGCAGCTCGACGTCAAGCCCGCACTTCCCCCGCCAGCGCCCGTCTCCCGCCGATTTCACCACCAGCGTCTTCCGTCTCTCCATCGCTGCACGCTCCTTCGTGTCCGGCGCCCGAGAGAGCCTCCCTTTGTCCCGCGTCCCCTTTTCTAGCCTTTGCCCCTTTGTTCCGAGAAGTTAGCTCCGCGACATCAGTTGGCTTAGAGGTGTGGTGCAGCCGGATCTTCTGGTGCGCGAGGCCATCGAAGCTCCCCCGAGGAATGACGTATCTCGGAAGCATTGAGGGCGTTAAGCTTCTGCCGGGTCAACGACAGAGCCCGAATGGCTGGAATGTCGAGCTCGGAGGCTCATCGCGGAGGAGGGCACAGATTTCCACAAGCTCTGTCGGTTAACCGTCGCGGGGGTTCATGTTCGCGGGGATTCATAAAATACTCTCATTCAAGTCGCGACGATGAACCGGAGGTGCTCGCAGATAGCCAACAGGTGCCAGAAAAGTTGCGATGGTGCGCGGGCTTTGCGCCAAGCACTGGAACGACCCCTGAAGGCGTTTGAAAGGCAAAGTATTCTCAACGACAGGGCAGCCTCTTGCAACATCAGCAGTTTAACGGTGCTCGAAAGTGCCACGCTCTCATTTCAGCAGAGATAGCGCAGTCGGCCAGATCGAAGCGCAGTCGGCTCTCGATTCCTGATCGCTACGTCAATGCTCTGTCTGCACTGAGGGCGCGTGCACTGACATTCGAAACAGCTCTTTTGAGACTGCATACGGGCCAGGGAGACGAATCTATAGCCCGACATATTGTCGTGACAATGTGCCAACAGCAGTAGTCACCTCGACAGGGGCGTAAGCAGCGACGTTATGTCCATCGACGCCCGTGTTGAGAGCGACGAAATATACATTAAAAACACTTTCAAAAACCGGAAACCAATGTCGAATTACTTAATCGTGAGTTGCGCGCCCCCTTAGGGGCGTCCTATTATTTCACTATTCTGCGAATTCCTCAAATGAGCAAGCGCTGTTACCCATATTTTGTTTCTCGTTCAGAGATATTAAAGTTGTTAGCTTCTTTCAGCAAACAACCCCACCATGCATTGTCATCGTCGTGTTCGATTTGCGTTTTTGAACTTGAGTTTAGTGAATCTTTGCATCTTTGTGGCACTTATAATTACAAGTTTTAAGAAATGGTACAGTTTTCGTTAAATGCACACAACTCTCACTAAAAAAAAAAAGAGTTATTTGCGAGTTGCAAAATCTACGGCGGAGCTTATTCATTGGCAATATTTTTTTTATATTTAAGTTCAGTTTATGTCTGCACATCGTGCGCAGAAAAGCGTCGCGGTTAATTCCGCACTTCAATTTATAATGTGATTTATACGACGTAAAATATAGGATCTTCATACTTTCTCTTTTTAGTTAACATTTGGGAAGGGCAGTTCCTTTTGGATTCCAAAAACTATAATTCGTGCTGCTGCCCTCTTCACTCGGTATTGACAGAAGAGTAGACGCTATGCGTATTTTTGGCCGATCGTGTCTCCAGATATGGTCACGTGACTATAGTGTTCATACGGGCGCCTACGTAGAGCACAGCACGTGCCTGAAGGCTACCGCTTGGTAGACCACTCGAATGGCATCCACTTCACTGTCAACTTTGGGACGAACTCACAAGAGGATACAAGTGACTCAAATTATAAAGCGCAAGGCACAGACACGAATATGAAGTACTTCAGGTCTGTGTCTGTCCCTTGCGCTACATAAGTTCAGTGTGTTGAACCAACTAGCTCAGCTTAGTATTTTGATAAAAGTGAGAAATCTTCTCGCTATGTTCATTGTTTTGATGCCCCTTAAAGATAAGTGTGGTGTAGGGTGCCTTCATGTGCGCTTTGCTTAGGGTGGTGGCGTCTCGCCATTTTGTCACACACGTTTATTTTTATTTTTTGTTCAGAAGCTCGTGAAAGAGCGTGTCCCTGCACGCGCTTGTGGCGCTGACTGTGCTATGGCGACACTTTGTTTTCGTCGATTTCTTTGTATTTTCCCCGTGAGCGCGTGCTGTCAGCATCTGGTACTAGAAAGGGTGGCATCACCCTAAACAGAAGGACATTGAGGCACCCTAGTGTGGTGTATTTACAAGAAAAACGGGTTACAGAAATCACCCGGTTAGAACACGGCGGCATGCTGTCGCTCGGGTAGGCAGTCAGTCAGTTCACGCGATCGTCTCGCGCGCACGCTGCACGTCAAGGCACGAGCACTGCCACACATATAAATAACATTTCCCCCGGCGTAATTGAAGAAATAAAAAAAAATACACACACTGCACACAATGCCGAAAACGTTATGCGTCGTATCTGTCTGGAGGACGACGATGTCTTGTGGGGTAGCGCTGTTGCACAGCGGGATTGTCGGTTGCCCTCTGTGGGGTGGTTGCAAACTCACTGACCACAGGCTCGTCGACGCAGTTCTCTGGATCCCTCAGGTCGGGCAGGAATCCGTCTGATGTGGCTTGCATCGAGTTTTCACGATGATGAAGCATCTGGTCTTGGTGACGGCGCCAGATATATATGCCCCGAGCAGTCGTGACTCGAACCTGGAACGACACTGGGCCATATTGCTTCAGAATTGTGCCGGGAATCCACTTCTGGGAGCCTCTATATTTCCTCACGAGAACATTGTCGTTCACACTAAAAATCCTTGTTCGTGCCTTTCGCTGCGAGGTCTGGACGAACTGTTGATGTCCTACTCTTCCCCCAACGGAAGGCTTAATGGCATCGAGTCTTGTGCGAAGTCTTCTGCCTAAGAACAAACTGGCAGGTGTTTCTTTTGTCGTCGTGTGAGGGGTATTGCGGTACGTCAGGAGAAACGTTTGTACCGTCAACTCCAGGGAGTCTTGCGGTCGTCCTTTTCGGAGAGCAGACTATAATGTCTGGACAAACCTCTCCGCGAGGCCATTAGTGCTTGGGTGATAGGCCGCGCTCAAGATGTGACGACCTCCTAGATTCTTAATAAAAGCCTTGAATTCTGTTAGACGAACTGAGGACCGTTGTCCGTAACAATGGCCTCAGGTACACCAAAACGAAAAACAAGTCCTGAAGACGTTGGATCCTGTGCTGTGATGTCGTCTCCTCCATCACATAGACCTCGGGCCACTTTGAGTGTGCATCTACGGCGACCAAAAACATCTTCCCCTTGACTGGACCCGCGAAATCCAAATGCACCCTTTGCCAGGGCGATGTCGGCCATGCCCAAGGGTGAAGGGGCGCGGGGACTGGCTCGCTCCGCTGTTGATAGCATTCTTGACATGCTTTCACTTGCTCTTCCAGGTCATTGTCAATTGAAGGCCACCAGATGTAGCTCCTGGCTAATTCCTTGCTTCTGACAATACCTGGATGACCCGGATGTGTCTCTTCAAGCAGGAGATTGCGCAGTTTGGTGGTACGACTACCCGCATGCCATACATCAGACACCCTTGATGCACAGTGAGCTCCAGACGTCTGTCAAAGAAAGGCTTCATTTCCTTGTCAGTGATGGACGATGGCCAGCCCACGTGTGTCAAGTCGAGTACTTTGCTTAACAAAGGGTCGTGGCGTGTCGCACGAGCAATGTCACGGCTGGTGACAGGTAGCGTATCTAGACGCAGAGAATAGAAAGTTTCGTTTCCTTCGGTAGATTCATCTGCCACAATGTCAAGTGGCAATCTTGACAACCAGTCTGCTTCAGCGTTGTCACTTGATTTCTTAAACTGGAGCGAGTAGCTGTACGTAGACAGCGTCACTGTCCAGCGCTGCATCCGTGCAGCAGCCATTGCTGGAATGCCTGTTTTCGGGCCGAAAATGGTTTGCAAAGGCTTATGGTCTGTAATCAAGGTAAAGAAACGGCCGTAAATATACACGTGCAATTTTTTAACTCCAAAAATCAGGGCCAGTGCTTCTTTCTCAATCTGACTGTAGTTCTTTTCAGCCTCCGATGAGGTACGAGACGCGTAAGCCACAGGTTGAACTTTTCCGTCCGGAGAAACTTGAGAAAGAACGGCGCCTATGCCGTATTGCGATGCGTCACAGGCGAGCTGCAGGGGTCTTTTGGGATCATAATGAACTAAGATCGGTGGGGAAGTCATCGCAGCTTTGATTTTCTGAAAAGCGGACTGGCAAACTTCGTCCCACGTCCATTCTTCTCCTTGTCTCAGCATCTTGTACAAGGGGTGTGCCAGCGTAGAAAGTTGCGGAACGAACTTTCCGTAGTAGTTCACCATCCCAAGGAACGACTGCAGTTGCTGCTTGTTTTTCGGAGCAGAAGCATTCAGCAGTGCAAACACTTTCTCAGGGGATACGCAAACACCTTCGGCGTTGATGACGTGGCCTAGATAACGTAGTTCGTGCTGAAAAAAACGAGCACTTGTCACCCCGCACTCGCACACCACGTTCTTGTAATCTCGACAAGACGGCTTCGAGATTGCTGAGGTGTTCTTGCTTCGACTTTCCGGTGATCAGGATGTCATCGAGATAGCAGCTGACACCCTTCAGGCCCTTTAGCATATTATCCTCTGGAACTCTGGAAGATGCCTGGTGCTGATGAGATGCCAAAAGCAAGACGATTCATGGCGTACAGCCCTTTGTGCGTGTTCAGCGTTAGCAACTTTTTTGAGTTGTCCGCCATAACCACCTGTTGGTAAGCCCTGCTGAGGTCGATCTTTGAGAATTCTTGTCCGCCAGTTAAGGCCGCCAACAGCTCATCAATACGTGGTATGGGGTACCTGTCCACCTCCAGGCAGGGATTGAGCCTAGCCTTGAAATCTCCGCAGAGGCGTATACTGCCATCCTTTTTTACTACAGGCACAAGGGGTGTCGCATACTCGCTGGTAGCCACAGGCGTGATGACTCCCAACTTTTCCATTTTGCCAATTCTGTGTCAACTGCTGCTTGCAGTGCGAATGGAATGCTCCTAGCCTTCAGAAACTTCGGCTGTGAACCTTCACGAAGGAAAAAGTTCGGCTTGTTCTCCAGAAATGGTGCCAAGCTCATCTCTGAACAGGTCGCTGTGGTTCTCCAACAAGGCGAACAACTTTTGTTTGAGACTCTCCGACGTGTCGAGCCTGTTGACAGGGACAAGGTTCTTCCAGTCTAGCCGAATTTCTCGCAGCCATTCTCTGCCAAGCAATGCCGGTCCCTTGGTTTCCACGACGTACAGTGCAAGCTCTTTACTTTGGTCGTTGTGCTGCACAAAGACCAAGGCAAGACCCTTCAGCTTCAAAAAGTCTCCTGTATACGTGCGAAGTGTCAGCGCTGTTGGTTGTAGCTGCTTTCTTGGGAACAGCTTCCGAAATTCAGTCAAGGAGACAACGGACACAGCTGCGCCTGTGTCAAGTTCCATTGTAAGCTTCACACCGTCAACATTTATGGGTACGGAGTTTGGTTTCAAGCCCGCAGCCTTGACCGCTTGCAGAGATACCGCGTCGTGAACGGACGTCAGCGTTTTCACCTGCCTTTGTCGTTTCGATTTTGTCGGCTTCGTGTTACCCGAACGGCAGGCGCGCTGAATGTGCCCTTTCCGGTTGCACTTGAAACATGTGACACCGACGTGGGGGCACGCATCACTGCGATGGTTGGTCGAGCCACAACGGAAACAACTTGACTGCTCAGGTACTTGCTTGTCTATCTGCGCTTTGTGGTCGACCCGAACCTTGTGGACGCCAGGGACCGATGCACCGCTGGTGTGCGTTAACGCTGCACTTTTAGTTGCTATTTCCATCGCAAGAGCCCTCCCTACCGCTTTCTGGAAAGTCAGCTTTTTGTCTTCTGTGAAGAGGACGCGCTGTACATCTTCTCGGCGAAGGCCGCACACAAAACGGTCGCGTAGCGCCTCATCAAGAAAGCCTCCAAAATCACAGCTCTGTGCTAGATCCCGAAGTACCGCTACAAATTCGGTGATGGACTCACTTTCTTCTTGCGAACGCTTGTAGAACTTCGCCCTTTCCGCTATGACGAATGGCTGCGGCGCAAGATGATTGCCCAGAAGCTTGAGTAACGCGGTAAACGACTTTTCGGACGGTGACTGCGGGGACGTAAGCGACTTCAACAAAGCGTACGTCTTCGGACCGATGACACTCAAGAAGGCATGGACCTTCTTACCTTCGGGAACCTCGTTTACCAGGAAGTATGACGCCAGTCTTTCTTCATAGGAGCGCCAGTCACTCGTCGTATCGTCGAAAGACTCGATGTGCCCGATGCGACTCATGGTCTTCGCTGAGGGGTCGCCGCTTGATGGCCGCTCCAGGATTCCGAGGCTGGACAATCCTTGGCTCCAGTCAAGCCCCCAGCAGTCAGACGATGATCCAACCGTGGACCCGATGGCAGCAGGAATTCGTTGCGAGAATCCCATCCTCGTCGCCAATAAATGTGGTGTATTTACAAGAAAAACGGGTTACAGAAATCAGCCCGGTTAGAACACGGCTGCATGCTGCCGCTCGGGTAGGCAGTCAGTCAGTTCACGCGATCGTCTCGCGCGCACGCTGCACGTCAAGGCACGAGCACTGCCACACATATAACAATAAGCCTTTCTTGAGGGCACCTCCCTGCCGACCTTGAAGAAGCGCCTGCTTTGCAGGCTGGGGAGGAGGAGGTAGGCGGAATGCTGGAGCGAGGGGATCTTTCCTCCTCTCCTCTCCAGTAATCTATCTGCTTCCCCTCCCCAGCCTTCCTTTCTCTCGCCCTGAAGTCTTAGCTGCGGCCTGTTGGGCTGTCAGGGATTCCAGTGGCAATGTGACAACGTATTCCAAGTGTACCAAAGCTATCAGTGTTCGAAAACTCCCACGCGTATGTCGGCAACAAGTGATTTCTTCCAAGAAGTCACAGAAAGTATTGTGGTGTGGTTCGGTTCGGCAAATTGCAGCTTGTGCCACATCGTGTTGAATTTTCACGGAACCCTTCCTTTTCGTTTTTGTATTTGCGTGGTTCTTCTACAGTGCCAATGTCGACATATATCTCGGATTACGTCTTTCAAGTCCGCTATTTCTATGGTAAGTGCACTGCAACCTACGTCCTGGCAACGATTGACCGTTCTTCTACAGGTATTCTTTCGGATCATCTATGGAATTAGGCAGTCTCTATTCTCCCGGCAGCCGGGATAATAATTTCTCAGAAATTCTATCGGCTGTCGCCTCCCATTAGCTTTCTTAACTGATGTGACAACTGTCGGTTGAATATTGACTTTCTTATTATCGTGGCATGTAAAAACACGTTTTATAGACAACTCTTCTATGGGTACCGTTACATGGACACGTTTAGTCGAATCTAAAATATTACCGATACTCATTTCGCGAATTATACGCTGTTGGGATATTTCATCACTGGTGTATCCCTGGCCGGCCGAACCGTCCACACAATTTCGCGGCCACACTCTGCGACGGCTCATTAAAAATGTTAACCAACCTGGCCCAAACCACATGCCATTTGCGGCGACAATCTGGGGTGACTTGTTACATAAAAAAACGAAAACAAAAAACTAATCATAGCTGTTTAGAAAACAGTGTGTAGATGAAACAGCGTGTTAATGAAACGACCTGCCGATGAACTGATTGACATTGCACATAGTATAGTATAGAATCGAATGCCTAGAACTGATTGCCATTGCACAACACACATTACAGCCCAGAATTACCCCGGTTCTTGCTTGCTTTGCAATCTTCTCAGCTGTATGAAAGCTCAGTAGTGCCTCTTCACATTTATCAGATAGCTTACACGTTTGTTCTGTCTACGATATAGCTTGTATGTAATAAACTTCAAGAATATTTGAAAACAATCTTTTGTCTGTCTTTCTGCATATTTGCAAACACCTGTGCGAGTACGTTTTTTGTAGGTTTCCTCCATGTTTGAAATAGGTTAATCACGTTTGAGACGTCTTAAATAAATTTGAGATATCCCACCTCCCAGACGATACCCATTTAGGGCTAACGAATAATTTGCCCAAATAATCAAAGGACACGTTCAAATGTGTGGGCGAGTGCCCGATCGAACGGGCGTCCTTATCAAACGGGTACCGTATCAAACGGGTACTGCATTTAACGGGTACTCTTTCAAACGTTTACACGTATCCCATGCCCATAATCATGCTTGATCCGAATGTGTCGACAGGTTCGCCACCCGTCTGAATTCCAAATATATTTTTTCCAGTAGGATGACAATTAAGTGAGCAACCGGGGCCTACGGGATTGGCCCCGCTTTACGTTAGTATATTACTCTGGGACTCCGCGTGGCGGTCCGGAGTCAGTCTCGCCCCAGCGTTCGATCCTGCTGTTTCGCCGACATCGACGCCTGCGATGCAAACCTCGTTTTGTTTTTGTTCTGGACACGAGTTCGCCTCATTAGACGTTTAGTTCCTCCAGTTATTTTCCGCCTGATCTTTTGTTACTCGTGACAATATATCATGTGGAATATTGGGAGGCATTTTAATCAGGCGTCAAAGTTGATTTCTCATTTTTAGGACATTTAGTGGTAAATAAACAATAAACAAAATCTTCCCACATAAAAAAAAGCGAGCACACAATGACATTTAAATTACAGTGAAAGCATCCCCAAGAAAATGCAATTATTTTGAGGAGAAGCGTTCGCGGTGACTCCTAAAGCGTAGTTTTCATTCATATTACTTCAATAACAAAGAATTGTTTTTACTGCTTTCAAGAAAGTTTTAAATAAGTTTTGGGGGGATGGAAGGTCCTGAGGTGCACTCACCATATCCATTTCTCACCGTAGACCCGTCATCAATCTTCAATCTAAGAAAGAAACGACTGTGAAGTTTAGGCGAGTGGCAAATGGAACGAAAAAGAAATTGCGGTAATTACTTACTTTGTTACGAGGCAGATAATGTCAAAATGGATCTGGTTTCTAAAATATTCAGTTAGCGTAGAAATTGCTCCGTCTGGCCAAATATTTTCTCCGTTTTTCTTTTCTTCTAACATTAATTTTAGCCCCCCTTGGTTCTCCTAAACATGAACAAAGGATAGTATTTTAGAGGCCCGCATACATTTTTAAGGTATGTCTAGGCAACACAAGTTGAACAAACATATAACTCGCATACTATTATGATTAGCTAGTAATTGCCTAAAACATAATTTTTTGTTTTATTATGTATTGTTTATTGATTGAACTTTCATTCACGTGGTAGTGTTGAGCAATAAGTTGTAGAAATACAGGATGTTAGTGAAATAAAATATTATGTTGATGCATTTGTAAGGCTCAGCGAGGAAACACTTTAATGACTTAATTTAGGCAGATAATTTTTCTTAGCTCTCAAATAGTAAAGATGAAATGCAATTAAAATATTTAACAACCATATGACGGACCTAATAAGCAATTGAAAACAAAGCCCCAAATTTGGACAACTGTACATGTATTTTGCGGTCCCCTTTTTGTTGATCGCTTTTATTTTCTTAAAAATGAAATGTTCACTCAAATTTACGATTGTTAGGCATTAAAGAAAAAGGAACAGTTGAAATGAGAATTCTTCATGCATTCATTTCTTTATTTTCCTTGCTCATGAACAGCTGATGCCTTGGTCGAGAATGATGCCCTAACCGATAAACTGCTAATTAGAAACAACTTAAACGCTAAAACTAGAGTTAAAATGTCAATATCCACTGCACCAAGAATGATATGCAAGTGTTGTATGCAGGTCATGGGGCTAATTGAGATTATTAGATTAACAAAATGTAAAAAAAACTTGCAAAACATGCCTTGCAATGAGAACATGAATAGATGACACGAGATCATGGCATAGAATTCGGAAGTTTAAACATTCATCTTCTCGTAGTGTGGACGAAATTAACTCAAAGTTTTTAAAAAAACACAGAAGTTAACTCGTCTATAATGTTATCTTATATCTTCACGCAATCTATTGAGTGTTCGACTATACCACGCGACTGGAAGGTGGCTAAGGTGGTCCCTCTTTAGAAGTCCGGTAATCCACAGTCCGCTCTTAATTGCAGACCATTTTCGATAACAAGTATTTCATGTAAACTTTTGGCACATGTAATTTATTCAAATCTCGTATCATTTATAGAGTCAAATTTATTTTTTAACCCCTTCCAACACGGTTTTCGTAGACACAATTCCAGTGAAACGTAACTGCTTTCTTTTACAAATGACATAACGTCGGGCCTGGATCGTGCTCAGTTTTTCGATTGCATCTTTCTTGATTTTGTAAAAGTATTCCGCAAAGTGCCACATCACTTGCTCCTTTTCAAAATTGCAACTTTAAGTATATATTGACCCTAATATCTTAAAATGGATTGAAAGTTTTGACTAATCGCGCACAATTTGTAATAGCGAATTATTGTACTCCATCTCCTTCTTTGGTATAAAATCTGGTGTTCCTCAAGCTTCCGTTTTAAGCGTTTTGTTCTTCCTAATATTCATTAATGACCTTTCTAACGGTATCCAGTCCTCTATAACGTTATTCGCCGACGTCAGCGCTCTTTACCGCCAAATAAAGACCTATTCGATCAATCTATTGTCCACTGTGATCTCGACCACATCTCTACCTGATGTAATAAATGGCTGATGACCCTCAACATTAACAAATGTAAAAGCACGTCATTTCGTACAAATAAATTGGAGTTCACATTACTAATAACTTCTCATAACAAACCCACGTTAACTACGTTATTAATAATTCTAATCGCATCCTCCGCTACTTACGTCAAAATTTTGCTCAAGCACCCTATTCTCTTGAGCTTCTTCTTTATCATACACTCATCCACCTAAAGCTGAAATATGTTTCTGCGATATGGACTGATATTTCAAAGGAGGATTGCGCGTCTTTCTCTTTTTCATAAAATATTTTTTTCATAACCCAGTGCTGAAACAGGAACTCCTTTTACAGCTTTTATACCATTCATCCCGGGTTGATTACGAATACAAAGTTGCCACAGCTCACTGCAGCACTAACATCTCTTATTCGTTCTTGCCAAAACTTGTTCAGAGTGTAACCACCTTCCTCCAGACACCGCCGCGATTGAAGATGTTTGTGGTCTCAAGGCAGCCATAATTGATTACGTTTATAATTCTGCAATTTGTTGATTATACTTTTTCTTTTGTGTTCATGCTGTTGCCTATTTTTTGTAATGTGAATTGATAATTGTACTTGGTAAACCCATTGCACCCACCCTCTCTGTAACGCCCGATGGGCCCTGAGGGTAATAAAATAAATAAATAAATAAATTCATTAATTCATTTACACAAATATATTAATTCTCAAAGTAAGGAATTGCGTAATTACAGAAGTTTTATATATACATATTGAACTCGACGACCACCATAACGACATATAAGAAATCTAAAAGCAAGGCTATTGAACACTTTCTACCATCACTTATAAGCTTATAAGCCTAATTTAGTTCCGGACAACAGGGGAAAACTATAGCTTGGATCAAATTATCGAAAAAAATAATCACAACATGCATATTGACACTCGCGCTCAATTCTAGAATTAATGCCCAGCATACAAAAATAAGCGGAAATTATAACATCAATTTCACCCTTAAAAGACAACTGAGACTCTTTATATACACCTTAATCACGCGTGCACTCGACCGGGCGTCATGGGACATTGATAAGCTGTTCCAGTCTTCCTAGATAAATGCACGACAACTGTATAGAATAATTAATAGTCAACATGTTTCTAAGTATTAAAGCAATTATCCGCTGATTTAACATCGTAAGTTAACATTCCACAGTCCCTTATGAATGGAATCTTTCGAAACAATTACCATTTGTATATTTTAAAATGCTCGAATTCTGTGCACATCTGTTTATATCAATTTTGAAAATATCGAAAATCATTGGTCTAAGTAGGGACCCTTGTGGCACACCCGAAAGCAGTACCCTTCAAGAATAGGCATGAAGTTTTGGTGACTAAACAAGTAATCCAGAAATAATACGCAAAGTAAAGGTCACATGCCGTAAAATTGCAATTTGTGTTTTAAGTAACGGATGAATAACCAAGTCAAAGCCTTTGATATATCGAAATATACTGTATTCACCTGACTACGCCCATTGATAGCAGGGGAGAAAAAGTTTAAAATTGACAGTAAATATATCTCCACTGATATCGCTTCACAAATTCATGTGGTATATATGGGTAACTTTGTTTTTTGAAAAATTTATTATATGTCTAAACAAAACAATTTATTAAATTTTTGCGAAAAGATATAGCAAGTTGATACGGCTCTTTATCTTTTTGCATAATTCATTGTTCCATTTTTATGAATTTGTTAAAATAAAAAAAAATATTGAGCAAATTTCGAAGTTAAGTTTAGTTTTATGTTGTGCACCAACATTTTATCTTGCATCCATGGAACCAATCATTATTTCTGACAAAACGGCTGGTATAGTATAAGTTATAACTCTAGGATAGCGATGCGGATACTTACGAGGTTTGTTATTTTGTAGCTGAGATTAAGAGTGAAGTGGAAGACCTTTTGAAAGTCAACCATTGCCTGGAAAATGAATCACACAAAGTAAAGGTTACAGCATGAATTGTTATGGAAGCATATTCAGATGATGCCAGTATTTATTCAGTAATTGTCGAAGCGCTTGAAGGTTAGTAGGATTGCTTTTAACATTATAAATATTTACATATAGATACATTGTTCAGTTGCAATATTTGAATATTCGAACGCAAACATGATTGATAGATATATCCGTGGTTGGGTGGAACAATTTAAATACAAATATATATAACGAAATCCCTAATATAATGACCCAACGTTTCGAAACCTGTTTGGTATCTTCTTCATGGGTGACTGAATTGCACGGGGCAGCAGGAATTCTCGTCTCTCTTGTCTGCCAAGAACGATCCTTCTCTACAGAGGCGGTCCTCCTTAATTGTCCTTGCCAAGTAAAGGGACGTCTTCAATACCTTCACACTCACGGAAGACCAGAAACAGAACTACGCCGAGGTGACCCACAAGTTTCAGGAATACTGTACACCGAAAGCCAACGAGACCTTCGAGCGCCATGTTTTCCGAAAGACCCACCAAGCAGAAAGTCAGTCATTGGACTAATGTATGAAAGAACTGAAGGTCAAGGTGCTCTCGAGCAATTTCGGCGTCCTGACGGATTCCTTGGTGAGGGATCAGATTGTCGATGGCATCAGAGATGATAAACTTCGTGAACGCCCCCTAAGAGAGGACGACTTGACCCTGGAAGGAGCACCTAGAATCTGCGAATCCGCAGAGAAGTCTTCAGAACAAGCCAAGATGGGGCTGAGTCAGCACCCCACTCCGGAAGAGCAGGTAGATGCTACACAAGAGAAACAAGAACACACCGCAAATGAGATCTCGAAAGTGCAACAGATTTCACCAACCACGCCGATGCCCAGCTTTTGGCAAAATCTGCAATACATGTCGAAGGAAGCGTCATTTCGCGATCTGCTGTGACGCAGAGTCCCACGTCGAGCAGCGCCGACCACAGGTGGAGGAAGTTCAGAAGCAGGCAGAAAGTGACTTCGATATTCTTCAGGTGGGAGAGTCCGGGACAAGCGCAGAGGAGGACTGGCTGCTGAAGGCAAGAATTGGGAAAGCGCCTGCCGAGTTCAAGGTCGACACCGCTTCTCAAGTGAACCTCTTACCTGTGTCTTTCTTTCGGAACGCGAGCACAAAGCAACAGCTGCTGCCAAGTCCGGCAGTGTTGCGTAGCTACAACGGTAGTGCTATCGGCCACCTGGGGAAAGCTAGGTTTGTGCTCCAACTAGAAGATGGAGCCGTTGCGGTTGAGTTTTTTGTCGTCAAGAAAGGCAAGCGAGCGCTACCGGGACTCCAGACCTGCGAAGCGGTGGGCTTGGTGAATCGCGCGCATGAAATTGCCACCTCCATAGATACTGGAACCCGAATGCAACGAGAATTTCCATCACTGTTTCAAGGCATCGGAAAATTGCAACGTTCATACAGCATCGCCTTCAAAGAAGCTGCTGTGCCCGTGATTCAACCCACTCGTCGTGTGCCTCAAGCGCTCATGGAGCCATTCAAGCAGGAACTTAATCGGATGGAGGAGGCGGGTATAATCACAAGAATGAAGGCTCCCTCGGACTGGGTCAGCCCACTTGTCATAGTCAAAAAGTAAAACGGCAGTTTGAAGGTATGTATCCTAGCAGAATAAATGAGTCTTTGAGACGTGAGCACTTTTAAATGCCAAGGAGAGAAGACATAGAAGCTGAACTTGCCAATGCCACTGTGTTTTCGAAACTTGATGCAAGGTCAGGCTTCCATCAGATCCCGCTGACGGATGAAACATCGCGAATTTGTACATTCGGCACGCCCTTCGGGCGGTACCAATTTTTGAGGTTGCCTTTTGTATTGGCTTTTGCACCCGAAGTGTTTCAGCGTGCAGTGTCTGAGGTTTTTGAGGGACTGAAGGGAGTACGGGTATATATCAATGACGTACTCGTTTGGGGAGCTACCCGCGAGGAGCATAATGAGCGACTGAGATTAACCATGCAGGCTGCACACAGGGCAGGATTGAGGCCAAATTCAGAAAAATGTCAATTTGGAATTCCGGAAGTTGTTTTTCTTGGCGATGTAGTGAGTAAAGAAGGAAGGACCCAAGCCTTCTCGATACCATCTTGAACCTCGAAGCGCCCACAAACAAGAAGGCTGTTCAGCGCATGATCGGCGTCATAAACTACTTCGGAAATTACATTCCCCGTTTGTCTAAACATACAGCCAACCTTCGAAGGCTGCTTCACGAAGGTGCACTTTTTGAGTGGATCACATGATCGCATGCTTCCATTCGCATGAACACGAATGGAAGCAGCTGAAACTAATGCTCACGAGTGCTCCAGTTCTTGCTCTTTTTGAACCAGACAGGACGACAAAACTGTCGGCTGATGCTTCGAAGGACGGAATCGGAGTAGTCTTACTGCAGCTATATGACCGATCATGGCGTCCTGTATCGTATGCTTCCAGGTCATTATCGGACTGCGAGTCACGATACTCTCAAATGGAAAAGGAGGCACTTGGACTGGTATTCGGGTGTGAGAGGTTCCACGACCCAACATACGCTAGGCACATTATTCTAGAAGCTGATCACAGTCCATTGGTCGCACTGTCTAAAAAGAGCCTCGGTGGTGTGCCACCTCGACTACAATGTTTCTTTTTGAGACTGATGAAATATGATTTCTCCCTTCTTTTTCTGCCAGGAAAAAAGCTCGTGCTCGCTGACGCTTTGTCAAGAACAGTACAACCAGGTCCACAAGAAAAACAATACTCTCTAGATGGTGAAGTGCATGCTGTGGGAATGCTTGCTGCAGTTGTGAGTGAGACGACACAGAACCTGCTCAGAACCGAAACAAAAAAGATCCCGAGTTGCAACATGTCCTACGATGTCTACAAAATAGGGACACACTGCAAGGCGACTTCAGTTCGTTGGATCCCGAGCTATCAGCGATTGACGGAATACTTTTTAAAGCAACAACGGTACTAATACCTAATGCCCTTCGGCGAGTTATGCTAGCTCGGGTACATCAAGCAAGGGCATTTGGGCATTAACAAATGCAAAGAAAGAGCGCGTCGGCAACACCGATGCGCGATACAGCTCTGGGGCTATACATATGGCAAGGCACACAAAATACCACTTTCAAGTTTCTCGAATATGCAGGGTGTGCCACGACTCTATGAAAAGCCGTTTTTTGAAAATGAGGCTAGGTGTTTATCACGAGGGAGCTCGCAAAGTTGATCCGATGTTTGAGAACCTCGAAGCGCTCGGCGACGGCGCTCCGCTTACAGTCGGACTTTCGCACACCTTTCTTGTGCTGGTAGATTCGTTCCAGCAGGATCTCCGTTTCGCCGTTGTAGGTGGCGGCGCACACTGCGCGCGTTATCTCGTAGATCTTTTCCTGTGCTTTTTATTTGGGAGACGATATTTTGGTTACACATGAATCGTCCATAGTTGACACTGGCTTGTGAGCCATTTCAACGCAGTATTTTATAAGCACATGCGCCACGCTTCGCTGGTACATTTTTCGTAAGGAACGCTGATGAGCCCAATGCGGCGGGGCACCTGATTTGGCTGACTCCACCTTGGCGACGGTGGATGCATTCAGCAATGTAGATTAAATATCCTTTTTTCTTGACGTCAGTAATGCTGTTTACAAATTTTAGTTGGGAATAGTTGGTAAATATCTGTGAAAGGTGAGCTTTAACTTACAGAAAAAAACGTAAAAAGATCTAAACAGGACAGAGTAACTGTTTTGTCCCGTTTTGTTTTTTCTTAGGTTGTTTTATAGGTTGAAGCTTCACCAGTAACGATGATGTGCTTTTCATTTGTCTCTCCGTGTTCGACCCGCAGATGATCATTGATCTGGACTATACTTCGTTTCCCTTTACGATGGGTTTTAGAGAACGCTACGAGTCGTCCCAGCCAATCTAGAACTGTGAAGGTATCACACGACTACGCATAACGCGCGTCGCTGCTCCCATTCCGAAAGTCTCGTGACACTCACACGACATTGGGTTGGCTTCGATGACTCGTAGCGTTTGCTGAGGTCCATCATCAGGTGAAACAGAGCATAGAGTGTCGCGAACGGAGTGTCTGTCTTTTAGAAAAAAATAAATGTCGACGTTTTAAGGTCCCGCAACTTCTGTTCTGTTAACTTCCTTGCCCCCGGTGCCTCCAACGCCTTCATCAGGACCCGGATAGCCCCACGGTCGTTACAAGTCAGTGCCCGTTATTGTTTGGGATCGCAGGCCCCCTTCGCGAACCTGTCTGACCTCATCGGAGGATGTGAGAAGAGTTTCTGGCTGCATGCTACGCAACGAAGGTTTTAGGAGAGCTCAAGGCAAGGACGCAACACCCGGACGAATCTGTGGTCTAGTACTTGAAAGCCAACATCTCCGACAGAAATATGTCTGGTGTGGGGAAACAATACAAAACAAAAAAACATATCTAACCGAAAGCTCAGAAACAATTAGTTCCCAAAGTTTCGGGGTCGACTTGACTCCGTCTTCAGGAGGTGACTAAATGGAACCGGACAGCGAGAGCTTCGACCTCTTCCTCTTCTACCAAGTTGATGTTTTGCTAACGTGATGCAGGCCCTGGACGTAAAGACACGGTAAGGTCCCCAGGTACCTGTTAATGTTCCCCGGTGTGTTCTTAATATGCGAAGACTCCAAGAACAGACGTTTTCGGATATGTCGCTGTGTCTATCTCGTGCGCGTTCGCGAAGTCGATCCGATGATTGAGTACCTCAAAATATTCGGCGACGGCTCTACGCTCAAGATCAAAATTGCGCACATCGTTCTGGTGCTGGCGCATGCGTTCGGGAAAATATTTAGTTTCGCCAATGTAGGCAGCAGGGCACTCTGCACACAGTATCTTGCAGACTACGCCTTGTCCTTTTTCTTTTGGGAGGCGATTTTGCGGCCTGGGCGAGAGCCGTACTAATGCTGACACTGGCTTGTGCGCCTTTTGAATCCCTTTTTTTTCGGAGCACACACGCCAGTCCCTCGCTGGTCTCTTTTACATAGGGGACACTGATGCGCACGATGACGCAGAGCTGTGTGTCATCCGGCGATCCATGGTTATGGTGCCTGCAACACTGCCAACGGGTGACGCGCTGAACAAAACTTCCTGTGTAGCCGTTTCTTTGGAGGTCAGCAAGGATGGTCTGTTTTTCTTATCTTTTATCCTTGTTCGACGAGCAGATGGTCATTGCTCTAGACAAGAGAGTAGAAATCACTGACGCCTTGTGACTCGCTGGTGGGTTCGAGTCAAAATCAAGGTAACGTCCGGATTCCAACACGCACCGGACGCTACCTTGAGACAAGTCGCTTGTTAAAGGCAGACTTACTTCAAGGCTGAATAAACATACCCACAACAATTTTTGTTTTTGTAAAAGTTAAAAAAAGATTTTTTTTTTTTTTTGTGCAGATTGATTTTTAAGTTTTTAGATCTTTTGAGGCCATTTATTCTGAGGAAAGGTTCTTCGGGAAAATGTCTTGGTGCCGTGTTATTTAAAAGCAGGAACACGTGCTATATCCGGTTGCTTAGGCAAGAAAAGGTTATTGCCACGGGAAGCCGCCTATTCCAGAATTGAGCGCAAAATGCAAAATGGCATGGGACTCCGAAAAGGGAGTCCCATGCCATTCTGTTCAGCGAAGTTTCGTCAAGCGACATTCGTTTTAGAGCGCTGCTCTTAGGCGCCCGTTTCCGGCTTGAGTGGCGTCGCCGTCGCCGTAACCGCGCGGTGTGTTATGGGAAACGTCCCATAATGCACCGCGGTGACGTTTCGGCGCCGCGCCGAAACGTCGCGTGATGAAGCGCGTTTCGCGCGTGAAAGAAGGAGGAGGGGAGGAGGAGATGGCACGGATGAGGAGAAGGGGCCTACCCTCCCCTCAGTACCCTCCCCTCCTCCTCCTCAAGAGCTGCGCTCTAATTCGCCGTTACAGTATGTCGAGCGTTGACCGTTCACGAAAATGTGTAAAGGAAAACTAGGAACATTAGGCAATAATAAACTGAAGAATATCCAATATAAAATATTTACCTGCTGCGTGACCCATACTAACCAGGCGTTCACTGCCTCTTGATTCTCAGTATTGAGGGAGTCGTCAATAACGTACTTAATGGAAACAGTAAATGAATCTGAAATATTCCAGATAGGTACGTTTTCTAAAAAGAATATTTTAATACCTTATTCGATATAGGTTTAAAAATCAGAAACAAAAACATATAAACACGCGACACTTGTTTATTTAGCGTAATGTGGTCACAAGTGCAGTTTCATCAAATTTAATCAAAACACACAAACTGTACACTCTCAAGAAAAAAGGGTGTCAAAAGGTGTATCGTTACACCCTTTGTCCCATATAATACACCCAAAAACTTCAATTGGACGTACAGCGCCCTACAGTCGAACAGACGGCCCGACATTTTACGAGGGGCTTGGTAGCCATGTGGTACAACATTTTAAATAGCAAAAGTACGTATAAAAGACCACATAAAGAAAACAGAGTTTTTACAGTAGGGCCAAGAAAACCCAGATTATTTTTCTTGTTGTCAGTAAAACGTACATTAGCTATTTTGATAAGTTGTACCACACGGCTATCAAGCCCCTCGTAAAATTTCGTGCTGTCTGTTTGACTGTAGGGCGCTGTACGTCGAATTGAAGTTTTGGGGTCTATTATATGGGACAGAGGGTGTAAAAATACACCTTTTGACACCCTTTTTTCTTGAGAGTGTAGTATATGGCATAAGGCCGCGACATTATCGAAGGCGACTTGCTAGTTCAAAAAGAGATCACAACTGCGCGAACACAACCTTATGCGCTTTGGATGAAGGGCTTGCCTTTGTGGATCAGTACTGAATATTGTTTAATACCAATAGCACATTTTGGTTAGATTGCGCGTTATAAAACGAACGCTTGATTATTCGAATAAAAAAAAGCAGTACGGGTGCGCGACGAGATTTTTATTTTTGTCTTTTTATGACGTGCTATATTGGGATTATGCTGGTTAAGTTTTCACTACAGCCGTATTGGCGTTAGTATAGCGTTTTGTTGGAGCTGGACTACAACTCATGTATCAAGATACGGTATCTTAACACGTCATGAAGCCGTCGCTTGTTTCAAGCTTAAACTGAATATCGAAAGAGGTATTGTGTCTCGGCAGTTTTATGAATTGAGGGTAATATACACCAATTCCAACTTGCATTTTTTTTTTAATTTTAGACATATAAAGCTTATAAAGATTAACGGCATCAATGTTAGGGGTGAGATTCAGGGGCAGCGGAAGCTACAACTTCCCGGAAACAGGTACCGGAAACTGTCGTAGCTGAAAGCTACAAGAAAATGTGAATGAATGAAACTTCTTTAAATCGCTGCGACAATATACGTCTATGGAAAACATCAAAACTGCTCTTTCTTTCTATGACAAGGTTGTATACTTCTGCGTCAGCTCGACCGCTGTTAATCGCAATGCAAATTGGTTTCCTTTTTTATTACTTATATCTGGGTCAGTCGCCTAATGCAAAGTAACGTTCCGTTCCTTCGTGTAATTCCTTGCCTCAAAAATGGCGCTGTTTGAGTATTGCTTATTTATTTGCTTTTGACTACTATAAATTGAGGGATTCTGAAAGATCAGTTATGTTTAGCGTGATTTCGGCTAACTACGATTTTTTTTTTTTTTTTATCACTGCCACTAAGAAATATTCCTCCCTTGAGATTCCATGCCCACCGAAAGAGAGCTCCTCGCTATGTTTCTGAGCATTAGGTTTGATTTGGTTAAATGTATGAAAATCACAAACAAACATACCTTTGAGGTAGATTGATATAGTTTGGGATAATGCTCAGTTGCCGCAAAAAAAGATGGATACAAACGAGCAGTTGCCGTGCCAACGAAAAAGCGGCACCTGATACCGCAGCCGCGCAAATTTAACAGAACTGAGATTGCCTGGCGCGGGTGCCTTAGTTGTAGCACGGGGGAGGTCGGCAGACATCAGCTGTTGTCAATGCGGATTTTCAAAAACACCACAGTACTTCCTCGAGCGGAATAACTCTGCTCATACATCATGCAAAATACTCGGTGTTCGCTGCAGATATGATGAAAAAAATATTGGCGGGCACGTGTCAAGCGTGCGCGTTCTTCACACGAATGTATGATTCGAACATGGCAGCATACATGCTTTGCACGATGTATTAGCAGTTTTACCTCAGCGTAAGACTTTTGCCTGCCATGCTGAGGATGTGGGGTCTTCTTTTGCTTGGTCGTAGAAAGGAGTGATATCTTTTTTTGCACTCTTTTAGTGTCATTGATGGTTTTTGAAACGCCGAACGGGGTAGGATCATAGATGAGTGTATTAATCCAGTCATTTTCTTTTGTAAACAATTACTGTCTGTCGAAGCCTCTCCAGGATTGAAAGGTGAAAACGGTTTGACTACTTTCGCTCTAGGCGTGTTAGTGAAAACGCAGCACCCCGTGCGGCAATGTTGGCGTTCCTGCTGTCGAATACTTGTGCTAACTCATCCTCGTGCAGACAACTTTCTCCAAGGCCCCTGGTGAGGCATATATAAGGTTTGTGAATTTAATCCCCAAACTGGCAATAATCCGCTTCACGCACGCGTAGTAATGTCGCGAAACCGGAATATTTTGACGCACTAGACTATTGCATAACAATGTGCAAAGATTGATTCTGTTCAGACGTGTCTCCTAGTGAGTGTGGCGTATGGCATGAGGTGTCTTGTTCGTCGTCTTGATAATCTCACAGCCCATACGGCGTTGATTGTGATATTATTTGTTAACAGAAAAAGGGATAGTTAAACTTGAAAATTTTTTTGACTCCCCAGAACGGACATCTGCCATAAGACTCTATACCTACATATTCAAAGAAGTAATTTATGCCAGCGATATGTAGAATCTATCCATCCTAAACACAAATATGTAAAAAAAAGTAAACCATATTTCATAAGCATATATGTTTCTTAAAATTCTGCAAATAATCGGGGAATTAAACTGACGGACCGCCGTAAACGGGCACTATCAACAATTCCAGTTATATTAATACTGTACTCATTTCAACAATATTTAGAGATTTTTCAAGGCACACGCGACATGTTGAACGTATAGAAATTACAAAGAAAGACAGGAGACTATATTCGTAAGTTGTAAGTGGAGTGCTCGATTTCGGCGAACGGTATCATGCTGGACAAATGGCAATGTTGCGAAGTTTTATCACGATTATATAGCGGTGACATACAGCATGTGACAACTATAGACAGTGACTTTATTACGGCTGTCATTCCTTTCCCACGAATTGCAAGTTGATTGCAGGTGATAGGGTAAAAAAGTACAGCCCTACAGACCAGCGCTCTCAATACGTTTTAGCATGGATAAAGTTTCTCTTAATTTTTTCTGCAAGTTTAGTGGGAGGCTAGAAAACTTAGTTTTGAACGAGATTTTGCACAAAAGGTTAATAAACGTTTCGATGCATGCTTATTTTTTAAAACTGAAATAATAGTTTTTAGGCTCTCATTTGACTGCGGCTTCGTGGAACAAGACGGAAATAAAAATTCACATGTAAAATTCTCCAGCTTGGTTGTTAATATGGCTAATCGATTCAGACTCCCATCCTAGCATGCTTTTTTGCAGAAGCCGGATAATGGCTTATAAAATAAAAAGCGCTAGCAAACACAAGGACAAAAAAGAAAGGCGAACAGGACGAGCGCTTACTCTTAACTGAACATTAATTTAAAAACATCTAAAGCAAACAACCTCCGAAAAAAAAACACTATGACTTAGTCTCGTCATTCATCACCACGTGTCAATCAAATCACTCTCTTTTTTGATGCAGAAAAATTGACGGCTGGCTAACACAGCCTTCAATGCCCTCGTTATAATATACGCCCTCGCAGATTTTTCACGCAGATTTTTCACGGACCCTTCCCGCAATCGTGGTATAGGAAAATGTTTTTCCTTTTTTGCCGTTGTCGTTGTTACCGCTTTTAATTTTATAAGTCATGAACCAACTCGCTCGCTTCGCCACTTTAGTTCAGATAACGGTAAACACGAGAATTGATTGTTAGAATGTTGAATGAATTCTTTAGATTTGAACGATAAAAACGAAAAACACCCGAAAACAGCCCGTTCTCGGCCGATAAAAAGCCTCTCATAAAAATTTGATTATACCAGCCTTGTAGCTAGAAATTAGGCAGAAATAGTAAAGGGCGAGATTTCTACCCTATTTGTACCATAATCATCATTAAAATGTTTAACTATTTTAAAATTATTTACTGTTTATATATTGTTTTTGTCGTTAATTACCTCTCGTCACTGCATTAGGCTTTTCGGTAAGCTAAATCAACGTAAGAAGCGCAGGTGCTTGATTTCAGTAAGCTTTAAATAATTGCAGTAAAGCATAATGTTTAAAACAAAAATGACCAATCATGGAACTTCACAAGCGCACGAAATGGTTGCTGTGTTCAAAAGTATATTACAAGAATGTGAGAACATATGTGCGCTACGCGACACAGTAAGCAGAACCACGCAATCCCCAGGAAAAAGCTTATATTCCCAATCCCCACGGTGGGGAAATTTGTTCCTGTGGGCAATCTAAGCGGGAACATTTTTTGTTTGCCACAACCCTGTCAAACATATAAATAAACAAGTTTTGTTTTTGCGCGGATTGTCTTGGCAGAAAGCAATTTACTAAAATATAGTACATTCGTGTTTTTAGAAACCAAGAAAAATAAAAAAAAAGTTTCTTTTCAGTATACTAATACAACATTAGATATTACTTCTAACTAGTAATTATACAGTATTTATAACCTCAGCTGCAAGGCCGATTATACGATCACGGCAAATCGATAAAACAAGAAGTATACTAAAAGTATACCAGGTGAATATTTTACATAGTTAAAATAAATCCCGAGTTTTCTAAACAAATATACTTTGAGTGCATGTTTGATTTGGCAGGACACAAAAAAATAATTTTTGTAAAATATATTTATTTGTTATATAGTTGATATATATATATATATATATATATATATATATATATATATATATATATAGGTTTTCTAAAGTTCTTGCCTAGTCAACGTCTTCTAGCCTCTAATTATGAAATACAAATTATTGCGCGACCTATTACAGTCTCTTTTTTTTACTTTCGAAAAACACTACTTTAATTTTATCCCGTATTATACCTAAGTAACTTATGGGACTCGTGTACTCACTAACTGACTTGTTCCGAATTCCTGACAGCAAGCCATAATCTTGACTAAAAAGTAAAACTTGCGTAAAATGTTCGTATTTCCGAAAACGAAAAAAAAAACTCTTTTATCGAATAAAAGCAACATAAGAAATAGAATGTTTTCTTCAACAGAAATCTTTCACATACCATCGTCTTGGTCTCTTGAGCTGAGACGAAGTTTGGGCAAGCATTCCACACCAGTGCACATCAACCATAGCCATAGGCACAAACTCCAGCATAGTGGACTCATTGATAGCCTCCTGCAACTCAAAATCTTCCCGTTCGTCCAAAACTAGTAGTTATGTATGAAAGGTTACCGACTCGCGCAGAGCTTTAGCCGAGAGTCGTGAGAACATAAATATCCGCGCATAAAAAGTATCGTATTTTGTATCAAACTTGAGTTTTAAGCAGCGTTGTACAGGGGCGATACGAAATAAAATATAAAGTTATAAATTTTATTCTGCAATCTTTTGCCCCTCTCTACTTCTGCTTCTAGTCAAGTCACATGAGATTGGTATTTTGTATTGCTTATATTTTTTGCTTTAAACATTTGACCTTTCACTTTCACTGTCTTATGACCTTTGTCTCAGACATATGTTGGTAATTTTACGGTTTGCGCTGCACAGGACGGGTGCATGTGCCTTTCAGAATTTCAGCTACTGCATACGGAAGACTGCCACTTTTCAGATTAATTTAGTTCGGCGAATTATTCTATCGCAAATTTTAGCTTAAATTTGGATATCCCATTGAAATTATGGCATATACGTTAACGTAGATCGGTATTATTTTGAAAACACGCGCAAAAAGTACCACATGGCGCCCAGTGGATGTCACTGACCCCTGTTAATGACCCCGGAGTGGTTACGACATCTGCAGTTTTTCTCAGCAGCCAGCTGTTACGATTTAATTTTAGAAGCAACAACAACAACTGGACTAAATCTGCATTAAATTGGCTGTGTTGGCCACGAGCCATTACAGCCAATCCATTGCCGCGTGAGTTCCACGTGACATGTGGGAGGGGCGAAGAGCCGAGAGGGGCGCGTAGTGATGTGCTACGTTCATCGCGTTGAATCAGCTGGTAGGGCTCCGATCGATCTTTTCGGTTCATTGTACGATGAAATTTAGTATAGAGGCTGGTTCGACGTTAGGCAACGAAGCCAAGCACGTGTGTCATTTTCTAAGAGCAGTTGTTCAGCTCGGCAGCAGGTTCATTTCTGTGTGGTTAAAAGCTCATTTCTGTGTGGTTAAAAGCTCTACTTCTAATCGAATGTAGTTTATCATCTTGTGTAACCAGCGAAAATATGCAATATTGGAAGGCAGTAAATAATTGAAAATCTTATTGACAAAGAATGAGTTTTTTTCAATCCATCGATACGTGGTATATTAAGAAAAAAAACAGTGCTTGACAGCTTAAAGTAACATTTTTAATTTCTACTTTACTTGGCCAAGCTTCGTTCAAAAATTTACGCTAGCTTGATCATGCTCACATCTCCGGTATACAGAATGTACCCAGGCAACACAAAACGTCGTGGAAACGTCGAGAAAAAGTCCCGGACGTCCGTGACGTCCCGCATGACTTCGATTACGTTTTTTCGATGTCGAGGTGACGTCCTTATATAACGTTCCATTAGAGTCCAATCAGTGACGTTGTGACGACGTTGTATTTCAACTCAAACGTCGTCAACGTTCCCACGACGTCGATGCACGACGTTCTCAGAACGTCCAACGCTCACGTTTCTTTGACGTTGAACTGAAGTTCATAAATGACGTTCCTTTGTCGTCCTGTCCGTGACGTGCTGGCGACGTCACGTTTCAACTTTGACGTCGTCATCGTAGCCACGACGTCAAGACAAGACGTTTTAGCAACGTCGAACACTCACGTTTCTTCGAGGTTAAAATAAAGTCCAGGATGACATTACATTATTATCCCTTCAATGACGTTTCAGCGACGTCGCGTTCACACCTAAATTTCGTAAACGTCATACGAGGCGTGCTGGCAACGTCGACCACTCACATTTTGTTCGACGTTTTTAGATTTTGCAGCTCCATCTCTAGCCGCAGAATCACTGTGGTCAAGGTGACAGTGCTCAAGAGCCGCAAACTAACCTTGATTTTTGAGAAGTTGAGAAATTTAATTTTTTATACATTAATTTGCGTATTTCAAAATGCTATTGATCCTGCATCTTTTCCTAGGAGCATCCATACTGCTCCGCGACCACCCGAGATTGTTTTAAGGTTCGTCAATTTCTCTTCGTATTTTCTAACCCATGCTCACCTGCGCACAACCAAAAAATTCGCATCAACATCACAGTTCATCCACAACACCAACTAACTTCCAGCGCCTTAGAGTTTTCGGTAGGTCGGGGCGCAGAGTCTTGTCACGTGACTGTCAGTACAGATCTGGCTTTCGTTGCCACTGGTGACGTACCGAAACGAAAATCACATGCCAGCACACACTGTGTCAGAGCACTTCACTTCACTGCACAGTTGCGCATTTTTGGAGCTGACTAAAAAAAAAAAAAAAAAAGCCCGGCAATGACGAAATCCCGTGGATACCGTCAACGGCTTGTGGAAACCTGAATGGCCCAGATGACGGTCCAAAAAGCGTTCAAGTCCAGTCCGCACCTACGTGCCGAAAAAAAAAAACACAAAAAAGGAAGAAAAAAGAAAAAAAAAACAGCCGGCACGGGCGCGAGAGAGAGGGGGAAGGAGGTAGGCAGAGGAGATGCCAGTGGCAGCCCCATAGAGCCCTATGAGATGCGTCGGGAAACTCGGCAAGAAGAGGGCGAGAGAAAAGTGGGGGAAGATAGCGACGACGAACAATTGACAAGCGTAAGTTCCGGGTGCACGTATTTTCTCAGTCGTTACCAAAATATTTCACTGAATGTTCTGTTCTTCGAATTCGCCCAGAGAGAACAGCTCTGGGACCCGGTCCAGCTTTTTCCGAAAGCCAATCACTAGCACCGGCCGTCACGTCTACGGGTCTACGAGGCGAGGCAGGCTGCTGTGTTGGCGTGATTTTTTTTCGAGTCTGCATACACTGTAAATGCTGCGGTTGGATGAGTCGTTCAAGTCGCCCCTATGAAGAAGTCGGTGATCGCCAAGAACGCCGTCGTATTCAGTCACCACTCGAGGACCTTTTTCAAGGCCATAACGCTTCACACGTTGAATCGTACTACTGCTCGGATCAAGGTGCCTGTGAGGATATGAATGACGCCCCCCAGAAAACAAGTGGCAGTGCACATAACGGCGCGTCAAGTCCAGTGTCCGATCAAGAACCTTCAGACGCCTCCGACGATCCCAATCAAGAACGCCCAGCGGACGGGATCCTCCTTCTGAAACCATTCCCGTGCACGCAGCGAGAGTACCAGCTATCTGCGATGGGGCGGCTAAAGCACTTCTAATCAGAAGCAGAACGAGGTAAGCGGTGGAACATTCCGTGCTGCGTGACATCGTCTCTTGTTTATTTATTTACATGAATTTGTTTGTTCTTTTATATTTTGAGGCTGGCACATCCAGGGACGTCTTTTCGATCGTGTCTGAAAATGCTCAAATAAACAGTTTGTACCAAACCTGTGTTTTAGTTCCTTCCTTCGTACTTGCATGATAGCAACTTGCC
Organism: Ixodes scapularis; assembly: GCF_016920785.2. Lineage (NCBI taxonomy): Eukaryota > Metazoa > Arthropoda > Arachnida > Ixodida > Ixodidae > Ixodes > Ixodes scapularis. The sequence goes on from NW_024609837.1 coordinate 53,152,271, forward strand.
TTCGCAATAATACTAAAAAATTACTTTTTTTTTATGGAAAAGGGGGGGGGGGGGGACACAACATTTTCCCACGACGGCTAGGGAACGTAATTTGGAAAGGTTTCTCGACGTTCTGTGAACGTCGTTGGCAGTCCGGATGTCGTAAACACACGTATCATAAACGTCGAGGGAGGACGCAACGGCCCACTGAGACGTGCATGTGACGTGCAAGAAACGTCATTTGGAACGTCCCCTCGACCTTCTGTGCACCTTTTCTCGCGGACATTTAAAGGTTTCATCGACGTCGAAGGAAGGTAACGTCCGGACCTTCGACGTTTTACGACGTCACGTTACAGACGTCTTCGACGTTCTTTCGACGTTTTCTTCACGTTTATGTGCTGCTTGGGTACTGAGATACTGTACGCACAAAGTGTGTGGGTTGCACATGTCGTCTATGTATGATGGAGTAGGGGCTGACGGCGTCTGGGGCTAGCGCAACCACACACTGCACGGGTATGGTAGCATAAAAGACTGTGTCCTCCGGTCTGCCAGCGTGACTAAGCTAGTCTTCAGTTTTAACTTCATAAACCAACTGTAAGTTTCCCCACACACCTTTTCTACTTAGCTAGGTGGGTACCGTATCTTACTAGGAATCACTTGCTGCCAATGGACCTAGATGGATGGATGAATGAATCCGGCTGAGCCCTTTGTATCGGGCGGTAGCTTACGCCACCTAGACTTTCTCGAATAACGAGTGCCACGTGGCGGTTTGCCCTCGAACTACAAATGAAGGGCAGCCCAACAGACCTCTGCTCGTAAAAACACATCAACATCGTGCCGTTGTATCAGTTTTCATTGCTTTTCATGCCTGATATTCCCGATTCCCCCAAAAAATAATAGTAAAAAAAAGACGAAATACGCGGAAAGATAGGCGCTAACAATGTCAGCCGTGCGGTATGGTGCCCTGCAGAAATGGAGACAGCGGGAAAGGGGGTGTGCGCATGCGTCGAAGCGTACTGGGAAAAGGTAAAGTACAGTCTCCATGAGGCGTAGTCTTGTATTGTTTTATTAATGCACTCTTTGGGCCTATATGGTTTATGTGACTTTAACCTACGTGTAATGGTCGACCATAACGGTCGAGTGTTACAAGTTATCATGAACCTGAGCGAATAAATACATGGTGTGTTACAATTATGGCAACCCTGTGGACATGGAATATTTGGAGGATGGCCAAGCGAGGAGCCTACGAGCACCAGCAAGGTTTTAATGCCATAGCAATATTACACTATTACTCGAGATCTTCAGTTATATGGGTATCATATTTCCTGGCCGTGTTTTTAGGTTACCCGCTGCGGGGATGTCGATTCACGACATCCCCGCAAAATTTAGCGGAATATTTACGTCGCGTGACTTATCCACCAATTCAGTTTCTCCGTAATCTGTCCGTGTGTGCAACGATGAATGCTATCATATTCATAGATAATCTCCATTGTGGTTTCTATATTACTTTAATATATCGTCTCACGTTAAGTATACAAGCACACTCGACCATATGATCCAATGAAGCCAACGAAGCACCTTCACAAGTGCATCGGCACGGCGTGTGTGTGTATTTTTGCGTTTAATAACACCGGCTAAAGAGTCCCTGAAAAGAACCAAAAAACGTTTTTTTTTTTTTAACAATCTGGTTTGACACGCGTGTCAAAAAATAAATTTTACGCGAAAAAAAATAATTTAGAGCAATATTGGCGCCGAGAGATTTATTTGAAATTTTGCGGGCGAAGTTCATGACGTCACGGGTCATTCCGGAATGACCATGTCGGTCGTGAAGATAAAGCCGTTCCACCTCTCCTCTACGCGCCCGAAGTGACAAGAGAGAAAACAAGTGGAAAGGAGGTGATTGCCGACTAAATCGCGTCTCGCGCCGTCAAAATTGCTTTAAAAATTTTTCTTTCGCGTAAAATTAATTTTTTGCCACGCGTGGCTCGACCAGATTTATACTTTTTTTTTTCTTTCTTTTCAGGGGTTCTTTAAACGAATCACGCGCAAAAAAAAAAACCTGGGATTACCACAGATTCACAGCGCAGAAATGGCTTAATCCGTGATGCAAAGGCACAGAAACGACGAGCGTCGTGACGGTGCACGTTGCGATGCCTCGTCATATCTGGCAACTGAGTAGATAGTGGAGGCGGAACATATTACCAGCTATGACAATAAATGTGCTAGCACTCCATCGCTTACTTTATCAGGAAAAGAATTAGCTTATCTTACTACTATAGGATAAACGCACATGATCGTCGTTTCATAGGACGTCGAAGAAAAAGACGACAATCTTCACGAATGCGTCAAAAAGTCGTAAAAGAAAAAGAAGTGCAAATATAGATTGAGTTCTGAGTTAGCGCTGTGTGAGTGTTTTGTCTGCTGTGATTGTGTCACTAAGTGTGATTGTTTTTCGTGGCCGTTGGTAACGTGTGTTTGTATGTAACTCCATACTTGCGCTGGTATTTTGAGACAAATCTCAAATTGTTCTGCAGTCGTACACAAGCTGACATCGACCGATGGGGGAAGCAGTTCTAAGGAGAAGCACGTCAGAGGTCGCGAGATCTTTTTTTTTTTTTTTTTTTGTATGCCGATGAGATTTTTTCACAAAAATATTGACCAACTGTGAGCTGGCAAACCGGTCAAAATTGTCTCATGGGTTGATTACGCGCAAGCTTTGTCTCCACGTCCAACCAGCAGCCGAGAACCCTCTCCCTCTTACCTTGACCATAATCGAAGCCAAGTTGTTGAACCGAATTTCAATTTGTTAGGTTCGGGTCCCGGTTGGTTAAGCTTTGGCGAGAGAAAACGGCGATTTAATCCGCTCAAACTGCTGAAGTCTGATTATTTCGGGGACTCTAGAGCGCTAAGCTCTCGTAGGAATGATTAGTGGATTGACACAAAGTTAGCTCTCTTTGTCTGTACACACTGTTCGAATGTCAAGTGCCGGTGTCCGGCGTTCGGCGTCTGCGTTCAAACGGGTTTGAACACCGAGTGGAGACAAAGGCAGTAATATAGCACAGCGCCTACCCACTAAGAGTTTTAACCAGAACTCCGCGCTTTGGCGTTTCAGCACGCTCTTATCTCCTCGCCTCCCTCACTTTTACCAGCATATAACTTATTTTGAATTTCTTTGCACTGATCACATATTTTATTTCAGTAAAACGGAATAGGCTGATACAAGGGAGATTTCCCAAACGTTTGAACGCAACATCAATTTTAGTTGTTACCGGAACTGAAGTGTGAAAGAAGCGTCGTAATGTTAAGTGTTCAGATGAGGCTGCGTTGTTAATATAGAGCAGGGGTGGCCAGGCTGACCCGGCCTAAGAGCCGCAAACAAAAACCACGAAATTTCAGAGAGCCACGGGGGGGGGGGGGGGGGGGGGGGGGGGTTTCGGCGGCAATCTTTTGTCGAGAGCAATAAACGAAACTCGAAATACTTTCAATTTATCTTAGTTAAAAGCAGTCCAACAGTACGTAACGTAGCAGTAGCACATTACTGCCAAACCGCAATCTGTCTTGATTTAAAACGCGTTCCATATCTCTTTTGGGGGAAGTGCTCGTGTGACCGGGAGGGAGGCGGGGGAGTGCGTGTTTGGGGGGGGGGGGGGGGGGGGGAGGCGGGGAGGGGAAGCAGCCGCGAGCCGCACTTTAACACGCTAACCGCTCATTCACACTGGAAGCGGATCCGCGTTCGCAAAGCGGTTGCGAACGCAGTTGTATAAATATCCAGTACAATTGCACGCGCACTCTATGACATCAAGTGCGCGTGCAATTGTGCTGGATCTTCATACAACCGCGTTCGCCACCGCTTTGCGAACGCGGATCCGCTTCCAGTGTGAATGAGCGGTAAGAGCCGCATGCGGCTCGCGAGCCGCAGTTTGGCCACCCCTGAATTATAGAGTGCGTTACCGATTCCACTGAATATCGCGATGCAAGCCTCGTCGCCATAACCATTACGAAGTAGCGTGCGGATAGAAACCTTTCTAAATGTCGCGGAACGTTTATGGTAAGTCCTTGCTATCTAACTGTTGTAAAGAACTCCGTGACGATAACAAAGTGCACTTTCCTGTCAGTAGTTATGTACACGTGTGCACCCTGATGCGAGCGGACAACGATTTCAGGAGCAATTTTAGTTGCTCGAAAATGTGAACTCTAGCACGCAGCTTTGTAGAAAGGTCGGAGGTGACTGGAAATGCGTTTGACTGAGTTTTGCGCCGTAGGCGCTCTTATTTCTTCAAGATTCAGAAGCAAACCATGAAGGCACTATTGGATGAGCGTTATTTAAACATGGCGGCGGGTTGAAATAACGCATAACTCCAGGTTCGGGGATTCTGAAGCCTCGTACTCAACTCGTGGAACCAAAAGAAAAAAAAAGAAGGTAAAGACAAAAAATATTTAGGGGGTGGTTTAATTTAAAATCGAACACGCGTGTCGTCGTGGGTATTTTAATGTATTTGAAAAAGGTTTATATTTCAGTCCCATTTCCGCAATACACAAAGCAAGTTAAGAAAACTTGATGGAGGAATTGTTTTTCTTCATAAAGTTTTGAGGTGGAGCAAGGTGATATGCTGCATTTAAGCTGCATGATTTTTCTACCCAGTTTTGTCGGTTATTATAAAAGTTGGAAACAGAAACGCATACAGTGATTTTCCTTGTAAAAAAAAAAAAAATGTGCATGGCATATATATATATATTTTTTTCTTTTTTATAGAGTAGAAGTCGAACCGAAGTTTATATCAGTTCGGTTCGGGCTCCGATTCAAGGCTTTTTGTTCAGTTCCGCTTCTCTTCCGGGGAGCAAAAATAACGGTTTGAACAGGTTCGAACCGGTTTGAATCGCTCACTTGAGAATACATTTTCGACGATGTTTTGGCAACAGGCACTATTTCAACTATAAAACGAGAAACTTTATAGCTTATTATCATTTGTGCAATACACTTTTATTTGAGGTACCAAAAATAAGAAACTCGCGTTATTTAACTTCAACGAAGCAGTAAAAACAAGCTAGATTACCATACATAACGTCGTGTTTATACGACTCAACATCCATTTGCTTACCTCAGTCCCATATATTTTACCCGAATCGAAAGGTTATCCTAAAGTCTGGTTTGTCGCCTAAAATACCCCTGATCGGTACAACTCTGCGTCGCAGTATTAGAAGTTGAAACCTAGTTGTTCTCTTGAACTCATAGAAGTAATTACAGTGAATAAAATCACGGCATGGGCACCTTCTCGCCATATATATCATGAAATCTAGCTTACGAAATAGGTTTCACGACGCAACTGAGTTAAAAGCAAAACCTTTTTCAAAATGTCACGAAACTTTTAGGACAAGACCCTGCAGTCTGCCTTTTATAGAAACACTGAGCGGCAATAACAACGCTTGATTTTCTGACCTACATTGTTTACACTCAGCACCATGATGCAGATGAATAATCATGCAGAAAAGAGTGATCAAAATAGTGGACTCTAATCTATACACACCTTCGTACTCAGATCGAACCTGGCCTAATATAGCTCGTACCCAAGTGAACATTTTCAGCATAGCTTGGCGTTTGTGGTTTATTCTTGGCAAAATCCTGGTCAGTTCACTTTGCAAATAAGCATCACCCTTGCTAAAAGGTGATTTTGTTTTACATACTACTCGACATTGTAGCTAATTAATCGGTCACGTTCTGGTGGTATGCCTTCGCAATCGTAATAGTTGTGCCACGCGCCCCTGTGTACTTTGTTTTGTCCTGCACACAGACACATAAAATGTTGTTTATTATATAAAAGAGGCAATAAGAATTGTATATATGCTTGCGCAGTTAGAAAGTTATTTAGAGCAGCTTCAAAATCATATATTTTTATAAGGCTCTTCCAAATCACTTATAGACGTGCCTATCGAGGACAGAAACGGCAAAACAAAAACTTGCAGAGCATACTTAAGATAATTTGGGGTTCAACTAGTAATGATGTATATCTTTAGGGTGATCGGCTCTTTATTTATGTCGTCAATTTTTTAGTTAGTAACTAAAGTTATTTTTATTGTCATCAATATATTTGACTGTTCCCATAACCTCTTGAGACCGACACGGGAGGGCGATACTCGAAAACGCCAGCTGTTGTGTCTGCAGAAACGAGATGTTTTTGTTCGCTGGTTGGCAGTGGGAATCAGTGGGTCGCGTGGTGGGCAGAAATAACTGTGTGCTCACATTATAAATCTGAAAGCTCGAATAATTGCTTCACATTATAAATCTGAAGCAATTATTTTTGCGCGATACTTCGTTAAAATCTAGAAATAAATCTATAAGCTCACTTGTCTAGTGGACAAAAATTTTCAACATGGCGGCGCCCAATCGGGGGTCACTTCCAGCTGCAAGTTTATCGCTCCAGAGCCGTATATAGAGAGAGTTTGGCCATTCAGCGAGCCTCCGACGAGCGCTTGGCCGGTGCTTTGTGCTCGAACACTGTGGGAACAACATTCTGGTGGTCTCCGATCAGACGACGCTTTTCCTGCACATAAGCAAGTCTCAGGACGGAGATTGAAATGGAAGCCACACAATTGCCTTCAATAAAGTGCGTGCCGCACAAACGGTCATCCGCGCGAGGCGACCATTATTTTCGATCCACGGGTATTATCCACCTTCTGCGCCTTTCAGATTCAGCCGGGAACTTGGGGAAGCTCACCCCGCTACTTTTACTGTACCTTTAGGTGCAATTAACGGCTACACAGCTTTGCGGCATGCTGAAATGCTATGACGCCCATGCGAAACGTGCGCCATTTTGCCTACACAACCCGGCCCCGGCGCGATCGCAGCGCCGCCGCAGCTCTGTGACGTCAAACCCGCGTGTCGGTCTATAGCTAGGAGTGCGCCCTTTCAAACTGGGCCGTCTAGATGAGACATAGAGGATGAAGACGTTTTCCATATAATAAAACCAGCAACATTATTTTGAGAAGCTTTATTTAAATTAACTTTACTCCATGAGGCTCTCCCGATCCTCCTCAGGATTGATGACGTCCCAGCAAGCGGCGCTTTAATTCATAAAAATCTGAGCTGAAGCTTCAAGCAAAAGAAATACTGATGCGTTTCATTGTCACCACCGTCTTTTATTAGACCTTGAGGGCCCACACGGGGATTACATGATTAAGGAGGACATGCACTACATCGTAATATTGGTAGAAATATATCAAAGAAGCAAAGAAGTGAAAGTTTGCACTAAAACGTCCTTAAACAAATAATTCTAAACGCTACACAAAGCAAGTAAAATATAATTCGTTCGTTTATTGTCACTGTTCATTTTGTAACATTATAGCAAAACTGATCAGGATATTATACCACGGAATCAGGGGTCAAATTTGCCGACCTATGAAGTAAGAAAAAAGTACAAAGAGAAAGATAAACGAAATATAAAAAAGAAGTGTAGGCACCTTTCACTGCCTGCTTCAAAGTCAGGAAGTGAATGGTGCGTGTGTGATCATGAAAAAGGGGGGGGGGGGGGGGGCGATCATGGAGCTGGACAGTACAGCTGCACACGCTGATCCCCCGCGGTATTTCTCTTTTATAACAATGCAATTTCTCTTTTATAACAATGCTTGAACTTGTGTTAGTCAGTGACCTTTCTAGCACGAAATTGCTCGTTGCATCAACTTTCTGCTTCTACCTCCGAACTTCGAGATATCTAAAGTTCAACTCGGCCACAATATATAGTTATAACTGTGTATTCGGTCGGGATGAGTGGCGCACCCAAGATGTGGCAAGTGTAGGCACGTGCCCCGATCGCCACATGAAATGAGGGGGGGGGGGGGGGGGGGGGGGGGGGGGCGAGCGCACGGGACAGGGGATACCCGAAAAGAAAATCCGAAGTGTTAGGATTGGACCAAGGGCACAGCTGGCCGAAACCTCAATGCACGAGTGGCTGGTATAGAACCTTTCCTATGCCAATATGTGGTGGCTGACCTGTCGTCAACGTCTAGGTACGCCTTAGGACGCTGCACTAAACGACAGCCAGCGCAAGGAGCGCTCTGACCTCTCTTCTACTCTTTTCTTCTTTTGAATAGACCCCTACATCTCTGTAGTTTACGATGTAAATGTAAGATCATTCGCCTCGGGCGAAATATTTAAAATAGGTCAATGCTATAAAACATAGCAAGGCCGGATAGCCGGATGGTGATAGCCGCTAGTTTCGGAACTTGCCGGCGCCCGGCTCGTGTGGATACTTTTGTCGCCATCATGACGCGCGCGTCTAACTTGAGACCGTACGCTCCTGTGGCTTCGTTGGCTCCTTCCCCCACTCTACCATGGCGACTTCCGCATATATATAACTCGACGGATCTAGTCGGTTATGATGACGTGGCACAAACGTTCGGATGCCCTCATCACAGAACGTTCCGCCTAGGTTCGCCCTCATTCCATGAACAGTTCATCGACCGCCCGTCGTCAAAGACAACCTTCCTTGACTCCCATATGTTCGTCGTCCCCGAAACTTCGTGCAGTTTCGTCCATACAGATTACACGCTTGTGGCGACAGTCGGTCTTGCGAAATGCGCGATGTAATGTCAGAAGCTAGATGAAAACCTGTTTTGCTGAGGGCATCCAAAAACATGTGCCACGTCATGATTACTTGCTATATTTGTGCGGTGATCACGTGGAGAAGTAGCTACCGGATGTATAGAAGTTGTGTGCGTATTAAAATTTTTCTTTTTTGTAAAGCTGATTGGGAATTTTAAAAAAAGTAAGAAAAACTGAATTATAAAAGGGTTATGCCAGCATTATTGGCATATGACTACTCCCCATACACTAGCATATCAGGATTACGCAAATCAGCTAACCTTGACTTACTTTCTTTACGTCGAAGGGTGTCACGTCTCACTCTTCTTCACAAAATCTTTTACCACAACAACCATCTAAAAGATTCTCTACTATCACCTCCCTACCGTATTTTCCCTCGTTTTGACCACTCATGTAAACTGCGCTCAATTACTTCGTCATCTGTCTCCTATAAAATGTCGACTTTACCATCTGCTATTGACGATTGGAACTCATTACCTGACCTCATTGTAAACATGACTGATACTAACAAGTTTGCTGCAGCCGTTAACCTCTTTCTTTCTGAAATACAAGTATAGATTACAGCGTGTTTTTTATTAACTATTTTTGTTGATGTTTTTAGCGTGTTCACTCCCTTGTATAATGCCCCCTGGGGCCCTCAAGGAAAATAAATGATGATGATGATACTCGTAATTTTGCGGCAGTTTGGAGGAAAATAGTGGCGAGAACTGTGGCTGTGATAATTAAAATAAAGTATATGTGGGCTGGAGAACACGCCGAAAAGCTTGAAAGGACTGCAAGATGGTGGCGACGTTTTGGATCAAGGCCAAACAAGCAGGTGGCTTCGAAGTTCTCGAGTGCTGCTGGGTTTTCGCCTGGAAAGGTCTCCCAAATTTTATCGAGCGTCAATTACTTTTTCTAGTTGATAAATGCCCGTTTGCGTCACGAACAAACTTCTACGCAAGGAGTTACAAGTAACTGATTACTTGTATTCATTTACATTTTGTTCTAACTTTTTAACGCTTCAATCAGTTTTTTTCTGCGGTAACGTTCGCTGTAATTGAATTAGTATCTTCCTGTAATCAATGACAACTTGTCAGTGATATGTTTCCAAAATAGCTAAAATTATTGAGTTGAGTTTTTTTACGCAAACATTGCTCTGTCTGCCCATGCGTTAATCGTCTAGTTGCACCAAGGTTGGACACTTCTTTGCCCTATAACATACCAGAAGGATTAGATTATCAACGCACTCAGCGACGTTTTGACTGTCAAGCTATTGAGCATGCCTCGTTTTTTTTTGTATGGGTTGTTTAATCCAAATTTTCGCGGCCTAGACAACTATGCTCTGCATTGACCTCATCTAGAAACGTAAAAAAAAGTAACGTGAAAAGTAAGTTTTGCCGTCTGGTAATTTACCAATTGCTTTTGTGATGCAGTAACTGATTACTGTAATCAGTTACATTTTTCAATAAAGTACTTGTAATTTTAATCCGTTACATTTTTTCAGTAACGCGTACAACACTGGTCAGGACAATATGTATGATCTTCGAAATATACCACATGCCGCAGGATTCTTTAGAAATTCCAAGACAGCAGGTGCGCAAATTGCACACCTGGAAGCTCGGAGACCATGATTGTTGACCATGGTTTTTCGAGAGTTAGGAAAAACAATCACTAATTTTTAAAAATGCAGTAGAAAATTGTTGAAGACATCGCCGCGCAGATTGTCGTTGAGAGGGAATAGATTTTTGCACCTTCTTGTAGAGCGTAATTTTTTTAACTGCTTGCTAACTGTTGCGTGTCATATAAAGAAGCACACGATTGGAAACGTACGTGCAGAGGAAAATAATAATAAAAAGAGTTCTCAGTACGTGCGAAATAATCGCACGCCACCTCTCCGTGACTCTAATTTTTGGACTTTTAGGATCCCTAGGATCCCTAGAGTCGGTGATGACCAAGAACAGACGATCGCAGAATAATCTTTTGTGCTCCTTCTACCAAATGCGCGAATAGAACTGAAAAGAGAAGCAAACATCGTTTTCAGTCATAATGTTTTCTGCTTGCACCGTGTCACTCTTACGCAATGACTAGGACGTTTTTACCCTTAATGACCTCCTTTGGCTCCATGTGCAGTGCAGTGATTCTACAAGACAACGCAAGACATCTAAGATGTTTCACGCGCTGAACGATGAAAACCACCTCTTTCAGTCCGCCATTTTGCCTAATCAGCGCGCCCCCTATAATTCTCTGGAGTCACTAGTATCATATCACATTCGTCGGGCTGTATGCATAATTAAAGTAGGCATATAAAAGATACGTGCCACCTCCTTCCATGGTTGAGCACCAATATACAGAAGCGAGAGCGCGTAGGGTTTGATCATAAACGTTGAAAATACTGATCTATGAGTAGCAGATTTATGCCCGTTACTTGAATAATGTATTGGATTATAATCACAAATTACCGAGCCTCAAATGTAATAAATTACCGTTACGAATGACTTTCTTTGAAAAGTAACGGATTACTTTACTCGTTACGTTACAAATTATGATACTGCTTCACAGCGCACAAGATCAGACACACTGAAAAGTAATTTCACGCATACATGTGTATGCGTGAAATTACTTTTAAGTGTGTCTGATCTTGTGCGCTGTGAAGCAGTATCATGAATAACCAAATCGCCCAAGCTGAAGTTATGACCAGTTACAAATTACTTGCACGGTACTTTTCAAGCACACTTATCAATACAACAATAGAAATAATACTAATGTTTTAAAAAAATGTCCCGCAACACTAATTTTCAATTCTCATACGCCCAC